>NC_047037.1:59983102-60631308 GCF_011762595.2 Tursiops truncatus
TCCGCAGGTGGCTGAGGAACGCAGGTACAGAGGGAACCACCTACACGGAGGGCCAACTCTGTTATACACACAGATTTTCAACCGTGGGAGGGTGGGTGCCCTGACCCCCAGCATCATTCAAGGGTCAACTGTACCCCAAAATGAACAATGGATAGGTTATCTCCATGTGGGCATTAGTGAAGGTTTCTACTGTCTCTAGGTAGGTTGCAGAGAGAGGGGTAAATTCAGGCGTTCTACCGTCAGCAGAAGGGAGAAGCCGAGTTGAAACCAGCTGGAAGGGCAAGCAGCAGGAGAGCCAAAGGTCAGGGGCCAGTGCCGCCAGAGAGGATCAGAGGCCCCTTGTGAGGCTTCCCGGAGTCCTACACAGCAGCCTCCTGCCCCTACCTCAGAAAGGGACAAGCAGTGCTCTGCAGTAAGCCTTTCAGCCCTAAGAGACGACTTGGAGGCAGCACGGCGCGGGGCTGGCGGGGGGCGGGGGAGGGAACCCCAGGACACGGAGGAGGCCACTTCCAGATGCCCAGTCTACCACAGTCCCAATCCCAGCACTTTCCCCTCTAGGACCCTCCTGGGACATCACTGCAACAGTGGGCAGAACTGTAAGGCAATAATGCATCCAGGCATTTATTTACTAATCATTCCAAGGAAACCTGTGTTATTTTCGGTTACTAGAATGTTAATTCAAAGCAATTTTAAAGATAATTGGCGTGTGTGGGGAGGGGTAGATCACAGGAGTCTAAGCAGCAGCCGTCACTCCACAGAACTCATTGAAGATGGTAGAAAGGAAAATCAAACTCAAGCGAACTGCCTTATCCCTCTCTTCTTGATTTTAATTCGACTTCGTTTTCCTCTGCTGTGGGAGAAATTTCTAAACTAGGACCTCCCTTTAGTCATTCTACAGGGTGGTTAGTGGCACGGTGAATAAACAACCCGTGCTCTGTGGTAGAGAACCTAACAAGCACACTTGAGGTGGAACTGGAAATGGGAGTCTAGTGTGGGTACTGGCTGACACCCGCTGGAGGAAGGAGGTGAAGACAGATGGCATCTCTCCAAGGCCACGCCCTTGCTGCTCAACCCGAGTCACTTTTGGGAACACTGGGTCCTCATATCCCAGATTTGCATCAACACCTCCTGGGGTAAGGAGGAACAGGAACGTCCTCACCCTCCTGCCATCTTCAAGGGCTCTTGAAGCTCTCTGGAAGCTGCTGTGTGCTCTCCCCACCCCCTCACTTCTGAGAAAGTGGAGAGAGCTAAAATACCTCAAAGGAAAGCAGTACACGTCCTAGATAAGCAGTGGTTATAGAGTGGTTGCCAACTTTCATAAACTTCCTCTTAAAAATAATGAATAACACCTCTGGAAAATACAGAAACACAAGAACAGTGTCTGTTAGTAAAAACAGTTAAAAACATCCAGAGGTCCATTACTCTCCCCTTTCTCTGAAAGACCAACCCCAGTTCTGCTATTTAAACAGTCAACGTAGTAGAAAACCATGAATAACATTCTAAACCATATTTTAATAGAACTTTTCCTCCAGACACCAATCACTCCCAATCAGGAATTTTCTGGTTTACGGTTTTTTTTGTTTTTTGTTTTGTTTTGTTTTGTTTTTGGTAAATGCTTGCTAAAAAAGGAAAGTGGATAATAATCTGGGTAGATTTACCTCTTCTCTTTGCCATTTATGACTGTTTAGATGCTTTGCCTACCTCCGCCCCCCACGATGGCCCAACTTAACAAATCTACAAGGATATACTAAAATCAAAGAAAAATAGAGACAGAGCAGAAAAAAGGTATTAAGAAGGCAGACAACAAATTAAGGTGAAGGACTGGAGAACTAACTTGTATGAAGCCTCTTTTGTTTGCTAAGATCTTTCGTATATCCTTTACATTAAAAAATGGAATGTTGGGAAGTTTTCTAGTTTTTTTTTTTTTTTTTTTTTTTACTAATAATACATTATAACAGTGTAGAATACGTCCTTTTAAAAACGATAGTCTAAAAAGACCTCCAGGGCTTCCCTGATGGCGCAGTGGTTGAGAGCCCCCCTGCCATTGCAGGGGACGTGGGGTTGAGCCCTGGTCCGGGAAGATCCCACATGCTGCGGAACAGCTGGGCCTGTGTGCCACAACTATTGAGTCTGCACTCTACAACCCGCCAGCCACAACTACTGAGCCTGCGCTCTAGAGTCCGCATCCCACAACTACTGAGCCCGCACACCTAGAGCCCGTGCTCCACAACAAGAGAAGCCACCGCAATGAGAAGCCTGTGCACTGCAAGGAAGAGTAGCCCCTGCTCGTCGCCACTAGAGAAAGCCCACATGCAGCAACAGACCCAATGCAGCCAAAAATAAAATAAATAAATTTATTAAAAAAAATAAAAAGACCTTCAGTCAACCTAAAAAAAAAAAAAGATAGTCTATCAAGACTATCATTTAAGTAAATCAGGAGTTGGGCAAAATCCAGGAGTTTAAAATCACTTTAGAATTTATTTTAAAATGGATAGGATTTTAAAAGTAAAAAAGTTTTTTTAAAAAACTAGATATTGAGACTCTTAAAAATGTATACGAAAAATCAATGCAGTTTGAAAATGTCTTTCACACAATCTTCCCTCTGGGTGTTTGCTTTTTCCTTCTCACAGGATCCTGCTCACATCCCTGCCTCTTGTCCCTAATTCTCACGCCAGGCCTGTATTATCACGTGTGGCTGGTGGAACTCAAGCCCATATGACCCAGGAAGAAGTGGGGTGGGAGCTGTCTTGTAGCTAGCCTGATGGCCTTTGGTAGAATGCTAATTTCCTAATCGGATTTGGAGGGTGGGGTTGGCAACTAGAAAAGTTGATCCCTTCGCTTCAGGCTAAATATACAGCCAGCATTCCCAAGGCCTTAACCTTGCACACTTTGAGGAAGGTGGGGTTTTACATGCGTTCATATCCTCTCCTGGGCCTCTTTCTGGTCACCAGGCATGCTGTTAGCAAAACGCCAAGCAATCCTGCGATACTCAGGCCCATGGCCACAGGGATTTCTCTCCTGTTTCTGTCACTGAAGCATTCGTCCGCTGTAATTGAAGTCAGAGTAACAGGTGTTACAGGCTGGCCACAATGCTGGGAAGTGATACTGCCCCTGCCCGCCTCAGCTTCACAGAGAAGGCAACTGAGAGAGAGATGGATCTGCGGGACCTGTCCCTGCTGCCTCAGACATATGGACAGGTGAAGATGAGAAGGGAAGGGGTCACTGCAGTGGACTGACTTGTAGTGCCCGTGATCACTTAAGGGGTGTCTTAACTGCAGATCCCCGGGCCCCGCACCCAAGCAGTTTTGATTCAGCGGGTCGGAGGTGGGACCCAGGTGATTGTGATACGGCTGGGAGGCAGATCCAACTTTGAGGAACACTGGTTAGGTCCAGAGGGTCAGGATCAGAATTGTGTCTTGACTCTCAAGCCAGGGTAAGCACGGGAGCCTGGTTTCCCAAGGTTGGAGACACAGACCTGGACCATATCACCTGGCCAAAGTTTTCTATTTAAACTCTGTGCTTCTTGAAGGGACTGCTGGACACCCTGGGCTCCTGGTACTGGAGAGAGCCTTTGCAGGCTCCGAGATTTTAGAGAGAAGGGGTTTAGAAAGGGGGTCAGGGGCCTACTGTTTGGGATGACCGTTCTCTTTGACAAGGCCGAGCGTTACACTTGCTGGATTCCTCTCCGGTTCTCCGAGCCCCTGTTGAAGGGTCACCCATCTGTCAGGACTTCTCTGACCCCCTTCCTGCAACGCTGTGCTCCTCATGCCTTCCTCTGTGCTCCCACGGCCTTTTGTACTTATGCCTTTTATAATGCCATATTGTATGGTAACTTCTATTTTTCAACTTGCTCCTTTTTCTCTCTTCTCTTACTCTCTGGTAGAAAACATTATTTACAGGATGACATACAACTTCACATCTGAGCACCTTTAGTGAAATTTGAGGTGCAAAGACTGGGAATAAGGAGCTGAGCTGAAGCGGGGACAGTGGAATGAACAAGAGAAATATTTTGGAGGTAGAACTGATAGGGTTTTGTGACTATGTATATGAGAGGGTGAAGGAGGGAAAGGAAAAAATGAAAAGATAGCTTTCTACATCTCCTCGTGAGCACTGCTTAATAGCGGCCAGGTGTGCTGCTAAAAGGTTTTTATTTCTCATCTCTGTCACCGAGAGGTTTCCCAGACCTGCTTACTTCCTTCTATACACAGGTTCTGAGGGGGAGGAAGAGAAAGTGTGTGCCTTATTTTTAAGACCATATGATTAAATACAGAGGTTTTTCAAGCCTTCATAATAAATTTTTAAAAGAGTTTCTCAAATTGGATATTTTGAGACAAGATGACAGAGTGGGGGAAATACCTACTAGCAAATTTTAATATTTAATCTTAGGACTCTGGTAAAGGTCCAAAATTAAGATAGAGATTGTAGGACTCAGACCAAACCTACAGATGTCAGGAGATCCAAGGCAAGTGACACTTCATACTGCCTTTGCTGAATGCCTTCCACCAGGTATATCAGAAGTTTTCTGCCAGACACATTTTCAGCTTTACAGTGGAATTCAAGTAGAAATCAGACTCATGTTATAGAAAGTTAACTTACAGCTACACCTCTAGCTAAATCTATTTTTGATAGCTGAGAAGTACTCATAAGGTCATTGACTTATTATGAGAGAGATGTTTTAGAAACTGAAGTTCAATTCTTGCCCTAATGTAGAAACCCTTGTAATACTGTTTTCCTGGTGGGGAGAAAAGGGCTTTTTTGGAAAGTCACCCTGGGCTGCCCCTGGCCTTCTTGTTAGAACCTGCTTCCCTCTGTGGTGGGAAAAACCCAAAGTAGAAGTTGCATGGAAACTAAGACTAATTATGAGGAAGCACTAGTTGGGTAGAACAGCTTGGATTTGAGAAGAGGGGATTCAACAGAGTGTATTTCTGTCTAGAATGATCACAACTTTCTCTTTTCCCTCCATAAGTGGGAAAGAATCTATTCTGAAATCTTGACTTTTAGACATATCACTAATACTCAGGATTTTAAGGTGTTCTCCAAAGACACCTGGGTTTACCAGTATTCAACAGCTTGTCCAGGGGAGGTTACTGATGGCGTTTTCTCACTCTTTGATTGATTGACTGTGTGTGTGTGTGTGTTTAAATGAGTCAGAATGTGTATCTTGGCCAGACAAGAAGAATGTATTCTGCTGTGGGAGGGCAGTGGACATGAGTGGGTTTAAGTGTCTGATTTTGAGGCTGGTATTGGCTCATACAACGGTGGGAGGGAGGGTTGGCCGGAGAAACTTGACCCTGAGAGCTTAGCGGAATCATACTCTTCTAGGAAGTTCATGTGATTCCTGTCCCTTTGAAAGCTTCAACCAAAAAACAACTTGAAACTACTCCTGGGTCTCAGAAGTTTAGGTTTGTGACATGATGATCCCTTAACTTACCATTTCCAAAGTGGTTGCCTTCAAAATCAAAGGCTTGAAGTTGGATATTCATTGTTTTCAGCTGAAGGTGGGTGGAGAGCTGGATGCTCTGTTCGCTCACACACTTGAAGGAATGCCCCGCCACAGTCTCAAACATCACCATTGCACTTTTCATTCCTTGGTAAACTTTCTCTGAAAACACAAAGGTGAAATACCGACATGTAAGAATCCTGGCAAGTAACCATTGAGCCCCAGCTGTTGCCGGATGGCCCATGTGCAGTTAAATGGCCTTCCTTAGATGTGGTTCTCCACGGTTCTGACACCTTCGCCTCATGAAACATCACCCTGGTGCTGTCTGGGGACTTTTTCCTGACGCTCTGTTCACCATATATGGGGGCAATCTCACATAAATTAGAATATGATAACATTGAAATAAAAACTCTTCGGAATCTTTTATTCAGTTATTTTAAGTCACTGGGGGCAGAGTCAATGGGGGCTATTGTCAGTGCCTGCGCACAAAAAAGTGTCCATGAAAACTTCAGAAATAAAAGAAGTAAGATTGTTCTCTGAGACAAAAATCACACGCTCTCATAATGCATCAGAGCAGAGACATGCAAAGTTACCAAGCAGAGTATTTGCATGTCACCACACTGAATGCATTCATATAGCAAAAGGAAGGACCAAGCCCATCATTGGGAGGGGTTGTTGCATCATTCATGGAAGCATAGAGAAGGGAGAGGCCCATCTGCATCCATCTGAGTGCTGCTGGGAGAGAAGGACCTGCTCAAGGACTGGCCCTGTCTCATGAGAGGCACACGCGTTTCAAGGAGGTGAGTGCTTCAAGGCCCATGGGGTTAAACATTTAAAATAGTTACACCATTGTAAAGCAATTATACTCCAATAAAGATGTTAAAAAAATTTAATAACTCCATTTGCTCTAATTCCACCTCTACCAGGCACCCTTCTGAATATAGTTTGGTTTCCCGAATGGGAGAAAGTTCATTGGCAGAGTACCCAACTGTCTTGGTCCCCTTGCAGTTATAATAAGAAACAGTAGCAAGATGAATGAACAAACTGGCATTCTGATTTTATACATCAGTTTTATGACCTTGGTTTAACATCAGGTTCCTTGAAGAAACAGCCACTGACGGCTTCCGGGGCTGAGGACCAGACTATGGACCTCAGTGAATTCATCCACGGGCTGTTAGCGAGGGAGTCCGAAAGTTCCCTCCTCTCCTGCTGCTGCGGGTGTGTTCACTTGCATCTGACATAACATCTCACACAGAAGGTCAGCTCACTGTGTTTCAGGTGCTGTGCAAGTACTTGACGTGCATTTTCCTGTTTAATTCCCACAAAAATTTTTTGAGATAGGTACTACTGTCACCATTTTACAGATGAGAAGACGGAGTTGAAAACATTCGTCTAAGAACATACATCTAGTATGTGGTATTTGGACTCAAGCCGTCTGATTCTAGAGCTTGTTACCTTAACTACTGTGCTGTTGTGTCTCCTGCCTGTTACTGTTGTATTCACTGCAGACTCCTGCATTTATACATTCAAACGTCCTACATGATGTACTGAATTATCCATGTACACTGCTGTATCTTGTGTTATATCCTGGGGTAGTCTACTACCACTGCTCGTGCTAATGTCACCATGGTCACTACCTCTGAACTACAACTAACTACTGTACTCACACCACCACCACTGCCACCATTGACATGAAAATTATCATTACTATGAGTATGACAGTTCCTGCTGCCACTCCTGAGCCTTGAGCATGCGGACCTAGAGTTGTTTTTTCCCCTCCCTCAGCCTCTCAATTAGCTTCTGGTCTGACTTTCCCTTCTCCTGCCCCTTGAGACGTTACTACCCTATTAGTAGCTAAAATTTGGTCATTATCCAGTGATAACATTAGCTGCTTTATGTTAGCATGCACAATATTTATTCCCCAGTCGATATGAGGAGACTCGTTTGAGATAATGTATATGAAAAGGTCAGCTGTGACATCTTACTTACATTTAACCAATAATCATTGACAACAACTTTTTGAGCAATACCAATGTAATATTGCTAATATTTAAAATAGATATATCTTCACATTTTCATTTCTCGGCAAGTTTCTTTAGTATAAGTTCCTTAATTAATAAAAGAATAAGTTTAAGCCAGTCCAAAGAATTTTGAAGAGGAGAAAAGAGACATGAAAACTCTTAGTACACGACCTGGCACAGAGGAGGTGCTCACTAACAGTGTGTTATCGAAGTCTAGGCTTTCGGGAGAAACATCGGAGGCCTCTGAGAAACTCCCTCAACTTGACTGGGAGCATTACTTTCCTAGAAGTGAACGTTGTAGGAGTTCTTTCAACTTGCTCTACTTTGGGTAATTTTTCATATAGCAACCAAAGTGAACCTGTATAAATATAAATTTGATATATCATTTCCCTATGCCAAGCCCTCCAATGGCATCTTTTCACACTTTAGAATAAAATCCAAAGTCCTCACCCTGTCTTACCCACAGGCTGTCTGTGCTCTGGCCTGGCTGCCCCTCAGACCTCATTGGCTGCTTTACTTGCTCTCTTGGACACTCTGGTTCCTGCTGGTCCTTGAGTGCCCCAGCAAGCTCACTCCTTAGAGCCTGGGCACCTGCAGTTCCTGCCACCTGGAAAGAGCTTCCCCAGACCCAGATGTCCCCAAATGGGGACAGCTCTCTGCTCAAATCTCACCTCTTCAGAGAGGGCTTTCTCCTCAGAGGGCTTCCCTACTACACCTTCCAGTCCTCTCCATCCTCATCCTGCTTTTTTTGCTCATAGAATTCAGCACTATTTAACTGTATATTATAATTTAATGCATCTGTTTACGGTCCTCTCCCCACTTCTATAATGTAAGCTCCATGAGGGCAGGGACTATATGTTTAGATAATTAGGGATACCGAGTACATACTATAGGGCTTGGAACCTAGCAGGCACTAGCTACACTTTCGTAGAATGAATGCATGATTCCCAGAGTGTAAAATAAACCTCACCATTAACGGCAAATCTGTCCAAAAGTCACTCAACTCTATTGTTGTTGATTTGACACAATGTAGCCAACTTGCTGCCTGAGCAGACAAGCAGACTGAAGCACACAGAGGTGTATCAATAATAAGTTCCCTCAAAGTTACATTGCTGGCTGCTCTCTCAGTCTGTTTCTCAAAGGCAGCATCACATATTAGCCAGGTGAAAACTGGGCTAACCAGAAACATAGCATCATCGCTGGTAGAACAGGCTTCTCCAACTACTTACCTGGATTTGAGACGGTCAAATAGGCTTCCACCTCACTGATATAATACGAGTTTTCATCCTGTAAAACAGCAGTGTGTCAACTTTTGGGTAATCTCTGTTTTTATGTTTATGATCCTAGTTTACAGATTGTTTAGGCAGGATTCCAGCTATTAAACCATTGATATAGGGGTTTGGGTTCGTTGGTATGGAGCCACAACTGTGTTTGAAATTTTCCAAAGAAGTAAATACATCATACAATAAATAGATAATAAGTAATGGCTTGCCCCTGGCTGAAAATTTCTCTATTGCATACTTGTTGCTAGAGCCTGAAATTCAAATTCCACTGGTACTATTTGAGTCCCTTCAGCTGGGCCAAGTTTCCCCCTGTTATAATGCTGCAAATACATCTGGAAGGTGGATGGGTTGGGGGGGGCATACATTAAGCCCTTATTAGTAATTAATATCTTAGGGTAAGGATTCAAGCTGAGACCACTCATCCTTAAGGCTACCGTGGGTGGATTTGATGGGGTCCATAACCCTCCCTGGGAAAAACAGTGTATGCAAAATTGTGTGTGGATTTTCCTGGATAGGGTATCAATTACTTTAAATAGATTAATGGGTTCATGTCTCCAAAATGGTTACATGGGGCCATGAAGGATTCTGGAAAGAAAAGGTTAACCCTGAGATTACTGGCTGTTGTCTAGAAGAAGACCCCAGGTTGTTGTGTTCAGAATTATAAAGCAGTGCTCCACATTTTATCCAGAGACTGTACTTTTGGAAAAAAAAAAAACACTAATAACCCTACAAAACAGCCCTATAGCTTCCTGAGAGAATCAGGGTATGGAACATTAAAATGAATTGGATTGAGATATGAAAGTTAAGCTGGAAAAGGAGTTTTTATTTTTTAAAGTAGGTGATTTACGGTGTTATTGCTTTTAAACATTCATTAGAAAACTGTCTGCAAGTGAGTTGCCAAAAACGTTAGTAGAGCAACCAAAATCAGAATCTGAAATTGAATTACTTTTAGTAGTCATTAAAGGAACTTAGCAATAATAATCTTGACCACATTCTAGTCTATTTATATATTGTTTGCAGATGAAATGATGCTTGCTTACACAATAAGGGTTCCAGAAATACAAACTGTTCCAGTGAGGCGACTGCTATCGATGCACTGAACTCTAGATCCTACAGTTCCTTGAAGCAGCTCCACACACTGGCTTCTCACCTCGTGCCAGGCACTTCTTACCTTGTGTGGCAGGCACCTCTGTGCCTCACCTTATTTAATCCCCACAAGCACAAGGAGAAGAAATGGACGCTCAGTGACTTGCCCAAGGTCACAGTCCTAATAGTTGGCAGGTGAAGATATGACCCCAAGCCACCTGGCTAGCCTTTAACTTCTCTTATATCCACTCCAGACCAGGCATTGCTCTAGGTCCTGGGGGAAGAATAAGACCCAGATGCTTCATTCAAGGTGCTCAGTCTTGGGTCTCAAAGGCAAGTTGGATGATGTGCTTGGACCATCCATTTGTTTTAGAGAAAAACAACTGTGACCCAGGCCCTTGGGTTGCTTTTACATACAGTTTATTCGGGTTATTCTTTTTTTTTGCCACGCCTTGTGGCTTGTGGGATCTTAGTTCCCCGACCAGTAACCCAGGCCCTTAGAAGTGAAAGTGCAGAGTCCTAACCACTGGACGGCCAGGGAATTCCCAGAATATTCTTTACTTGGGATCCCTTTTAGCATAAGAGAGACCTGTATGTCAGGGCCCACAGTCACTGTTATAAAATCCCTGCCCCATCCTAAGGGCAGACAGAATCCATTGAAGGGTTTTAAGCAGGGCAGTGATATGAGGGCTTTGTTTTTGGAAATTGCTTGGGCTGCAACAAGAGATTGATTAAAGAGCAGCAGGAGAACTGTGATGGGGCCAGCGCTGAGCTCCATGGGATACCTCCTGAAGTATTCCCTCTCCTGTGGCATCTCCTAGAGCTATCCTCGCTGTAAGGAATGGGTACTTTGTATTTCTTTAATCGTTTTACAGTTTACTAAGTGCATTTTTCTGCCTTCTTTGGTCCTCACAACCCCCTTGAGGCAGAATAAATGTTCTCAGCCCATTTTACAGCTGAGAACAAAGAGCTCAGAGGAGGTAGGACTCTACCTCTGATTCACATTGTTTGTAGGTGAGGCAAAGCAAGATCTTGTCTATGGGATCTTGCTCTACACTTTCCTTCATGGGATGTGTGGTTATAGAGAAAAAATTTGTCGTGCAAGAACTTTCTTTTACATTCCCTGGAATATATTTGCCTATATATAATCATCTATAGGAGGCAAGACCAGCTACATAGTTTGTGGACCTAGTTCAAAATAAAAATGCAAGATCAAAAATTATTAAGAATTCCAAGAGGGGAGGTAAAGCATTAAAGCAAGCATGGGCCCTCCCAGCTGTATGCCCTGACAGGAAGGGCTGTTCCTACTCTACCAGAACTGGTGCTATAATTATAGGGCTAATGCCCAAGGTAAGGTCTTCCAAAGCAGATGGCGGTGATCATACTCACTGCAAGTTTATGTCATAATGTAACAGGACTGAGTCCGGAGCCTGTATCCAGGTTTCCTTCTGTTTTGACTGAGTGAAAATTAGCCAGACGTTGACTGGGACTGAACTGCTGTCTATCTTCATGGTAAAGGAAGAGCATTTGTTAGGTGAACTTTTGTAAACAAGAGGTCAGTGGAATGTTTAGTTTCCTTGAGATTCCAAGTTTTACATAATGTATGCTGCTGATATCAAATGAGTCTTATTTAGACCATGGTACCCACTTTTTCTGTGGAGTTGTGTTAAAGAAAATAAAGTTGTCTTTTATTTAAACTAGAGCAAAGCATCTTTTTTTAGACTCAGAAATTCAGAATTTGGCCCCATTTGAATGGTAACAGAGCTGAAGTTTATTCTATATGAGGGGTTGGCAAGTTTTTTGCTGTAAAGGGCCATATGGTAAATATTTTAGGCTTTGTGGATCTCCCTAGCAACCACTCAACTCCACCATTCTAGCACAAAAGCAGCCACAGATGACACATATGCAAATAAGTGTGACCATATTCCCAAAGAACTTCATTTATGGGCACTGAAATTTGAAGTTATATGAGTTCCTGTGTCACAGAATATTCTTTTTTTTTTTTCCCAACCATTAAAAAATGTAAAAGCCATTCTTAGCTTATAGACTGTACATTTTTTTGGTGGTGGCTGGATTTGGTCGGGGGTTGGGGGGGCATAGCTTGTTGACTCCTGGGCTACACCATCCATAAAGAACAAAGTTGCTGAGCAAATCAGTTGGTTATGAAATGTTATAAAGAGAGTGGTTAACCTCCTCTTTGGGAGAATAAATTGTTGCTAAGAATTTTTAAACACTATTTTAAAAATATGTCTCTGTTCCCATGTAACCTAGGTTAAGTTGTTGAATCTTGGTGAACATTGCAAAAATTTAATTTTTTTTCTTATTCAGTAGCAGAATGGGGACAATAGTAACAGGACTTACCTCTTAGGTTGATGTGAGTATTAAATGAAGGAATCATGTAAAAAACGTATCACAAAGTCTTTGCTCAAATTTTAACTAGTGTTGTTAACAACAGTAATAAAAAGATTTCCCCTTCCCAGTAAACCTCTCTCACTGAGATCAAATGATAATTTTTTTTTTTTTTGCGGTACGCGGGCCTCTCACTGCTGTGGCCTCTCCTGTTGCGGAGCACAGGCTCCGGACGCGCAGGCCCGGCGGCCATGGCTCACGGGCCCAGCCGCTCTGCAGCATGTGGGATCCTCCCGGACCGGGGCACGAACCCGTGTCCCCTGCATCGGCAGGCAGACTCTCAACCACTGCGCCACCAGGGAAGCCCTCAAATGATAATTTTTAATCTATATCCTAGAGCTCAGATCCACCACAAACAGAAAGAAAGAGAGAGCAAGCCAGTGAGCTAAGCTTAGCTAGCCCTATGGATTAAAGAACCAGGCTGAAACTTTAGCTCTCAGGGACGGGAATGGGGTGGATACAGAGGAAGGCAGTGGTGGGGAGGTTGAGAACTTCAAGCAGGTGTCAGATTTAACCCAAAGCCCAAGGGAAATTACATGCCACACATTCTGCAATTTATATTCTGCAATTTATAGTGCGTTCTCCTTTGACACCCACGGGGCTATTCTCTGCCAGATGTTTTTCTCATTTGGGGTTGAGGTTGGAGAGTGACAAAAGGGGGCCAAGGACTCCTAAGAGCTGAATATGGTACTTTAGCACTTATAGCATGTCCATGTGAAGGGACCATTTGCAGAAGTACCATCTCACTACTGAACCAATGGCTGCTGACAACGTGGCTCCTCACCGCCAGTGTCTAAAGAGAACTCTGCAATATCTCCTCAAAAGGTCTTAATTCAAGGAACTTAAACACTCTCCTTAGCAAAGGACAGGGTCCAGAGCAAGCCAGCCAGTCAAGCCTGCCCAGAAATGCAGCTTGCCAAAGACGGTGAGGCCCAGGGTCCTCTCCTCAAGTTCTGCAAAATGTATCGTGGGAGTTTCACAGTCACAGATGTTCAGGATGTGGACAGCAAACAGGCCTTTTTTTGTTCAATGTTGTCGACTTCATCAAGAAACCTCTGCTCTGGAAACAGACTCACAGACTTAGAGAATGAACTCTAAGTGTGTTGGGGGGTAGGAAGGATAGTTAGGGAGATTGGGATTAACATACACACACTACTATATTAAAAATGGATCACAGGACTTCCCAGGTGGCGCAGTGGTTGAGAGTCCGCCTGCCGATGCAGGGGACACGGGTTCGTGCCCCGGTCCGGGAAGATCCCACGTGCCGCGGAGCGGCTGGGCCCGTGAGCCATGGCCGCTGAGCCTGCGCGTCCGGAGCCTGTGCCCCGCAATGGGAGAGGCCACAACAGTGAGAGGTCCGCATACCGCAAAAAAAAAAAAAAAAAAGGATCACAAACAAGGACCTACTGTACAGCACAGGGAATTCTGCTCAATGTTATGTAACAACCTAGATGGGAAAAGAATTTGAAAAAGAATAGACACAGGTATATGTATAACTGAATCTCTTTGCTGTACACCTGAAACTAACACAACATTGTTAATCAACTATACTCCAATATAAAATAAAAAGTTAAAAAAGAAAGAAAGAAAGAAAGAAAGAAAGAAAGAAAGAAAGAAAGAAAGAAAAGAAACCTCAGCTCTGAATGTCACAAAAAGAGGCCAAAGAGGCTATTTCCTTAGAGCTGCTGGTCTACTTTTTGGCAACTTGCCCCAGAGTTCTCTGTGAAATTTAGATTCACTCCTTTATGGATTCATTTGCTAAAGGTATACTATGTATAAAGTCAGGGCTGGGCACTAGAGAGAGGAACGTGAATAAGTCAAGACTTGCCTTCAAGATGGCAAAATGTGTGGTAAGTGCATTTATGGAGGTCAGGGAATATATGGAGGGTCAGGAAACCAAGAGAAGAAAGTGTCCCAGTTTTACCTGGGATGGACGTGGGGATTGGGGTGGGGAGACTTCACAGAGTGAAGATGAATTGATAATTCATCTCAAAGGATGAATGAGGGGTGGGAGGGGCATTCCAGGCAGAGGGAACCCCACAAGGGAGAACAGGGCAGGAAATGGTGCCGCACACTTGGCAAGTTCTAAACAGCGCACTCTGAGTGTGTTAACATTTGAACACTGATAACAGTCCTCAGGAGTCTATAAGCTAAGAGGGCTCCGAATGCCCCTGAAAGGCTCTGGAGAAACACCAGGTGGGTGGGCACTATTCGACTTCCAGACCTCATCGACTCCAACTCACTGCCTTGCCCTGGTGCTCCTCTCTCCTGGTGACTGATTTCTCCCAGGTCCCAGAGCCGGCGCTGGAGGCTTGCACTGCCCTTCCAACCAGGTGGATGAGAAAGGGATAGTGTTGAGAACAGAAACATAAACTCTACACAGTTACTGGAAGATGTTTTTAAAACAAAATACCCTTTAAAACAAGGAAGTTGTGGGGAGCAGGGGGAAAGGAGATATATTTATCTTTCCTCTGAAGGGTCTGAACAGCTTTCAGCACTGTCACCTTAATCAAATGAGACATTGACATGGAAACGTTTTTGGTTCTTTAAAAAATGAAACTGAGAGAAACGAGACAGGAAACCCCCCTCTCCAGACGCCGTGCTCAGCACTTTCACATACACCAGCCCAGTTCACCCTCACAGTGGCCCAACAAAATAGGTCCTGGTTGGTCCCATCTTATAGTGGAGGAAACTAAGGCTCAGAGAGAGAGCTAGTGACTTGTCCATGGTCACACAGTAATAATATGGATAAGTGAAGTCTTGACTGACAACAACATCAAGTGACAGTTTAGGAGGCAAGTTTTTCTTTACGTTTCTGCCATTGGCAGTATTTCAATATTAAAAATGACAAATTATTGTACATGATTTGAAACCTAAAACTATAGCCTATATTTCTTTTATTTCTCCTGTTATGTCTAGCTCAGTGTTGGCGACAAAGTAGGTGCTCAGTAAATTCTTATTGGTAAATTGGCTGACCAATCAGTCTTGCTAATCAGCATCCAGTTATCATTCTACAACCTGGTTCTCTTTATAACATCTATTATGTTATAACTAACATGTATTCCTCTTTTCTAAGGCTCTCTTTTTTCTCTAGAGCACTGGTTCTCAACCGAGGGTGATTTTGCCCCTCAGGGGACATGTAGCAACGTCTGGAGACATTTTGGGTTGTCACAGCTGAGGTTGGGTGTTGCTACTGGCATCTAGTAGGCAGGAGCCAGGGATGCTGCTCAACGTCCCACAAGGCTCAGGACAGGCCCTGCCGCAAAGACTTATCTGTTTAAACCCAAGTGTTAATACTGTTGCTGTTGAGAAGCACTGGTGTGGAAGGTAGCAACATGGGAAAAGTGGTTGACTGAATTGTTGAGCCCACTTCTCTTGTGGAAGGTTCTAGACATCTTTCCTGCCTAAATGCATTTCACATAGTTCCCCCATTAGGGCAGAAGGCACAGTGCCGGGATCCACAGGCCAAAGCGGGCCTACAGCTGTGTTTCGTTTTGTTTGACCAATGGAGTGTTCAAATGTCTAAAAGATGTGTTGCCAACACTAAAAAGTCATGTGCTTTCAGAAAAAGATTGGGATTTCTACCTTCTCTTGAACAAGAAGGGTTGACAAACACTGGTCTCTTATTACTACCTGATAGAGGTGATGTGTAAATATTTAACGGGCACAGTAGGGCAGTGGCCATGCAGGACACCCCACCGTCCAGAATGAACACCTACCATAAAGGACAGTGACAGTCCCCAGGGCTAGATGCCAGCCCCACCACCAACCCCGCCAGCTGAAGCTGAGGAGTGGCTGGTAGGGAGACGGGTACTCCCAACCCCTCCCTCTTGTCCCGTCACTACTGGGGCTGCCGCTTGTCACCTCACACTTACTCTAACATTTTTCTTATGCAGATTTAATGGGGAAATAAAGTCTTCCTCAAAGGTGTCAAAATAAAAAATAAGAGCTGCCCGTTTCAAGGAAAAAGACATTTTTACTTTTTCACTACTTCACTCCTTAAGTTCTATGCTTAGCCCCTGTAATCTTTGGATTTGTGGCCACTGCTCTGGCTTAAACAACTTCTCTTTTAAAATGCATAAATTCCCCAGAAGGGCTAAGGCTGGGGGGAACTTTTCCTTTCTATGAGCCTTTTTGCTTTCTCTTGGGGCATAGCTAAGGGTGCCCGCTCCGGGTTTCGGTGCTGGCAGTGGAATGAATAAGGTGAGTTTCGTTGGTGAGACTCAGGCAAAGCAGCTGTTGCAACACCTGGGGCCGTGGACTGAGAGCGGCTCACCTTGCTCCTTCCCGAAGGTGTCGGGGGCAGGGAGCCCTGCTGGTCCTTCCAGCTCTACTGGACACTCATTTCCTGTCCACCCTCTGGAGGCACAGAGGATTTCCAGAACGGCTGGCATTCGGCACTTGGGTGGAGCTTGGTCAAACAGAGCCCAGCCTGAAGGCATCGTTCCAGGAGACAGAGGAAAGGAGCAAAGAAAGACATCGAAAGGTGCCAAGACACTCGTTCTGCCTGCGGCCCGGCAGCAGTGGCCACCGTGTGCCCCACACAGACACTGGAGGTTCCTGACGCCTTTCTGTAGGCAATTATTCACAGGGGCAGTGGGTTGGGTGGGATCAAGCCCTAGACTAAAGCATAAATTCTTATGCCTATCCTCTGCCATTTTGCCAAAGTGACTTTCAAAAAATCCCTGACACCTTTTTAGATTAACTTCAGTTGTGCAGGAACAGAGCGTTTATTCTGCCCTGAGTGTTCTTCTGGTGAAGGACCATGCTTGTTTCCATTTGGTACTGAAAGGAAACCACCAACTTCTCAGGGGCATTTCTACCTTAAGGAGAAAAGTATCATGAGAAGGACAAAGGCTACGAGACCAGGAAGCTCAGTTCAGTGTTCTGTGACGACCTAGATGGGATGGGATGGGGGTGTGGGGTGGGAGGGAGGTCCAAGAGGGAGGGGATATAGGTATACATATAGTTGATTCACTTCACTGTACAGCAGAAACTAACACAACATTGTAAAGCAATTATACTCCAGTTAAAAAAAAAAAAAAGCTTATGAGACCAAGTCAATAACATTAACAATAATAATAACTCCATGCAATAAAGGCCGTTGCATGTATCACGCACTGTGCTAGTTGGTTTACATATACCATTTCTAATTCTCCCAAGGGTCCCACTAAGTAGCTATAACTAGTTCCTTTTTGTAGATGAGGAAACATGCCCCAACTAGTCCAAGGTCACGCAGCTAGTAAGTATTATGGCTGTGAGTCAATCTTGATTTGTCTGATCCCAAAGTCTGTGCTCATTGCTCTCCAAGATCTGCTAACCAAGACCCTCTAACTTCAGAGGTCACGTTAGACAGGTAAGAAGAAGGCCCACACCGAGTCCCAGCTGCAAGGGTCCTCTTGGCTTATTTGAAAGACACTTTGGACCAAGGAGGGGCAAGCCTCCTTTGAGAGGGGGTTGACCATCACTGTGTTCCCAAGACATTTGTCCTTTTCAGTCACTGTAATCACAGCCACAGTGACTATTGAGCATCCACGTTCCATGTACTGAACAAAGCTCTTTACGGGAGTGATCTTTCATTCTTTTCCCCATTTTTCAAATGATAAACAAACAAATAAACAAACCTCAAACAGATTAAGTTGCCTGCCTGATGTCAAAAGGAGAACAGAGTCCAATTTGTAGCAAAGACTCTGATCTCCATGCTTTTCCACTCTACTCAGTTGTCTACCCCACTCCAGGATATGGCCTGGAAAACGCAGCCCCCGGTTAGTCCCTGAATTTTGCCTTCTGTGGTTGGAAAGAACCTATTGTGACATTTGACTCTGGTCTCAGAGTAATCCTGTTTCTTTTTGCCCACTGGGTATTTCTGTGGGTCTGTTCATCGGTACAGCTTCCTCCTTGGGGTGGTTTGCAAATGGCACTTCGGCCAGGTTCCCCAAGGCCACATCTCTCTCAAGAGGCATCAAAGCCCTTCTTGGGCCGCACAGAGGAGGCTGAAGAGGGAAGAAAGCAAACGGAAGATGTCGACACTTGCCTCCTCTCCGTCTCCATGACCCTCATTCTTATCAGAGAAATCTCGAAAGGCTCTGAGGTCTGTTTCCCCTGGAACTTAAAGTGTGGGATTGCACCACCGGGCCCCAGGGTGAGGGACAGGGAAAGCGATGCTAGAGCAGGTTAGTGTAAGGAGTTCAGCCTCACCTTGGTAAATGTCAGATTCACAAATCCGCCCTGGAAATTCAAGAGAAGGTTGGATTTTCGGAAGCCACAGTTCCCAGAGGATTGGGTTGCATTGGGGTCGATGTTGAAGTATTTCTGAGGTGAAAAAACCTAAACCAAATAAAATAGATTGGCTCAATGGAATGTCAGAAAAAACTCTAGCTGGGAGACCAGAAGCACAGGCTGGTAATTGAGCCTGAAACTCCAGGCTAGTGGGTGTTCACTGGAGAATTTCAAAGTCCCTGGAAGACACCTCTCATTTCCAAACTGTTATGTTTAAAAGACTTTTTTTAAAGAAGGAGTGCTCTCACAGAGAGGAGTTCCTCGATAGATAATTCATGGCAGGTATATTCTTGAAAAACCGTGTAGAATTTAATTTTTGTTCAAGCAAACATGTTGGGCGCTACAGGAAAGGTTTTGCTATCTAATGTACTTCTGTTTCAAATAAAAACCAAATGTGGAAGTTTTACTTGACATCGTAAAAACTGCAAAAAAAGGAAGAATTTTTATAGTGATTCTTTCAGTAAATCAAATAATCTAAGCCCCACTCCCACCCTCTCCAATCTTCTCATTCACCTGGATTTTTCATATTAATGTCACAGCTGGCTGGAACCACAAAGACCGTCTAATGCAAACCTCTCATTTCACAGGAAAGTTGCTGAGGCTTGGAAGTCATCCAGAGGAGCAGGGCCAGGCTGGGGTCAATGCTGGCCACATCCAACACTCTGCCCATGGTGGCTAAAAGTGGAGGGTGTGCATATTTAAAATTTTGGTGTGTGCCTTTCTTCATTCATACGGTCGCTATCAGTGTCTATTTTTGTACGTGTTCTAAAACAGATCCACCTCGTAACAGAGCACCTTGGAGAAAGAGGAGCCCGCAGATACCTATTTCATTCCAAGATACAGGATGCAGGGGAACGTTCATTTTCAGCAAGGCACTCCCCACTCAAACTTTTTGAAGCAGTGCTATAGTCCTGTGCCAGACTTACCGACTCCGTGTCTTGAACCGTCAGCTCTATCCCCATCTCTGCTTTGATACAGAGCTTGCTTCCGTTCAGAACTTGATAAATTCCAGTCTTGGCTGACGATGGCTGGGGTGCGAGGGTGGGCCTGGGAGCTATGGTGGCAGGCGAGGCTCTGTGGGTTGTGTTGGTGGGCTCTGGGGTGTGGGTGGGTTGAGTAGGCTTCTGACTGGTTGTGCTGTTGTGTGGTGTGGTGGACAATGTTGCTGGAAGGGTGGTCTGGTTACTGAGTTGGGTGGTTTTCCCAGTTGTGTGGCTGACGGTCGACGGCCTGGCTCCAGTTCTGTGGGCTGGCGGGGTGACGGTGGATGGTGGTGGACTGGGACCTGTGCTGGGGCTGATTGTAGCCTCAGTGACTGGAGCAGCCGTGTGTGACTTGTTGGGTGTGGCCAGGGTTGTGACTAGGGTGTGGGCTGTCGGGCTGGTGGAGGGGGTGCTGTCTGCAGTTACCAGGGAAGCTGTTGCTGGAATTTTTATGGTTGTGTGTGTGGTTAGGGTCTCAGAGGTGGATGCTGTGACAGCTATCTGAGAGGTGACATGCCCATCTGTTGACCTTGCTGCTAAAGTTTTCTGAGGCACACGGTGCGTTGGCTGCAGGAGACAAGGTTTTGTTGTGGTCTGTACTGTTGCAGGTGGAGAATAGCCTGTGATTTCTGGAAACGCTTTTGCTCTCACATGACCGCCATAATGCAAAATCACTGCAAATTAGGAAACAAAAATGTTAATACACCAACCAATGGCTCACATGAGTGAAGCCCTCCCCCACTCCACTTTAAGGTTTCTTCATTAAAAATTAACATGTGTTTTTCAGATTTGGGGGAAATTTACAAGGAAATAACAGTGAAGTGAAGGTCACTCAAAATTCTACCACAAGGCCACAATTTTAACGTTTTGGTTGCACCCATGTTTTTACAGGGTTGTGAGCATACTGGAGATATTCTTCCCATTTCTCTGTGTGGGGTGTGGTACTATCACCCCAGCGAGCATGCTCAGCTAGATATCTAAGTGCCAATGCCTCTTCATTTTCCATCTTCAAATGTGAATCCAGACAGTTCCTGGATAGAGTGTGCTCCTGGGTAGGGTGCTGCTGTGATGACCTGATAGAGCTGGGGCAGCATGAATAACAGTAATAAAGATTTACACAGACTTGTATAGTTTTCAGAGAATCATATAATCCCAGGTTTGAAAGGGACCTTAAAGATTATCTAGTACAAACCCTAATCTGATGTGTGAATTGTACTGTTGGATATTTGCCATGTGTTCCGCCAATCTATGCATAATTACCTCCAATGACAAGAGATTCAGTTCCCTTCCATTTTTTATTTCACCATCAGTTTTCTTTTCTTTTAATAAATTTATTTATTTATGGCTGCGTTGGGTCTTCGTTGCTGTGTGCGGGCTTTCTCTAGTTGCGGCGAGCAGGGGCTACTCTTCCTTGTGGTGCGTGGGCTTCTCATTGTGGTGGCTTCTCTTGTTGTGGAGCACGGGCTCTAGGCACTTGGGCTTCAGCAGTTGTGGTGTATGGGCTCAGTACTTGTGGCTCACGGGCTCTAGAGCACAGGCTCAGTAGTTGTGGCGCATAGGCTTAGTTGCTCTGTGGCATGTGGGATCTTCCTGGACCAGGGCTCGAACCTGTGTCCCCTGAACTGGCAAGCGGATTCTTAACCACTGAGCCACCAGGGAAGCCCTGCCATCGGTTTTCAAAATGTACCCCAGTTTCTGTCATTCCCTTACTTAACCTTTAGAGTAGCGCAGACTTTTCCAACTAAGGAATTAAATTAATCCATAAGTGCTCTGATATATCTGGTGTGCAATTCTTCATGGTTTGGCTTAAATGTCAGCTCCTCAAAGAGTCTTCCCCATCCTTCCCACATGAAACAGCTCCCCATCCCCACAATTCTCCATCACAGTATTATATTCATTGCCTTCACTGCATTAATCACAGCTTGTAATTATATAAGGGGACGGTATTCAAATATTTAACAATAAGCCTGTTCAGACAGTGTGTACCAGCAGAATATCAGCCCTGATTTTATGTTTATTTATTAATTGTGCCTCTCTCCCACTAGATGAAAAGCAAGCTCAAGGTGGGAACTGTGGGTAATTTTTTTCACCACCAGTGCCTGTGCAGAGAAGGTATTCAGTGGATACGGAATGAATGAATAAATAACTGAATGTGTAAATGGTGGTTACAGCATTGTAGACCTCCTAGGGTTATTAACAGGCTCAAACAAGGTGGTTTGAGTGGAAGCCTTCCTGGACTATTAAGCATACCTAGAGTGTGTATTATCGTCATAGGTTCTCTCCTGGGTCATCCCTTCAGGGCCGAAGGCCTCTGAATCTTTTTCAACCAGAATAGTTCTATCCTTGTCTCCTTCCAAGCACAGAGCAAGCCAGAAATTAGACAACTGCAGGTGATGTCCCTTGGGAGCTTACGATCAGGTACACTGAGAGATGGCACTGTCTCTTCAATGCTATGGTTTCACTATGTTTATGCATTGTATTTTCACTCATTGGAGCTGTTACTGCCCGGTGCTGAGCAGTGACTTGGAAAAACACGGGGAAAAGGGAAAGAAGATCACTCTACGCTGGTGTTTATAAAGTCCTGAATTTCACATCGAATTAAAGTCATCCATAAACACCTTTACTATCTCTCCCTTTCATCCAATACATTTCTAGGTGGGTACTTTCCCCATAGCAATAAAAATTCCAAGTTACTGAACACTTACTACATGGCAGGCCTCAGGTCGAGGGTCTTATTTCACCAGCTCTTCTCAAAACCCCCCTGACGGGTACTAATCTTTATCTGTCTTTCAGATGAGGAAACTCAGGTTTAGAAAATTCTATTAACTTGACCATAATCACACAACTAGTAAAATTTGAAGCTGAGACTCAAGCCCCTGTCTGAACCAAAGCCTGCCCTTGGATCTGGGCATGGGTGGAGGTGGTGCGTGTCACTGGGAAGAATGGTAAGAGAAGAGACAAAAGCAGAGGAGAGAAGAGTAGGGTGCCCCTCCAGTGACCCCAGTTCACTAAACCATCATAATGGTGGTCCTCAGAGAGTCTTTCAAAGGCCCACATGCTAAAACAGTGATTATTTTCCAGAAGAAAAGGCTAACTTGAAGCCCAGTAGTAGCACTTATAAATTATTTCTGCACAGCTGGTTTGCAAAATGGGAAAGACAAAAGTATCAGTTCAAAATGCCTTTGATAACCTTTAAAGAAGACATTATTCATGACATTAAGTTACTTGAGACTATTACTAAAGAGTCTTTTCTTGTATCTAAAATGTTTACTTGGACAATTGAAATGTATGATATTTGAGAGTTGCAGATTTTATGGGCTATAGATTTACTTCACCAATCTTTGTAAAATCATACGTGGAGCCTTTATGCCCATACTGTAGAGCTTGGAGCAAGATTTTTCCTTTCAAGATTGTTATGAAGGTTGACAGTTGTTGAAGATTTATTTGCATAATTCATTTGGGCTGAACCTGAGTTGCTGTTCCCTGGGTCAAAAACCCAACAGGAACACAGTTAGGGTCATAGTATTACTATGAAGAAATAGAATTCACTCCCAGATGTGGTATCTAGGAATATCTTGTAGTAAAAAGCAAAGATTGCTGCAGAGAACTCCAGGAGACTGGGAACCACCTGACTTTTGCTCTCCTGGAAGATTAGGTCCTTGATAAAATCCCACTGTGTACAGCTTATGCTTATGAACTAAAGCAAATCTTCTCAACTGAGTAGAATTTCCTCAACTGAGTAGCACACCCTTTCAAAGGGGGAGCCTTCCTCATAATGCAATTAGAACTCCTCTCTCAGCAGTGATGAATGAACTCAAGTAAGGGAAAAAAGCACATTGGCCATTCATGAACGCACAGCACCCCAAACAGGACAAGAAGACTCACGGTACACTGTCAAGTGTGCTTGGTATATAGGAAGTCTTTGTGAGGTGTCTGGAGGTGATGGTGTCTCCATATGGTATGTGACCTTGAGGCGGACAGGAGCCTGGGCTGGTAGGTGGCAGGAACAAAAGTGACTGAAAGTAACAGAGTGTGTTACAATTAAACAAGTCTGGGAAATATTGTTCTAATATTCTTCTCTTTCTCTACTCTGGTCCCTCCCCTCCTCTCCTCATCTCCCTGTAGGAGTGTGGGGTATAAAAGATGGGCAGGCAGTTAGATGGAAATTTGACAGAGGTAGCTATGCTGTGCATTGAAATACATCCCAGAAAGTCCATATGTTTGTTAGGTACTCAATGGAAATAATGCTCTGAAAAATACTCTGTTTTACAAAATCTATGTTTATGACCACACATATATGACCAATCTTGGTCAAAATTGGGTCATAGTTTTTCAATGGGATCTTTGGCCTAAAGGTTTAGTCAAGTTCACTGGTCTGTCTGAAAACCACAAACTGGGCAGTGGGCAGAAGCAAGGGCAGAGCACAGCTCAGACTCTCTCAGTTCTCCTTCTACTCAGAAGAATACAGCCTGAAGTCCACACACTGATTTGCGAAGCTCCCACTCCCAGAACCTCAGCGTCTCCTCTCCAGGATTCAAGAGACTCAGCAAATGAGTACCCCGGAGCCTTAACCCCTTGTTTGTATTCCTCTAGATGGTGAACTGCAGGAAGGGGCGTGAGAATGTTTTGGTTTCCCTACAACTCGCAGGAGGAGTGAGAGATAACCCATCGGCCAGGCCCTGGCAAAGCCAGTGACCACACAAGAACTGCTTCTTTAGGTATTTCCCAGACAGTCGGGCCTTCCCAGAGAGCCTTAGTTTGGTTTCCCCGCCACACCCAATTCAGCAGATACAGAGGCGCCTCCTCTGAGCCAAGCTCCAGGCCAGGCACTGGGGTTAGGTCTTTGTTCTCAGGGGGGCAAAGCCTTGTGAGGCAGACACAGAAATGGACTATACTCCTCGGTGTGACAAGTGTTATTATTATTATTTTAATAAATTTATTTGTTTATTTATTTTTGGCTGCATTGGGTCTTTGTTACCGTGTGCAGGTTTTCTCTAGTTGCGGCGAGCGGGGGCCACTCTTTGTTGCGGTGCATGGGCTTCTCATTGCGGTGGTTTCTCTTGTTGCGGAGCACGGGCTCTAGGCACGGGCTTCAGTAGTTGTGGCACGTGGGCTCAGTAGTTGTGGTTTGCGGGCCCAGTAGTTGTGGCGCACGGGCTTACTTGCTCCGCGGCATGTGGGATCTTCCCGGACCAGGGCTTGAACCCGGAACCCCTGCATTGGCAGGTGGATTCTCAACCACTGCTCCACCAGGGGAGCCCAGGTGTTATTACTGAAGCAGGCCCTGAGTCCTATGGGGTGAGGTGGGGAATCCATCACAAGGAGAAATTCTTCAGGCAGACAGGAAAGTAGATGGCATCCCACAGGCAGGAGAAAGAGTATGTGTAAAGGCATGGGGCTTCAGAGCCTGGAATGTCTCTGCAGAACAGCAGAGTCAGCATCATGGGAGCTTGGGAGGGTGTGAGGAGGGGTCAGGAGGAGGGCCAGCAGGGAGCAGACCTGGCAGGTCTCAGAGGCTACCTTTTGCAGAGCTCTAAGGAGCACAGCTGGGGAGTAGATGGAGTGCCGTGGCCATGTCCAGGGGCAGGGAGTCGAGCTTAACTCCTGAGCACTTTCTCTGGCACCTCCCCGGGCAGCAGAGGTAGCCCTAGCTGGATGCGGCAGGAAGACGGTTTCTGGATGTGTGGGGCAGCAGGGGTGGGCCCTTGACAAGGTTCTGCTCACAGTTTCACAGTTTAATCTTAGGCCTTTTAGCAGAGAGATGTAAATCCTGCCTCTGTCAGTTTTCTGTGGGACTTGAGGCTCAAAGAAAACCCTTGAGCAGAAGGGGCTCTAGCCCTGTGTCAGAGACTGCTGGCTGACTACGCCAAAATCCAGTCTCTCCTTTTTCCTTAGTAACTGAGCCATGAGTTTAAGCTGAGAACTTGCTGCATGGAATAAAGCCCCCCATCTCTAAGTCTCCTTTCCAGATGGGTAGGAATGTGACTGAGTTCAAGTCAAAGCAATACAAGTGGTAGGGTTATGTGGGCCTCTGGGAAGGTTGCTTGAAGGGAGCTCAGTCACCTAGGGGGCCTCTCTATTGCCTTCCTGTTTCCTCCTTTAATCAGGCTGCAATGTGTATGTGATGGCTGGAGCTCCAGCAGACATCTAGAACCATGAGGAGACCTTGCAGGTGGAAGTCACACATTGGATGGTGGGTCCACAAGAATGAGTCCCCACACAGACCTGGTCTGAATTCCTCTGGACTTGTTTTCACTTGAGACAGAAACAAACACTTATCTTGTTTAATTCACTATTGGGCGCTTGTCTCTTATGTGCAGCTGAACCTAAATTTAACTGATACAAACTTAAATCTCCTCATTTTATGGGGTTCGAATTTGAGATCAGGGAAGCAAAGTGACTGTATAAAGATTACATAGTTAGCTTACCTAAAAGCTTTGTCTCTCCAAGCAAAATGTCGAATGGTTTTTGCTCACATGCAATTCAACAAGTATTTCTTGAACATATGCATGTAGAAGTATAGTGCAGAAGTGCAGAGCATGGACCCCGAAGGTGAACTTCCTGGGTGCAAATCTCAGGGCTGCCATCTGTTAGCTGAGCGCCCATGTTCACCTCTAAGAATGCACAACTCAGAGACGAAAGGGCAACGTGGGCATTTCCTTTCCACCTGCCTGTGCATTTATCTCACGTTCATTGCCCTCCTGAATCCACCAGTCATCTGCCAGCCATTGAATTGGTGCCCACAGACAGGTCACTGAGGGTTACTGCTACATTGAAATCGTCTGCATTTTTATTGGCTTGCTCTGCTAAATATAATGATTAATTTTCATTTTGCCTCCAAAAGAATGTGAAACTCTAATTCTGAAAGTGTGGCACAAAGAAAAACAGCCTGGATTAGGGTCGCTGGCCTGACCTTTCACCCAACTTTCATGACAATTCGTGTTACACTCAAGTGCAGCTGTGTCTCCCATTTGAGCGTGTTAGTGAGGCCATGTGGACAGAGCTAGTTCCCTCACATGTTCAAGTCAGTGGTAGTGGAAGGAATTGTGAATCAACCAGCAAACTTGATAAAGCACATAAGAGGACTCAACGTCCTAGGGAGAAAATGTTCTTGGTGAAAGCAGGGGGCACAGACATAAAAGAATCATTAAAATCTCAGCTTCCCAGACAGTCTCTTTGATCTGACCTATACTGGTAATGAAACAAGAAATCTTTGATGCCCTGGCTTACATCTTTCTGAGACGGCAGTTTGTCAGACCACATCTCGTTCATCTTCACAACTCGCTGTTACATAACATACACATAGCGCTCCATTTAAGAAAAGCAGAAAAAGCAAGGCATGACGTGATTTCCCCAGGCTCTTGGCAAGAGCCCCATTTCTAAGCCCTGGCTCAGCTCTCCATCTCTTAAATCGAAGAGATTTGTACAAACTCTCCCTAATCAGGTGCCTACAGACCATTTGGGAACGAGGGGCAGCGTCACTGTCTTCCAGGGTGGACACCTACGCTGCCTGACTCATGGAAAACAAGTCCAAACTGTGAAAGCCTCTGGAAAAGAAAATGAAGGTGTGCTCCACACGTAAGGTAATAAAGAGGCATTCCCGAGTCAAATACCCACAGTAGCTGAAGCCACTACAGCCATCTCCAATCTGTCCTGCCCCACCTTGGTCACTGGCACTAGAATGCATTTACATTTAACAGGACCGGATGTGGCAGGGTCACCATGGAAAGTCATGTGTGTCACTCACCGGCCAGGGACACGAAGAGCACCACCACTGCAGACAGCTGCCAGGACATGACTGGGGAGCCAGGGAGTATCGCTGCCTCGCCAAGGGACTGCTAGGCTCAGCGCTCAGCAAGGCTGGGTCTTCCGAATGGTGCAAGGCTAATTCCAGGGCAGGCTCTGGCAACAAAGTAGACACCTCCTTCTGCCCCTTATAACTTGTGGCAGAGAAAACAAAGTCACTTGCGTTATGAGAACTGAAAGGCCCTCCCAAGTGGTATGCTGAGAGGGGAGGGAAACCACAAGTGGCTATTGTGTGAAGGCAGGCACTTTCGTCTCTGCCTTTAGTGTTTGTGAGCGACGGGATGGGGGATGGGGCATGTCCCCCAGCCAAGGTGAAGGGCATCTGAGATCATTTTGCACAAGAGGTGGTGGATCTGTGGCAGTGTCTGCTTCCTTCTCTCATAAGTTGGGTCTCCATTTTTCTCTAAGATCTTGAGTACATTTCTGTAAACCCAGAGACCCTTCTCAGCCAGGAGAAAACCAGTCCCTCAGTCTTGAGGGTGAGCAGGAGTCAAAACTCCATGGGTAGAGTGCTGTCTGTCTCTGTGTGTTTTCACAAGAAGCCTGAGGCAGCCCTGTTCTCTGCTCAAGGCAGCCTCACCTGGGAACTTCACCTTGTGGGGAGGGGTCAGTGTGACCTCAGGAATCAGGGAGATCTGGGTTTGAATCTGGCCCTGCCAACTCACCGGCTGTATGACCTTGGGTAACCTCTCTGAGCCTCGGTTTCTTCTGTTGTATAACAGGGATAACAATGACTACTCCCAGGTGGTTTTCCTGGAACACAAATAATATTGAATATCTTCAAAAGGCAACCTTTTCATGTCTTATCTCCTTCCTCTATTAATTAGACAAAACAATGGTGGTCTCTCTCCCAGAGCTGTGAGTCCCCGTGAGGAACACACATATAGGCAGTTTATCAGGATACCCTCCTGATTACTAGGTTTAGGGCTTTCAGTTTAGTCTCAAACCATTTCCTGAAAAACAACTTTGGCAACTATTTTATCTTACTACGTTGCTGTAATCAAGCAAACTTACCAAAGCAAGGGGTGTGTTTCCAAATTGAATTTTTATGGTGGAAGGTGAAGATTAATTTGTGTCAGTTGACCTAATTTCAGCTACTTGCTATCTAGAATTCTGGACTTTGAGTCAATTTATTCAATAAACAATAATTAAGCAGATACTCTGTGCCAGACACTCTTCTTATTCCATTTAAGCCCCACAGCCACTCTATGTGGGCACTATAGTATTATTGTTGTCCCATTTCACAGATGGGGAAACTGAGCATAGAGAGGTCAAGTGACTTGCCCAGAATCACTTAGATAATAAATGAAGAAGCTGGGCTATGAATCCAGTCGGCTTGAAAGTCTAGGATTTTAAGCACTATGTTGTACTACAGCTGAAGAGGTGCTCTGGACTAGAATATAATATACGCTTTCAAGTTGCTTACTGCCTAGTTGAGAAACATTTATTGATATAAATAGCTAGAGAGCGACTGATCAATTGTTTGCTACTTAGAAACACACTAGATGAGGAAAGGAATAGTCAGAGATGACTTTGTAGGCGTTGAACCTTGGAGAGACTGAAGGTCATAGAGGATCTGGGTAGTTGGAGAATAGCAATAATAATAATAATAGCAGTAATAATGGTTTCCATATAAGGACTCCCTATTACGTGCCTGACACTGTGTAATGCATATGGTACCTCTACAGGGTAGATTTTTTTAATCCCCACTTTACTGATGTGGAAAATGAACCACCCAGCATCACATAACAGGCTAAAATTTGCATCATGCCTTGTCTAGCCCTGAAGCCTGTGCCCTTTCTGCTGGCTACCGGAGCAAAATCTCTTGAGTGGTGATAAGCCTGACTGGAGGGGCCTGGGGAGTTATTTTCTTAGTGGTTGCCCTGAAGATTACTGTACATCTCAGCCTATAGCAATCTAGTTTGGATTAATACTATCTTAACTTCAATAGTATATAAAAACTTTGCTTCTATCTATTTCCATTGTCTCCCCTTCCTTTTTGCTATTATTGCCATATAAACTACATCTTTGTTCATTGTATACCCACCATCATGGGTTTATAATGATTGCTTTATGAAGTTGTCTTTTATATCAGATAAGAGAAAAAGGAGTTACAAACAACGCTATAGAGGAAATGTTTGTGTTCCCTCAAAATTCATATACAGAAGCTCTAATGTGGTGGTATTGGAAGGTGGGGACTTCGGGAGGTAATTAGATTATGAGGGTGGAGCCCTCATGATGGGATTAGTGTCCTTAAAGGAAGAGGAAGAGAGCTAGTTCTCTCTCTGCTCTCCACCACGTAAGGATAGAGTGAGAAAGCAGCTGTCTACAAGCCAGGAAGTTGGCCCTCACCAGAATGCCACCATGCTGGCACCCTGATCTCAGACTTCCCAGTCTCCAAACTTGTGAGAAATAAATCTGTTGTTTAAGTCATTCAGTCCATGGTGATTCGTTACAGTAGCCAGAGCTATGACAAACAAAAAAATATACCTATAATGTCTTCTATATTTGCCTATGTAGTTACATTTATTGGTGCTCTTTATTTCTTCATGTGGATTTGAGTTACTGTCTAGTAACCTTTCATTTCTGAAGGATTCCTTTTAGCATTTCTTGTAGGGAAGGTATGTTAGTGACAAATTATCTCAGTTGTTGTTTATCTGGAATGTCTTAATTTCTCCTTCAGTTTTGAAGGACAGTTTTGTGGATATAGAATTCTTAATTGACAGTCTTTTTCCTTTCAGCACTTTAATATATCCTCTCACTGCCTTCTGGCCTTGATGGTTTCGGATGGGAAATCTCTTATTGAGAATTCCATATGATTTGAGATGTGGATGAGCTCATTGCTGAAAAAATTATCCTTTCTTCACTCTATTGCTTTTGTACCTTTGTTGAATATCAGTTGTCCACACGTATATGGGTCTATCCTGTTCCACTGATATAATTTTCTATCTTTATGTCAAGATCAAATTGCCTTGATTGCTGTAACTTTACAATAAACCTTGAAATCAGGTATTATTAGCCCTCCAACTTTGTTCTACAACATTCTTTTAGCTTCTGCCTTTCCATTCCCTAATTCTCTCTCTTATGCTTTAAATTAGCCAATAAAGAGTGAACCTGTGAAACCCTAAACACCCCACCCTTGGGCCCTAACAAAGGCAGAGCCCCAGGTCTGTGCTCTCTGTCTCTCAACCTGTGACCTTGCTTCATGGCCCTTGAGTGTGCTGTGTACTCTCCAGGACCTATGAGTAGTAAATCTTGTTCCTCAAAGTCCCCTGATGGTTTCTGGCTGAAGTGTGTACTGCAATCATTATAAGAACCACACGGGCTAGTCCAGCCACAACACTGGCCCCACAAGCTTGGTGAGTGCCTCAGGTGTTCCTAGTTCCTAGGCAAGAGCATCACCATCAACAGGATGGGACCAAACAGCAGGGGGGAACACAATTCAGCCCATAACAATGGTCTGTCTTGTTAAATGTTCCATGTGAACTTAAGAAGAATGTGTGTATTCTTTTGTTGTTGGATTCAGTGTTCTATAAATGTTATTAGGTTAAATTGGTTGACAGTGTTGTTCAAGTATTCTATATTCTTACTGATTTTTTCTTTATTGTTTTATCAATTCTTACAAGAGAGGAGTTGAAATATCAGATTAAATTGTGGATTTTATTCCTCTTTGCAGTTCTGTCTTTGCTTTGTGTATTCCAAAGCTCTGTTATTGATGTGTAAATATTTAGGATTGGTATGTCCTCTTGATGGATTAACCGCTTTATTTTATTTTTTTTTGCGGTACGCGGGCCTCTCACTGTTGTGGCCTCTCCTGTTGTGGAGCACAGGCTCCGGACGCGCAGGCTCAGCAGCCATGGCTCATGGGCCTAGCCACTCCGGGGATCTTCCTGGACCGGGGCACGAAACCGCGTCCGCTGCATTGGCAGGCGGACTCCCAACCACTGCGCCACCAGGGAAGCCCAACATATTCTTATTCTTTTTATATTTAAATAGTCAATTTTCTTTTAAGGAGACATAAATAATGAGGGGAAAAAGCTTCAGTACTTACTTATGTGATTACCATTTCCTGCAGTCTTCACTCCTTTGTGTAGACCCTTGAGTTTGTTGTTGCTACAGTTAGCCTAAGTACACCATGCACTTCAGATTCCTCAAGTGTTACCTGTGTTTAAGGTATGGCATTGTTTGACCAAACGTTTTTCTCAATGTGTGCTCCACTCTCAGCTTTAGGTCTTCCCTGGTATGTGTCAGTCTCTCCATGCCCTTGTAGCTCTCCCAGCAGACTCCACTGTTACTTGATAGTCAGTGCTTGTTAGCCTGGGGCTGGGGACTGAGCCATGAGGTGCTCTGTTCTGATTAAGTCTCAGGCAGGCAGGCACTCTGTCCCTGGGTCTTGAGGGGGTGTGACCTTCAAAGTGTTTCTACCCTCCCCCAGCAGTTTTGGGCACAGCACATATTCCCACCTCTCTCCCAGGATCAGAGGTTTGGTTTTTATTCCATTATTTTCCCCCAGCTGCAGTTGGATTTACCAGCCCTGTAAGGATGTGTTTATTGCCTGTTCTTGGACAGCTGGTTCTACTTTTGTTCTGTTGGAAATATGGGGCAATAGGATCCAAGCCTTGTCTCATGTCTTTCCTGCAGCAACTGATATTCCCCTTCCCCAGGCTATGCCCTCAAGGATGCTTTCTCAGGACTTTTGCTAATCTTTTTTGTGAGTGCCCAGTGAGACCACTGGAGGAGAAAAGCCTGTAAGTGGATGCAAATATTCATTATATCTATGGCCCCTTGGTTTTTATTTTCTCTTGCAAGCCTATACTGGGCCACAAATTTAGCAGAACTCTCTTTGCCAGCGTACAGCAGTGCCTGCTCCAGGTAGGCAAGTGCTTGGAGTTCCATCTCTCTTTGTAGGTGCCTGTCTTTCCTTGGTCTTCAGGCTATATGGGTGCCCGGTGAACTCAGCTCTCTCATGGGTCCACAAAAAGTTGTGAATTTGCATATTTTCCAGATTTTCTGATCTTGCAAGTGTGGGGATAGTTCTCTTTCTAGATTTCTACATCTCAAGCAGAAGATATTATTTTTAATAGCTGCACAGAGTTCCATTGTATGTCAGTACAATATTTTATCAATCGGCTTTTTATATTTAATATATTTGTTATCTATCGTTAACAAAACTTAGGTGCTTAAAACAGCAAACATTTATTATCTCATGGTCCTCTGGTAATAAATTCAAGAGTGGTTTAGCTGGGTTCTTCTCGCTCCAGGTCTCTCATGAAGTTTCAGCCAAGACATCAGTTTGAGCTGAAGCCATCTGAAAGCTTGACTAGGGCTGGACAGTCTACCTCCCAGGGGCTCACACACATGGCTGTTGGCAGGAGGCTTCAGTTCCTGCCACGCAGGTCTCTCCTTTGGGCTGCTTCAGTGTCCTCTCAATATGGCAGCTGGCTTCTACAGTGAATAACCCAAGAGGGAGAATGAGGAAAAAACTAAAATGCTTTTTATAACCTAGTCTTGAAAGTCAACGAGCATCACTTCCACCGCATTCTATTTACTGAGTCATTAGTACAGCCCACACTTAAAGAGAAGGTAATTTGATTCCACTCTTTGAAGGAAGGACTCTCAATCTGGGGATAAATTTTTACACTACCACAGACATTTACGTTGTTTCCCATTTCTCACTACTTGTTTTCCTGTTAAAAGTGATCCTAAAATAAACATCTGTACATATAATTCTTTGTTCATTTGTATGAGTTTATCATTAAAATAAATTCCTAGAAGTGGAACTGTTGGATCAAATCATATACTTATTTTAAATTTTTGAAAGCTGTTACAAATTCACTTCTAAAATGATAGTACTAATTTACACTCTTACCAACAGTGTATGAGAGTGATGGTTTTCCTATAGCGTCTCCAACACTGGGTATTATCAAAGTTTTAAATGTTGGACAGTCTGATAATGAAAAATGATATATCATTGTTTGGCCTCTTTTCATGTATTTACTGGATTTTGAATTTTTTTCCTATGTATTCATGTCCTTTGCCCATTTCTTTTTCCATTGTTGTTGATTTGTAAACACTCTTTATACACCAAGGAAATTAGTCTTGTGCCATGTTTTGAAAATGTATTTACCTTTTGAGTTTTAATTTTTCCTTTTCTCTACATATAAGTTTTTGCCTCTTACATAGCTTAATTTGTCAAGATTTTCCTTTGTAGCTTCTGGTTTTAGTTTTTGCCTGGAAAGACTTTATCCTATTCAAGATGCTTTTCAATATGTTTTGACTTTCATGATTTCTTTAAGTCACACTCTTGAACAATAGTGAAACCAAGCAGGACCCTGTGGGAAGGGAGCAATGCAGAGACAAAGAAGGAGCAGTCAAGAAACAATAGTACAGCCCTGGGGCAGGTCCTGGTTCCACCTCAAGGGATACACATAACAATATCTTTGAGCTCTTTCCAGAATTAAAACGCCCAACAAATGGAAGATGTTAGCATTCTTCATTCCAGATTAAAGGAACCACAGAAGCTTATCAGGAGACCACCTGAGGCCAGATTAAAGGAGTGAAGGCCCTGCACACACCCTAATCCTTATCAGCAACTCTGGCCTTGAACCATTGCTATAAAACTGCTCACCAAATCCCTCTGGGTTGAGGACACACTGTTTTTGAGAGGCACAAGCCCACTGTGTCCCCTTTGCCTGGCAAAGCAATAAAGTTATTCTTTCTACTTCACCCAAAATTCTGTCTCTGAGATTCGATTTGGCACCAGTGCACAGAGGCCAAGGTTTTGGCATTGATATGAATGACTTTAAGGGCTGAGGTAAACTTACTATTATTTTTTCCATATTGCTATCCAGTGGTCCAAACACCACTTTTACAAAACATTTATCTTTTTGGTTCAGAACTAATTTGAAATGCCTTTTTTTATAAATTCTGAGATGTATCTGGGTCCATTTCAAGATTCTCTACCCTGTTTTCCTTTTGTTAATTTCCATGGTATATGTTCCCTGGCAAATTAAAATATTATGGTATAAACCTACAATTCTTGCTACTTTTATAATAGCCATATTTGAAAAGCTTATCCATAAACAAAAACTGCTACCAGATTAAAGATGCAATTGACAAACATTTTGTAGAGGATTAGTGAAACTATATTTTAAAAAGCTTTCTATCCTCATCTGACAATAAACTTGGAACTCAAGAGACACTTGATACTTGTTGACTGATAAGCAAATGCTAGTGTGGTAACTTAGAATCTTGGCCTAGGAGTTGGAAGACATGGATTCTAGTTCCTCCTCGGCTGCAGGCAGGCTGGGTGACACTGATGCACAGTAATAAAGTTGTAGTTGGGCAATGGCCTCCTAGCTAGCTTCCCAATACTTCTTGCAGCTTGGTGAAACAAAGTTTTAACTAAGGGAATATAAGAAAAGATTTTGCATGCCACTTGCACACTGGGCCTTAAAATATTACGTATGCATATCTTCCAAGTTCTTTCCCTTTCCTGCAATCTGGAAACTGGACATTCCTGAGATCTGTTTTTGACTATGTAGGCAAAGACAATGCTCTAGTGGATGGCAGAAAAACCAGAAGGAAGGAACCTGGGCCACTAAATGACCGTGTGGAGCACAGCAGCCTGCAGGCCCAACCCAGGATGTGTCACAAGACAGAAATATTCTTTAAGTCACTATATTGTTGGATATCTTTGTTACAGCAGCTTACTCTTTCCCTTTACACATGGGATGTTACATTCCACTAAGAAAAGGGTTCTGTAGTCAAATAAGTTTGGGAAATCATGAGTTTAACAAAAGCATACAGACATTCTTCCTGAAAGAGTTCTCTGCTCCTTTAATCTACTAATTGGGATCAACCAAGAGAGGAGCAGAACATGTAGTGTTTTTTTTTTTCTTCTGGCCATGCCAAAAGAACTAAGATCCTGGCTTGCAGGATCTTAGTTCCCTGACCAGGGATCGAACCTGTGCCCCCTGCAGTGGAAGCGCAGAGTCCTAACCACTGGACAGCCAGGGAATTCCCCTGTGTAGTTTTTTTTTTTTTTTTAACCTCTTTATTGGAGTATAATTGCTTTACAGTGTTGTGTTAGTTTCTGCTGTATAACAAAGTGAATCAGCTATACATATACATATATCCCCATATCCTCTCCCTCTTGCATCTCCCTCCCACCCTCCCTATCCCACCCCTCTAGGTGGTCACAAAGCACCAAGCTGATCTCCCTGTACTATGCAGCTGCTTCCCACTAGCAATCTATTTTACATTTGGTAGTGTATATATGTCCATGCCACTCTCTCAGTTCGTCCCAGCTTACCCTTCCCCCTCCCTGTGTCCTCAAGTCCATTCTCTACATCTGCATCTTTATTCCTGTCCTGCCCCTAGGTTCATCGAACAATTTTTTTCCCAGATTCTATATATATGTGTTACCATATGGTATTTGTTTTTCTTTCTGACTTACTTCACTCTGTATGACAGATTCTAGGTCCATCCACCCCACTACAAATAACTCAATTTCGTTTCTTTTTATGGCTGAGTAATATTGTGCCACATCTTCTTTATCCATTCATCTGTCGATGGACACTTCCATGTCCTGGCTATTGTAAATAGTGCTGCAATGAACATTGCGGTACATATCTCTTTTTGAATTATGGTTTTCTCAGGGTATATGCCCAGGAGTAGGATTGCTGGGTCATATGGTAGTTCTATTTTTAGTTTTTTAAGGAACCTACATGCTGTTCTCCATAGTGGTTGTATCAGTTTACTTTCCCACCAACAGTGCAAGAGGGATTCCTTTTCTTCACACCGTCTCCAGCATTTACTGTTTGTAGATTTTTTCATGATGGCCATTCTGACCGGTGTGAGGTGATACCTCGTTGTAGTTTTGATTTGCATTTCTCTAATGATTAGTAATGTTGAGCATGTTTTCATGTGTTGTTGGCAATCTGTATATCTTCTTTCTTCTTTGGAGAAATGTCTATTTAGGTCTTCTGCCCATTTTTGGATCGGGTGGTTTGTTTTTTTGATATTGAGCTGCATGAGCTGCTTGTATATTTTGGAGATTAATCCTTTGTCAGCTGCTTCATTTGCAAATATTTTCTCCCATTCTGAGGGTTGTCTTTTCGTCTTATGGTTTCCTTTGCTGTGCAAAAGCTTTCAAGTTTCATAGGTCCAATTTGTTTATTTTTGTTTTTATTTCCATTTCTCTAGGAGGTGGGTCAAAAAGGATCTTGCTGTGATTTATGTCAAAGAGTGCTCTTCCTACGTTTTCCTCTAAGAGTTTTATAGTGTCTGGCCTTACATTAAGGTCTTGAATCCATTTTATTTTCGTGTATCGTGCTAGGAAGTGTTCTAATTTCATTCTTCTACATGTACCTGTCCAATTTTCCCAGCACCACTTATTGAAGAGGCTATCTTTTCTCCACTGTATATTCTTGCCTCCTTTATCAAAGATAAGGTGACCATATGTGTGTGGATTTATCTCTGGGCTTTCTATCCTGTTCCCTTGATCTATATTTCTGTTTTTGTGCCAGTATCATACTGTCTTGATTACTGTAGCTTTGTAGTATAGTCTGAAGTCAGAGAGCCTGATTCCTCCAGCTCCATTTTTCTTTCTCAAGACTGCTTTGGCTATTTTGCGTTTCCATACAAATTGTGAGATTTTTTGTTCTAGTTCTGTGAAAAATGCCAGTGGTAGTTTGATACGGATTGCATTGAATCTGTAGATTGCTTTGGGTAGTATAGTCATTTTCACAATGTTGATTCTTCCAATCCAAGAACATGGTATATCTCTCCATCTGTTTGTATCATCTTTAATTTCTTTCATCAGTGTCTTAAAATTTTCTGCATACAGGTCTTCTGTCTCTTTAGGTAGGTTTATTCCTAGATATTTTATTCTTTTTGTTGCAGTGGTAAATGGGAGTGTTTTCTTAATTTCACTTTCAGATTTTTCATCATTAGTGCATAGGAATGCAAGAGATTTCTGCGCATTAATTTTGTATCCTGCAACTTTACCAAATTCATTGATTAGCTCTAGTAGTTTTCTGGTAGCATCTTTAGGATTCTCTACGTATAGTATCATGTCATCTGCAAACAGTGACAGCTTTACTTCTTCTTTTCTGATTTGGATTCCTTTTATTTCTTTTTCTTCTCTGATTGCTGTGGCTAAAACTTCCAAAACTATGTTGAATAATAGTGGTGAGAGTGGGCAACCTTGTCTTGTTCCTGATCTTAGTGGAAATGGTTTCATTTTTTTACCATTGAGGACAATGCTGGCTGTGGGTTTGTCATATATGGCCTTTATCATGTTGAGGTAAGTTCCCTTTATGCCTATTTTCTGGAGGGGTTTTATCATAAATGGGTGTTGAATTTTGTCCAAAGCTTTTTCTGAATCTATTATCATATGGCTTTTATCCTTCCGTTTGTTAATACGGTGTATCACATTGATTTGCATATATTGAAGAATCCTTCCATTCCTAGGATAAACTCCACTTGATCATGGTGTATGATCCTTTTACTGTTCTGCTGGATTCTGTTTGCTAGTATTTTGTTGAGGATTTTTGCATCTATGTTCATCAGTGATATTGGCCTGTAGTTTTCTTTTTTTGGTGACATCTTTGTCTGGTTTTGGTATCAGGGTGATGGTGGCCTCATAGAATGACTTTGGGAGTGTTCCTCCCTCTGCTATGTTTTGGAAGAGTTTGAGAAGGATAGGTGTTAGCTCTTCTCTAAATGTTTAATAGAATTCACCTGTGAAGCCATCTGGTCCTGGGCTTTTGTTTGTTGGAAGATTTTTAATCACAGTTTCAATTTCAGTGCTTGTGATTGGTCTGTTTATATTTTCTTTTTCGTCCTGGTTCAGTTTCAGAAGGTTGTGCTTTTCTAAGAATTTGTCCATTTCTTCCAGGCTGTCCATTTTATTGATAGAGTTGCTTGTAGTAATCTCTCATGATCTTTTGTATTTCTGCAGGGTCAGTTGTTATTTCTCCTTTTTCATTTCTAATTCTGTCGATTTGAGTTTTCTCCCTTTTTTTCTTGATGAGTCTGGCTAGGGGTTTGTCAATATTGTTTATCTTCTCAAGGAACCAGCTTTTACTTTTACTGATCTTTGCTACTGTTTCCTTCATTTCTTTTTCACTTATTTCTGATCTGATCTTTATGATTTCTTTCCTTCTGCTAACTTTGTGGGGGTTTTGTTCTTTTTTCTCTAATTGCTTTAGGTGTAAGGTTAGGTTGTTTACTTGAGATTTTTCTTGTTTCTTGAGGTAGGATTGTATTGCTATAAACTTCCCCCTTAGAACTGCTTTTGTTGCATCCCATAGGTTTTGGATCGTTGTGTTTTCATTGTCATTTGTTTCTAGGTATTTTTTTGATTCCCTCTTTGATTTCTTCAGTGATCTCTTGGTTATTTAGTGGCATATTGTTTAGCCTCGTGTTTGTATTTGTTACAGTTTTTTTCCTGTAATTGATATCTAGTCTCATAGTGTTGTGGTTTGAAAAGATACTTGATACAATTTCAATTTTTTAAAATTTACCAAGGCTTGATTTGTGACCCAAGATATGATCTATCCTGGAGAATGTTCCATAAGCACTTGAGAAGAAAGTGTATTCTGTTGTTTTTGGATGGAATATCCTATAAATATCAATTAAGTCCATCTCATTTAATGTATCATTTAAAGCTTGTGTTTCCTTATTTATTTCATTTTGGATAATCTGTCCATTGGTGAAAGTGGGGTGTTAAAGTCCCCTACTATGGTTGTGTTACTGTCGATTTACCCTTTTATGGGTGTTAGCATTTGCCTTATGTACTGAAGTGCTCCTATGTTGGGTGCATAAATATTTACAATTGTTATATTTTCTTCTTGGATTGATCCCTTGATCATTATGTAGTGCCCTTCTTTGTCTCTCGAAAACAGTCTTTATTTTAATCTTTTTTTTTTTTTTTTTTTTTTTTGCGGTACGTGGACCTCTCACTGTTGTGGCCTCTCCCATTGCGGAGCACAGGCTCCGGATGCGCAGGCTCAGCGGCTGTGGCTCACAGGCCCAGCCACTCCATGGCATATGGGATCTTCCTGGACCGGGGCACAAACCCATGTCCCCTGCATCGGCAGGTGGACTCTCAACCACTGCGCCACCAGGGAAGCCCTAGTCTTTATTTTAAAGTCTGTTTTACCTGATACAAGAAATGCTACTCCAGCTTTCTTCTGATTTCCATTTGCATGGAATATCTTTTTCCATCCCCTCACTTTCAGTCTGTATGTGTCCCTAGGTTTGAAGTGGGTCTCTTGTAGACAGCATACTTACAGGTCTTGTTTTTGTATCCATTCAGCCAGTCTATGTCTTTTGGTTGGAGCATTTAATCCATTCACATTTAAAGTAATTATGGATATGTATGTTCCTATTACCATTTCTTAATTGTTTTGTGTTTGTTTTTGTAGGTCTTTTCCTTCTCTTGTGTTTCCTGCCTAGAGAAGTTCCTTTAGCAATTGTTGTAAAACTGGTTTGATGGTGCTGAATTCTCTTAGCTTTTGCTTGTCTGTAAAGGTTTTAATTTCTCCATCAAATCTGAATGAGATCGTTGCTGGGTAGAATAATCTTGGTTGTAGATTTTTTCCCTTTCATCACTTTAAATATGTCCTGCCACTCCCTTCTGGCTTGCAGAGTTTTTGCTGTAAGATCAGCTGTTAACCTTATGGGGATTCCCTTGTATGCTATTTGTTGTTTTTCCTTTGCTGCTTTTAATATTTTTTCTTTGTATTTAATTCTTGATAGTTTGATTAATATGTGTCTTGATGTGTCTCTCCTTGGATTTATCCTGTATGGGACTCCCTGTGCTTCCTGGACTTGATTGACGATTTCGTTTCCAATGTTAGGGAAGTTTTCAACTATAATCTCTTCAAATATTTTCTCAGACCGTTTCTTTTCCTCTTCTTCTGGGACCCCTATAATTTGAATGTTGGTGCATTGAATGTTGTCCCAGAGGTCTCTGAGACTGTCTTCAATTCTGTTCATTCTTTTTTCTTTATTCTGCTCTATTGTAGTCATTTCCACTATTTCATCTTCCAGGTCACTTATCCATTCTTCTGCCTCACTTATTCTGCTATTGATTCCTTCTAGAGAATTTTTAATTTCACTTATTGTGTTGTTCATCATTGTTTGTTTGCTCTTTAGTTCTTCTAGGTCCTTGTTAAACATTTCTTGTATTTTCTCCATTCTATTTCCAAGATTTTGGATCACCTTTACTATCATTACTCTGAATTCTTTTTCAGGTAGACTGCCTATTTCCTCTTCATTTGTTTGGTCTGGTGGGTTTTTACCTTGCTCCTTCATCGGCTGTATAGTTCTCTGTCTTCCCATTTTTCTTAACTTACTGTGTTTGTGGTCTCCTTTTCATAGGCTGCAGGTTCGTAGTTCCTGTTGTTTTTGGTATCTGTCCACAGTGGGTAAGGTTGGTTCAGTGGCTTGTGTAGGCTTCCTGGTGGAGGGTACTGGTGTCTCTGTTCTGGTGGATTAGGCTGGACCTTGTCTTTCTGGTGGGTGGGGCTGCATCTGGCTGTGTGTTTTGGGGTGTCTCTGAACTTAGTATGATTTCAGGCAGCCTCTCTGCTAATGGGTCTTGCTAGTTGTTTGGCATGGGGTGTCCAGCATTGTAGCTTGCTGGCTGTTGGGTGGAGCTGGGTCTTAGCGTTGAGACAGAGCTCTCTGGGAGAGCTCTTGCCAATTGATATTACATGGAGCCGGGAGGGCTCTGGTGGTCCAATGTCCTGAACTCGGCTCTCCCACCTCAGAGGCTCAGGCCTGACATCAGGCTGGAGCACCAAGACCCTGTCAGCCACTTGGCTCAGAAGAAAAGGGAGAAAAAAAAAGAAAGAAAAAAAATTTTTTTAATTAAAAAATTATTAAAATTAAAGAAATAAAAAAGTAATAGAAAAAAAAGGGAGCAACTAAACCAATAAATAAATCCACCAGTGATAACAAGCATTAAAAACTATACTAAGGTAAACATAAAAATCAGAAACAAGTCATTCGCAGAGAGCAAACCCCAAGTCTACAGTTGCTTCCAAAGTCTACCACCTCAATTTTGGGATGATTTGTTGTCTATTCAGGTATTCCATAGATGCAGGGTACCTCAAGTTGATTGTGGGGATTTTATCTGCTGCTCCTGAGGCTGCTGGGAGAAATTTCCCTTTCTCTTCTTTGTTCGCACAGCTTCTGGGGTTCAGCTTTGAATTTGGCCCCACCTCTGCGTGTAGGTCACCCTCAGGTTTCTGTTCCTGCCCAGAGAGGACGGAGTTAAAGCAGTGGCTGATTAGGGGGCTCTGGCTCACTGAGGCCGGGGGTGGGGGGGAGGGACGCGTACAGTGGTTGTAGTTGGAATGTGGGGCGAGCCTGCAGCAGCAGAGGCCAATGTGATGTTGCACCAGCCTGAGGTGTGCCATGTGTTCTCCCAGGGAAGTTGTCCCTAGATCATGAGACCCTGGCAGTGGCAGGCTGCACAGGCTCCCGGGAGGAGGCATGTGGATAGTGACCTGTGCTTGCACACAGGATTATTGGTGGCTGCAGCAGCAGTGTTAGCATTTCATGCCCAGCTGTGCTGTCCACGCTGATAGCCACGGCTTGCACCCGTCTACGGAGCTCATTTAGGCAGTGTTCTGAATCCCCTCTCCTCGCGCACCCCGAAACAATGGTCTCTTGCCTCTTAGGCAGTTCCAAACTTTTCCCCGGACTCCCTCCCATCTAACTGTGGCACACTAGCCCCCTTCAGGCTGTGTTCACGTAGCCAACCCTACTCCTCTCCCTGTGATCTGATCTCGGAGGCCCGAGCCTCAGCTTCCAGCGTCTCAGGCTGGTGAGTGCTGGTTGGCACCAATCCTCTGTGTGGAAATCTCTCCGCTTTGCTGTCTGCACCCCTGTTGCTGCGCTCTTCTCCGTGGCTCTGAAGCTTCCCCCCTGTCCACCCCCAGTCTCCGCCAGTGAAGCGGCTTCCTAGTGTGTGAAAACTTTTCCTCCTTCACAGCTCCCATCCCTATTCTTTTGTCTCTGTTTTTTCTTTTTCCTTACTCAGGTACATGGGGAGCCTCTTGCCTTTTGGGAGGTCTGAGGTCTTCTGCCAGCATTCAGTAGGCGTTCTGTAGGAGCTGTTCCACATGTAGATGTATTTTTGATGTATTTGTGGGGAGGAAGGTGATCTCCACATCTTACTCCTCCGCCATCTTGAAGGTCTCCCCTCCCTGTGTAGTATTTTTAAAGTGTATTTATTTTTAGATAATTCTTTTTCATTGTGGGATTAACTCGTTGAATTCTTACACTCTTCTGCCTATGCTGCAAAATATTCTCTGGGAAGTGCTGGTTTAGAGGATCTCTAACTTTTCTCATCATTTCATAGTGCATGGCTGGTGTTTAGTGTGGACTCAGACTCTGCCAGATTTTACAGATCCTGGGCCAGACCACTTTCACCTGGGGCTACAGCAGTCCCACTCCTCAGCAACGTGTTGAAATGAGTCCCCCTAGTGGGCAACAGGTGACATGACGAATTGAACGACTAGTAAAAGAAGGCTGGGGGGTTTATCTGATGGTTTTGGATTCTTTTCCATTTACCCAAACAAAATGATGATACAAATGTCACTCATAGAAGAGCCACCCTCTGTTTTTTTTTTTCCTGGTTTTTAAGAAGTCTAAAATTTTCAAAACTGTACTTCAGTTCCAGGAGCTGCAGTTTACCATTTTCCCAACACTTCCATAACCAGACTCATCACACAGCAGCAGGGTTGTGTGCTCCCACAGTATGTGTCACACCGTGTTGCGATGATCTGTTTCCATATCTGTCTCCCGCAACTGGACTGAGGAACCTCTCACTCATCTTCAAACCTCCTTGGTCTCTCCCGATGCTGGCACCTTCCTCAGGATGGGGGTGCTCAGGAAATAGGTGTTGAATGAAAGGAGGGAATACATACATAAATAAATAAATATTCTTATGGTCAAAATGGAACAAGGTGGGTTGGAAAATAATGCAGGTAGAAGGAAGTAAGATTTCCTATAGATTTGGGAAGAACTTTATTTGCGTGTGCAAATAGTAAGTATTGTATCCTACCAATTTGAAACACACTCTACCATAAGACATACTTTGTTGTTAGGAAAGGGGGCATGAGAGCGTGGACCCACCACATAGTTCAACTTTCTGAAAAATTTCAAACACTCTGCTGGATAATCGTGCCAAGAAGCCCCTCCCTGATGGTCTATTCCTCAGTCTCTTCCCTTTTTGGCCACCCAGTCAAAGGCCTTCTTTATGGACACACTATTTTGGTTTTCTTGAATTCTACAGTGATGTTCCCGAGACTCATGGGAGACACTCCCCAGGTGCCTGCTGACCCACTCCATTCCAGGAATGAATCAGGGGACTGAAAACTCAGCCAGATCCCTCATCCAGTGAAAAGTTAAAATCAAAGCACCCTAACAATTCCAAAAACAACTAAATCCAAAACTACCTCTAAAAATAAACAACTCCAGAGCTCAGGGTGCTGGTTATTAGCCATGATCGCTCAGCTCCCCGCCCACCCTCTGCTCTCTGCTTTGTGGTTGGGGTCATTCACCTCCTTTGCCAGCGAGGGCTTTGCTCCTCCCTGTGTGCCTGGGTTCCCTTCAGTATTGCCGTAGCAACTGGCCTTCACCCTGAGAGCCCCAGTCGGTTCCGGAAGCTGCAGTTTACCATTTTCCCAACACTTCCATAAGCAGCCTCATCACGCCCCTTCCTCTAGCACCAGCTGGCAGCAGAGTTCTGCATCCAGTTCCCAGGCCCGCCTTCAAGTTCCTGGGGGCACCTGGGGAATGCCACCCCCCCACACACCAGAGGGCTACCCTCAGCCATGTGGGGCCCCCAACCTCTTCCCTTGTTCCCTCTGCCCTTGGGCTGGTAGCTGCTTCTTATAGTTAGAATCTTCATGATATCTCATTATCACTTTTTTTCCCATTAAAATCTCCAATAGCTGGATAGCACTTCCTTATAGTAAATCCTTTTTGTTAAAATAACTAGTATAGTGTCTCTCTTGATTGGATCCTGACTGATGAACTAAATAATTATAATACTTAATAATTCTGAAAATAAACCTGAAAATAAAATAACTAAAAATAGTGAATAGAAAAAAAATTGAATGACAAAGACAAAACTGAAAAGAAATAACTGAGAATAAGTAACTCTGAAAATAACTCAGAAACTAGCTCAAAAATTCTGAAACTAAAAAATTCAAAATATAATGTTCAAAAATGCAACAACTGAAAATAAAATAATTTAAAACCAAATAACTAAGAAATAAAAAACCCAAATAATAACTGAATGTAAAAATAACACAGAATCTAAAATAAGTGAAAATAAATTACTGTGAATATAAGTAACTCTAAAACCAAATAACTAGCGGAAAAAACCCAAATTAAGACAGCTATTTTATTCTGAAAATAAAGGAATTCAAAAACTTCCAGTGAGTTTTTACTATTCAAATAAGTAACTGTAAAATAAATAATTCAAAAATGCCAATAACTAATAATAGAATAACCATGAAAATAAATAACTCAGATATTAACAACTGAAAAGACAGATAATTAAAAATGAATAATTCTAAAGCTAATTTGGAAATATATAACTATTAAAACAAAGTAACTATAAATAACTGAAAATAAATAACTCAAAAACTAAGTAACTTTAAAGACAAAATAATTATAAACAGCTAACTTTAAAGCTATAAGATTAAATAACCAGAAAACTAAAAACAAATGAAAATTAACTAATAAAACTAAAAATAAATAACCGAAGATAACTGAAACTAAAAACTAACGAGTCTAAACGTAAGAAGTTAACCTGTAACCAACCCTCGCTAAAAGGAAACAATCCTGGAACAAAGTAACAAAAGTATCACGTTAACATTCCTGTGGGGATTAAGGGAGGTGAACACAGGGCTGCCATGTGGAGTCTGAGCAGCTCTGATCTGAGGTGCTCAACCTAGCTCCCCACTTCCACCCCAGCAGAAATTTGGCAATGTCTGAAGGCATTTTTGATTGTCATAATTTGGGTGAGTGGATGGGGGGGTGTTACAGGCATCTAGTGGGCAGAGGCCAGAGATGCTCCCAAACATCCTACAAGGCACAAGAAGTACCAACAACGAAGTATCCAGCCTGCAAAGTCAAAAGTGCCGACATTGAGAAACCCTGCGCTCAGCTCTCCAACACTGGATTATGCTAACCTCCAAAAGGCGCGTGTGCCGAGTAGCTTGAGGTTCTCCGCGGGGTTCGCAACCAAGCCGGCTGCGCTTGCGCAGGCGTGACTCTAATGGCGCAAGGTTCTCCACGGGCTCTGCGCCAAGTCCCTGCGCAGGAGTGCGTCAGCACCTGCAGGTTCTCCACGGGGTCTGCGAGCGGCGCTGCAGCGGGAGGGGTGGGCTCCGCGGGCGGATGGCGACCGCTCCTTAGGCTCCGGCAAGATGGTCCTGTTGCACCCGGGCAGGGCAGCGGATCTCCAGGTTCCAAGGCCCCTTTGCTGCTTCTGCTTAAGGGCGGGCTGGTCTCTGCATCCACAGCAGCGGCTCCTGGGAATGCAGGAGGCCGGGGAGGCTGGATTGTCTGGGACGAGTGTCAGTTCTCTGCGGAGGGCGGCCTCAGGCCCCCTTCCCGCGCCCGCACTGCCTCTGCTCGAAAACCGGTCTCCCCACTGGGGTCGAGCAAGCCAGCGGACATCCCAGGGCTCTCCTCAGTTTTGTTTGTGGCCCTGAAATTCCAAGAAGAAAGTCAGAGGAGCAGTGGCTAACAAGTTCGCTTACTTTTCTTTCCGTTTCACACTCACGTGTCCTCTTCGCCGCCCTCTTTCTCTCCCTGGATGCTTTCTCCCGTTTCCTGAACAGACTTGGAGGTTTCATAACTGTCGTCCAACTGGCAAAGCCCCGACAGCTGGAAGGGAAGGGACAGAGGTGTAATGCTGCGGTTGGGTGGGGGGCGGGTCCGGTCCACACGGCGATTCCCGCTGGCAGGGCGGGGCCGCCCCAGCTTTCCTATGGGGCCACTCAGGTCCTCAGCAAGAGACCCTAATTTTGGCCAGAAACCAGGGGATCGCTAAGGAGCCGGGGATGCGGGGCCTGCTGGGCTGGGGGTCTGAGCCACTTTGCAGATCCAGTGACCTCAGCTTCCTGGATTAGGCCGAGTCCTTAATGGGTGAGAATCATGTAAAGGAGGGAGAGGGAAGGAGGAGAGGAAGAGGGGGCAGGAGAAGCTGATGAACAGGAATGAGGGAAAATATGAAAGAGGTAAGAAGGAAAGAAATTTACACTCAGAGCACTGCTCTCCTTTTCCGTATCTTCTGCACCTTCACAATTGTCAAAGGTTTCCATGGAGATAAACTCCCTGCTGGAGCAACCTTGGGGAAAGAAAAGGAAGAATTTGGCTGGCCGTGGGGGAGAGGGCGCGGGAGGACAGGCCACGCAGCCTATGGCAGGACGGAATGGGCAGCACCGGTCTCCAGGAACCCATTCTCGCCATCTCTCCCTCCTCTCCCAGGACTGCACTGCTTCACCTGGGCCGGGAGGAGGGGGCCTGTGATCTCCAGGTTCCCTTTTCCAGCTCAAAATTCTGTAACTGTGAGAAGACATGTCCACGTGGTGTTCACAGTCCTACCTCCTTGTCCTCCAAGAAAACAGTCATTGTCTTTTTGTGCTTGACGACCTTCCTGCCTTCCCTCCTTCCCGCCCTCCTTTCTTTCTTCCCTCCTTCTCTCCCCTGATTACTGCCCATTTCCCATTTCCTTGGCAGCCTTCTGCCAAAAGTCACTGCTCTCCCCGTGGGAAAATCAGAGGGAGAGGAAGTACATCTTGCCTCTCTTGCCACTGAATGATTAACTTACCAATTAGCCACACCATTGTGCACCTGTTCTGTGCCAGGGCTGTTAAAGACACTGGGGAGGAACAGCAAATCCCACCAAATACTGAGCCTGCTGTATGTCTGCTGGGATGTCAGGCATTTGTCAAAAGTTAAGCCTCACACAACTGTAAGGACCTTAGCCCTTGGCCTGTAAACACTGCAGTCGAAATCTACACATTTATACTTTTTTTCTTTCTTTCTTTTTTTTTTGGTGCCGTGCCAATCAGCTTGTGGGATCTTAGTTCCCCGATCAGAGATTGAACCCAGGCCCTCGCAGTGAGAGCGTGGAGTCCTAACCACTGGACCGCCGGGGAATTCCCTACACATTACTACTCTAAAGACGGGATCTCTGTCCCCACAATTCTCCCAAGTCAGCTTAGGGAGGCGAGCATCTGCAGAAAGATCTTGATCTGAGGGAGCCCCAGGTTGAGCGTCAGCTGAGTCCAGTCCATCCTGCAGGAATCTGAGCACAGGAGGGTTTCAGTTTCGGTGAGAATTCAGGGGGAGGGGCCTTGTGGGGCGCAGGAGTAAGCGGAAGTAGCCTGCAGTTGGGGTTGGGGGCACAGTATCTCTGGGAGCAGGCATCCAGCAAGAGGGAGCTCCCGACCTGCCGCCCAGAGGCCCCCCCAGCTGCGCTCGGGGCATGGGGTACTCCCCGGAGCAGGGCCGTGAGGGCTGTGCGAGCACGACAGGGAGCCGCCGGGCAGCCGCTTCCTGGAGGCCTCCAGAGACGCCGCGGGACGACGCAGGGGCAAAGCCTGGTTTAACTCCTGCTTCTGGAACGTGGTGGGGCGACCGGAGGGAGCGCGGAGGAGAAAGTAGCTTTGGGAGGCGCCTCCCACCGCCCTCCTCCAGGTGTGACTGCGGGGCACCCGCAGTAACCCCCAGAGACGCCTCTTTAGGGCGGCCATCCCGCGTGGGTCCCCTTGGACCAGGAGCAGACAGTGAGGACGGAGGGATGGCGGTCTTGCTGGAAAGCTCTTAGGGAGGGACAGAGCAGGAGCGGTTGCGTCCTTGACCAGCCCCTGCGTGGATAGAAGAGCTGCGTCTGCAGGGGCCGTGGCCTCAGTGCCCCAGGCAATGCCCGGTGCCAGGGGCCCCAGAGCCGCCCGCTGGGAGGAGCCCGGGGTGGTAGCGGGGCTGGGCGGCAACCTGGGAACTGAAAGACGTGAGGACGAGGTCCAGACATTCCTCGAGGTAAGTTAAATGATGACCTGGTGCCGGGGCTGCTTTCCCCTCTCTCCTGTGGACCCTGCAGGCTGGGGAGTGTGAGGGGGCCTCAGCCGGGCACAGGGCTGGCACAGAGGGGCCCTCGCACACTTGGCCACGCGTTGACTGCATTATTTCAGGGTCATCCAGGCCATCATCCCCTGCCTCCAGGTACGGATTTGCCTGGGCTGGAAAGAGGACCAATCCTCCGAGCACAGTCAAGACCCAGACGCACCTCCCTGCTGGGGCCGGCGGTGCACATGGGCTCCTCGGCTCCTGGTACCACAGGTGAGGGTGGGGGCCGCCTGGGGCCCCACAGGCCTCCAGTTTAGTCTAGGGCAGGGTTTTCCATACTCCTTAGAGTGTGACCCAGGGATGGGCAAATTTTACATCCCAACGCAGTGTACACACAGAAATACATTCACAGAATTAAAACCAACGTTTGTGGAACCATATTGTGCTTACGGTGTGTGATGTCCTCATCTATTCTGTTCTGTTCTTTCTAGTCTATTCGTTTGTTGTGTTCTTTTATTCTGTTCTATTCTATCCTGGAGACAGAGGAGGAGAGGGGCTGTGGGAGGCGGTGGGGTCACCCACAGTCTCCTCACAGGACCCTTCGAGGAAGAGTTTCTTCTGAGGCAAACTGCATCTGCCCTGGGTGAGCCCTCATGTGTCTCCCCCATGGGCCCCGGGCTCTTGGCAGCAGAGACAATACCCTGTTCACCCAGTATCCCTCATGGCTCCTGGAAGAAATCCAGAATTCTTAGAACTCGCAAGTCTTGGAGAACGTCCCTCAGTCAAAGCCCCCCAGTTGTGCAGGGGAGGAAAGTGCAGCTCACGGCAGTCTTTTGCTGTATCTTTGTCATTTCCATATTTAATCCCTGCCTCCTGGATTCACTGGCCATGGGCTCTGTGGTACTAAAATCTTAGATACTAAGTCTTAGGTTTTATGGAGGTGGCAGCACTGAGGGGACCCCAGATTCTGGGTCTGGCAGGTCACAGGCACCTGAGTGAATGAGAGGCCCATTGCCTGGGGTAGGAGCAGGGGCTTTGGAGTCAGTCAGACCTGAGTGCAGTTTTGACTTTGTCTCTCACTCACTGGCTGTGTGATCTTGGGTAAGCCACTTAACCTCTCTGAGCATCAGTTTCCTTGTTTCTAAAATGGGGATAATAATACCTATTTTGCAGTGTTGATGTAATGTTAGCAAAAATGTTTGTAAAGTAAAATGGAATTTAATAAATAACACTCATTATTATTATTGTTAATAGTAATTATGATAATACTAAAGAGAAGGTCTCAGAACCGCTCTGGGAACTCCAAGTGTGCTATTATTACTCACATTTTGGGGATATTTGTCTGCCATTTTCTTCATCCTCATAAACATCTGGGGGAGGAAACATTATAAAGTTAAAAAATGACTTTAACGGGAAGCAGAGTGCACACACACAGCAGAAAAACCGAACTGAACATACAGACCCTTGACAAATAGTCAATTTGATTATAGCAAAACTTCGAGTGATAGTTGCATTCTTGGAAAATGAGCAGAATGACCCTGGTACCAGCCCAAGGTCCAGCAGTGTGTTGGGAAGGTATACCCTGAGTCTCTGGGGCATTCCCAGTCCATGTAGAGAATAAGCGTAGAGTGTTGGTGGAGAAGGACAGGAAGAATAGGAAAGGTGGGCCATGAAAATTCATGCTGATGACAGGGTGTATTCTCTTTTTCCTCAGTGGATGACCTTCATAGCATACACCACATAAATCCTAAAATATTTAGGGAATTTAGTTTCAGTTGGCACCTAGTGTTTAAAATCCTTCCATGGTGGCGCAGTGGTTAAGAATCTGCCTGCCAATGCAGGGGACACGGGTTCTAGCCCTGGTCCGGGAAGATCCCACATGCCACGGAACAACTAAGCCTGTGCGCCACAACTATTGAGCCTGCGCTCTAGAGCCCACGAGCCACAACTACTGAGCCCATGTGCCACAACTACTGAAGCCCACGCACCTAGAGCCCATGCTCCACAACAAGAGAAGCCACCACAACTAGAGAAAGCCTGCACGCAGCAACGAAGACCCAAGTGCAGCCATAAATAAATAAATAAATAAATAAATATATTTTTAAAATGAAATTTATTAACATGTGAGCCCATTAGTGAGTTTAAACTATCCTCTTCAGAATACATGTTTCTGGTAAACTATAGACTTTGAAGATAAAATTGTGGATTTTCCCTTGCTGTCCACTAGGTGGCACAAAGGGACAACTGTAGATCCTGCTAGTTCAGAGACAGCTCTTAGCCCATAGATTTCAAAGGGGCAAACTATTTCTATTTTCTTTCAAACTAGAGTTTCCTTTGTTCCTCTTTTCCTTTAAAAGAACTATCTCTGTTATATGAACTAAAGTACATCATTTTCACCTGGGGTTGGGGGAATGGAGAAGTAATGCGTTAAGCCCCTGGGGCTTTCCTTCCCTTCCCTGGAGGAACAGACATGGGTAACTAGTTGCTATTTAATATGCTAGCAGCAATCTAGGCACCAGCCTAAGAACTTCATCTAATTCTCACAGCAAGACTATACAGTATTGCTTCCATTTTGTAAAATAATTAATGAAAAGAATTTAAGCACAAAGAAGTTAAGTAATTCATCCAGAAACATGGAGCTGAAGTCTAAGCCCTCAGCGCTTTGGCCCTTAACTGTGTGCTATGCTGCTGAGCTCTTTCTCTGCCTTCTAGGAGTCAGCCAGTGGGCTCATGTTCTGCCTAATTCATCCCAGTAGCTCTCCAGGGCTCACGACAGGTGAGATCTCCAGGATGCTTCCACAGGTACTAGGCTGGATTAGGACCTTTTGCTTGGTGCCCCAGAGTGTAAACTTGGATGTCTAGGCTGGTCTATATTTCAAGTGTCCATTTCCTTTGCATACCTGTCTCTGGCCAAGAGGAAAGGAATCACTCCTAAACATTCAATTAATTGCTTTCAGATTCCACATATTCTCACAGCACTTTTTTTTTTTTTAGTGCATTTTTTGTTGTCAAAGTCCCTGCCAGCTTCTAGAGCAGTCCGAGCTTGCCATCTTAGACTTTCAGGGCTGCTAGGAGCTGGGGTCAAAGAAACTTCACAATTGGGAAACTATCATCTAGCTCAGCAACCAGCTGCCCTCTGATGTGTCTAGCTGGTTTTAGCCAAAGCCTTGCCCATTTCATCAGAGATTTAATGAGAATGTTTCCATAAGACTAAAATATAAAGCCCCCCAGGCAAAGGAAACAGTTGTCACGCTTGAGGAAGTCATTGATCCTGATTATCATGAGGTGGTCAGGCTGCTACCTAATAGAGGCAGAGAAGAACGCATCTGGTGATCCACTGGGACGTCTCCCAGTGCATACTCCCCTGCCCTGCTGTAACTGTAAGCAAAAGAACAATAGCTAGACAAGAGTCTGGGACACCCACTACTCATGCCACCAGCAGAAGTGCCAGATGAAGGGGAAGGGGATATAGAATGAGTGGGAGGGAGATGATGGCTTAAAGGTACAACCCAAGTGCAACTGCAGCAGCAGGTGGCAGACATAGATTTAAGTTAAGTAGGACACTTACTATGTCCACTGGTGGAAATGTCCCCCTTGGGAACCAAGACCTCCAGACCCACTGAGGCTGAAGTTGCAGGAATGGGAGGACAGATTCCCTATGTGGGTCACTAGTAGTGTGATAATGAATAAGGTCACAACTCATTCAACCTTTTGGCTCCCAGATTCATATTTTCTGCTTACTGGGGTCCTGGTGCCATAAAGTGGCCGTTGGTTTAAGGTATATCCTGCATCCTAAGGTTAGCACCCCAACCCCTCAGTCTCAGGTCCAAACTGCTGCTCACCCTTGCCTTCAAGAGGCTACTCCATGGCTCTATCAAGTCGGCAGCTTCTGAATATGTGGTAGGACCAGTGGGTTGGTCCTGCAGTCACATGCCCATGGCTGTTCCTCTTTTGCCACAGAGTGAGTCCCCCAATCAAAACAATGTTCTATCCTTGGACAGTGTTGCAGACTGAGGCACTGAAGGCAGGAAAGGCACATGTGTCAATCCCGTTCAGCGTGAATCACTGTACTTTCCAGCTTGGAGGATCTGATGAAATCAACTATTCTCTTCAAGGAACAGTATCCAACTGAGGGCTCGGCATGGATCTCTGTGCTGGCAGGTTGGACAGTCAACAGTGGCAGTATCTAGATTGGTCTTGACGGCAGGGAGCCCATGCTGCTAGGCCCGTGCACAGCCTCCCATTCTGCTGCCAAAGCTTCTCCATGTATGAGCCCACTGTCCACATACTGGGTTGCCAAGGAAGAAGCTGGCTGACACCTCCTGGCCAAGTCATCTAGTCAGCTTGGTTCTTTGGTAACTTCTCTGCAATGGATGTTCTCTGGGGGGCATTAAAGTGTAGCACAAAGATCCTTACATTTTGAGCTCGTGTCCATAGGTCTATGTGCCTCTTCCCTAGTCAGATTATGTTGTAATTTGATGCTGGTTATTGTTCTAGAAGGGGATTGGGAAGGGGGTGGGGATGTATCCTGAGGAGGGCAAGCATTGTCTTGTACAGTAAGTCCCCTACATACGAACGAGTTTCGTTCTGAGAGTGTGTTCATAAGTCCAATTTGTTCGTAAGTCCAACAAAGTTAGCCTAGGTACGCAACTAACACAATCGGCTATACAGTACTGTACTGTTATAGGTTTATAATACTTTTCACACAAATAATACATACAAAACAAACACAAAAAATAAAACATTTTTAATCTTACGGTACAGTACCTTGAAAAGTACAGTAGTACAGCACAACAGCTGGCATACAGGGGCTGGCACTGAGTGAGCAGGCAAGAAGAGTTACTGACTGGAGGGGGGAGAGGAGGTGGGGGATGGTAGAGCTGAAGAATCGTCAGCAACAGGAGACGGAGGGCGAGCTGCACTTTCAGTCACGCCTGACGTTGATGGCACAGGTTCCGGTTCCTTGCTGGATTCAATTCTATCTACACTCTTGAAAAAACAGGTCCAGTGATATCTGGGTAGTAGCTCTTTTTTTCTCATCATAGGTGACACAGTAGCACTGGATTGCATTCTGAACGGCTGCTGCAACCTTCGTGTACCATTCTACATTCAGGTCCTTTGCCTCAAAAACTAACAGTGCCTCCTCAGATAAAGAAAATCTTGCCATTTCCTGCGTCGTGAATCTCTTCCGTTCTTCAGTTACTTCTTCTTCCTCTTGTCGCTCCACTCTCTCAATTATTTTCACTTTCTTTTCCATTGGTATCGCTTGGTGCTTCTTAGCAGTACCAACTACATCACTGCTGCTTTTACACTTGCTTCCAGACATCCTGGGCTTGAAATAAAGATACTGTACTACTGTACTGTACACAGTACTGTAAAGTACACAAAAGCACAACCACTTGTAGAGGATGCACGCATGTGACAATGTACGCCAGACACACGAACTAACGTGACTGGACACGCAAACGCACTTTTTCATCTTTGAAAGTTTGCAACTTGATTGTTTGTATGTAGGGGACTTACTGTATGTCTCATCTGAGACTTCTGCATAATCTTGAGGGGAGGAGAAGGGCCAATCTTTCAACAAGGGGGAGTGGGCCACTTCTGCCAGCCCAGGGGAACAAGGGCATGTACCCAGATATCCTCCAGTTTTAGGGTCCTATATCTTCCCTGTCAGGGCCTGACTTGCCTGCTTCATCTGTTGGCACTAGGGGCCCAAAATAATAAGGCAGCAGACTTGTCTAGGCTGCAAATTCATCCTTTTCTCAAGTACTGCCCTCTGCTGTAGGCGATGAGGGGCTGAACACTGGAAAGGAGGCCCCCTGATTCTCACACTGTGCTTTAAATTGGCGATTAATCTGAGGCTGTCACTTTCTTCACTCTCTTCAATGCATCAGTGGTGCTTAGCAATAACCACCCAGTTCCATGTTCCTGATAGTTAATATTTTCCCTAAACCTCTCAAATGCTAGAGACATTGCGCCAGCTGATGCATCCCTGTCTGCCTGTATCTGATCCCAGGTCACCACCAGGGAATGTCTTAGCAATTGAACTGCTACATAGGCCAGGGACCAGCACTTCCAACACTCCACCTACCACTAGCAATGGAGTCCTCACTGCCATTTGGCCAGCAAGTGACCCAACACCAGAATCCCATCCTTTCTAGGACCTCTCTGGGTACTAACTGTCTTAGGTCAGGTTTCCCAGAAGCAGATTGTACAAGCGAGTTAAGGAGAAAGGGCTTTCAGTTGAAATGTGTAAGGCAATGAGGGCAGAAGACAGAGCAAGGAAGAAGCCAGGTGCAGACGAGGGTTCAGCCAAGGTCCAGCATCTGCCTGATCCCCTGAGAAATGCTGGAATATGGATGGCACCACGAGTGTCCCATCTGAGGTAGAAGGGCTGGCTTTTGTACCAGCCAGCCAAGCTGCCCTTGAGGGAGGCCAGAAGCTCTTAGGCATTTCTTGGCTGGATGACTCTGGTCGGCTGAAGATCGAAACTGACTGATAAAAAGGATCTGGATGAGGTCTCAACAACCTCAACTATACTACCATGTGTGGGCTTTTTATTTATTTATCTTATTTTTAGATTTTATTTTTTAAACATCTTTACTGGAGTATAATTGCTTTACAATGTTGTGTTAATTTCTGCTGTATAACAAAGTGAATCAGCTATACATATACATATATCCCCATATCCCCTCCCTCTTGCGTCTCCCTCCCACCCTCCCTATCCCACCCCTCGAGGTGGTCACAAAGCACCGAGCTGATCTCCCTGTGCTATGCGGCTGCTTCCCACTAGCTAGCTATTTTACATTTGGTAGTGTACATATGTCTATGCCACTCTCTCACTTCATCCCAGCTTACCCTTTCCCCTCCCCGTGTCCTCACGTCCATTCTCTACGTCTGCATCTTTATTCCTGTCCTGCCCCTAGGTTCTTCAGAACCATTTTTTTTTTTTTTTTAGATTCCATACATATGTGTTAGCATATGGTATATGTTTTTCTCTTTCTGACTTACTTCACTCTGCATGACAGACTCTAGGTCCATCCACCTCACTACAAATAACTCAATTTCGTTTCTTTTTATGGCTGAGTAATATTCCATTGTATATATGTGCCACATCTTCTTTATCCATTCATCTGCCGATGGACACCTAGGTTGCTTCCATGTCCTGGCTATTGTAAATAGTGCTGCAATGAACATTGTGGTACATGACTCTTTTTGAATTATGGTTTTCTCAAGGTATATGCCCAGTAGTGAGATTGCTGGGTCCTATGATAGTTCTATTTTTCGTTTTTTAAGGAACTTTTATACTGTTCTCCACAGTGGCTGTATCAATTTGCATTCCCACCAACAGTGCAAGAGGGTTCCCTTTTCTCCATACCCTCTCCAGCATTCACTGTTTGTAGATTTTTAAAATAAATTTATTTATTTTTGGCTGTGTTGGGTCTTCGTTTCTGTGTGAGGGCTTTCTCTAGTTGTGGCAAGCGGGGGCCACTCTTCATCGCGGTGCGCGGGCCTCTCACTATCGCGGCCTCTGTTGTTGCGGAGCACAGGCTCCAGACGCGCAGGCTCAGCAGTTGTGGCTCACGGGCCCAGTTGCTCCGCGGCATGTGGGATCTTCCCAGACCAGGGCTCGAATCCGTGTCCCCTGCATTGGCAGGCAGATTCTCAACCAGTGCGCCACCAGGGAAGCCCCTGTTTGTAGATTTTTTGATGATGGCCATTCTGACCGGTGTGAGGTGATACCTCATTGTAGTTTTGATTTGCATTTCTCTAATGATTAATGATGTTGTACAGGTTTTGATAGATACATAATGTCATGCATCCACCATTATATCATACAGAATAGTTTCACCACCCTAAAAATCTCCTGTGCTCCACCTACTCATTTCCCATCCCCTACCCTTAACCCCTGATAACTACTGATCTTTTTATTATCTCTATAGTTTTCTCTTTTCCAGAATGTCATATTTGAAATCATACAGTATGGAACCTTTTCAGATGGGCTTATTTCATTTAGCAATATGCATTTAAGTTTCCTCCATGTCTTTTTATGGCTTGATAGCTCATTTTCTTTTATTGCTGAATAATATCCCATTGTATGGATGTACTACAGTTTGCAAGTCATTTAGGTAAATACCGAGGAGTATGATCGCTGGACCATCTGGTAAGATTATCTTTAGCTGTGTGATAATCTGCCAAACTGTACTATTTTTTTTTTTTTTTTTTTGCGGTACACGGGCCTCTCACTGTTGTGGCCTCTCCCATTGCGGAGCACAGGCTCCGGACGTGCAGGCTCAGCAGCCATGGCTCACGGGCCCAGCCGCTCCGCGGCATGCGGGATCTTCCCGGACCGCGGCACGAACCCGTGTCCCCTGCATCGGCAGGCGGACTCTCAACCACTGTGCCACCAGGGAAGCCCGCAAAGGGTCTTTTAAAGGTCTCTTCAAGGGATTCTTGGAACATGAAAAAGGAGTTAGACACCTCAAGAACAAAACATATTTTATGATACAAGGTGGATAAGCCCAATATTCTAATAGTCCTTGATAATCTGAAGAGTCACTGTTAAGTGGGAAGCTAAGATATGACTTGATCAGAGACAGTATTGGGGGATAAAGCCAATTATTTAAGAGACGAAAATATTGTTTGTCTTTTCTTAAAAACATTTTTCACAAGCCAATTACGTCTCCATAGGAAAACAAAACAAATATTTCATATCTCACAGAGATTCTGCTACATAAAGGAACAGGTCTTATCATGCAAAGAAAATTTAGGGACTGTATTTCCTGAACACTCACCAGCCACAATTTTTCTCAAGCCTTAATTTCCTGGTCTGTACTAAGAAGAAAATAGGTAATTTTTCATTTTTCAAATATACAATTTTATAACACACATACACACCCTAATTGAGAATAACAGCCTTATTAAATGGCATTGCCTTAGTATTTGTTAACCAGTACTAAAAATTCAATTTCTTAATTAATTAATTCTTATTGAGTTAAGAAATTCAATTTCTTAATTTTCATAATTTCATAAGAAATTATGAAAATTTCTTTAAAAAATTTTCCACATAATTAAGAAAATTTTGTCATATCCTGTCATATTTTGTCATAAAAAATTAATTTGTCATATCCTGCTCATTAGCATCCAGGGCTCTAGAAGTCTGAAGAGGAAACATACACTAGTTAGCCTTGTGCTGGAGTAGGGGGTGATCTGTGTACGTTTCCTTAATGACAAGGAATTTGTAGCTTATAGGTGCTCAATAAATGTATTTTGAACTGAAATTCCTTTCAGAGCCCTTTTCCAAATAAAGTGTATACCTGAAGACATACTACATGTCGCACCAAACTAATCACATGATAATCTAAAACCAAAGTCTCAAATACTAAATTCCCAATACTTTGATTATGGGCAGTGGTAAAAGCATAATCTTTTGGAAAAGATTATCTTTAAATAGTCAAGGAAAGAAAAGATGACAACCAAAACAGCACATTCAAGCCCCATAAACACATAATCTGTTATGTCATTAAAATAAAACATATAATCTATTATGTCATTAAAATACAAAATATAAAAATGCCTCCACATTTGTTTTTCTTTTTGATCCCACACCCAATTCTGCCTGCCAGAAAACTGACACACAAAGAAGTTAGAGCTGAAATCTTGCGAGGAAACTCCTGATCAAGTGCTGCTAACCTTTCCAGGAAAGCTTTGGGAGGAGATGGAGTCAATAAACCCTGGATAGAGCAAGAAATACAGTGCCACCATCCAGTGTCTTTATTCCAAAGCAGGGACATTCTGGCAATGCTCTTAGCCTACAACCATTTCCTTAAGAGGACAGCTCTTCCAAAGAGTAAGTTACTTCTCAATGTGAAACATTTGCCCTTCATTTTAATTCTGGCCTAACTGGATCTATGCAAATGAATAGCAGGAAGTTGATTTTATACCTTTCTTCTTACTCACATAATTAAGGAAGGGCTGAGAATCCAGCAATGTCTTCCTCAGCTTCTAAGCAGCTGGTATCATAAAATTATAATACAGCACATTAAATGCTGTGATAGGATACTCCTTAAGGGAGTGGGTACAGAGACAAGGGAGACTCAGCTGTCCACCAGAGCCCTCACCCCTTGCCATCACCCCATTGCTTTCATGCCCCACTCTCCCATCGGATCCTACCTTTAATCTGACATGTGCTAGGGACTGAGACTTCCTTGTTACTGGTAGCTCTTTCCATATTTTCAATCCAGGGTGCAAATTCCACTTCATTGCCTTTGCTTTAGAGAAATATACATGACCTCACTACACTAGTTCTGTACTAGTTGAAGTGGAGCTGGCTCACACCAGATTATCCCCAGCTAAAGCCTTATGGACCTGCTTCCTCCTCCTTCTCTACCTGTGGTATAGAATTGCCCCAGCTCTCTGGTGACATTCAGCAAAGGAATGTTCAAGGGATACCACCTGCTGGATCATATAGTTAACATCTGACTGCTTCCTCCTCCTTCTCTACCTGTGGTATAGAATTGCCCCAGCTCTCTGGTGACATTCAGCAAAGGAATGTTCAAGGGATACCACCTGCTGGATCATATAGTTAACATCTGACTGGCTGCAAATCTGAGGTGAGGAGATGGAATCCCCTTTCATTGTCTCAAAAGCTGTTTCAAGTGCTCAACAAATAAGCACTTGCTAGGCACTGGAGGTCTGAGATGAATAGGATGTGCCCTAAGCTAAACCTCATCACCTCCTAGCTCTGCTTGCAGAGTGGTCTGCTAGCCTGATGTGATTATTCAACCAGTTTTTTAATTTGTTTATTCACTAAATATTTACTGACCACTTACATGAGTGCCAGGCCCTTGTATAATATGAGGCCCGTGGGAAGCTAAAACTAATAAGACAACCTCTATGCCCTAGAGGAAATTCACGGTCTAATGGGGAGGAAAACTTAAACACATCATAAAATTATAATACAGCACATTAAATGCTGTGATAGGGTACTCCTTAAGGGAGTGGGTACAGAGAGGAGGGAGATTCAGCTGTCCACCAGAGCCCTCACCCCTTGCCATCACTATCATCTCTTTGTTTTAGGGCCTGGGCTGCCTCTATTAGGAACAGGCCAAATGAGCCTAAAAAACTAAGCAGGCTGTACCTGAACTGGATCACAGGCTACGGGTTTATTCAACAAGCATTCACTGGGTACGTCCTGAGTGCCTTGGAGGGGGAGAGGAATCAGAGATGGAGAGTTTCTAAGTGGGCAGGAATAGATGGGGTAAGAAGCACCAGTGAGAACTGAACCTGAAAGAAGTGTGAGTGTATATTCCTCCAGACAGGGAGGAGTGAAGAGAGGACGAACGAGGATCAGGAGAGTTCCCGATGCAATGAGGGAAGCTGAACCAGTTAACATGCAAAGTGGGAGGCAGGGTGAAAATAGGAGTAGAATTGGAGGTCCTCAGAGGAAAGTTCCAGAAAACAGCCAGAAGCAAAGGCATTTACGGGAGTTTCAAAATGGCAGGTATGACTCAACTGCAACTCAGCAAGCCAGCATTAGGAAAGATACCCTAGGCTGGCAGTGGGGTCAGGGAGCTAATATATTTTAATTAGAAAAATTAAATTAAAATTTAATTGGAAATCCCTTGTAATAAGCTAAGTGTTGAAGAAAATCAATGAAAGCAATGATGTAGAATCAACAGGAACTATCTGCAACATCTGACACTTGTTAAAAAAAAAAATCAGTACACACCTAGTGCTTGCTTCAAACTATATATTCCCTTGGCCTGAAATGAAAAAAACAGAAACAAAAAGCCGCAGCACTCTCAAATGTAAGCCAATTTGAATAGATTTTACATATTGATTTTATACACATGTACACGCACAGAATACTATAAAAATTGATGAAAGTGTGTAGATCTTGGTCTTATTTTCTTAGTCATTTGGTAAACCTCTCAGCAGTCCTGGCTCACTTGGCCTTGGCAACCCCTCCCACTTCTCTGCCTATCCTGCTGTGTCCCATGTGCCTTGATTCTCAGTCCATCCACGTTTCCACAGTTAGCTCCATTAGCACTGAATTAAGAAATAAACAATGGGCCCATTAAATGCTCACTTTTTCCACCGGAGCCCAAGTTACACGGCTTGGTAAGGGAAACATCATGCATTTCTGGGACAGGATGAGAATCACCTTCTTTGTTCGGGTGTTGTCCCAGCTGTGAGAACAGCACCAGGTCTCAACCTCCAGTGTCCCTCACCGCCTGCACCTGCATTAAACCCAAACTGATACTCGAGGCTTACCTCCTTCTCTCTCAACCTCATTTCCTTCCACTCTACCCATGAACCTCTCAAGCCAGGCTCCAAGTCATCACTGAACATGCTCTCTTGGTGGCAGCTCTGTGATTTCAAAGATTCATGGGTCCACCGTTTTTGTTGGTTTTTTTTTTTTTGTGGTACGCGGGCCTCTCACTGTTGTGGCCTCTCCCATTGCGGAGCACAGGCTCTGGACGCGCAGGCTCAGCGGCCATGGCTCACGGACCCAGCCGCTCCGCGGCATGTGGGATCTTCCCAGACCGGGGCACGAACCCGTGTCCGCTGCATCGGCAGGCGGACTCTCAATCACTGCGCCACCAGGGAAGCCCCGTGGGTCCACCTTTATTACCCATGTGATGGCACGAGTTGCCCAGTTGCTAGGATGGGCCTGCGGCCGGGAGCACGATGCCTTGTACCACAAAGGGACTTTGCCTTGTACCACGCACCGTGCTGCCCCTGCGAAGCCGCCTGCTGCCAGAGCCCCTGCCCAGTGAGCCTGATCTCCCAGTGTCCCTAGGCCTCCCTGTCACACAGGGTCAGGCCACACAGGAGGAGGTTGTCCCAAACCACAGGGCCAGCCGCCCTCCTTGACTTGTGCCGCAGCATCCCACGCGTCGGGTTACGCTCTTCTCTTCCCAGCCCAGAGCCTCTCTGACTCTGTAACTCCCTCTGGGCACAGGCCCCTTCTGCCTGGCTGTCTCCAGAGGCCCTGTCTCCACACCCTCAGTGGCTCCCAGGGTCCGTCTTGTCGCCTTAGAGGCCCTCATCGCTGGGGGCCCGGAGGCCTTGCCCAGAGGGCACGGAGTTATCGTGCCCAGCAGTCCCGGTGGTTGAAGGTGGGGTCGGGCAGTGTAGGAATCAACTGGGGTGACGATGCGTAGGTGTCAGAGCCGTGTGAGTGCTGGGCAGGGGTGAGGTCCTGATGTTCCTGATCTGGCAGCCTCTGAAACCTCCCTCCCCTGTTGCCTGATGCCCCTGCGTCTGTGTTCGGCCCTGGAGTCTCATCTCTCGGGGACCAGCCCAAGGCCCCACTCCTGCTCACTCACCCACAGGGCGCGGAGGCCCCTCTGAATTCCTAGAGCCCTTGCTGTGGGCATCACTCGCAGTGACATTTCATCAGACCCTGCTTGGTGAGCCAGGCTCAGGAGACCTGGTCCTGCTGCAGGAAAGCTGTGTGAAATTGACCCTCAGTTGGCCTGCCTGTGAAAGGAAGGGGCTGGGACCACACCTCTGGGCCGATCTTTCAGTTCAGCTTTTTTTTTAAATCTAAACTACTTGCTAGCGTTCTGATTCTGCTTCTTATTTATATTTTACATTCCTGTCACAACCTAGAGCACACAGTGCTGGGACTTGAGGAAGACTTAAGAAATGTGTTTCTGAATTATTAACTGAATAAATGCCATGACCTCACAACAAACGTGTTTTTCTGTGGGGCAGGGAAGGGCAGGGTGATCTAGTTAAAAATCTAGATTGTAGATTAAGCTCAATATTGTTAAGATGTCACTTCACCAAATTGATCTGTAGATTTTACACAATCCCAATCAAGATCCCAGCAAGCTTTCTTATAGAAATCGACAAGCTGATTCTAAACGTATATACAGAAATGTAAAGGATATACAAGAGCCAAAACAACTTTAAAAAGGAAAAACAATGTCAAAGGACTCAAATGATCTGATTTTAAGACATTATAAAGCTACAGTAATCAAGATAGTAAGGTATTGATGTCAAGACAGATAAATAGATCAATTAAACAGGATACAGCAGCCAGCAATAGATGCACTTATATAAAGAGTCAATTGGTGGAAGAAGAGTCTTTTCAACAATGGTAGTAGAACAACAATTAATGTGCACAAAATTGAACTTTGATTGACACTTTATACCATACACCATAAACCCCCCTCAGAATAGATCAGAGACCTAAATGTAAAACTTAAACTATAAACCATCTAGGAGAAAACATAGGAGAAAATCTTTGTGACCTTTAGCCAAATATTTCTCAGGCACGACACCAACAGTATGATCCATAATTTTTTAAAAATTGTATTTCATAAAACTTAAAATCTTCTGCCCTTAAAAAGGTACTCTTAAGAGAATGAAAAGCTAAGCTACATACTGAAAGACAATATTTGCAAAGTATATATCCAATAAAGGACTTGTACTTACAATATATTAAAAAAGACTCTCAAAACTAAATAATAAGAAAACAAGGAGATACACGTGTGATACAGAAGCACATAAAAAGATGCTCAACCATTAATCAAAACAAATTAAAACCTCAGTAACATGCCACTACATAGCTATTAGAAGGCTTAAAATTAAAAAAGACTGACAATATCAAGTGCTGGCGAGTGTGTGGAGCAAGTGGAACTTTCATACACTGCTGTGGGAGTATAAGATGGTATAACCACACTGGAAAATAGCGTAGCCATTTCTTAAAAAATTAATCATGCACCTGCCATCTGGCCTAACCATTACACTCTTAAGTATTTACCCAAGAGAAATGAAAACCTAAGTCCATGAGAAGATTTGTACTCAAATGTTCATAGCAGCATTATCCAGAATAGCCCCTCAGAAGTGGAGAGAAAACAAATGTTCATTAACAGGTAAATGGATACGTAAACTGGGGTATAGCCAAACAATGGAATGCTACACAGCAATTAAAAGGAATGTACTATTGCTACACAAAGCAACATAAATGCATCTCAAAATAATTATGCTGGGACTTCCCTGGTGGCGCAGTGGTTAAGAATGCGCCTGCCGATGCAGAGGGGACATGGGTTCGAGACCTGGTCTGGGAATCTTCCACATGCCGTGGAGCAACTAAGCCCGTGCGCCACAACTACTGAGCCTGAGCTCTAGAGCTCACGTGCCACAACTACTGAAGTCCGTGCACCTAGAGCCCGTGCTCCACAACAAGAGAAGCTACTGCAATGAGAAGCCTGTGCACCACAACAAAGGGTGTTCACTGCAACTAGAGAAAGCCAGCGTGCAGCCACAAAGACCCAATGCAGCCAAAAATAAATTAAAAAAAAAGCTAGGCGAGAGAAACCAGGCCAAAAAGAGTACATGCTATATATTTTCTTTATGGAATTTTAGAAAAATCAAAGTAATCTATAGCGATAGAAATGAGATCAGTAATCACCTGGAGAGCTGTAGGGGGGTAAGAGAGGGGCAAGAGAAAGGTAATAAAAAGAGACATGAGGAAAATTTTGGGGGTGAAAGAAGTGTTCATTATCTTGATTGTGTGATACTTTCACAGGTATGTACATATGTCAAAATTTATCAAATTGTATACTTTAAATACGTGCAATTTATTATGTCAATTATACCTCAATAAAGCTGTATTTTTTTTCAATAAAACTGTTTTAAAAATTGTAGTTTGGGCTTCCCTGGTGGCGCAGTGGTTGAGAGTCTGCCTGCCGATGCAGAGGACACGGGTTTGTGCCCCGGTCCGGGAAGATCCCACATGCCATGAGCGGCTGGGCCCGTGAGCCATGGCTGCTGAGCCTGCGCATCCGGAGCCTGTGCTCCACAACGGGAGAGGCCACAGCAGTGAGAGGCCCGCGTACCGCAAAAAAAAGAAAAAAAAAATTGTAGTTTAAGGCCTCTGTCCAGAAACTTTAATAAGCTACAATGCATATTCTCAGGTATAAGCCCTAGCTATCCTAATTCTACAGTTCTAGGCTAGGACCCAGAAATATGCATTTGACCCAAGCTCTTCAAGTAATTCCACTGCAGGCTGTCCCTAAACCACCCTTTGTGAAACACTGGTCTAGGGAGTAAGGATTTCTAGAACAATATTGTTATTAGAATGTTTGTTTCTGGGGAAAATAAGTAACTTTTTCTACTAGGGTTGTTACATGTTTCTGTACTATGCCCCCAGAGCACGCATATTCCATTACCATAACACATATTTAGCATACTATTAATAGTTCAAAAACAAAATTAAATCATAGTTTTTTTCCAATCTTACCTTTATATAAATTAAAATTAACTACATGATCTTGTTACCATTTCCTGGCAGAGGCCTACAGTGTAAAGCGAGAAATTAGGCCATTTGATTGTAACTGAAAACCAATGTGGTGGTTTTTCCAATCACATTTCTTATCTTTTTCGTCATCTTTCGACGCACACCCACCCTCACATCCTCCTGACTAGTTCATGATCAGAGAAGACACAGAAAGAGCATGAAATGATTTCATTCCTGCTAAGTCTCTGAAGACAAAGTTATCTTTTCACACTTACATAATTTTTCTTAGTAAACAACAAAAATCGTTGCCAGTATAAATGATAGGAGATAGGTTTTCCACATGAGACTAGCATCTCTTAACCCTAGCAACATTACCCGAAGGAAATATTAGAACTCAATTGATGAAGCTTGTTGTGGATTTTCCTATCTAATATCACTTGAGAAGACAAATGTGAAAGGGTAAAGCCTACTCAAAGATGATTTTTAATGATTAAAGGGAATACAGTGAGTGACATCTGTGAAAATGGTGCAGGGAAAAAAAAGCCCTCCAAAAATTCTCTCCTCAATGAAAGCATGGAAAAAACTGATAAAAATAGTCAGACACAATATTTTCAGAATGCTGGAAATTAAACAAAGGCAATCAGGAGAGCATTAATTCAAGAAGAATGGATGAATCTCAGTATGACCAGTGAGCTCTGTGGTGTCTTAGTTGCCCTAGTCCCATCTCACCCCTTCTTCTTGGTGGTGGCCTTGGAAGCCAACAGCCTGCAATCATGGTGAAAATTAGCAAGCTGGCACCTGTAGGAAGGGACAGAACAGGGTTGGAGCTCCTTCAAAGTCTCATTCCCAGTAGATTGTCATTATTTGAGTTGTCTGGGGATTCCCTGGAATATCCTACTTGCAAGGCTGCCTTTATTAACCCAACTAAGAGCTTGCACAGTGTGAAAAGCCTTTTCCCCAGGGGCATTTGTAGAAAATGTCCAGGGTGATTGTTTAACTTCTTGGCTGCTTGAGGCACTGGATATCAGCTGGGGCAAAAATAGGCTAATCAAAAAGTTTAAAAGGAAAAACTTAAGAATAAGATATCCATAGTGGTTAGAATAAGATATCCATAGTGGTTTTGAAAAACTCCAAATAGTCCTGAGAATCTAGAAGTCCATTGTGCACATGACCAGCGTTGTGTGCATGCTCAGGAAAAATCTTAGCAGGGCTTATGCTCTTACCTTGGCTGATCTTGAGGCTCTGCACAAACAGGAATTGAAGGCTAACGTGGAATTGTCACCTGTCTGGCTGAATATTGAAGGTGTGCTTCAAAATCCATGTAGAGGGACTTCCCTGGTGGTGCAGTGACTAAGAATCTGTCTGCCAATGCAGGGGACACGGGTTCGAGCCCTGGTCTGGGAAGATCCCACATGCTGCAGAGCAACTAAGCCTGTGTGCCACAACTACTGAACCTGAGCTTTAGAGCCCACGAGCCACAACTACTGAGCCCGTGTGCCACAACTACTGAAGCCCACACACCGAGAGCCCGTGCTCCGCAACAAGAGAAGCCACCACAATGAGAAGCCTGCACACTGCAACGAAGAGTAGCCCCCACTCGCCGCAACTAGAGAAAGCCCGTGTGCAACAATGGAGACCCAATGCAGCCAAAAAATAAAATATAAATAAATAAATAAACTTATAAAAAACAAAAATCCACAGAACCCCTTGGCAAAGACTGGAATGCTTGTTGGTTTCAGGTGTTTAAGGAAATCTCTGTCCAGTCATGAACCAAGCAGAGACTTCAGTGGCTACACATGACCACGAATACAGATTTTATAGAATTGTTTCAGAAAAGTCAGTAAGTAAACAAACAAAGACAACAAATAGCAACAATAGCAAACACTGGAGATGGAGGAGAATCTGATTTCCAGGGTTGCCACATTATGTTATTTTAAATGTCCAGTTTTCAAAGAAAAATTATGACATGTGCAGAGAAACAAGAAAGTATAGCCCATACACAGAAAAAAAAGCAGTCAATAGAAACTGTCCCCGAGGAAGCCAAGATATTGCACTTCTTAGACCAAGGCTTTAAACCAGCTTTAAAAAAAAGTTTAGAATGAAAGGAAACCATACATAAAGAACTAAAGAAAAGTATGAAAACAAAATCTCATCAAATAGAGAATATAAATAGAGAGAAATTATATTTAAAAAGGGCCAAATAGATGTTTGGGGTTGAAAAGTATAATAACTGAAATGAAAAATTCACTAGAGTGGCTCAATAGCAGATTTGAGCAGGCAGAAGAAAGAATCAGAGAACTCAGATATGGGTCAATTGAAACTATCCAATTTGAGGAAGAGAAAGAAAATGAATGAAAAAAAAAATGAACAGAGACTTAAAGACCTACAGGACACCAACAAGCATATCAACATACCAAGTATATCAAGCATAATGGAAATGCCAGAGGAAAGAAAAAAGGAACTGAAAGAATACTTAAAGAAAGAATGGGCAAAGACTTCCAGACTTTGATGAAAAATGCTAATCTATACATCCAAGATGATCTACAAACTCCAAGAAATAAAAACTCAGAGACCCAAACCTATACTGTCAAAATTGTCAAAAGACAAAGAAAGGAGAGACAGCCCAGATGGCAGAGTAGGAAGACTGTAAGCTCACCTCCTTTCATGGCCACACCAAAATTAAAACTATTTACAGAGTAACTATTGATGAGAACCACCGGAAGACTAGCAGAAAAGATTTTCCACCACGAAAGATATAAAGAAGGAATCACAATGAGATGGGTAGGAGGGGCAGAGAAGCAGTATAGTCAAAAGCAGTATAGGCAACCCACAAACGGGAGTATAATCACAATTGCATAAGTTTTCCTTAAGGAGCAAGAGGTACAAGTCCCATGTTGAGCACCCCAGCTCAGTGGTCCTGCACCGGGAAGATGAGCCCCCAGAGTGTCTGGCTTTGAAGGCCAGTGCGGATTACTTTCGGGAGAGTTAGAGGGCTCTAGGAAACAGAGGCTCTACTTTTAAAGAGCATGCACAAAATCTCACATGCTCCAAGACCCAGGGCAGAAGAAATAGTTTGAAAGGAGCCTGGGTCAGACCCACTTGATAATCTTGGAGAGCTTCCCAGAGAGGTAGGAGGCAACTGGGACTCCCCCTGGGAATATAGATGCTGGCAGCAGCCATCTTTAGGAGCTCATTCTACCATGGTGACACTGGTGCTGGCAAGTGCCACTTTGGAATCCTCCCTCTAGATGATTAGTACTGGGACACAGCCCCACCCAGCAGCAGGCCTGATGCCCTAGGACCCCATGAGCCTCCAGCCATTCAGAGATCTAGCCCCACCCACCAGAAGGCCCGGGACCCAGACGCACTCACCAGTGGGCCGGCACTAGTCCTGGGAACCCCTGAGCTGCGTAGCCAGTTATGCCAGGACCAAGCATTGCTTACCAGCAGGTAGGCAGCCTCCTCCAAGAGGCAGAGCCTTGCAGCCAACTGGGGTGGGGGCCAGCCCTGCTTACAAGTGTGCTTACAGTAGTCAGCCTCATCACAACAGAAGGGTCCACACAGCCCACATAGAAGGCAGCCCTAGAGCACATTGGTGACCAAAGAGAAGCGGGCTGTTGGGCCCCAAAGAACATCTCCTACATAAGGCCACTTCTCTGACATTGGGAAACGTAACTGACTTACCTAGAATATATAAAAATAAAAACAGAGAATTAGGCAAAATGAGGTGACAGAGGAATATGTTCCAAATGAAGGAACAAGATAAAACCCCAGAAGAAATATTAAGGAATACTTATTACTTATCTACCCAATAAAGAGCTCAAGGTAATGATCATAAAATGCTCAATGAGCCCAAAAGAAAAATAGATGAACACAGAGAGAAATTTTTATAGAGTTAGAAAATATAAAGAACCAAACAGAGCTGAAGAATACAATAATTAAAACAAAATATACACTAGAAGGAATCAACAGTAGATTAGATGATACAGAGGAGCAGATCAGCAAACTGGAAGACAGAATACTGGAAATCACCCAAGCTGACCAGAAAAAAGAAAAGGAATTGTAAAAAATGAGGATACTTTAAGAGACCTCTGGGACAGCATCAAGCATGTTAACATTTGCACTATAGGGGTTCCAGAAAGAGAAGAGAGGGAGAAAGAGGCAGATAACTTATTTGAAGATATAATAGCTGAAAACTTCCCTAGCCTGGGGAAGGAAACAGACATCAGGTCCAGGAAGCACAGAGAGTCCCAAACAAGATAAACCCAAAGAGATCCACACTAAGTCATGTTGTAATTAAGTTGGTAAAAAGTAACAATAAAGAGAGAATCTTAAAAGCAGCAAGGGGAAAGCAACTAGTTACATAGAGTTGCAGGATATGAAAGTAATATACACAAATCTGTTGCATTTCTATACACTAACAATGACCTATCAGAAAGAGAAACCAAGAAAAAAATCTAATTTACAATTGCATCAAAAAGTATAAAATATCTAGGAATAAATCTAACCAAGGAGAGAAGACTATAAGACATTGATGAAAGAAATTGAGGACAACACAAACAAATGGAAAATTATACCATGCTCATGGATTGGAAGAATCAATATTGTTAAAATGACCATGCTCCCCAAGACAATCTACAGAGTCAATGCAATTCCTATCAAAATACCAATGGCATTTTTCACAGAAGTAGAAGAAATAATTCCAAATTTGTAGGGAAACGAAAGATCCTGAATAGCCAAAACAATCTTGAGAAAGAAGAACAAAGCTGGGAGTATCATGAGACATGATTTCAAACTATACTATAAAGATACGGTAATCAAAACAATATGGTAGTGGCACAAAAACAGACACATAGATCAATGGAATAGAATAGAGAGCCCAGAAATAAACCCACACTTATGTGGGCAGTTAATCTATGACAAAGGAGGCGAGAAAGAATATACAATGTGGAAAAAACAGCGTCTCCAATAAATGGTGTTGGGAAAACTGGACAGCTACATACGAAGGCATCAAATTGGACTACTTTCTCATACCATATACAAAAATAAACTCAAAATGAATTAAAGACTTAAATGTACGACCCGAAGCCATAAAACTCCTGAAAGAAAACATAGGCAGTATACTTTTTTTTTCCCCCTGTGCCGTGTGGCATGTGGGATCTCAGTTTCCCGACCAGGGATTGAACCCGTGCCCACTGCAGTGGAAGTGCAGAGTGGACTGGACCACCAGGGAAGTCCCAGGCAGTATACTTTTTGACATAAATTATAGCAATACTTTGTGTATAGAAATACTGAATTCCAGGTGTTGAGCACCTGGAACAAACATAGTTTTGTAGGTCAATTACCCTTTAATTAAAAAAAAAAAAAAGACAAGAGAATCTGGAAAGCAGCAAGAGAAAAGCAATTTGTCACATGCAAAGAATCTTTAATAAGATAAATAGCTTAATTCTTATCATAAACTATGGAGGCCACAAAACAGTGGGATGACAAAAGTGCTAAAAGGAAAAGACTGTCAGCAGAGAATTCTATATCTATGGCCAACTGATTTTCATCAAGCCTGTCTTGGTTCAGGCTGCTATAACAAAATACCATAGACTGGGTGGCTTAAAAATGACTGAAGTTTATTTTTCACAGTTCTGGAGGTTGGAAGTCTGAGAGGAGGGTGCCAGCATGGTTGACTTCTTGCGAGGACCCTCCTCTGGGCTGTAGATTGTTGACTTTTGATTGAGAAAATTGGATCTTGGCCATTGGGTATGTGGGAGTATGTGTAAAAGGGACATGCACACAACCACAAAAACCCACACACAATCTAAAGCATCCACAGGTGCTTCCAGGTACTATGAAAATGTGCCCACAGTTATTTTCTAGGCAAAGCATTTTCTTTAACAGTATCCCCAATCTCCATACCCACTACAAAGTTGGAATCAGTATAACTCTCCAGACTAAAGCCAGCAAGGGTAACCTTACCTTTAATATTGTTTTGTTGTTCCAGCAATAATTTACTTATTTCTGAAAACCAACAATCTCTGGTTTCTTTTGAAGCTGCCTGCAATTACAAATAAGAAAATACCATGAGTATCAGATCACCTGGTGCATTAATTGGACAGGACTTTTATTCTCTGGGTGCCCTTTAGAATGTGACAGAAAACACTGGTTGAGTGATGGGAACACAATAGGGAAAGGGGAAAGGACACCTATGGGGAAGGCATGAATTTTACCTGTAGGATGTATTTCTCAAGTCCATTTTGGTTGGCAATTTCAAACTTTCTGTTGCTCCCCCTTCCAAGTTGGCGAATTGAAAGTGTCATTAACTATTGTAAAGAAAGAAGAAAATTTTCTATACCATCTTTTCTGATTTAAAAAAATTATCCCTGTCAGCCACTCTAATCTTTGCTACCCTTGATTGCTCTCTTCTTCCATCTTCCTTCCAAGTGTTTTGCTGTCCTCTGTTAAGAGCCCCAAGGAGCATAAAACATAATCTGGTACAGTGTCATTTGTCTTGTCTGTTTCAGAGGACAAGACAGACTATATGTTTCCATATGCAGAGCTATAGCCTTCAACTTTAAGCAAAAAGATTATCTCTCCTTTAATACCTGAGTATTTCACAAATCTCTACATAGTAGTAACTGAATTTGTATCCATTAAGAAACAAAAATAACAAAAAGTACTATGAATAAACTACCAATTTTAATCACAAGAGCACGTGTGTGTGTGCGTGTGATCACTAGCTATGAAATATTTCTAACATGGGTGAGAGGCAATGTTTGGTGTGGACATGGGTTCCTACACCCCCAGGGTCAGGATGTTGCCTTACACTTGCATGCAAAGATGCATGGTTGAGAAGATGAAATCCAGCCCATGCTCTAATCTCCAAGGCGTTCAATCCTCTGCCTGGAGGAAAGAGGGTACTTTTCAATTAGTTTGTCCAGACAGGCTGCCATTGGGTCCTTTTTCTCCACCCAGCACAAAGGCACCTCTGTGCCAGCGCTGGCCCTATCTAGTGACTGATTACAAGCTCTGACTCTGGAATCAGGCCTGTGTGTGGATTCTCGCTCTGTTGTGTGGCATTTGGCAAGTTAACCTCACCTCAGTTTCCTTATCTGTAAAATACGGATAACAGCATTTCTCTCCATAGGGTTGTGCTGACTCCCAAGTGCAATAGGACCCCTTTACCTTCATAGACTTCTTAAAGCTGTAGTGAGGAGACAGGCCCTGGTCACTGGGCTCCATTCGTATCTTACAGAACACTATTCCCTGTTCAAATAGATAGATTTGCCTCTGGCTGGGCTTAAATCGAATTAAATCCTTCATCTTATAACGCTCCTTGTGAACTGTCCAGACGTTGAAAGAGCCATGCATCAACAGCTTGCCCAGTTTTCTGATATCATCCTTTGGGAAACACAGACACACACAAAAAGAAGCTGTTAAATTACTTGACACGAAAGAACTCTTAGGGGTCTGTTTTCAAATTACAAACCATGCTTATTTGAAGCTTACAGTCTTATAAGTGCCAGTCAGGCTCATCTGTCACTAATCAAAACTACAATTTTGTGAGCTTCACTGAGCATGGCATCATTCAGTTATATAAGGAAATAGTGCAGCTGTATAAGGTAATAAACACAAAGCATGTTAGCAATGCTTTGAACTGAAGATATTGGTCCTCCAATATTTTTGTCTTGCAATTAATTTTAGCTAGCAGAATTCCATTTCTTCTTCTTTGTTTTTGATAAAAGACACTACTTAAAAAGGCCAAGAAATTAATATTTTAATTATGTTCGGGACAGCCAGAATCTTTGCTGCATTATGGATCTGTGGTAACCCATGTATTCCATCTGTATCCTAACCTCTCCTTCAGGTATATGAGAACCTGAGAACATGAGGTTTGTTCTGAAAGGAGAAAGCTTAGTATGACCTAATCTTCATAACACTGTAATGGAAATGGTAATGACATTCAACTCTGCATTTTTCAGAGTGAGTGAACAGTGCAAAGACAATTCCAAATGACAAATCTTTTATTTCATCTTTTTGGCTCTAAGGCACACACTATGTCTCCTTCCACAATCATATGTCTGGTTCAAAGTCCAAATGAAGTGACCTGGCCTTCTCTGAGCTCTCTCTAAAAGTAGTGGAGTGTGATGAACTAGAAACGTGGTATTTTGTCTGGTATTTCTCAAAAATTATATCACTTAAAGTAGATAATCAAGACTTTATTTCTCTGAATCAAACACCAAAAGGAAAAATTATTTGAACAGGACCAGGACAGAGACATTTCCCTGAGTTATATCTAGCTGAGATAAAGCCCTACAATTTTTGATAATTATTACTAGACATATGTGCATTTTATAACTTATTTATATTGAACAAACTGTGAATACCTTTAAAAAAATGAATGACTTTATATCTGAAAGTCAAACAAAAACTTCAAGGGCAATAAACTCTAGTCATTTCTATGGTGCTTGTGTCATATTTTCAGAGCTATTTTTCTCTTTTTGCTTTGTAAAATTTACATGTGTTAAATGTAGTGAATAAAAAATCCTCAGTGAGGAATAAGAGCTCCAGTTACAAGGCCTTCTCTCCTAAAAGCACGATGCTTCCGCTGCTGCGTGCACAGGCTTAGCTTGACTGCACCGCAAGACAGATGGGTGATGGGTCCACGAGGACCAGTGAGGAGTTTTTCACTCTATCCACATCCTTCCTGCACCCACTCAAATGGAAACACCCCAGCCCTCAGTGATTGCTTTCTCCTTTACACCCATTCAATTTGTACAATTCAGACCTATAGAGTACAGGAAATATGTTTAGTCAAGGCAGCTGGCAAAAGTTGATGTTTAACATTTGCCACAGGAATGATTGTAATCAGTTTCTATTTAAAAATGTATTTATATTTCACCCCATTTCAAAAATTAGATACATCTTATAAAAATATATACATTATAGGCAGACAGAAAATAACCAAGGAAATCAGGCTGAAGAAAAAAAATAGAGATTACAACAGTAAGATGAAGAGGATGTACATAAAACCCATACAATATAAAGCATGTAACCTTGCTGCAGACTAGACTTTGACCTTCTGGCAGGCAGTACAGAGGGAAATCTGGTGAGTTATATGACTCATTATGTCCGAAGACATACCCAAACCAGTTGTTAAGGGAAAGCATGGCAATTTGTTAATAAGACGTGAGAGAAATTTCTCCCATGGGTCTTCATAAAGGGTCACTGTGTCAAATACTGAGCCCACCTTCAACCGCATCCCAGAATGGATTTTAGGTAAAGCTGTTTCTAATAACACATCTGGGGAATGTGGAGGCATCATTTCATAGTACAGCTTTTAAAAGCAATTCTGAAAGAGGCCAGAAGGATGGGGGGGGGGGCGCGGGAGAACAAGCCCAGGTGTACACTCTGATGACCTGCAGAGGGCTGGGCGATGTGAGTGAAGGTGTCTGCCAAGGCCATGGGCTGTAGAGGCGGAAGAGGCCACCCTAGGCAGCGACGTTTTTGTCCTTTACAGCCTCTGCACTTCTCATCCCTCCCACAGCCACAGCTGTTTGAACCTTAGTAAGCAATTGGCCAAAGGATGTGAATCCAGAGACGGGACAGCCCCTGACTACAGAGGCCCGGTGTATAAAAGATGTGCCAGATGGCCAATCTGATCCCTGTCTGAACTGAGGAGAACTAAGGAGGAAGCAGTAAGCAGCAAGAGTTGTAGCTGTGAGATGCTTTATGAGGGCTGGAGGTGGAATAAATGATAAGGAAGCAGAGCAATAAAGAAGGTAAGTCATCAGAAACTATGAGGAAGAGGAAAAGACACCAATGGAGGGAAAGAACCAGTCAGCGGCCGGTGAGGGGAGAGGACATACCTGGCACGTATAGGCAGAGCACACAGGTGAGAACCCCAGCTCCCTCCCAGGCCAAAGTCCTAGAGTTGCTGTGGATCCTGGAATTGTTTAGCTCTCACACCCACGAACCCTGTCCTGTCATTGTTCTGACTCTTCCTGAGGCTATATGGTTGCCTTTTCCAGTAAGCCTGTCATCACTGAAGGTCACTAGAGGGAATCACTGGGTCTTTTGAGATGAGTTGGAAGAGATGGGCTACCTATCATCCAGGACATCTTGCATAAACTTTCTCAGGACCACGCTTGTGATGGGATCAGACATCTCAATGCTTGAGACCCATCCTGTGGTGGCCGAGGGCACATGCCCTGTAGAGCAGTGATGAAGGACAGGTGTACCTACGTTACTGTCATCCAGGACACATGCCTGTGTGGAGGCTACTCTGCCTCCAAAGGGAAGACGGTAGGGGGATTGCTCTGAACAGGACCAAGGATGACCCTTGGCCACCTTTTCAACCATATATATCCTTTCTTTCCAGTCAGACAGGAGTTGGTCCCAAGGCCAGAGACTACATGTACAACCTCTTGCAGATACTTGTGCCCTAAAGTATGGAATCATTTATTGGCATTTAGTGAGTGCCTGAGGGGACACAAAGCTAAATGCTCAGCACTGTGAGGAAGCTAATTCAGTGATGACCTTGAACTGGCTTGAATAGTATTTCCCAAAAAACTCATGTCCACCCAGGATCTCAGAATGTGACCTTATTTGGAAATAGGCTCTTTGCAGAGGTAATTAATTAAAATGAGGTCATACTGGATAAGGGTGGGCCCTAATCCAATGACTGGTGTCCTTATAAGAAAACAAAGACACACACATAGAGAAGACAGTTAGGACGATAGGCAGAAATGGTAGTGATGCAGCTATAAGCCAAGGAAGCCAGGAAACAAGCAAGGAAGGATTCTTCTCTAGAGCCTTAGAGGAACGGGCCTGCCGACAACCTTGATTTTGGACTTCTTGCCTCCAGAACTGTGAGAGAATACATTTTTGTGTTTTGTAGCCACCTAATTTGTGATGCTTTGTTATCACAGCTCTAGGAAATGAATGTAGCCTCAACCAGTTTTTCCACTAGTGACGTACTAGTGTGGCCATCACTTTGGTGTGTTGATGAATCTGATGGGTGTGAGCTCATAGATACAACATAGGGGCTGCCCCAAACAAATCAGCAAATGAAATGTCAGATGGTCTCCCTGATATGGGGAACGATGGCAAAATAATCTAGTAAATGCTACCATTTTCATGTGTGGATATTTTGTAGGTAAGAGCTCTGAGGTAAGAATTTCAAATGTGACTACATCGACCAAATGAAGAATCTGGCTGAGAGAGTGACCGTAGGAAAACTAGCCTCCAGAAGGAGACTGCTTTTGGGTGCCCAGGTTTTCCCTCCTGGCCATGACAGCTAAAGGGACAGAGCTATATACTTCTTGTACAAAGAGGCAGGAAACATCTGGGTAAGTGAATTAGCACAAAGCCTGGTCCAGAAATGAAAAGTAGAAGCTGTGGGACCGAGGGGCCTGTGATTACAACTGGCAGAAGCAAAGGGGTTCCTTCCTTTCCAGCCTAAGGACACAAATAAGTCAGCACTGGGGCCCTTTGTTCAGCATCTACCAGGTGCCAGGCATGGTGCTAGGTGCCCTATGATTCAATCCTCATTTATGCCTCACAATCACCCTCTAACATGGGTGCTGAGAAGGTGGGATGACGTACAAGGCAATTCCACTGAGTCATCAAGATTATTTACTCAGCCTTATCTCTGCAGCCAACACGATGGTAAGGAAAGTGGGAACTAAAATAGAAAATAAAATACCTGGCCCTAGCCCACAATAAATTTGCCATAAAAATAATTCCTTTATCGAATAACATAAATTTGTTTCAGAAAATAAAATATTTCATTCAACCTTTACTATTCAACCTTGGAACATGTTCCTGGCAAGTGAGGATTTAAAAGAACTCTAAATGCATCTATATTTTATGCACTAAATTGAATAGGGGGGAACTTTTTTTTTTTTTTGCTGTACGCGGGCCTCTCACTGTTGTGGCCTCTCCCGTTGTGGAGCACAGGCTCCGGAAGCGCAGGCTCAGCGGCCATGGCTCACGGGCCCAGCCGCTCCGCGGCATGTGGGGTCCTCCCGGACCAGGGCACAAACCCGAGTCCCCTGCATCGGCAGGCAGACTCTCAACCACTGAGCCACCAGGGAAGCCCCGGGGGGGGGAACTTTTTTTTTTGTAAAGAGAGGGAAATAAATTACATCTCAGTGTTCCACAAAACAAATTTTCTTAAAAAATTTTTTCTTAAATCTTTTGTGATTAAATTAAACCAAGAACTAACTGAGTATACACAACAGGGAGAAAATGTAAATATCAGAAGGGCATTTTTTCTAGTTGTTTTAATTATGAATTCATCCCACCAAGTTCAATTTCTTTTCTTCACAAAACCAGGTTAATATTGGATGTCAATAGAGAAACTAAGAAGTTAAGTTCTGGATTCATCTCTACCTACAGCATGTGATGGGAAACACCTTGTGATAAAGTTCTACAAAGCTGATGCAAAGAATCTCAGAATCATTAGATCTGAGTTAACAGTAGTTGAGTTGTTAGTAAACTCTAAACAGAATCAGATGAAGAATGTGTTGAGAGGTTGGCACCCTGGATAGGAAGTAAAGAGATCCAGGAAGTAGTCCTGGCTGATGACCACGTGATTGGGGTGAGTCAACTCTTCTTTCCATGGACCTGTTCCTGAATCAGAAAGTTGAAAAGTCCAATGCCTGCTCTTCCATAATTCAGTAGGATTGTACAAAACTGTCAGGATACATTACCTAATGTACTAGATGTAAAGCAAGTTAAGGTCTTAGTGAAAAAGAAACCATGGACTGTATTTCAAAGGTGCAATTCTGAGGACACATGGGGGAGAAAAGTTCTTTGCCTTGGTGTTAAAAAATCTCTAAAATTCTATAAACTCATTCATCTTATTTGCATGCAAACCAGCTTGGAATGAAATCAGAGTAGATTGCTATTTACTCACATTTTAATATTCTTTTCTCATAACTTCCCCTTCCTATGTTACTTACACTCAGAATAATAGCTGGGAGTTTCCTGCCCTGAGTACAGGTTCCAGGACACTCTTTTGATTCAGAGAAAGGGACATCTGATAGGGGTAGCTGACATGTGTTCAAAGATGAAAAGAAGAACAGAAAGATATTCCAAATGATTAAACAAATTGCTCTCTTGACTTTTCTTAGCCAAAGAAGGAAACAGTTATCATCAAGAAAACTATCCCCTCTGCCACACACCCCATGGTTCATGAATACCCTCTTGAATCTTGCATCAGTAGTAAGCAGAGAGCATTCTGGAGTCCCAGGGGACAGTAATAGCATCGCTGCCCAGATCTCAGCAAACCCAGTGGGGCTGTTTCTGAGATGCTGGCCAGAGGAAAACCAGGAGGGAGGGAAATCAAAAATCACAGGGTTTTTTGCCCCTAATTAATTTGTGTGGTTTGATTTCTGACAAGGAAAGAAAAGAAAGGTCATTTCATCTACTAACACCTCAATAAACAGTATGTTAAGTCCAGGTAAAAATGAAAAGGTAAAAAAGAGAAGGAAAGTATCTGTGTGACATGTATCAACAATTCTCTGAATGCTTGATTCCTGTGTGGGAGGCAGAAGAATGGCCTCCCAAAGATGTCCATGCCCTAATCCCTGGAGCCTGAGACTAGGTCAGGTAACGTGACAAATGAATTAAGGTTGTTCACCAGCTGACTTTGAGATGGGGAGATTATCATCGATTAACTGGTTGGGCCCAATGTAATCACAAGAGTCCTTAAAGGTGGAAGAGAAAGAAGGGAAGGTCTGAGTGATGTGATGGGAGAAGAACTCAACCTCCGCTGCTGGCATTGAAGAGGGAGGAAGATGCCATGAGCAGAGGAAGTGAGTGGGTGGCCTTTGTAAACTGGAAAAGGCAGTGAAAGAGATTTTCTCCTAAAGCCTCCAGAAAGGAAGGCAGACACCTTGATTTTAGCCTAGTGAGACTATGTTGTACTCCTGATCCGTGGAACTGTAAGACAATAAATTTGCACTACTTGAACGCACCAAGTTTGGGGTAATTTGTTATGACAATGACAGAAAATACCCCTGAGTCAAAATCTAGAGTAGCTCACAGTGAAAACCAGCTGAATATTAATTATGTCCCAGTCCCAGGGCGATCATACAGTTATAGAGGATAGTTTGCCTGGAATGCCTGGGTCTGGCCTACTTGGGATTAACTCTAATGCCAGAGTTGAGATGGCTCAACCCCCCAGCACTCTCTCTTTGGGTATTTTTCTTTAAGCACTTGGATTAAGGGATATACAAGGCCTCTTCTGGGATCTGTGTTGTAAAATGGGGTTGGGTGTTCACTTAGGACCCATTTTCAAAGTAATTTTCACAGAGAAAATATAACTCAAGAGGGAAAATCTTTTAATATTTTAATGGTGCCACGAGTGAGAAAATAAATTACTCCCTCAGCACTTTCCCCTGCCCAATATGTTCTGGTCCCTGAGTTCTTGCTTTTTCCAGAGTATGGGTCAGTTTCCACATTCAGGATCCCAAGGACCACAACCCAAGATTCCTAAAAATGCTGAGGTGCTGCTTGGAATCTCGTAGCACAGGTTTGCTGACCGATTTAGGTAGCTTTCCTCCAGAGTCAAATTCCTTTCCCACAGATCAGTTCTCTAACTTTGCCACAGTATCTGCTACATTTGTAATACTGTGCCTGCCTTTTGTGGAAATGTCCCAGCACTTGCTATGGAACATACCGGACATCCGGTGACTGCTGCCAGGTCCACAGCCAACTCACAGGACTTGATCAAATCCTCCATCATGGCCAAAGCTTGTTGTAGGTCGTCTGAGAAGGCTGAATCCTTGGTCTTCTCTGGCCCATTCTGTGGAAACCAAATGCCTTGTTGGAAATCAAAAGGTAAACCATCCACCAAGGGAAGAAGGGAAACAGGACAGAGATAAGGAGCTACGGATCCACCAGCATGAAGTTACTGAGAAGGTAGGTACATCAACCTGTTTCCCTGCTCCCAAAGAATTGTAGCTAAGGATATTTGCTGGTTTAAGTACAATATATGATACACACACACACACACACACACACACACACAAGCAAAATCATTACACTTTCTGCACATTGTACTAATGAAGAATGAAGTTCATAAAATCATGGACATTATATTCTGGCTATATAAGAAACATCCTGAGCTTTTGTAAAGCATGAAAACCCCAGCCCTTTTAAATAGGGTGCTCTCCCTTTTACTCCCCTACCCCCAGGGCCTATTGAAAAGTATAATCCGAGTATCATATTCCTGTATTTAATGTGACAGTCTTATTCCTATGGGTAAAATTATACTTAAAACCCTCCCAGAGGAGGATATTTGTAAACTTTAGAGGCAAAGAATGGGCTGCTATGCAGAGGTTTACTAATGATTTATGTGTAAACACCATAACGGTGGCATTTGCCACACTGAATCTCCCCGAGCTCTGCCCTTTCTCTCTCCTCTCCTCCCCCTGCCCTTCCCATATTCTATCACCATTAAATATGCCAAAGAGGTAAGCCAACGTGATCTGCACCTCCCAAACAGCATAAAGACCCAGAATTAAGGGAAAAGCTAATTTAAGACACCGACGTTCCAATTATTACTATTGTGACACTTAGGACATGGTAGGGATGGTTTCAGCTTCAAAGTCTTTCGCTTGGGGTTTCCGTATTTTATTCACCTGCTACCTACATAGCGTATTTATCTGTTATCTGCTAAATACAAACAAAAAGATTTTGGCTTCGTCCATTTTTTTTTTTTTTTTAACACATCAACTTCTACAACAAAGAACAGAGAGCTCTTTGCTGCTCCGCATATAGCCCCACCTCTTCTTATCCTCTACTGCATGATGTAAGCAAAGGGTTGTGTATTTTCTTAATCTCTACTTAAACTATAAAGATTAGCATGTTTGGATAAGAGATATGAGTGACAGGGCTGATGAATGGAGCAGAGCATGCTGCCTCCACTGAACAATTTTCCGTGGATTCTTACCTTCTTACTTATGGTAAATGTGTTCCAGGTCCTGGTGGAAGACAACACACTCTCACCCGAGTTTATTGTAACATCATTAACAAAGGATTAAAAGTTCTTACACCAGGCATCTTCCTCTTTCCTAAATACTTGAAACTCAATGTGCTTTTAGAGACTCCACGGCTACCTATTCCCTCTCCTTCCCACTAACCCTCCTCCCACAAACATGGCAAGTGGCTAGTTTTACATTGTGTGATATAGGACTCTTACAAACATTATTAAACCTCTCTAACTCAGGGTAAATTCTTACAAACATTATTAAACTCCTCTAAACCAGGCTAGCTGCATTTGCTCCAGGCTATAAAATTACTACCTGTGCCCTGAGCTTCCTTTAATCTTAAGGCATCCCCACAGCACCATGTGAGCAGAGAGGACATGCAAATGACCGCCCCTTGAGACACATGCCTCATGTTATTCTTGTTAAAACCAGAATTTTATAATAGAAAAATTGAAAAAACCCACTTCCAAGCCAAAAATTTCTTCCCAATCTGGTGTGGCCATCACTTCTTCCAAGTTTCTTCTTGGCTGTCTTAGAATTCACACACATATACACACACATTTGGAAGGGAACAGGGCATAATGTATATAGATTTACTAAGGCGTACAAAGAAGTAAATATAAATCATTCATAATCCTACCATGCAGGAAAACCACCGAAGGGATTTTATTATACTTACTTCCAGTCTTTTATGTATGCATTTTATACCTTCGCTTACTTTTGTATTCCAGTAAAACATTTTTATGTGGAAGGAAGAAGATATATTACCACTTATCCTATTACGAATCCCCACTTTGAAATTGTCTTTAGTTTTTTGTTTTTTCCTGACTATGAATTATAGGATGCATATTATTTTAGAAAATTTACACAATAAAGATCATAAACAAAACGAAGTCGCTCTTAAGTCCTTCCATGTATAGGCAAACACCATTAGCAGTTAGTACACAGAACGATATTTAATATCCAGTACCTTAGCCAAACCTCCTTCTAGATCACCTGGGTCCATCTCCAAATCCTCAGGTGACTCAAAATCCAGCAGACCCTGCATTAACCCAAAAGCTTTATTGAAAATCAAAAAGTAGAAGGCCAACTTAATCTGTTGCGCAAACAATCTCCAGCCAATGCTAAAATGAGGATGTATATAAATTTGTCTGTTTGTCACAAGTAAGAGGGAAAGAGTAAATGGTACATTCAGCGCAGTGTTCTTTCCACAAACATAGAACCACATTGGACACACTATTTTGTAGCCTGCTTTTTCTCAACAACGTATCATGAACATTTTCCCATGACATTATATATTTTTTAAACATGTTTTAAAATTGTGGCAGAGTATTGCATCCTATAGCTAAATCATGATTGATTAATCCCCCCTACTGTTAAACATTTAGGTTCAATAATTTTTTACTAAAATAATAATAATCTTTATACACTTTTCTTAAGGATAAATTCCTACAAGTAGAATTGTTAATGTTAAGAGTTGTGATGCATGTTTCCAAGTTCTTTAGAGAAGGACTATGTTCCCACCAGCCTTAAATGAAAGCTTTTTTCACCAGCCCCTAGCCTACATGGAGTATTACCATTTAACGCTGTACCAAAACATGCTCACAGATGCCGCTCTTGGAGGGAAGCAGAGGCTCCTCAGCCTCACTCCCAGGCTGGTGTGACGGCTCCATGTATAAAACAACAGCCGCACGTTACGTTGAGGAAGCTTCCTGGGGGTCAGCCCTGAGTGAGCTCTCTACTGCGTCACTCACTGGCTCCTCACAGCAACCTGTGCAGGAGGTTCTGGTGTCCTCACTTAACAGGTGAGAAAACCAAGGCCTGACAGGTCCAGGCATCCCACACTGGCAGTGGCAGAGCCGGTGCAGGCAAGGCTGGGCCTGCTGATGCAAAGCTGAGAGGGTAACTTGTTCTGAGGGCAAAACATTGGCAATAAGCTTAACTGCCCTGAGCCTCAGTTTCTTCACACTTCAGAGCCTTTTGGCACATCTGATGGTGGGGATTAAATAAGAAATACAGGTGGGTGTGAATTTTGTTTTATCTAAAACTAAATGACTTCCTCTTGGCCTCTGATGATGGGTTTAAAATTAAAGGAGCATCTGGTTTTGGTGTGGGGATGATCCAGGATTATGTTGTGACTGATGTATATTAGTTACTTGTACATTTTTTTTGGGGATCTTTGCAAGGGGAAAACTACAAGTAACGAGTTTTATATATTTAATTTAAATCTGTTACAGGTTTTCATGTTCAGGATAAACAATTTTTCAACCTTGGGCGAAAATACCTGCAACGGTTTAAGGTGACTGTGTTTTACCTTAGGACAACTGTTGCATGCCAATTTGTGTACGTGTGTGTGAAAACACTTCAAAGTTGAGTTAAAAGATGTAAATTTAAAGTTGGTTGTGTATCTAATCTGCCCCAGGTTCAGTAAGTAAACAATTCTTTTTTAAAACAAAAACAAACAAACAAAAAGAAATACATGTGGGAAGATACCCAGTAAACAGCAGGGGCTTGTTTTTAAATTAAGTGAGAGTAGCCAACTGGGCAAGAGCTGCTTATAAAGGTTAACTCAAAACAGACCTTGGAGGAGTGACCCAAACCTTTCCCTGAGCTCACACCTGAGGAAGCAGCTTTGACAGAGCTCCTGTCCTGTGTGTGTGTGGGCGGGGTGGGGGGGTGGGGGGAGTGGGGGTGGGGGGGTGGCACACGCGGGTGGGTGGTGGCGCAGTCTGGGAGTGCTCTCCTGCAGGTGTGCTGGTGTCAGAGCAAAGAAAGAAAGAACCACCTAGGGATTCAGCAAAACAAAATTCATTCTGTTATGCTGCTCTTGAGAAAAATCCTCAGTCTAAGGGCAGAGGTAGATGTCGCAAAAGAATCCAGTTTTGTCTTCTCCCCTCCATTGTTTAAATGCACGTAAAATAGTAGCTTTAGGGAAAACCACAGCTCTTTCCTGAAGCTCCTTGCCCCAGCTGTAAAATGGAGCAGATGATATCTTACCTGTAGATATGTTACCGAGAATAGAGGTCTGGCTGCCTCCCCACCCTCTCAGCTGCCAGCAGTGTGGTGGCCTCCCTCTTCCCCACTTTCCTCCCAAGGACCTCTGCTCCCCCAAGCTGGGCTCTCCTTAGAGATCCAAGTTCTGGCCGCAAGCCAGGCTCCCGGGACCCTATGATTCTTTGGTTTTATTCCTCATTGAGGAGGCTGATTTAGACCTGGGGACAGAAAAAGCCTGAAATCTAGACATAGTTTCACCTTTGGAAGTCGAAGTCACAATTCTACGTGTCTAAGGAAAAGAGCACCATAGCGCCCACATCTGTTCTCCAAGCACAGGAAGCACTGTCTCATCGACTTACCTTCAACAACATCTGGTACTTCGTAAGTCTCTGGCTTGGTCCTCTCAGATACTTAAAAAGAGGGAGACTGTGACCCAGTTGACGCTGGCATACCTTGAAAAGCCAAACAGAAACAACATAAAACAAAACAACACACACACAGAGAACAGAAGCGGCAGCATTTAAATACAAGAAGTGAAATGAGCTCTTCATGGAGAGAAGGGGCAGCTGTGTCGACCAGTTTCATAATGTTATTGGCTGTTCAGTCCCTCAGGAACAGTATGTAAAATGAGAGTAATGGGAAAGGGGATGGGCTTGGCTAGTATTTTTATAGGCAAGTGGGAATGCCGGAACATTTATTTCTTTAAGAAAGTAAGTCCATTAGGAGGGAGACAATGGGGCAGGCTTCTGAAAAGGTTGTCTTAGAATTGGGGTTTGGGGGTGGTGGAGTCTAGTCAAGGGTACATGATGGGCTTATTGATATCATTCCAGGGAACCCCAAAGTGTGACTTAATTCCACTTTTAAAACCCATCCTAGAAGAGGACCCTGGTTTTCTCACCAGGCTACAGCTGCTCATTACAGAGCTGTCCCATGGAGACTCAGGGCAGCATTGAAACTTCCAGTGTATAATTTCAAAAAAGGAGAGACTTTTAATAAACATAAATCCCAATTAATAAACATAAATCCCAATTAATAAACATAAATTCCAATTAATGCCAAGTTCCTCTTCCTAGTTCATACTTCCAATTTCTTTACAAATTGGATGTACATAAACAGCGTCCAGGGAAAACAGTTTGTGGGAGACCTTAGAAATGCAATGTTACCCCAAAGTAGGTGCAGTCTTGACATTCTTGCCAGATTGCCCTGGCTCGGGGCAGATTCTTATGATATTTAAAATATATTTGAAGGTCTTCTTTCTGGGTGAGAAAAAGTTAGAACAAATTAACCAGGTAGCATTTTTCAGTAAGAGGACAGGATAATACAGTTTATTCATTCATTCAACAGGTCTGAGTATTTTCAATGTGTAAGGAACTGGGGATGCACAATAAATAACCTTCTGTTGGGGTGCGTGTGTGATGGGGAGATGAACACAGGGTTATAAACAACGCAGATGTGAATGGAGTGCTGTGAGAGCAGCTACAGGACTCTGGTAAATAAGTAAGTAAATTCATGAACAGGAGTTGAGTTTTTACTTTATCCTTTCCCCTCTGCTCGTTATCTGGGACACGAATATCTCCCCCAGATAGTTCTGTACTGAGTAATAAAAAGGACAAAAAGTGCTCGTAGCTGATGGCCTCTCCTTTCTCTCTCCCCACTCACTCCTTTTTACAGTTATCATGATGCCACCCCTACAAATAAACCTAAGAAACAACCAAAGGTTAGAAACATCCCAGAAGGAAAATGTGGCAGTCTGGACACAAACCGAAGTGGTCTGGGCAACCCGTCTCAGATATCACCTTCAACCCGCAGCACAAGACTCCGAGACTGGAAAAGCTACATGACTATCTCAGTGCTAGAGATCAAGAGGGATTCCAAGTGCTGTGTGACCTATATTCTCATTGCATCAAAGACTGTGTGAGGTGGGAACACATCTGCCAATATCCCAGATAGAAAAGATACCCCCAGCCTGTGGAGTCAGCTTGCCAGCTTCATCCATTCCATCAGGAGAACCTGGTCCGTCCACTCAGCTGTGCTTGCCACAGAGCCCGGGCTGCTCTGGCAGAGATGACCACGTGGCCACTTCTTTGTGGATTTCTGTGTCCCTGTCCTCTTGCTGAGGCCACTCTTGATGTCCTTCATCTGGACATGGGTTATTTTTTCCCTTACAGCTTTCACGATGTCTATTCTATTTCTAAACACCCTGCTGTAGTGAATGATTTCCATTTCTGTAGCTCTTCCTCTCTCCCGATGGATTGGAAGTGGTCATTTCACTTCACTGCAAGGACTACAGCAACTCTGTCCTTTGCTATTCTCTCCAAGAAAAATCACACACACACACACACACACACACACACACACACACACACACACACACACACGTTTAAGAAGGCAGACAGCCCTTGAGAAATGTTGTTCAGATTGGTTAAGAAACTAGAATAATTCAGAACTTAACAATAATAACTTCCTTATTCATTCACTCCAGAACTATCCGTTGAGTGTCTTTGATGTGCCAGGCACTGTGCTAAGTACATTTGTTAAACTCAATGGCTCCCAGAGTGTAGTAGCCTAGACTTGAGGAATACTCCTGCTACACTGAAGGCCAGGCTTATAAAACACTACAAACTGATTAAGGCATTTCACCCACATTTGGTTTGTCAGAGCACAAAGACATTGGCCTTTTGCTCCTAAAAGGATTCAAGGTTTCATTGCTTTCAACACTCAACACCAGAAGATTCTCAGAAGCTGGAGGAGACTGGAGATCCAGACTTCCACCCAGGAAAACATCGCCAACAGTCGGCCACCTTTCCCTAAATCCTCCCAGTAACAGAAAGGGACCTGGTTCTCTTGGTGGATGCTGAGCTGATACCTGTGTTCCTGAAACCTTCACCCTTTGGTCCTGTGTCTGCACTTTGAGCATCACAGAACATTATATGCCTTCCAGTACTGAAACACAACTACTGACCTAAATTTGCTCTTCAGTCCAAAATTCCTTAGAGAAAGCATGTGCACTAACCAGCAGCATACGAAAGTACCTGATTCTCCTTACCTCCCTATAGAATAAATCAGGAGGCTAAAAAAATTGCTACCCCCTGTAAGGCCAACTGGCCCGAGGCAGGGGAACACAATCAGATTCACAGGTTTCATCAGACCGAAATTCTCCAGACCACCCAGTTCCAGAAACTACCCTGGAGACATTCCGGACCACCCAGTTCCAGAAACTGCCCTGGAGACATTCCGGACCACCCAGTTCCAGAAACTGCCCTGGAGACATTCCGGACCACCCAGTTCCAGGAACTGACCTGGGGACTTTGCACCCGGCCCAGCCTTCCGGCCTTTCGAGGGGTGGGACTAACGGTCCCCTAGGATACCTGAAAAGACCACCAAATAAGGAATACCCTGCGACCTCCCAGATTCACCACACCCCTTTCCCTTCTTCCCCTATAAAATCTTGCCCAACCCTCGCCCGGGTGCGACTTCTCTGGCCCCTTTCTCTCGGACCAGTGAACCTCCCCCGGGAGGGCTCCCTAAAAAAGCTCACTTGAAGCTTTCCTCTGTTTCGCGGTGCCGTTTGTTTAGATCCGACCTTACACGCCCAACCTCATATTCACACAGGAAGATTTCTTATGGATTAAGAAGACTGTGGCTCAGGTTCAGTTCTTGGCTTTCTTACTTACAAACTATTTGGTCCGAGGTCAGTTACTTAACCTTCCTTCGCTTCAGTTTCTCATCTGTTAAGTGGGCTCACAACAGCAGTCAACTCCTATGATTGTTGTGCGATTAAATGGGAAGATGTATAGAAACCTCTCAACAAATGCCCAATACATGCAGAGTACCCAACAAATGGTAGCTATTGTCAAAGCATTTTTTACTTTTGTAGAGTCCTTCTGTGTGCATTATTTTATTTGATTTCCACAACTTTACATATTGGTATTACTAAGCTTGTTGTATGCAGGAGAAAAGTGAAACTCCTGGGGTTTAAGTGACATAATTGAGGTCATGCTGATAGCAAGTGGCCCAACTTAGATAAGAAGTTAAGTTTTCTGAGTCCCACCCCAGTGTTTTTTTCTATTGTACCACGTGAGATCTCAGAGCAAATGGGACTCAAAGTAAACTATTGACAAACGCTATTCTACATGGAGTTTGGTCTCTGGGGCAGAATCTTCCTGGATACTACAAGCTATCAAATCTGACTGAAACACTTGGCTAGAGCAATATTTCAAAATTCTTGTTCATGATTAGTGGAAGTCTGCAAGTATTACTGAGAAGAGGTAAACTGCTGTAGTAAATAGTGGGTGATGGGCCTGCCTTATTGGCTAACCAATACAGGTCTTTGCACAGCTGCGACAATGCCCTCAAGGATTCTCAAAGGTTAAGAAATTGTGGTTTTTAATTACTTCATTTGTCTCAGAGTAATACTTTGTGCTTGGAAAGAATTTATTACCTGTATTTTGTCCCCAACATCATAAATCATATAGGATTATATGCAGGTATGTGGTCTGGATTAATGATTTCTAGGGTTCCTCCCAACATGGGGGACTATAAAAAGCTCTGTAAAACTTTAGGAGAGGAATTTTTCTAAGAAAAGATGTTTAGTTAGCAATTGCCCGACCATTTCCTCAAACTTGGCAATTTTAACTTGATAATATCCTTTTTTTTTCCCCACAGGAAGTTGGTCATTTTCTCATGCAACAATTTCAATAAGTCTTTGCAATAATGATATAGTCAGTTATGAAATATTACTAAACTCTGCAACGAGATTTCACATTGGTGGTTTGATTAACCCAAATTGCCAAATAGTATAAAACACGAATAATGCTATCAAAGTAAGTCAAAAAGGAAATTAATCAGATTGAATACAAAATGGTTTCTAATGTATCTTGAATTCTGTCACTGGATGAAAAACCTATGACAAGGCTGTGATGGAAAGCCCAGACAGGGCTATGGAAGGGGTCTTCTAAGTCGGTCAGAGTTCTGAGGGTTGAAGACTCTGTTTCTCCATTATGTCTAATACCTTGAAACCTGGGGATTTTTGTGTTGCTTGCTTTCAGTTTATCACAGGTACAGTAAGTCCCCTACATGTTCTGAAAGTGTGTTTGTGAGTACAATTTGTTCGTTAAGTCCAAAAAAGTTAGCTTAGGTACCCGAATAACACAATCAGCTATATAGTACTGTACTGTAATAGGTTTATAATACTTTTCACACAAATAATACATTAAAAAAAACACAAAAAGTAAAAAAAAAAACATTTTTAATCTTACAGTACAGTACCTTGAAAGTACAGTAGTACAGCACAACAGCTGGCATACAGGGGCTGGCATCGAGTGAACAGGCAAGAAGAGTTACTGACTGGAGGGGGGAGAGGAGGTGGGGGATGGTAGAGCTGAAGGATCGTCAGCAATAGGAGACGGAGGGCGAGAGCTGCACTTTCAGTCACGCCTGACGTTGATGGCACAGGTTCCGGTTCCTTGCTGGATTCAGTTCCATCTACCCTCTTAAAAAAACAGGTCCAGTGATATCTGGGTAGTAGCTCTTTTTTTCTCATCATAGGTGACACGGTAGCACTGGATTGCATTCTGAACGGCTGCTGCAACCTTCGTGTACCATTCTACATTCAGGTCCTTTGCCTCAAAAACTAACAGTGCCTCCTCAGATAAAGGAAGTCTTGCCATTTCCTGTGTCGTGAATCTCTGCTGTTCTTCAGTTACTTCTTCTTCCTCTTGTCGCTCCACTCTCTCAATTCTTTTCACTTTTGTTTCCATCGTTATCGCTCAGCATGTCTTTTTACTTTTTTCTTTTTAGCATCTTTATTGGAGTATAATTGCTTTAAAATTGTGTGTTAGTTTCTGCTTTATAACAAAGTGAATCAGCTATACATATACATATATCCCCATATCTCTTCCCTTTTGCATCTCCCTCCCTCCTGCATCTCCCTCCCTCCCACACTCCCTATCCCACCCCTCTAGGTGGTCACAAAGCACCAAGCTGAACTCCCTGTGCTATGCGGCTGCTTCCCACTAGCTATCTATTTTACGTTTGGTGGTGTATATGTGTCCATGCCACTCTCTCACTTTGTCCCAGCCTACTCTACCTCTCCCCATGTCCTCAAGTCCATTCTCTAGTAGGTCTGAGTCTTTATTCCCATCCTGCCCCTAGGTTCTTCATGATGATTTTTTTTTTTTTTAGATTCCATATATATGTGTTAGCATACGGTATTTGTTTTTCTCTTTCTGACTTACTTCACTCTGTATGACAGACTCTAGGTCCATCCACCTCACTACAAATAACTCAATTTCGTTTCTTTTTATGGCTGAGTAATATTCCATTGTATATATGTGCCACATCTTCTTTATCCATTCATCTGTCAATGGACACTTAGGTTGCTTCCATGTCCTGGCTATTGTAAATAGAGCTGCAATGAACATTGTGGTACATGACTCTTTTTGAATTATGGTTTTCTCAGGGTATATGCCCAGTAGTGGGATTGCTGGGTGGTACGGTAGCTCTATTTTTAGTTTTTTAAGGAATCTCCATACTGTTCTCCATAGTGGCTATATCAATTTGCATTCCCACTAACAGTGCCAGAGGGTTCCCTTTTCTCCACACCCTCTCCATCGGCGCATCTTAGTACCAACTACATCACTGCTGCTTTTATGCTTGCTTCCAGACATCCTGGGCTTGAAATAAAGATACTGTACTACTGTACTCTATACAGTACTGTACAGTAAAGCACACAAAAGCACAACCACTTGCAGAGAATACATGCACGTGACAATGTACACCAGACACGTGAACTAACTTACGTTATCAGACATGTGAACGCATGTTCGCATCTTTGAAAGTTCGCAACTTGAAGGTTCGTAGGTAGGGGACTTACTGTACTGCTCTTAGACTTATCAGTCATCATTTGAGCTGTTTAAAAATGCTTAAGTTGTTTGATCTATTGTCTCAGGCTCACAAAAAGAAAACAAGCAAGAGAATGAAAGGAAGGGCCGGTTGGGAGAGAGAGAAGAAATGGGAAAAGTTTAGAAAGCAAAGGGCACCGGGCTCATCTCCAAAGGAGGAAGGAGGCACTTGGTGGGGAATGATGCCGGCTAAGGCATTTCTCTGAGCCAGCTCCCAGGGAGCACAACTGGCCCAAAGTGCCAGCCTATTTATTGCCCAAAGCCAGGTGGAGAACTGGCAAGAGGGGAGAGGTCTGTGTGGTGGGAAGGGAAGCAGACAGAAATACGATGTTGTAGGACAGGAAGTTCACAAATGGGGTGCTAAGTGGAAGACAGGCTGTAGACTTAAAATTTTCTAACTTTCCTTGATGCCGTAGAAAATAAAATGGAAGAAAATGTATGTTCTATAGTTTCAGTTTAGTACTTCTTTTGAGAGTGTTACTACAACTTTAGTGAAGAATTTAAGCCTGCTGTATGATTCTTGCCCTAAAACAGTTAGCTTAGTCATTCAGAGAAGGATCCTCTGCCTCAGCGGTCTGGGGGGCCAGTCTTCCATTTCAGAGGACTTGGCAGGAAGCCAGGCTTACAGTCGTTCCCACCTAGCAGGGTGAGCTCAGTCAAACTGGACTCAGCTCACAAAGGCTGAAGTACTGCAAAGGACTCCCGCTTTGCATTCAAAAGGCAGATGAAAGTTTTTAGACCCCTTGTGTTTCCATTTGCCCTTGCCATTACACAGAAAATTAAGGGCTGACTTTAATCGCACGGTTATTTTGAGTTATTGGGAGCACAGACTTACTCTCTTGAGAAAGCAACGTGCCAGAAGTTCAGGGTTTTCAGTGCATTTTTCCAATTCTTTTAGAAAAGTCCTAGGGAAAGAAAACGATAATAATGCTTTGATTTTTACATGTATGGGGTTAACAAAATTTTCTGAAGTAAAATCACATAAGGTTTTAAGAGGTGCTTAGAAAAATGCTGTTTTCCAGGCTTTACTGCTTTTGACTCATCTTCAACATGCTGATTTGGAAGAAAACAATGCATTCTGTGACATTACTAGGATTCCCTGAAACCACTCATACCAGTTCTGGTAATTCTAAGCACCAGCCACAGACAGACTGGATACACTGAAGATCCCTGCTACATGATAGTAATGTTAACAAGAACTGCTGTTGCTGCTGCTACTACAACTATCACGGAGAGCTGACTATAAATCAGGCATAAGCTAAGTGCTTTGCAAACAATATCTCATTTAATCCTCCACCAAACCTTGTAAGACAGGGTTTCGTAAGCGTGAAACCTGAGGTTCAAAGAGGTTGCATAACTTCTCCAGAGAAAGCAGAAGTGGGATTTCCATTTCAGCCTTGTGTCTGACCAATGGACAACAGATGTGGCTAAGAAACAACGGTAGTTCAATTCACCAAGCAGTCTCTTCCCTCCTATCATTAGATGTGTGATCCTGGGGCCATTTAGAGTGAGTAAAGTTAGTAAACAACTTGTGGTTTTGTCATCTGTAAAATGAAAGGGTTGGAACATGATTTCCAAAGTCCCTTCCTTCTCTCATTCTCTAGAACCCAACACCCAAGCAGACCTGGGCTGAAAGGACAATTCCCTGACCAGTTAGCATTTTCTAACACCCTGGTTCCCAGCACTCCGCTACGATAATAGGTATGTGGACTTGCGTCTTGGTCGACTTTGTATTCCCAATGCTGAACACAGTGCCTGACACAGAACAGGTGCTCAGTAAATGCTGATGCATGAGTAGATAAATAAGGAAAGGAACCCACAAATGAATACAACATCGATGCCTGACACCAGTACATGCTCCATTAATGTCTTTTCCCTTTTTCCTCGGGGACCTTGTGACACTTCTCACATCCTTCTTATCCCATACCACCCCAATCCAATCCACTGACTCTGGACTACTTGATTAAGCCTAAAAATGTCTAAGCACTTTCATCTCCAAATTCCATCATTCTGATTTCCATCCTTCTCTTATTTTCCATTTTCCCTGATAATTTGAATGAATATGTACCTGTTGTGAAATTCATAAAGTTCTCTAATATTCCCAAAGAGAAATTCCTTGTTATTCCGAAGAACATCTGGAATTAGATGCTTCAGCCAAATAAAATCCATTGGAATGATATATCCCTGCAGAGGTGGAAACAGGGTAGGTTTTACAAACAGGAACATATAAGAGATGATCTGACTTAGCCACTTTAATAATTGGGGAGTAAGGCACACATGTCCTGAAAGCCATTCCGTCAAATACATTCTTCTGATATTATTTTCCTCATGTGTCTATCTTCAGAAGAAGACGGCTTAATGGCAATGATAATAAGATGGCATTTTTATAGCAAGAACAAATCTATTTTTTAAATTCGTCACATAAGTCAAATGTGAAAGGAAAAAACTTACCCATTATTTTATGACCTGATGCAATTACTATTGTCTTATTATATTTCCTTCATGACTTTTTTAAAAAGCTGTTTTATATGGTTATAATCACAGTACATATATAATTTGTAGTCTGTTTTTCCATATGCATTTTAGACTCTTATAAATTTCTACATATATTGTTTTAAATTTAATCTTACAAGCATTCATTTCAATGTTGCTGTATATTATTAAAAATAATTATTTTGTAACAGTTGAATAATATATCATTTAGCATGTATATAAGACTTTATCAACCATTCCATTCCCTGGACATTTGCTTTTCTTCTGATGTTTTATTGTAAAAAATTTCTATTATAACTTTGTACATATAGTTTATTTCTCAAGATTATTACCTTAGGAAAATAGAGAAAATATAAATTTTCACTCAAGCAAAAAATGCTACTTAAAACAATAAGAAACAATTCTCTCATTTATTTATCAAAAACATTTAAATTATCATACCCACTGTTGGCAAGCATATGGTGAACCTAGGTGGGCACTGCTAGAATCATGTGAATTGGTACAATCCGTTGAAAGTTATTTTGTTACATGAATCAATAGTCATAAGAACGTTCTTATTCATACTGAAAAAACCACTTGTGCTATTACAAGACATGAAACTTTGGTGGGGATTCTAGAGACATATGGCAACTATTTTGAGTTTCTATCTGCAACAAAACTTTTCCAGTTTGAATACATGCTTAACGTCCCCCCGCCCCAAATCTACTTACGTCAATTATGTTTTTAATCTCTTTTATATAAGTCTCTTCTGTCTCAAGCAAGTCACGTATAATGCGCCTAAATCAGCAGCAGGTGGGAAGATGAAAGAAAGAGAGAGACAGAGGTGGGGTGGGGGTGGGAAGCAGTGTTTTAGAATTCTTCTAGAATAATGGTCATCAATACAGTTCCCCTTAGTGGCTCATCTACTTAGGTTGTGGTCAGTTCATTCCGTTCTGTTGAACACCCAAGGCCAACATGTCACAAAAGCACACTCTGATCACACTGGCATGAGAAGAAATGGCAAAGTTAAACGACTCAAAATCCATTTATGTAGCCAGAGAATGATCTGTTTGTGAGCCATAGCAAGGGGGTCAAGAGGGCAGACACTGGAGTCAGAAATACCAGGTTGGGATCCTTGGTCAGGAAGGTCTACCTGATCCCTACGTTGCACATGTGGTTTCCTGCTCCCTTCCTCTGGCATTCCATGTCTCCGTGTGATTGAGTTCCTCAGCCAGAAGACATGAGCTCTGTCTGCTTCCCCTGAGAAAGGCAGGTGGGAGGTGTGGTAGGCAGAATTCTAACACGGCCCCCAAGATTTCTGGTCCCTGGTACACACACACACATCCTCCCAGTTAGTCAATCAAACACTAACTTAAGTGCTGCTGGGAAAGTATTTTGTCATTCGGTTTTGTTCCAAATCAGTTGACCTTAAGATAGGTAGATTACCAGGTTGGGCACATCCTAATCTCATGGACCCTTTAGGTCTGGGTCTAAAAGTCAGAGAGATTGGAAGCATGTGAAGGCGTTAGCACAAGGGAGATTCTCCTTTGCTGGGTTTGGAGATGGGGGGAGGGCATGTGGCAAGGAAGGCAGGCAGCCTCTAGGGGCCAAATGGCCCCCAGAAGACAGTCAGCAAGGAAACAGAAGCACTAGTCTGCGGTTGCAAGGTACTGAATTCAGCCACAACCATATGCACTCCTAAGAGGATACCTTCTAAGAAGCGCAACTGGCCAACACCTTGATTTTATCAGTGGGACTTGAGCAAAAAGCCAGTCTTGTTATGCCTGGACTCCTGTCCCAGGGCAATTGTGGGCTGAGCTGCTAAGCTTGCGGTCATTTTTTGATGCAGCAATAGAAAACTAATAGAAAGAGTGAGGCCGGTCCCCACATCTATCACCAGACAGACTGCTTTCTTTCTCTCCTCAGGCTGTGTGGCCATACTTTTTTTAGGGCTTTCTTTCAGGCCTCCAAGTGAATCAGTGTTTGTACAACTGTTCACATGTAGAATATATACATTTATGGTTTCCTGTGAGCTGTTGGTGGATTATCTATTAAACAGTAGCCTACCCTAGAAAAGAGTTTCTTTTCCTCTCATAAGAATGGGTATGACAAGGGACAAATAAAGGACACAATGTAGGAAAATTCACACAAATACATAAATGGCTATTAGTCTTATGAAAAAAATGCTCAATATATATGAATCCAACAAAAACATATTAAAAAGAAGTACAATTTTCAACTTCTATAATATGGCAGACATTGCAAACCTCAAAGGAAGACCGGCAGATGAAGATATGGAAACACACTCGAATAACATTGGTGAAAGTACAGATTTGTGCAAGATAACTTGGAAATATCTCACCAAAATTTAAAACATGCTCCTTGACTCAGTAATTTCACTTCTAAGTACGTTCATTGTTTGTAATTAGAACAATAGAACGACAACAACCAGATATAAACTGGAAATTACTTAAATTATGGTACATACATATAATGAAATGCTATGCAGTTTTTAAAAAGAATGAAGCTGACTGAATCATGCTGACATGACACAGTCAATGTATTTTAAGTGAATTTAAAAAAATAACCAAGATGTACAACAGTTTGCAGAGTGACTATTTGTATAAAATTTATGCTATGTGTAAAATGAGCGTATATGCATACATATATGTAAAATTGTATATGCTTAGAAAATTCATGCAAAGAAACTTAAAACATTGTTAACAAGGGGGGTGGGAGAGGGTAGGGGTGGGAGTTTGGGATTAGCAGATGCAAACCGGTATATGTAGAATGGATAAATAGCAAGGTTCTACTGTATAGCACTAGGACCTTGGGGAAATATACTCAATATCCTGTGATAAACCATGATGGAAGAGACTATGAAAAAGAATGTATATATATATATGTATAACTGAGTCACTTTGCTGTACAGCAGTAATTAACACAACATTGTAATTCAACTATACTTCAATAAAAAATAAATTAAAAAAAATTGTTAACAGTGATTGCTTTTAGAAAGTGATACTGAAGACTAGAAATAGAGGAGAATTTTTACATTTTATTCTGCACCCTTTTTCAATCTTTGATTTAAACAAAAACTTTAAACATCTACTGCTTTTCTAATTAAAAAAAAAATAGTTTACATGACGTTTTAAAATGAATGTTACTGGAGGTAATGACATATAAACCCCATTTGAGAGAGAGAAATAAATGCTATAATCTACCTATTTTATAGCTCAACAATTATTCTTTCTTAAAAATGACAATTTCCATATCTATTTATAAATGCTTGTTATAAGGCAAGACTGATAAAGGATAGCCATTGACCAAGGATACAATTGTAAGAAGTATAATTCTACCAAAAAAGTTACTCTAAGATCATATTTAGCTTAACGGTGTCTCTGAGTTAAGAGGTTCCTTTGCTTTTTGTAAATCATCCTGAAATGATGATAGTTACTATGTCAGAAGGAAATATAGGCCTCAATACCAGCCTGTTTCTATGAGCCATGACATAAAGTACGACCACAGCAACAGTTAAGCATTCATAGAAAGCCAGAGTACAGCCAGCCTCTTATGTCTCCGTGAAGCACTGGGCTTAAGCAACTTGGCAAGGCTGTTTAAGAATGTGTTGACGACTAAATGAAGTCACAAGGCAGAAACAACTAGGTGGTGGGCAGAAATCAATCTTATCATCCAACAGTTAATATAAGAACTTAGAGACCCCTAGGAGTCTTTACGAATCTGACACAAGAAAAAATCCACAACTCAGAAGAAACAAAGTCCCTTGTCAGGTCATATCCCAGTTCCAACTGCTTCATTTTACTTATTTGAGTGCAATGGATAAAACTCCAACAATAGAAAGTCTCCTGAACACTGGTAGCCTTCATTTCTGTTCAGATTAAAAAAAAAAAGTTCTCATACCACTGTTAACCATTCTTTTATCTTTCTTCTCCTTTGTTTTCCTTTCAAATAACTTTATAAAATGGGAGAGAATCGATGATTCTAGCTGATGATTGCCTGCTTTATTATTCCAAAACACATAACTTTGTTCACAGAAAAAAAATCAAGGATTTAATATCTAAAGTCATCAAGTATATATAATGTAGATAAAAAACAGAAAACATCGGGAGTACTCAAGTCATTTTAAAACCTTAAACACCTAGAGCAACTTATGCCCTGGTGGACATCTACCCAGAGGTGGAACGCTGTAATTAGGGTGGGGTTCACAACGCCAGATCAGCCCGCATGAATGTAGTCTACACTAAATGTATACTCTGGCTTTGTTTTACATGTAAAAGTGGTTCTCCCCTCACCCATACCCCCAGGTCATTAAGGAGAAAATGGAGGCATAATGTGTTTTAAGGGACTGTTTCTTCTCTGAAGCCATATTTCAAGGTAGCATAAAAAAAGAGCTTTGGAGATCTGGTTCCATCCTATATGACAGCTCGTGTTTGTTTAAGATGATACCGTAAGCGAGAGGCAAGAAAGGAAAGACTTTTAAAAAAATGAATGCAGCCCTATTTGGTAAGCAAGATCATTAATGTAGTATGTACATGTTAGGATCTCCCGATAAGTTTCTTCTTTGCCCACACACCTTAATCTGTTCCCCCTTTTAACCCCTGCCCCTCGCCCCCTCCCCAATTTCCCAGCTCTCCAATAGAAGAGTATCCTTTTGGAAACCAGTCTGTTAGAAATATATTTTTGCTCATTACCTGTCAATACAATTTGCTGTCCAGAGATTTAATTTACTCCTTGTATTCTATCATATCACTCGCGTCAGAAAGTATTATAGATTTTCACTTTAAAAAAGCTAGTTTTCATCTAATACCCTCTTTGCCAAATGGAAAGGTCTACTCTTATCCGTTTCAAACCCTAGAGCATCTGATGTAATGGATACTCATCTTCTTAAACCTTTCTCTTCCTTTGGTTTCTCTTTATTATTCAATCTTCATTCACCACCCACCTCTCTGTTTCTTCTCTATTCCTTCCTTGCTTCATCTTCCTCCTTGTGTCTAATGTTGCTGCTCCCCCAAGGTCTGAACTCAGGTTTCCAGACTTCCTTCCCTCCTTTTCCCTCATGCTGTTGACTCTCCCACATCATCATTTTCCTGCCAGACTTTTGGTCATGCTCAAGCCCATGTTGCCAATGGTCTACATATGTCTTCACCTGGATGCCTCCCAGACACCTCATTACCTCAGGCTGAAATAGAACTCATCAGACAGAAACAGCATGCATATCGGTGGAAGGGTCATACTCTAGGGTCCCTAAAACACAGTTGTCATTGCAAACTCCTCCCTGCCATTATCGCTTACATTCAATCTGTCACCAAGCCTCATCTTTTCATCTCTGAACACACCTCTTGGAGTCCCTGCTTATTCTCCATTGCCGACGCCACCAATACAGAGCAAACTCCCGAGCCTTCTCATCTTGAATACATTGGTGTACTCCTAGCCGCTCACTCTTGCCTCTGAGATCTCACTCCCATCAATCTATTTTACAGACCTCCAGTCTATGCCCTTCCTAAAGCTTCAAGTCCATTATGCCATCATTCTCCCTCTTCAAAAACTTAAAATAGCTTTCAGTTGCCCACAACTGTCAATATTCCTCCCAGGATTTCAAGACTCTCCATTCATGTGAAAAGAATCTTCCTAGGGGGCTTGCTCAAAAGGTAAGTACAGAGCCACAGATTCAGAATGGGGAGCAATGGATGAAATACAGAGGTAGCATCTGTAATTTTCACAAGCACCCCACATGATTCTAATGCGGATGTTCCCTTATTTGGCTAAGTAACACTGAGCTGATCCATTCCTTTGAGCCACCTACCCCCCTTTAGTTAGGCCAATGGTATCATTATTTTATACTTCTTTTCAAATTCTAGTCATTCCTGAAAGTTCCATTTCTTCCTTTTCCATGAAAACTCTTTCCAACAGCTTCAGGTGAAATTAGTACCACAGTCTTATCCTTGCTTCCCAGACAAAAACCATTAGATCCATTTACCAAGTGTGTACTAGCTCCCTATTATGAGCCAGGCACCATGATAGGCACTTGGGATAGAGAAATGTACCAAAATGCCAGGCCTTAAGGAGTTCATAGTCTAATGGCAGAGACAAGAACATCAGTGACTCCTGTGCAGAGTGATAGGTACCAGGTAGCCAGAGGAGTCAGGAGCACAGAAGGGAGGGGACACTGCCGATTTTGAGTTGAGTGAAGTTTAATCAGAGTTTTGAAAAAAGCAAGCAAGGGGACAAGGACAGGGAACTGTCCCAGGCCGAGGACGACAGTGTGGAGGAGGGAGCAAAGGTGAGCGATGTATGCTCTCCCAGTACTTGTAAATTCTTTGGTGGGGCTGGGCCAACAGTCTAGTACATTCATAAAATGCCAGAAGCAGATATAAACTTAAAGACCATCAGTTAATCCTTATATTACAGATGGAAAAAGAAAGCCCCAGGGCCATGCACTGACTTGTCCAAGGTCTCTGGCTTTGGCAAAGTCCGTGTTCTTCCCACTACATTATGTTGCTCCTCTTGGCCTATGTTTGGGGTGCATCTAAAGTCCTGTTTGCTGATTATGAAATAAAACACAAATTAAAATGAAACTAGCATGGTGATATAAAAATACTGGGTTTCACGAAAATAGGTTTCCAAGTCTATTTCTGCTTCTAATATGTAGGGTAACTTTGAGCAAGACATTTTCTTTCTCAGGGTCTCCATTTCTTCATGTGTCAAAAGGCTGAATTAGATCATCCTGAGTATCCCTACTGGCTCTCATAGGTCACTCTATAAATACATCATTTTTTAAAAATTTATTTTTAACATCTTTATTGGAGTATAATTGCTTCACAATGGTGTGTTAGCCTCTGCTGTATAACAAAGCGAATCAGCTATACATATACACACATCCCCATATCCCCTCCCTCTTGCATCTCCTTCCCACCCTCCCTATCCCACCCGGCTAGGTGGTCACGAAGCACCGAGCTGATCTCCCTGTGCTATGTGGCTGCTTCCCACTAGCTATCTATTTTACATTTGGTAGTGTATATATGTCCATGCCACTCTCTCACTTCGTCCCAGCTTACCCTTCCCCCTCCCTATGTCCCCAAGTCCATTCTCTACATCTGCATCTTTAGTCCTGTCCTGCCCCTAGGTTCTTCAGAACCCTTTTTTTTTTTTAAGATTCCAGATATATGTGTTAGCATACGGTATTTGTTTTTCTCTTTCTTACTTCACTCTGTATGACAGTCTCTAGGTCCATCCACCTCACTACAAATAACTCAATTTCGTTTCTTTTTATGGCTAAGTAATACTCCGTTGTAAATAAATCATTTTAAATAAAATGTATGATGTGGTCTTTGGTCTAATCACACCTTGCTTCTCATTTCTCATAAGAAAAGAAGCAAAGGTCGTTAAGATTTTCTGTCCATTTACACCCTCAATTAACTAAACAGTGAATGTGTGACTGCATGTACAATAGGACGGCAAGGAGAAGGAATCAGCATGGGCTGGAGGGGTCTTGGTGGAGGTGAGATCTGGACTGTCCTGTGTAAGAGGTGCCGACTTGCAGCAAGACAGGAGGGTGTTCCAGGAGGAAGGAAACAGGAGCAGGGCTAGGAGTCGTGGCTACACCCGGGGCCTTGTGGGAACCAGGTGCTGGGGCAGGGTCTGGGTGGGAAGCGTGGGAGTCAGGGGGAGCCGGATGGAGGAGACAGTTGTCACACCAGGCTACGGTAAGACTCCATGCAGGAGCCGAGGGGAAGGTTCAGGAGACCGAGTTGGCCAACGGGGACGAGAAAGGTCCAGGAGCCCGTTTCATTCAGCACTGAATAGGTCCTGAGGGTTCAGACTTAGGAAAACATGTTCTTAGTTTCACATCCTTCTTCTGTTTTGGTTAGGTGTTCCATAATTGCTTAATAAATTCCCAGAACTATAAATGGTAACAACATGAAACACTATGGACCCATACAATGACCTTGTTGAAATCAGTGATATTTTAAGCATTAATAAAAGGTCTGATGAATATAAACCGTTCTCTGTCTCCTGGAAGGCTAACAGTTGAAAGTTTTGCTCAGTTGCTGATAAGCCATCTGTTCTGTCTTCTCCACTTTTATATCTTAGTTTCTATATTTTGTCTGATGTTAATTGGATTTGATCTCATTACTCTGATGTGTTTAGGGTAAACAACCTTAAATTCTTTTTAGAGAAGGATGGGGCATAAGTAATCACTAAAGTTTATCTGGCTCACTCTTCAATATCACATAATAAATAATGACAAAGTAATTTCACGCATACTGCACTTTTTAAAAGAGGGGCTGATTATAAACCAAATCCCATTAATCCTAATTCAAGTTAACAAACCTGCATTTGTGTAGCATTTTAGGGATTATAATTTTTTTTTTTTTTTTTGGCCGTGCCACGTGGCTTGTGGGATCTTAGTTTCCCCAACCAGGGCTTGAACCTGGCCAGGCCCTGGGCAGTGAAAGTGTGGAGTCCTTAACCACTGGACTCAGGGAATTCCCCCAGTTTTTAAAAAATTGTGGTAAAATATACATAACATAAAATTTACCATTTAAACAATTTTTAAGTGGCATTAAAATAAAGTCACAATGTTGTGCAACCATCACCAGAACTTTTCCATCAATCCAAACTGAAACTCCGTACCCATTAAACACTAACTCTGCATTCCTTCCTCCCGCCAGGCCCTGGTAACTTCCACTCTACCTTCTGTCTCTATGATTTTGCCTAGGTACCTCGTATAAGTGGAATCATACAAAATTTGTCCTTTTGCGTCTGGCTTATTTCACTTAACATAATGTATTCAAAGTTCATCCATGATGTAGCATGTGTCAGATTTCATTCCTGTTTAAGGCTAAATATCTTCCATTGTTTGTATGGACCATTTTTTTTTGGCTGTACGCAGGCCTCTCACTGTTGTGGCCTCTCCCGTTGCGGAGCACAGGCTCCGGATGCGCAGGCTCAGCGGCCATGGCTCACGGTCCCAGCCTCTCCGCGGCATGTGGGATCTTCCCGGACCGGGGCACGAACCCGTGTCCCCTGCATCGGCAGGTGGACTCTCAACCACTGCGCCACTAGGGAAGCCCTAGACCATATTTCATTTACCCATTCACTTGTTGATGGCCATTTGGGTTGTTTCCACCTTTTGGCTATTGTGAACATTGGTTTGCAAATCTTTGTTGAGTCATTGCTTTTACTTCCTTTGGGTAGAATTACAGATGGAAATTACAGAAGGAGAATTGTTAAATTATAAGGTAATTCTATTTTTAACTTTTTGAGGAACCACGATATTGTGTACCATTTTACATTCCCACCAGCAAGTCACCAGGGTTCCAGTTTCTCCACATCCTCATCAACACATATTAGTTTCCATTTTTAAAATAATAGCTAACCGGGGCTTCCCTGGTGGTGCAGTGGTTGAGAGTCCGCCTGCCGATGCAGGGGACATGGGTTCGTGCCCCGGTCCACGAAGATCCCACATGCCGCGGAGCGGCTAGGCCCGTGAGCCATGGCCGCTGAGCCTGCGCGTCCGGAGCTTGTGCTCCACAACGGGAGAGGCCACAACAGTGAGAGGCCCAAGTACAGCTAAAAAAAAAAAAAAAAAAAAGTAATAATAATAATAATAGCTAACCTCATGATGTGAAGTAAAGTTATTTTTTTAAATGTGCATATCATCTTCCTTGATCCATTCAACACCTGACAAAGAGCTTCTGCAGGGCAGATGTCCTATCATCCATCCCTTGTCCCCATGCCTTACAAGTAGGAAATTCTCAATAAATGTTTATGGAATGGATGAAGGTAGATTTAAGGAACAGACACCAATTCTGTAAGCAGGAGCAGGCACTAATTGTTATTCTCATTTCACAGAAGAGGAAATTGGGACTCAGAGCATTAAGTGACTTGATTGAGGTCAAACTGCTGACTTGGTGCTGCCAGAAAGAGGTCAGGTCCAGGTCTTCGAGCTCTAAAACTAGAGACTAGTGCCAAGGGTGAATGTCAGTCCACTGAAACAGTACCAATATTCTGACTCTGCAGCATGGCTCTGTAAGGGACAGGGCCTGCACAGTAAGGACACAAGGAAGCAGGTTGGAGAAAAAGGGGTGGCTCAGACCATCAGCCATTTATGCCTAGGATTCAAGGAACCTGGATCGAATCTCAGAGCCACGGTGTATCCGCACATGTGCAATCCAAACATAACAGAACTTCATGGGAGAGATTTCTGGTACCAAGTAGACTCCTGGAATACTGCTGATAGGAAAACCATTACTACCTCAATTCATGGGAAAGGGTAGTACTGGTACTAATTCCAACAGGCGTATCCAGTAACCTGATAATCCTCCCGTAAGGAAAAGAAATTGTGAAAGAGTTAATAAGCTTCTGCCTCATGCAAAGGGAAATCTATTGCAAAAAGGAAATCCCCAAAGATTAAAAAAAAAGTGTATAAAATAGTCAAAGATCAAAAACTGATGAAAAGACACACTGCTTTCTTTACCCTGTGTACCTTTTTACAGACCTATTTGTATCTAGATCTACCAGCAGATATCCTATTATTCTATTAATTCCTTGCATCCCAAGAGGGTTTGTTTGTTTATTATGCTAGAAACCTATTTCTCAGAGATATTGCTCTTTCTAGGATTCCTTAGCCCTATATCTGCAGGATCAAATAGGTGTTAATTAATATTGGGTTTTATGTCCTTAGACCATTAGACCAATCAAGACTGATTCATGAAATGTATATTTTTTCAGAGCACATGATTTGTCAAGAACTTTAGAATTGGCTTTTGAAAAGTGCTGTTATAAGAAAAATCTCACTGTAGCTATTTTTAATTCCTAACTAATGGTCCATATTTTAAATAATACTCAATATAAATCTCAGGCAGGACTATAACTGCCTTTTAGAATTAATTTGAGTAGGATTTGAAGAATGTATGCTCCATAAAGCAGGCAATGAGCGCTTAGTAATTATTAACTATTAAGAAAAGGGTAATAGAGAATTAGATTTTAGTTGTCCCTTAAATATCAGCACAACCAAACTTAAGTGCAAAATTTCTAACTCAAATGATTGCATCTGGGCCAGGCACGTAGCCCCCATGTCATAGTCAACAACTGTTTTCTGAACATCTCCATGTGCTGTAATTTTCTTTTTTTCCTCTGTACCACCCCTCACAGGATCCAAATAGTTTTTCTCAGTTTAGATAACTGTGGGCAGGATGGTGCCAATTGTCTTTTAAAAGTTAAGTGTTAATCAGGTAGAATTCAAGATTGTCCCTACACAAGTATCACTCGTTCACTCAATTTGGATAAATGCTCCTAGCTTGGGGAGAAAAAGGTAGACTTAGAGGCAGCCCCTCGGAACCTGCACAGAATGTTGTATGGCCCTGGGAGTGTGAAAGTGGATATATGACCTGCAGGTGGAGAGGGGAGAAGAAATGCTGAGGGATCTAATGGCAGGGAGTTGGTACCAGGTCACTGTCACAGGGGCTGTTTGAGCATTTGCACATGGAAAGGAAACCTGTGCCAGCCTCACTCCCACCTGCCAGTCTTCTTCCCCCACTCCCTCCCCCGAGGGAGGCCCACTCAATCCACAGTACAGCTCTACTGCACCAAGAAGGGTCCCAGCAAGCAGGGCCTGTCCCAGCAAGACTGTCCCTGTCCCTGTGGGACCCCTACTGAGGGTTATAGGGGCCCATGAGAGATGCCCCTATGTATTGATGTGGAAGGAGATGATGAGTTGAGGAGGTCCCTCCCCCCATGCAGAAGTGAAGAGAAAGGAACAAAATGGGTTCTTAGAATGGCCTGTGGGTGAGTACCTCTTTGTGCTGTCAGTTCCCTTCATCTTCCAGCTCTGGGTATACCTAGTATGGTTTCATCCAACTGCCAAGATCCTGGAATTGAGGGAGGCTGGTGAATGGTGCCAAACCACAGGAGCAGAAGCAGGAGCTGTAGGAAAGGGGCTAGTGTGCCTCCAATGTCAGCATTTGGGCCTTGTTGGCATCGAGGGAGAAGTACACTGGGGCCATTGTACTGTAGATGAGGCTTTTTGGACCGAAAGTTTGAACTTTTGATGAATGTGGGAAGCGTTCAGCAAAAATTCAATTCAACCAGCCATTAATACATATTCACTCCGTGCAAGGCATTGTGGGAGGCTTCTTCAAGGGAACTGGAGATGACTAGGATGTGACCTCCATCCTCAAGAGGTCTGAGGACTCTCAAAAGAGTAGGGAAAACAGATCCACAGATATTTATACAGTGACATAATGCCACTGACTGTTACTGACACATAACAAACACCCTGGGCTGGGTCCACTGGCGAGAAGAAGGAGGATTCTGGCCCTTGGGGGTCATCCAACACCCATCCATTCACCATTTCACAAAAATGTATTTGAATATTCCATTTTAGACCTGCTAAGCTTAAGACTGATGTGACACTTAAGTGAAGACACTCAAGTTTGGAGCTCAGAATCTAGACTAGAAATATAAATCATGGATTAAAGGCAATGGATGAGATCACCAAGCAGCAAGTGTGGTGAGAAAAGAATACCCAGAAGGATACATGTGGGGGTAGGAGGGGCTGGTGGGCAGTAAAGGAGGAAGAGGAGACAGCCAAGGAGTTGTTGCATTGTTTTAACTGCTGATGCTGTATTAACAGAAAATGTATCTCTAAAGATGTGAAACACAGCTGGTCCTTTTATAGCAATGATGATGATGGGATATAGCATGAAGACCAGCTCAACAAGCGAGAGCTTTCTGTAGCCCACAGTGGCGTAAGGATGACAGCTGTCCACCCAGTCCGTGAGGCGCCGTGCTCAGCACTTCACACATGTTACTGCTCTGTAGTCAGCCCTCACTGCACCCTTCCAGTCGGGAATTACCATGGGGCACAGAGAAGTTGGGTTGATTGCCCCGATCTCGTGGCCAGCAGGAACTAAGTCAGGATTCCACCTCACCTCTCTAGCTGCCCAGGCCTTGCATAGATGCTCACTGGTTTCAGAACACACAGCCTGTGGTGTGTCTGAATTCATGGGACAGGGCCTGTACAGGGTCTGTGAGGAAACCTCCTACCTTCTACAGAAAGCTAACAAGTCAAGCCTGGCACTATGTTGATATGCTTCAACTGTGTTAGGTATTAAGTAGCAGTTATCAAACCAGTTTCTCCTTTCATGACTTCACTAACACTTCTCTCTTTGGGTCTCTTTTGCTCCCACCATCTCCCAGGTTCTCTTGTACTCGTTTCAGTCTTCTTTTCCCCAAAACTAATAATACATGCTCTACTCTCTGGTCCTCTCTCCTATATCTGCTTCTCCCTCTGCTCTTTCTCCGCCTTATCTTCTCCCTTCTAAATTTAACATGCAAATTGCAATTCCTCTCAGTTTTCAAGTTTACCATCTTGATGCTACAGCTTTCTTTTTGCCACCACTTTCCTAAATTCTGAAGCAAAGTCCTGATGGTGAGATTGAAAGTCATTTATAAATTTTGTAGTGGTCTCTGTTCACAAGCAGCTACTGTGGACACTGAGGGCAAGGCGACTCTGTCTTCCTTCTTTGATGGTCAAATCAGCTTCACTACTATCAGTTAATTTTATCTCCAACTAATTTCAAGCACTCCCTCCCAACAAAACAAACTGAGTATTTTGTTATATACTATCCAATCTATCATCCTCTTCCTCTCCTTCTGGGGTGGGATGGGAAGCCAGCCTGCTGTAGGAAATCATTCTCCCAGATGGGCAAAGACGCCGTCCCTGTGCATGTATGTTCCTGTGTGGGCACCTGGGCAGGCATTCTGGACCACCCCATCTCTCATCCACACCCTCTCCCCTCCTCCCACCAAAAGCCCCACATCCTCTCACCAATCTCCTGACTTACTTTTGAAGCATTTCTCTGTCTGGCTTGTCTATCTCCATACAGGCTGATGTAAATATGTGATTTTTATATGTATTTATCAATGTTTGTTTCAGTTTGTATTTTTTGTGGGTACAGTCCTATGTGTTCGAGCATGCGGAATACACACATGCTGACACCTGCACCTGTGTGGGTTCAGTTCCAGATGACGCAACAGGAATATAATGGCAATTGAACATTTGCACATAAATACAACATACACGATACCTGGGGGGAGGGGGAATGTCTGTGGGTTTACTTACCAACAGGGTTTTAATTTGCATGGGGAAAGGGAGTTGCACTGCACTAACAATAAATTAGCTTATTTATGGGTCACTGTCAGTGATTCCCTTACAAATCACATTACCTAAATATTTCTATCTGTGGTCTGACATGCCACGTGGTCTGAGTTGATAATAGCAGTACTGAGCCATGCTCTCTACAGGCAATATATGAAAGAAAATAACTGCATGGTTGAAAATATGCTAAGGAGCTTAAAGAAAGCAATTACAAAACCTCTTAAGGGGCTTCCCTGGTGGTGCAGTGGTTGAGAGTCCACCTGCCGATGCACGGGACACGGGTCCGTGCCCCAGTCCGGGAAGATCCCACATGCCGTGGAGAGGCTGGGCCCGTGAGCCATGGCCGCTGACCCTGCGCATCCGGAGCCTGTGCTCCGCAACAGGAGAGGCCAAAACAGTGAGAGGTCCGCGTACCGTAAAAAAAAAAAAACCACCAATAACAAAACCTCTTAAAAATCTAGTTAGAAATAACATGTACAATGTTGTATTTACAGTTTCAAACTGACTCAGTAATCTACTTTTAAGTCATTACCTGTCATTCCTTTTACAATAACAAATCCAAAGCTTTTATTTTACTGAAGTAATGGGTTAATCTTTTGTTTTCTCTCATGTTCTCAAATATATACAATTACAAAGTCGTTCAAAATATCACCTCTGTTAAATGATATTTGTTCTATGAGGAGGATGCTAGAACAATATTTGGAGAACAAAAAACTAAACCCATAAAGGATTTATTTATAATCTCTTCCATTCAGTGGAAATTTATGTTCTCCTGATTTTGTCTATTACATGTATTAAGTATTTTGAATGGGGAGAACACCTCAAAGAGGACATTCATGCGGATCCTAGCTCACAGTTGATGATCTGACTAAATGATCTCAAATAACTAAAGAGGTGTGGAGAAGCACTTCCTGGAGTTGCCATGCACCGACAGGAATAGACTCAGGCGGGACCCATCACCTTCCCCAACACGCAGGGGTGGCGTCAAAGGTCAGGCCAGACTGGGCTTCGTCAGTGACGCCAAGAGGGGCAGGAAACGCGGCACGCTGGCCGCGCCCCCGCCCTCCGCTGGGAGTCCCTGATTGGGTCCCCCGCAATCTGCCCTCTGCAGCCCGCTCCCCTCCGGGGAGGCGAGCCCAGCCGAGAGCCGGCTGCCCAGCCCCTGACCAAGATTTTAAACGGGCAAGTTTTGTTCCGGAGACCCCCATGACTTTAGCTTCGCTGCCAGGAGGAGAGCCGACCTGCGATTTGGGAGTTTGAGGAGCTGGTCTTGAACTTGGTGAGTTTTGCTTTAAGCTCTCTTTGAAATTAAGTTGGGATTGAAGGTGGGGCGGGGTGAGTCTCTCCCCACCGTCCCACTGCATTCTTAAAACGAACCGCTGTAGCGAAACTGTATGCTGCAGATTAGAGTTTCCTTCTTTTGTCACTGAGGCCCCCAGAAGCTCGAGGCGTAAGTGGTGTGACAAGAGATCTTTTAAAGTCTAGCCTGCCCTTAGACCTCTTGCTCTGAAAAGGAAAATAAGGTGCTCAGAGAACTGCAACTCAGTCAAAACTTATCTCCCGCAGATGAGTAAACCTTTGCATGTTCTGAACGAATGGATCGCCTGTCTAACAAATTCTACCTCCTAATGCAAACTGTACGGAGACCAGTTGTTTCATATGGAATTAATATATGTGATCAATCGTACCATTTAAAAAAATGCTCTGCATCCCACCGCATCCTAGCAGGGGCCCAGGCCCCTGGTGGGTGGAAATGTAGTCTTCTCTTCCGGATCACTAAATGTGGTAAGTTCTAGCCCGCTCGGCGGGGATAAATCTCAACTCCCCGCCTGGTTTGTTCTTTGTGAGGGGAGACTGACTCCCTCGGTCCACAGCGGAGGGCTCCGGACCGCCCGGCCTCCGCCCCGCCCCTGCCCGGCCTGGCCGCCTTGCCGCGCCGCGCCTCTCCGCAGGAGCAATTCCCGGGCTGCAGGACCGGAGACTCGGAGTCTGTTCCACCTCCTCGGTGAGGTTTCCAGGGCCAAGAGGGGAAGAGAGTCGCGAGGAGGTGAAGGAACGCGCGTTCGCACGGTGGCTCAGGTTGGAATGCGCGCTGGGGCCGGGGAGGCACGGCTGAAGCAGACACTGGTCCGGAGCGCGCCCGGCCCGGCGTCGGGAAGCTGGGGCCGCCCTACCCGCCGCGGGTCAGGGCTGCCCGCAGCCCGAGAGCGCGGTGGGGAAGGAGGCGCGTTCCCTCTCCGGAGCGCCTTTGTTTGCTCGGGCCTGCGGGCGGGCGTTTAGCGACCGTGACCCTGGGCCGAGCCTCCGCCCAGGTGCAGCAGGTAGGCTGGGGGGCCCGGAGCTCCGGCGGGGTGAAGTGTCCCGGCGCCGGGCGGGGCTCCCTTTCCTCGGAGCTTCCGCGAGGCGGCCGCTTCGCCGCGATGCCGAAACCGTCCGGAGCCGGGAGGAGAACACCGAGCCCTGCGGGCCTCCGTTCCGGCTGGTGGCCCCCAACCTTGCAGCCACACCTAGGCTGCAGGGGTGAATTCGGGTAGAAATCCTGTGTCGTGTTGGGAATTGGGAAACCGCCAGACTAGGGAAGCTTTCGGTGAGTTACTGGCTGGGGAAATGGAGACAAGGAAGTAGGCAGGCGGGGAAACTGGAAAAAGAGACCTCTTTCTAAGTGGGGAGGTCTTTGCCACGCTTTCCTTTGACTCTGCTGAATTTTATTTTGCATCCTGAAGTGACAGAGTCAATTGCTTACTCAGATACCACTTACGTAGGTCCAGAGTAGGAACTTTTCATCCGACTCTGACTACACACCTTATATTTTTCTTTCCCAGTGTTGGTTTTCATAGTTTATGGGTCATGTTAAAGGGACACCAAAGTTGTAATCGCTCCGTGGCTGGTGGTGGCTTGGAGCTAATATTTAGGGTAATTCTCTGATGCAAGTACATCCATTAGAACTGGATTTGTTCCTCTGTGCCTTTATTTTGGGAAACTTTGCCTGGTCCCTATGGGGGAAGGGAGAAGGGTGTGAGAAGCTGAAACTGACCCAGAAAAGGATGATTGAAGGTAGTTGTATTCAGTGATGGCGCTGAAAAGATCCCATCCTGAACTTTCTGAAAGGGGGATTGGTGATTAGCACCTGAGGTTTTAACTTTCTCAAAAGAAACTTATGGTAGATTTTATATCCTGTGACAGGGCGGGGGAGAGGGGGGAGCAGCTTTTTGGAGTCAACTCTTTTCTTTTTAAAGAAGATAAATTCAATACCTGAAATGTTTCCATTAAATACTTAAAATGATTCTCCCCTTTCCCTCTCCTTCTCTCTCTCCCATCCCCTCTCCTACAGGCACTCTCCTTGAGTGTTTACTGAGCACCCTCTGAGGAAGAGGGTGACTCAGTCTGACTAATCTCAGCCCTCCAGGTGCTCACCGTGACACCTGAAGATGGGAATGAGTGTTGTGACAGGGAGAGTTCAAGCTGAAGCTTAGAGAGGCTGTTTCTGAGGAAGTGAGAAATGAGGGATGTTTAGGAGGCATAGATGATATTGCACACAAATGCTTTGACCACACACACATACACACACCCAAGCACAAACACAAACCATCAGAAGGTGGAGAAGAGTTTTCAACATAAAGTGCAGGCTTTAGCAAGGAAAAAATGTCACATTATATTTCATTAAAATAGAGATCAAATTTCCCTTTTATAAAAGACTGATTCAAATGAGATTGTAAGAAAAGGAAATAACTTTCAAATTCTCAAATATAGAACAGCTTGAATAATAACTCATGGGTTTTGAAATGGGTCATCTTTTAAAATGGGTCACTTTGGCTAGAATCATTGTACTCGGTGACTTTCAAATAGTCAAGGTAGAGTTCTTTCTGAGGACCAACTGCACTAGAGTCTACATAACAGAACATGGGATGTGGTAGAAAGAAACTGGGAAAAATTCAGAAGGAAATGATTTCTTCTCAAAGTAACAAAATGTATCCTGTCTTTTTGGAATGTTATATATACTCAACTGAATAAATCTTAGCTTTGCAATTTATGGCACATTGTGCCTTTTTGGGAATATTTCCATAGCCATTATTTTATTCCATTGTGGAATAATCTTGTGAGGAGATGTATACATTGTATCTATGTTCCAGAAATTGAGGAACAGCAAATTATTACAAGAGCCCTGCTATTAGATATAGAATCTCTGCCAGCAGAGATTTAGCCAGAACAGTGTAAATCTAGAATATTTGTCTTACAGTTTGCGTATATAAAAGAGATATAAGAATTCATATTTAAAGATAAGCAACTTGATCAGGTGAGATGTAAACTTTGAATAAACAGAAGTGATTTCTTTTTGCATTTTAATGCTAGACATTCAGAGGCTGGCTTTGACCAGTAACTTATTTATCTTCCATAGTGAATGTTTTAACACTAGAAGCCAGTTTTTTTTTTTTTTTTAAACAGAAAGGAATGTTCTACCAAGTCTGCAGGCAATAAGCCCCCTAAATTCCAAGTTCAGAGCACTATTACCCAGCTTAAGATTCCCTGAAATTTCATTATTTTGTCTCTTTTATTCCTTTTCTACAACTCTTTTGACAACGTTTTGGTTGTGCTCTAAGCAAAGTAAGTTAAAAAGATGACTCCACTCAGGTTTCCCTCTCCATAATTTACAGGGCCTTACTTTTGGCTGTGTCCTTTGAAATGTATTTTTAAGTGCTTGTGGGAACAATATTGTTCTTTCCTGTAAAGCATAATGGAAGACCATGTTCAGTCAATTAGGAATGATACCTCTGTTCTCAGTCACAACAGTATTTGAGATGTATTAGTGGCCCTTAGCAATCAGATCAGTATTTCAAAAAACTCATATTCAATAAATATTTTTGAGAAGAATATAAAGAATATAGCTCATCACTTTGAAAGGAAAATAACCCATAAAGAATATTGGCCATCTATTAACTAAACCATCATGGTAAAGATGCATCAGCAATTTCTAGAGAAAGGAAACTAGCATACATCAAACCCCTGATCTGGACCACATTCTGTCAATAAATCTTTTCAAATGATCCTCAGAAAACACTGTTGGTACAAGGTTTAGAGACAAATCAAGCTCATGTGATTAGTAAATGGAAGCTGCAGAATATAAATTACTTTTGTTCACATTCTAAAACTCTTGATTTTTCTACTCTCTTGACCCCATCAGGTCCAGATTCAAGGTTGCACCGGAACATTTTCTTACTCTGTTAGGGGATCTACACTGGAAACATCTCTGAAGCCCTCTCAGCATCCTGTCTGTGGCCTACTACACAGTATGTGATAAATTAATATTTGTTGAATGAATTAAATGTAGGTATTACCTATTTTCAGGGCTGTGCAGCATAATGCCTGGGATAGGACAGGTGCTTAAATGGTAGTTAACTTATAATAAATGTTGATCAGCTGAGACAGAAATGTGTTATAAATATCTCTTATGTTTTAGACCTTCATTTTTTATACTCTGAACCCACAATCAAATGTGTCCAGAATGGGACATATGAACTGCCATTGGACAACAAGCTAATGTGCATAGCTTATATAACAGGTTTATACCAGGTTATATTGTCACCCTATTTTGAAATCACTATTTTTCATATCATAATTTGACCTCAGCTGTGTACGACTCCTCTCCTTTTATCTCATCCAATACTTATTCATTGAATACTTGCTTAAAACATCCTCTCTGAGTCCTACACGTTTTACTCTCTTCTCCTTCCCTCCTCCTTACTTTTTTCTTTACCCCCTTCTACCACTTTTAATCTCCACCCTTAAATTCCCCAATCTTCCTTGTGCAGGAAAGACTTTATGTACCCAAAGGACCCAGACTTACACGGTCACTTTTGCCCATTGTCTAGTGCTACTGAGATCAAGAAAAGGAAGGAGGGAAACTTGAGATGGAAGGTTAGGAAAAGGGTATGTTACAAAGAAAATAAGAACAAGCTCTGGTGAAGTGCAGGTGGTAGCAAAACATAAATGACTCCAAACTTTAGACAGTGAAGCAAATCTTTTGCCTTGGGTTGCTACTCTTGGTTCTGCCCTACCTGCTTCCCTGTCCTCCCATCCTTCTGGGAGCTCCAGGAAGAGCAGCTGTGCCAGTGCCAGAAAAGGCAGGTGAGGAGCTCAGGGACAGGGCTGTAACTGATCAGGTGCTTCTGAGCTGCCACAGGGTCTGGAATTTATGGAGGTTACATGGTTAATCCCATGTCTCAGTGCCTCAGTTTCTTCTTCTGCAAAATGGGGAGATAATTTCTCCCTCATAGGTTGTTGTGAGACTTAAAGAGTTACTATATATGTAAAGCATTCTGAACAGAGCCTGGTGCACAGTAAACACACCAAGTTAGTAACTGTTGCTAGACTGGGCATAAGGAGAAGTTTGTTCCTTAAGTAGGCAAGAACAAAACTGTTAAGAATTGTATTTAAAGAGCAAGCAGCCCTGACAACCCAAACAAATATGCCTCAAGAATGAATACAGAAGGCCAAGCTTAGAAAAGCAAGTGCTTGACCTTTCTGAGACCCTCTTTATATTTCAGCTTTTTTGTTTGTTTCAAATTCTGTATAATCAAACTGGTTACTGGGAAATTTCAGCAACTTTTAATATAATTCCTCTGAAATATAATATATTCTATAATCCCTCTGTCACCAGTTTCCTTAGTGCTTATCTTTACTTAGAGGCTGTCTTTACTTGTTTGGTCATTTTGTATTTCCCTGTCTTTATTTTTCCTATAACCAGCAAACAGAAATCGACACCCATGTTTAACTTATAAAGAAACATATAACTTAGTTTACATAAGTGGGGAGCAATACATTTTATAACCAGCTTTTCCCACTGTCCCATATCCATGCTTGCAGAGTTGAAATTTAAAGTCTTTGGACTAACACTGGATCAAGAACTAACTCTAAACATGTATTCTTTGTGGAGGGATAACAATTCCAAATGGCTTGTAATCTTTGCCCATGGCTTGAGCTAAAGTTTCATAGCTAGTCACAGCCACAAAACACCTAAAGACAGCTGTTGAGTGGAATTTGTCCTTTTTTACAGCCTTATATTGGAAATTTGATTAAGAATAAAATATAATTGAGAGACTATCTAATTTTTCCCACTTAAAATGTGAGTTGTAAATTCACATTTCAGGTTACTTCCTTCCTTCTTGAGCAAACAGAAGGGGAAATAGTGCTAAACAGTAACAAGTTGTGTTTCTCAGCACCAATTACTACAACTAATTTACTAAGAAAAGAATCTATGAAGATCAAATTATAGCCTTTCCAGTAAATTCAGGGCTTTTTATTCCTGATTTCTTTAACATGGCAGTTTGGCTCCTGAGGATTGATTCTAGCTATATTTAATAGGGAATAGATAATCAGAACAAGCCAGGAAAAAAAATACTTGGAATGTAGAACAAAATGCAACATAAAGATGGGAGAGAAAATGTTATCTTTCTTTCCTTTGAGTTATGCCTAGAAAGGAACCAAAAACTGTGTCTCACATGGGACTTTAAGTCATGAAAGCTTAAGCATAAAAGTATCAAGTATTGAGGATTTAAAAAAAAATCTGTGACTTACTGGAGGAGCATCATTAGTCTATAGTCATACTTTTATCACTTTAATATTTTGTGCCCCAAACGACTGCCTCACTTGCATCTCCCTTGCCCTCCCCTGACAGTGGTCAGTGTGCTTTATAGAGGGAACGGAGAGGGCTGACCAGCCTGGGGAATTCCCGAAGAGGAAGCACATGTGGGATGAGATGGTGAGAATGTGTGTGATGTCTTTTCCTTTCTCTATGAGGCAGGAGGGGAAGTCATCAGCTAAGAGGAGAAGGACAGGCCTTGGGAGAGGGGGAATGATGTAGCATGGCTGGTGAAGAGCCTGGGAGAGGGAGAAGGTCCAGGACAAGTGGAGGACGGCCACACAGCCTTGAGTACTCTGCCCACAGCTGGATATCGCCACTTGTGGTGATGCTGTCTGCCTGGTGCGTTATGTTTCTCCAGCAGCCCGCAGGTGTTGTAGAGAAGACAGGAATGACCCAAGGTCTGGGGTTGCTGGGGTGGAAGGCCAGGAGCCAGGGAGAGGAGGGCAAAGGTGCCAGGTGATCCTGCATCTGCGACAGGGAGGCAGGTAGAAGAAAGGTCAGGAGATGGCTGGCTGGACCCGGGGTGTTAGGGGGCAGGTGGGGGGTGCAGAGGATTCCAGATGAATATTTAGAGGTTGTGGCTGAAGAGAGAGTGGATTGGAATTTGAAATTTCAGAAGAAATGCAGTTCTAAGTGAAGCCACATAAATGACTTTCTTGCTGGTAAGTTGTCTTGAGTGTGTGGGAAGTAACGTGAACAAAATGGCGCCTACACCATAAAACAAGGGCTCCTTAGGCTTCTGAGTGTTGTATGTCTACTAGGTAAGACGTAGATATGTAGTTTCCCCAAGATTGGATGTTGTTCATGTATCACAATGATGGCCAGAAACGGTGGTCAAGAAACAAAGGAGTGGACACAAAAATATATGCATTTTTGAATTCAAACCCACTGGTTTCTCTAGTTAACATTACTCAGCCTTCAGGTCTAGATTCAGTGCCGCTTGTCCTCCTGGAAGATGCCTTCCCTAACTCCACCCAACCCCACCTTGAGAGCCCCCTGCGCTCCCAGCACAGCTCTCACTGCTCCACGTCTGTCTTCCCACTCGAGCGCCAGGACTAGCCTTTACGTCCTGCCTTCCGACTGTCTCCATCTTAATTTTCTTTGTTACCCCATCTTAATTTTCTGACGGACCAGCCCTTTAAGCTAGTCCCTGTTTTTTCTTACTCCTCCCCCTTCTCCTTCCCCAGAGTTTACTGTTCCAGGCCTCTGCTCAGCTCCCCCACTGGAGAGCTCACCCATGTTCATAGCCTCCATCGTCTTTACACGCAGGGTGCCCACCGGACCTTCAGTCCTGTCTGCCTCCAGGCTCAGATTACCTACTGGACTTGTCTACCTGCTGTCTCTCCAACATCTCAGTCAACGCAGCCTAAAGCCAAACATGTCCCCTCCTCACTCCTAACTCAGGAGACCAGAGTTCCCTCTTTTGTCAGGAATGCTTGAAACTAGGTTTCTCTCCTCTCCTTTACTCCTTTCCTTGTCACTCATCACATACCACTGGGGTTTTGTTTTTCTTGAGAGGGTCTTCTTTATTCCTTCCTTCCCTCCCCACTTCTACCATCCTAGACTAGACCCTCCTTTCGTCATTCTGCTTCAGTACGAGGCCCTGATATAACCAGTGTCCGATCTCCAGGCATCCTGCATCCATCCTGCATACCGCTGCCAGATTTTTGCATAAAGTTTAATAAATATTGACAAGGGAGTTATCACTAAAAACAAAAAGGGAAACTTCTGGGACTTGCTGCCCTGGGCACTCACTGGCTTCTCTGCCTTATTTTCAAGGTTCTCCATAAGTACACCCCAACCTCCTGCTTTCAAACCCATGCCTGTTTCTCAAGGATTTGCCATATTTTGTTTTCCTTTCTTGCCTGAAACAGACTGCTTGTCCTTCTGCAGCCACCTAAATCCTGTTCATCCTCAGGCCCTTCTGATCCAACTGTCACTGATCTCTACTCCTGGGGACACTCCTATTGTGCCTGGAGTTGGTATGACCCAGATTAGTGCCAACACACTGTCTGTACCTTACTGTGACATCCCCGTTGCTGTCTGGGGGAACTGTGTTTTCACATGGGCACCATGAGTCTTGTCTCAACTAGATTGTAGGTGCTTTCAGAGCAGAGACCAGAAAATACGACTTCATGACTCCCACTGTGCCTGGGATATTTCCATAGCAAATACTCACACACTTATAGGATTAATTGAAACACTGGACACTGAGGTTGTTTAACTTGAACTTAAAATGCCGACCTCATCATCTTGATTAAAATGTCAAAATTTACAGCAGATTTTGCGTAATATTTTAGGATCACAAAAGTAGACTCAACAAAGAAATGGGTTGACAGCAGGAGTGAAGTAGAAAAAAATCAGGGTTCATTAGTGCCTCTAGATGCACTAATTATTTTTGTTTTTGTTCTTTTTTTGTTTTTTTTTTTGCGGTACGCGGGCCTCTCACAGCTGTGGCCTCTCCCGCCACGGAGCACAGGCTCCGGACACGCAGGCTCAGCGGCCATGGCTCATGGGCCCAGCCGCTCTGCGGCACGTGGGATCCTCCCGGACCGGGGCACGAACCCGCGTCCCCTGCATCGGCAGACGGACTCCCAACCACCGCGCCACCAGGGAAGCCCTGTTTTTGTTCTTTTTAATCAGAAAAGTTTAAAGAGCTCTCTCGTGAAGAAATATTCTTGAGTGGCTGAGGGGCACAGCTCCTAGACTGAGAAGTATTTGGGATGGGGTCTGCTACCTTCTTTTCTGATGTTCCTACTCAACTTCTGTTCTTATTCTTCTGACTACTTCTATCAGGAAAGAGAATACTAAGAATATCTGTTCCTTCTCAATCCAGATAGAAGCAAACCCAAGTTATATTCCAAATATTTGCATATTTTCCTCTAACCAGCTCTTTGTCCTGTTCTCTCAGCAGGCTCTGAAGTCATCTGTAATTTTTATATCCCCTCCGTAACAATACTTTGATCCTTGCCCCCAGCTTGCAGATTAAGTCACCACAGCAGAGTGCAGTGAGGGGTGCCCGAGGTTATACAATAAATCTGGCCCCAAACTGGGTAGCCTTGGTTCCAACCTGTTGATTGGTCACCCAGCTGCACTGCAGGCACAAAGGAAGCTGCACCCACAGCATTCTGTTGTGGATGGTTGCTGAGTTCACAATCATTATTGGGATCGCTTTGTTTCCTGTTAGGACTAGCATTTTCTTTCTCCAGGTCAGGGAGGCCTGTGGGCTTCTCTATAGCCCCCAACCCAGCACTTTGAATACAGAAGCTAGAGGATGTGCTTTAGAGAAGCTTTATGGCTGTGTGAACCAGACGGTGGGCCTTGATTGCCTGTGTGTGGTCTCCATCAGCAAAGCCAGGGCTGGGGCAATGTTATTTAGTTGTAACAAATGAATTTAGACCATGGAGGTGTTTTTGCTTTTGGTTGGAAAAGTCCGGGCTAGTGACTAAGTTCACTTTGGAGGAGTTGGGGTGTTCTTTTGCTATAAGAGAAGCTGGGTCCTCTAAAAGAGCCGTTTACCATTCCTAGGTCTTCCCCTCATCACATCAACACTATCAGGGAGACTTGGTTATGATGGACGTAAACAGTGGCTCCAACAATTCAAGCAGCTGCAGGTGGAGAAACCGTGTCTTAGAACTTCACACACTGTGCTGAGCCTGAAGAAGTAGCATGGCTTGTTGGCTTTGTGACAAGTTCTTTTTCATTTTTAAGAAAACAGTTGTGACTCTTAGAGGCCAACTGGGAACAATTGAAGAAATGTAGGAAAATGAGGGAAATACATACATGGCGGGGTAGGGAGGGGACAAAACCAATGTTATGGGCTGGTTTCTTGGCTGTAGTAGCAATGTTAGCAGCAACATTCCACCCGGGTGAGTAATAGACCCCATTCATGGGAGAGAGACTAGGGCCTCTGTGAGCGCAGTGTGCGAGTGGGTGCTGGCGGAGTTGGGCTGGTGGGCTGACTGTCTAGCAAGAAGCTCTAGGTTGTAAACAACTGTGAATAGGTGCAAAGCAAGCTGCCCTTGGAACATACTGAGTGCAGCTGCTCAGAAATGGGAAGCTAGTTTTGCCTGTGGTTCCAAGGGTTACTCTCCTCTTTGTTTCCTTCCCAGGTCTCTTGGAATAGAAACAGCAGATTAGTTTCAATTGAGAATTTTCTTAGAATTCTTAAACACTTATGCTGTCTTAAAATCTGCTGTTAGGGATTCCCTGTTACTTCGCATTAAGCCTCCAGTTCCTTCAGTATGTGTCGTGGAAGAAGTAGAAGGGGGTTTGGGCCTTCAGAGATGGACCTTATCTAAGTGAGCACTGTTAAGACGGAGAGGAAGTGCCCCACTCCCCCCAAGCCAGTGAAAGTGATTGTGCAAAGTGTAGGCAGATGCCATCATCAGAAATGGATGCTCCCTGCTGTCCTTCACTTACCCTAGAGCATTCGGTCCGCCATGACCAGCCAAACTAAGGGGGAAATTACCAACGTCGATCTACCCCTTAGAATAGTATTCCTCACCTTTTTTTGACAGTAAAGCACAATAAAAATGCATTTTACTTTACAACCCTAAAGGTATATACACACAACACTTAAAGTTTCACAAAACAATACTTACACTTACTACTTTCAATGCACTCTGCCATTCTCTATTCTGTTCTTCCTTTTTCTTTTCTCTCTCTCTTTTTTTTTTTTAAAGCTGTCTGTGGCTTCCTAAGTGGTGCTAGCAGTTTAAAAATCTCTACCCTTGGGGATAAGATGCCTGTGCTGATTATCTCTAGACAGAGTCTCACTGAGGCTTGGTTCTAATCTCCTGTCCTCCTTGGACTTTTCGCATGCTTGGCTTTTGCAGTTATCACCCTCATGTGGAGTAATCCTGGGGGGATGTGAAAGGCCTGAAGTCAAGAAGGAATTCCCACAGCCCAGGTTAGGCCGGTACTGCCTGGTGCTCTCAGTGTGTGCAACTGGTTTTTTACCAGGGGCAAAGGGTAGGGGACTTGAGGATGAGGTCTTTGGGCACAAAAGCAAAGCCCTTGCCCCGGGGCTTGTGATGTGGGCTCAGATACTCCGCCAGCCTGGACATCCTGGAATCTGCGTTGTCCTTTCCCTGTCAGTCTGTTGAAAGCCCAGGAGACTGATGTGTCAAGCCCGAGGGGAGAGCCTGCTTCTCCAGGCAAAAGGTTGCATCTTAACTGTGGTAAGCACTGGGGACAGAATCCTCGAGGAAGGGTGGTGCTGTCCCCTAGTGGTAGGAGGAAAGGGAGGACACGTGGCAGGCAGTGGTGGCAGGGGCCTCATCTGAGGTGGTACCTGGCTGGGCATCCTGACCCCAGTTCTTCCCAAGTGACCAGCTGCTTGAGTGACAGGTGGCTCCACCCCCAGCATGGTTCTTTGCACCAGCGTTCAGAGAACGCCTACTAGGTATCAGGCACTGACATGGATGCTGAGGTAGGTTATCTACAACAAGGCATCTATCTCGTGCCTTGGGTCAGAGTTCACAGTGTAATTGGGCGGAGGCAGTTAAGTAAAAAATCTCAGTACAAGAAGATGGATGTAAGAAGGTGTTGTGGCTACAACAGCCAGGAAGGACATGGAAGCAACCTAACTGTCCATCAATAGATGAGTGTATAAAGGAGATGTTGTACATATATACAATGGAATATTACTCAGCCATAAAAAAGAATGAAATAATGCCATTTGCAGCAACATGGACGGACCTAGAGATTGTCATCCTGAGTGAAGTAAGTCAGACAGAGGAAGACAAATATCATATAATATCACTTACATGTGGAATCTAAAAAAATGGTACAAATGAACTTACTTACAAAACAGAAATGGAGTCACAGATGCAGAAAACAAACTTATGGTTAGCAGGGGGGAAAAGGGGGGGAGGGATAAATTGGGAGATTGGGATTGACATATGCACACTACTATATATAAAATACATAACTAATAAGAACCCTCTGTATAGCACAGGGAACTCTTACTCAATACTCTGTAACGGCCTATATGGGAAAAGAATCTAAAAGAGTGGATATATGTGTATGTATAACTGACTCATTGCTGTACAGCAGAAACTAACATAACATTGTAAATCAACTATACTCCAATAAAATTTTTTGAAAAAAAAAGAGAAAAAAAGAAGGTGTTATGGCAGTACAGGTAAGAGCAGGGGGCCCAATTCAGACTTCCCAGAGGCAGATGCCTGTAGAATTTAATTAGGACTAGTAGACTTCCTTTAGCAAGGGGAGTGGGGCTAACAGGCCACAGGACTGCTGGTGCAAAGGCTGGTGTGTGTGAAATAGCAAGGGTGTCTGAGCTTTCAGCCAATAATTTGGTATTGTCAACTAGTGGAGAGCATCTGAAGGGGTTTCAAGAGCTCAGGTAGTCTCATGGTTAGATCTGAGTTTTAGAAAGGTCACTCTGTGGGGAGGATGGGTTGGCCAGAGATCTTTCAGTCAGCTGTACTGGTCTGGCTGAGAAGTGAAGATGACATGAAAAGGTGAAGAGAGGTTTAGAAGAAGCAATTCACAAGATTAAATAATTAGATACAGAAGAGGAAGGAAAGGAGGACTTTCAGATTTCTGGCACAGACACATGAAGTGTAGTCAGACACAAAGAAAAAATGGAAACAGATTTTAGGGGAGAAGACAGTAGAAATGGCATTTGAGTACCCCCATGTGCAGGTAATTATTATCTATCTACCTTCCTCTATCTATACCTCTATGTATGTTCCCATTTAATCTTCCCATTTAAGACTTCAAATTAAGCAGTGTTATTAGAATTTTTTACATTTCTGGGTTAGATGCATGATAAAGTACAACATACAGTAAGTGGCTGAGCCAGCACTGGTGTTCAAATTGCCTGACTACAAAGACAGTGCTTGTTGGTTATAATCCTGTGGCTTCCCAGTTTTGAACATGTTAAATTTGAGGTGCCTGTGGAGTTTCCAAATGGAAAAGTACAGAAAGAAGATGACTGTACAAAGGTCACTTTGGTTAGAGAGAGTTTGGACTATGCTTTTGAGAAGCATATCTCAACTCCTTGATTATGAACCTTGATTTGAAAAAAAAAAAAAATCTTACTCCTATTCCTGCCTTGTCTGGGACAAGCTTTAATGGATTTTTACTATTAGGAACTTCCTTTTTATTCAGTATTGTTCCCTGAACTATATAGCTGCTGTCATCCTGACTATATTCCAAGTCAATAGATTCATCGATACACCCATTTGAGAAATTTTAACTTTAAGTATATAAGATGATAGACATACTGGATGCTTTTCTTTTTTTTTAAGGTTGAAAAGAGAAAAGGGTCTCTGTATTCTGAATGAGAAGATGGTAGAGAGTGGTTCTTTCCCTCTCCCTGGATTCCCCTGAAAAAATAAACAGCTGTATGCCTCCCCGCAACACCAGCTGCCCCATCACCTTTTGTCCAGATCAGTCAGGTTACATATCGTTTTTAAGGAATTAAGAGTAGTCTGTTTCTTTTTGGTAACTCAGTAACCTATTCACTTCTCATTTTTTCTCTTTCTAAATCTAATAGGTTGCACTTAACTTTCACAAAAAGGAGTACACAGAATAGCTGCATAAGGCCAATTCCGAACTTAATGAAGGATGTCAGAGTGGGAGCATTCTGATGTGCCAGTGTCCTCATCCTGCAGTGTGTTCCGTTTTCTCCCCTTTCCGAAAAAAATGGTATTAAAATATTTTGTGAAATAAGAAGCTCCTTTTACATTTTTAATGACCAACATGCACATCTGTTCTAAAGAATACAAAGTCCTATGGTCTTGAAGAAGGAAGCACCCATTTAAAACTGACCGTGAATAAAAACAGACCTGAATGGACGTCAGAATGTTTGTTAGTGGCAGGAGAGTAAAAAAATGGCAATTTATTCAGTTATTTGCCACTTGTTTTGTACTAAGCCTCATGTTCTTCTGGATACCGATCGATAACCACATCGTGAGCCACATGAAGTCCTACTCTTACAGATACCTCATAAATAGCTACGACTTTGTGAATGATAGCCTGTCTCTTAAGCGCAGCGAGGATGGGGCTCCTCGCTACCAGTACTTGATAAACCATGAGGAGAAGTGTCAAACACAAGACGTCCTGCTCTTACTGTTTGTAAAGACTGCTCCTGAAAACTACAATCGCCGTTCTGCCATTAGGAAAACATGGGGCAATGAGAAGTATGTTCGCTCTGAACTTAACGCCAACATTAAAACTCTGTTTGTCTTAGGAACACCTTCTGACCCACTGACAAGAGAACGACTTCAGAGAAGACTGGTTTGGGAAGATCAGATGTACAATGATATAATTCAGCAAGGCTTTGCTGATTCTTTCTATAATCTTACTCTTAAATTTCTTCTGCAGTTCAGTTGGGCAAATAGCTTTTGTCCACATGCCAAATTCCTTATGACTGCTGACGATGACATATTTATTCACATGCCAAATCTTATTGAATACCTTCAGAGTTTAGAACGAATTGGTGTTCAAGACTTTTGGATTGGTCGTGTTCATCGTGGTGCCCCTCCCGTCAGAGACAAAAGCAGCAAATACTATGTCTCCTATGAAATGTACCAGTGGCCGGCTTACCCTGACTATACTGCAGGAGCCGCCTACGTGATCTCTGGTGATGTAGCCGCCAAAGTCTATGAGGCATCACAGACACTTAACTCTAGTCTTTACATAGACGATGTGTTCATGGGCCTCTGTGCCAATAAAATAGGGATAGTACCACAATACCATGTGTTTTTCTCCGGGGAAGGTAAAACTCCTTATCATCCCTGCATCTATGAAAAAATGATGACATCTCATGGGCATGTAGAAGACCTTCACGACCTTTGGAAGGATGCCACAGACCCAAGAGTAAAAATGATTTCAAAAGGTTTCTTTGGTCAATTATACTGCAGAATAATTAAGATAGTCCTCCTTTGCAAACTGACCTGTGAGGATACGTATCCGTGTAGGGCTGCCTTTGCCTAATAGTACTTGAATGTTGTATGTTTTCACTGTCACTGAGCCAGACGTGGATGAAAAAACCTTTAAATGTTTGTCTATACCATAAGTGAAATGAATATGAAGAACAAAGAAATATTTTGAAAGCCCTGTCTATCAGAATGTTTCTTTGATTCTAGAAGCCCTTCAATATAACTTATCTACTTCATTGCCTAAATTCATATCAAGGAATTTATATTTAGACAAGGTTTATGAAAACAAAACTAAAGGGAATTTCAAGTTCACAGTACCACGTGTATATTAGAGGTGTAGAGAAGTTATTAAGGTGCCTAGGTGTTAGAATAACTGCTTTTGGAAAATACCAAGTAAGTGTATAGTATAACATTTCAAAGAAATGGATATATTGTTAGACCAGGTATACAAGTTTATTTTGATTAAAGAGCACTTGATGGAGTTGGTGGAGGCAGGAGAGGATTGGCCTAGAAGAAAGTACATGAATCTGGTAAAAGAAAGTTTCCTCTTCTTCAGAGGAGATTTAGGAAAATGTACACAATTTCTTTATAAACTGTCAAATCACTTACTGTCACATCCATGTAGCTATTTTACCTGGATACTGTTGGAGTCATTTTAAATATATTCATATCTTTTTTTCAAAGTTTAATGTGAAATTTGAGAAGTCATGAGTTCTGCCCTAACTAGTACTTTATTATGGTTCTTTTTGATTATTAGAAAATGACACAAAACATGGACAGTGTCTTACTCATGGGGTCCTTCTCTAGAGAGAAATCATTGTTAATTCAAATAAGCTGATTTTAATTTAATGAATTTTTCAACTGGTTTTTAAATATTCAATATGGGTCTGTTTTTAAGGCAGCTATTTGAATGTAAGTTTACATAGAGGAATATAATAATGAAGAATTCAAAAGGAAAGATAGAACATTAAAAGCCTCTTTTCTCCATAATTTATAAAATAAAAGTTTTAGTGTCTAAATTGTATTGATTACTAAAATTAGCCTACCCCTCTCCAACAGGGTCTCATAAACCACAGACTTTGTTCTGAGTTCAGCTTTTAAAATTGAGAGTATTAAACATCAAATCGAAGCTGTAGTATTTTAAAAAAATCTACTCTTTCATCACAACAACTGTCAGAGGTTATCTTCAACTTATAAATATTTCCAACTTCAAAGTAGAATGAAAGTGATAGAAAAGTCACCAGAATGAGATTTAAAGCATTTGTAAAGCTGTAGGTTTCTTGTAATCAAAGAGATGTGGCTGAGATCCAATAGCGCATTACATTTATTTTACAGAGCAGGATAAAAATGTGGCTATGATGCAAACAACCTCCCCTCACTACAGAAAGAACTAGGTGATGTCTGTTGTTAGGGGGATTATATGAAAGCCAAAATAGTGACTTCAGCAAAAGCAGTCGAACTGATGATAAACCCTTTGTCTGCAGAGGCTCCTGTTAGGGAAAACTAAGATGTATCACTTAGTAAGATGTCTGAAACATGCAAAAAAACTAAAAAAGAATTCTCAGTATACACAACTGGATGATGATATGTATAATTTGTTGCAGGTAGCTTCTCAATGTTTACAGAAATTTTTTGTTAATTTTTTTCTATTTTGAAAATTGAAGCTTGTTTACATTGATTGCTCAGATAATTTAAAATTTTTAACTCATGTCAAAACTATGGTATCAAACATTCTAGTTTTTCGTTACTTTCGGAGTAGGTTCAGGGTTTTTAGATCATTACAGTTTTAATTTTCTGACCAATTTAAAAAACTGTAGAGAACAAAAGCGTATTTTGACAAACCAGGTTTATAATTAATTTTTATTAGTTGATTCTTTAATAACCATTTGCCTTTTGGCCATATATATGCCCTGTGTATCTATACTTGTAACTGTTTAAATTTGCCATTGGTTGAAAACATCAGTGTCTCTCTGGCCATCAAAATGATCTTGTTTACAGCAATACTTTTGTGAAACAGTTATTTATTTGTGAAAGAGCTCCCCTCAATTGTGTTCATCTTTTTATTTTTGCTTAAAATAGAATGAAACAGTTAAATATGAAGGAAATATGAAGGTACTTCCTTTTTTTAATAAGAAGGAAATTGCTAGACTCTTCCTTCATCAGATTTAAAGTACTGAGAAGATTAATTGTAAATAAAGGATTCCAACCTTTTAAAAAGGAAGGAAAAAACTTTTTGGTGCTCCAGTGCAAGGCTGTCTTTTAAAAATCATCAGTAAAGGGAAAATAAACTCTTAGCTTGGATGGTCAATTGACAGTTATACACAGTGTTATTGCTAAAAACTTTTTACCTCTTGGTTGGTTTGCGTCTTTTTTCCATATTATTAATTTTATACCAAAATGTTAAATATTTATATTATTTGAATTTTGCTTATATGGCAAAATAGAGGGTTTTTAAAAATAAATCTATGATTTCCAATAAACAACTTGAAAATTGTCAACAGATGTGTATTTTCGCAAAGGTTTTTAAACTCGTGTGTGAACACCATTTGTTTATATAATCAACTAGTTCTGTTTAATGTCAGAGAGGTCTGTAGTACATGATCGTAATCCTATTTCCTGTTCAGACTTGCTGCTGTGCCCATGATAGAGGATTATTGTGTCCTCTGCATTGTGGAGCCATCTAAAATGCTTCTTTTGTTTGTTGAAAGATTTATGCTGGAATGTCTAGGTGAGGTTCAGGAAAAGATGAAATAAGAACCTATCTATAGCCATAGTGCCTTAAGACATCATTTGAAAGGTCATATTTTCCTTTTATTTGATATCATTAGCTATTCAACAGTTGATTCAAATTTAGCCCTAGTCTCTTAACGTTATGAATATTCTTAGGCCTGCTCTGCAGTGTTTGGTGTTTCAGTATATCTGTACATAGTATGTGCTCATCTGCTTTTCACCTGATTCTGGCTTGATTCTTAGCATAGTACATGGTGTGATTCAATCTATATATTTTTTAAAACTTGGAAGCATCTGAATTATTTGGTTGTAGTAGAACTTTTACTTGCACGGCATGGCTGGGGTGTTTGTAGTTGGGACTAAAATGATGATGACTCAGAAGAGTTAAGTTGACCTATTTTGGGGACTTTAATTGAATACCATAGCTACAGTGAGAATCAGACAGGGTTACTCATTCTTCTGTAATAATGAGAGAAATGTTAGGTGTCTCCTTGACTCTGCTTTCCCTGCAGTGACTGCATTCTGCAGTTGGACTAGCCTCAGTCGCAGCTTTCATTATGATGTTCCTTTGCTCCAGACCTCAAAGGCTCCTTACTGCCCCAGCATCAAATCTAATCTCTTCTACCTGGTTTTCAAGGCCTTATCTAATCTTCTTTTCCTCCTTCATTCCCTGTAGCTTTATTTTTCCCACTGCCGCTATTACTCATCACAGATCTCATTCATGAGATCTTACCTTGCATAAATTGGTTTCCCTTGCTAGGAACACTGTTTCTCCTGAAACTGTTGAAATCTTGGATTTACAACCCTACCCTTGCTCCTCCATTAAGCATCTCCTCCCCTCCCTCTAAAGTATATATTTAATCAAATATTTTATTGTGCTACCTAGGAATCACTTCATATCTTTTTTCCTAGTTAAAATGTAAGTTATGAAGGGTAGGGACTATGCACAGTGCTATCACATAGTGCTTAGAATCATTATTTTTCCCAAATATAATAAAGTAATGTTATTCTGGCAAGCCATCCAAAAATGAAAAGAGATTAATTATTCAGGACCCTTAATGAACACTATCTGGTATAACATTTTACCTGCACTACTTAAAAGCTTATAATTTATTCAACAAAATCTGAATGCTTACTATGTGCCAAGCATATTGTACCTATCAACTCTAGCCCAACAAATCTGTATTAGTTATACATAAAAACTGAAATCTATAAAATCAAAAATGAATAAGGGAATATAGATTAAACTGTTGCAGCAAAGATGGTGATCTTATAGTATTTATGCAAAGCTGGTTGTAGAACTAAAACAGTAGTCTTATAGATTCTCCTGTTTCCTTAATCCACTGGCTAATTTTGCCTTTTCTCAAAGATCTTTTGCAAGAATCTTAGATATTTTTGTTTCATTAAATGCTGTAACTTCTTCCATTTGCATTTCTCATTAGAAGTATGATTTAATCATTTCCTGTAAATTAATACAATAATTCATCAACTAACATAAAGGATTCATTATAAAAATTATAAAATTACAATTATAAAAGTAAGTATGGTTGTAGTAACAGAAAAGTCCCCAATGATATACTGTCACTTAAGGAAATTAACAAAATGCATTGCCAGGTGGTGCTTTTCAGACATAACCCAAGTAAATACACTTTCAGATATGCTGAATTGGGCCATTTACTATAACTCAAAGGTATATTCAACCAGTAAGAGCCCACATGTTTCCTTGAGTACACCTTAAAGTGAAAGACTAGGAAGTAATCTAATTAAACTAATACTGGCTTTAATCAAGGGGCAAATTCCTAAAGGTGTTTGTTCATTCATTCTACAGGCATTTTTTTGGAGGCCTGCTAAGAGCTAAACATGATAGACCCTTGGGATAAAAGCAGCTCATAAATGAATAAGTCAAATGGTGTGGGTAAAACAATGTGACAAAGGCTAGAATAGAAGTAATGATGGGGATTCTGAGTACAAGGAAAATTTTTTAAAAAATGAATTTCCTCTCATGCTTTTGGTCTTAACTGCCATAATTTAGGCTTTCTGATCTGCAGAGCATTCACATGCATGCAAACACCTTGCTGTAGGCCAAAAATAGCATTACATTTGTATAAACTGTGTTTATGGGGAACCTATATCCTTTAAATGCTTGAAAACCAATAATTCAATCAATATTAGCAATAGTTTTTCATTTAGTATTTTCTTGATAATACACTGTTTTTAAAAACTGAGTATCTTGGGAAGCCTGGTTTATGAGATGCCATTTTCAGCTCTTGCTTGTTGCTTTTATGAGATTCATGAGTTTTGTTCTCCGGTACACAATGAAGGTTAGTATAAAGAATAAATATGTGATTTTATCTAGGAAAGGTAAGTGATGAGATTTAAAACAGAGCATACCCTACCCTCTTCCCCCATTACCCCCACCCCTCTAAAGGGTTAAAATGACTTCTACAAAGAGATGTGCAATCTTACCTGCTGGGGGAGAGATTTTTGGAACTGTCAAGCTGCTCTGGCTCAGGGTTCTCCCCATCATGACTGCTTTCAAGTATTTCTTCATTCTGAAGTGAAAGAAATTTTGGTAAGATCATCTATTTGTTTGGGGGAGGAGGGCTCTTACCTATATTTTTCTATTCCTAAATGTCTTTGTTTTGCTGTTGTTTTTAATTTTCTAGATAAGTAACATATTCAGTTTCTCATCTTTCTCTTTCTTTCCTGGGTTATCCCCAACCACTCTGGATCTTTTACAGTTTCCCCTTGAGGCTTCCTTCAGGAACATCAAAAACTCATTCACAAAAGCAGGTATCCTTTTTCCTTAAATGAAGGGACTATTAACATTGTATTCTTCCCCCTTCCCTGCTGATTCACAAAAATGATTCAGAGTTTGCTACAAGGGACAGCAGAGGGATCATTTGATTCAATGGTTTTTTTTTGTTTTTTGGGGTTTTTTTTTTTCTGGGTAAGAAATCAATGTCTGGAGAAGTTGTGGCCTGCCCAAGCCCAGAGAGAGAGCTAGACAGACGGGAGATAAGTCCAGGGTCCACTTTCCCAGGCTGGTAATCACAAGTCCGTTGAATCACACTGCCTTCTTAGGCCAGTGCACAGTGGTCACCAGTGCTGGCTTAAAGCCAGCTGGTGGTCGGAAGCCCTGCTCCACTGTGTGCCACCGCTGAGACCTTGGGTGTGTGTGTGTGTGTGGGAAATCCGGGAGGGGCCAAAAGGAGGGAGGAGACGCCAGCCCTACTCTGTCCTGCCAACCTCCCAGAAACCCTCATGCTGGGACCCATCTTGGCTGAGAGATACATGTGCCACCAGGAAAGACCCTGAGTCAGACCAAATATGGGCCAAGCAAGATGACTGGCCAGAGACAACCTGGAAAGCTAACCCCATTACCATAAAACCTAAGACTGCAAGCCGTGTGGCAGAGCAGTTCTCCTGGGTTCCCTTACCCTACTACTCTCCGCCCGGGTGCCCTTTCCCAATAAAGTCTTTTTTTTTTTTTTTAAACATCTTTATTGGAGTATAATTGCTTTACAATGGTGTGTTAGTTTCTGCTGTATAACAAAGTGAATCAGCTATACATATACATATATCCCCATATCTCCTCCCTCTTGTGTCTCCCTCCCACCCTCCCCATCCCACCCCTCTAGGTGGTCACAAAGCACCGAGCTGATCTCCCTGTGCTATGTAGCTGCTTCCCACTAGCTATCTATTTTACATTTGGTAGTGTATATATGTCCATACTAATAAAGTCTTTTGCTTGTCAGTTAAGTGTGTCTCCTTGGATAATTCATTTCCGAGTGTTAGACAACAGCCCACTCTCGGGCCCTGGAAGGGGACCCCCTTCTGTAACAGCATTATCTGCCGCATAGCGTTGCAGATCTTTTTCAGAACACTGGGCGGACTTCCCTGGCAGTCCAGTGGTTAAGACTCTGTGCTTCCAATGCAGGGGGCGCGGGTTCGATCCCTGGTCGGGGAACTAAGATCCAACATGCCAGACAACGTGGCAAAAAATTAAAAAAAAAAAAAAAAAAGAATAACACTAAGCATTTAATTCTCAAAAAGAGACAAGACTCCCACTCAATTTACTTTCCAGAAAATATAATTTTAACCAGGAAGTGAATTTGTATATCATATTGATAGCAATGGGAGTATTATAAGGGTATTAACCAATAATGAACAAGTAGATAATTAGCCAGCATTTGAATTCTTCCTGCCTGCTAGGTTCTGTTTAAATGAGTTATTTTACATTCTCACAAAAGGGAGTATAGATTTAGAAAGGGCCCTCTTGCAAAAGTATTATTAAGGGAAATTTAATGAATAAACATAAAGATTCCTTGTAGATTAGAGCTAAAAGTTGGACGACGAGCTTTTCCCAGATTCAGATGAACAGATAGGAAGAACCTTGCAAAACAGGTGAGAGTTACAGGCTGCTCAGTTAGTTGTAGACACTGCAAGAGAGTCCTCTCCCTGGATTAACAGAGAGCAGTCAAGGTAAGGCTGTTTTATTATCCACAATGCAGACCACAGAGACAGCAATTTAAAAGTGTTCAGTGTATGAAAGAAAACCATGGATTTTCTGTCTTTTCATAGATGTCTTCCCAAATCTGGTATCATATCCACAAAGCTGGCTAACAAATAAAGGAGGATTTGGGATACTAGTTTGTTAATTTAGCTCTAAAATACACGAGCAATCTTACATTCAGGTTCATATTTTTTCTTTTAAAATAGGATATCATTTCAATAAGAATCTAAATTTTTAGTTCCCTCTCTTAACTATATTTGACCAGAGACTACAATATATTTTTCATTTCAGTCAATATACAGAAGTAAATACCAGTCCCTGGATTCAAACCAATCTAGGTATTTTCACTACACTACCAAAGCTCTTTCTTCACATTTTCTATGTAATGTTGAACTAATTACTATAGCAGTTAATGTTATACTGCATCCCTTTCTAGTTCCTCCTCTGTGATGTTACTGTGCCAGAAACACTCACTGGACTTTGAGCTCCAGCCTTATTCATCTTTGAATCCACAACATGCAATACCGTCAGAAAGAGTAACCACCATTACTAATAAAACTCCCTCTCACTGTAAAACTTGCTTATGCTTGTGAAATGAATTGTGCTCTTTCCAACTCTACTGATCTATTGTTAGTATGGTGGATTGAAGAGGCTCTTATTTCCTGACAACCTAGTATAGTGATGGAAAAATAACACTGACTTAAGGTGCAGGTATGGGCTTTATCATTTTATGCAGAATGATAACGTCCCTCTAATTTATAGACTTTGTCATGCATGAGATGACCTCATGGGCTTGCTGAAATGCTTAGGCATGGACTTGGTAATGTCAACCCATATTCTTGTGGCCACATGTCAGACAGTTGGTGTCAGGGTGGAGGGAGAGTCCTCTGTCAATCAAGTTTGATGGAATACAACACCCATGGTTTTGAGAATGTATGGGAAGGATCCACAGCAGATCTGGGGACTGTTTTAATAAGAGCCGGCAGTTAACTGCACTGTATACCAGTGTTTTGCTGAGGTTTAGATGGATTAGTTCTGGTGCAGTGGCTTTAAAAACTGACCACAACCCACAGGAAAAACGTTTACATAATAATACTTATACACATATACTGTGATTTATAATATGAAATATATATTTGGTCTTCATGCTGTTTCTGGCACAGAGCTCCTAAAACCCTTTAAATTTCTTGTGATAGAGTGTCTTGATATTTATAACAAACCCCTTTCAACCACACTTGAGTTTATGTTAATGAGGTAACTATTAGGAAGCACCTACAGCCAGCCAGTGTCTCAGAAGCACAGGTGACAACGTGGGTTTGCAGATGGTCTCTGAAGGGGCATGGGAGCAGTCTTATAAGGCTGAGCCCTCAATGTTTGGCATCTGATGCCATCTCCAAGTAGACAGTACAGAATTAATTGTTTGTTGGTGTTGGGGAAAAAATATACAGCAGATGTACGTATAACTGAAAAATGTTTGTGTGATTTTGTGATGGGATACATTCTGTTTTTAAATTCTATCCCATTCCCTTCTGTTTATTTATTTTTTTAAAACGCTGGTGAACCCACCAAACTGAGTTCACTATCACCATTGTGACCTGTAATTTGAAAACCTCTTAAAGAGTGAAAAGAATGCAAACTGAGGTGTGACAGGTAAATCTGGGTGGGAATCCCTGGCTTCTTTTTTTTTTTTGTGGTACGCGGGCCTCTCACTGTTGTGGCCTCTCCCGTTGCGGAGCACAGGCTCCGGACGCGCAGGCTCAGCGGCCATGGCTCATGGGCCCAGCCGCTCCGCGCGGCATATGGGATCCTCCCGGACCAGGGCACGAACCCGTGTCCCCTGCATCGGCAGGCGGACTCTCAACCACTGCACCACCAGGGAAGCCCCCTGGCTTACTTTTAAAGAAGTGGCCTTGGGTAGCACCTTAGTTCTCTGTCAGTAAAATAGGGGTATTACATCTACATCAGAAGGTTTTTGTGGTAATTAGAGATGATGTATTAAAATGCTTAGCACAAAGAAAAGAATAAATGACATTTATGGTTGGCTCTTTAATATCTACTGTGTGGGGATTAAAATAGGTAATTATGGAAAGCACTCAACATGCTGACCTTCAGTAATTGCTGGATAGTTGCTACTGGACCCCATATTTCTCACTAGCTGGGAGATGTTGGCTGTCACTTAATCTCCCTGGGCAACCATTTCCTTCTGTGTAAAACGAGGGAGATGTTTCATTTGGCTATGAAACATTTCTCTGCTTATAATATAAAATGCCAACATAAGTGCTATTGCTTCCAATTTTGAGATGAAAGCTCAATTGTAGCCAGAGTACTTTTGGGAAAATTTTAAATTAAGCTTCTGAAAGTTCTAGGAGGAAGAGAGCATATTCAAATAAATGCCTGCTTTTTTCAAATATTGGTCCTTTGATTCAAATAATGGACCGAGAAAACTGACCGCAGACCAACCCACCAATTGCTGCTTTATCTCTTTGTTAGGGTTTCCTTATGAGCCTCAGTGAATTGTACAGTAAGGTGATTTTAAAGCAGAGCACTAAGTTTCTTGTGAAATCATATCCTGTTTCCCTTCAGTCACCCTGACTTGGGGATGCCCCAGGGCACCAAAGAAGGGATTTTCTCAGTCAACTGCTTTAAAAGGGAACCAACCCATAAACTACTCTGTTGGGAGGCCAATCAGGTGGGAGACTCCCTCCTCCTGTACGTTCCTTTTATTCTGAAGAAAAAGGGTGGCAGTGAAGGCAGGCATGAAGAGTGATCATTGAAAGAAGCGTTTAAGGTTATTAACTCTTTTCTGGGATTGCAAATTAATTATGAAAACCTGAGAAGGTAAAAGAGGTATGACAAGTAAGAATCACTAAATAATTACCAAATGGCACAGCTTAGAGGAGGAGAGCAGGAAGGAAAGGAAACCTCTCCAAAGGGCAGTCACCTCCAGCCTCAGTCTAGGGTGGCCTTAGAGACACTCTGTTTCCCAGAGTGAAAAACATCAACCTTGGGAAAGAGTAGCCTCCCCTCTCCATTGCTGGTACTGCCGGGAAAGGGGAAACCCCCCCCCCCCCCGATTTTTGAGGTTCAGTGGGTTCTGATGTGGAGAATAGGAAGGACTTCTGAAGAACAGGAACCACCTTGAGAATCTATCCTTCAAGTGAATTCCTACCCGGCTGGTCTGTCCTATTTGCTCCCTCTCGTTGGCCTTTTTCCAGCACATCTTTTCGTACGCTTCACTGGCATTGCCTGAAGAAGCCACTACCTAAAGATTCCTTTAGATAATAGGGCAGTCAGTCCATTTTAAAAGATGGCAAGTGTTTGCAGGAGGGTTAAGGGGCTGTCAGTCACTCAGCCTTGCATTGCTGTGAACTAGCTCATTCAGATTTCTCCCAATTCTAGTCCAGATTAGCTGCATTGGGAGGAGACTTCCAAGAGGGAGGGAAGGGGTGGCGAGGAAAGAGGAAGGTTTTAGGACATTTTATAGACTGAAGCCCTTTGGGGGGCTTGAGGAGACAGGCGTAACTGGTCCTGAAGCTTTGTGGAAAGGGGAAACGACTAGGGAAAGATAAGGAAATGGGTCCCAGATGGAAAATTTACAAAATTTTTCCAGGGTCTCTTTTATCTAAGATCTTGAGTTTCTCAGCTAGACTTGTTAGTAATTAGTTCAGTGTTCTTACTGGTTAAATTGGCTTTTATAGGCTGGACTAATACTCTAAACATTACTTATAGTATTTGTTTATGGGGGAAATGTCTTCTTAAAAAACTGCAAACATTGCAACGTTGTTTTACCAATGATATGCAAGTCTGTATTTCTGTTAAAAATATCAGAAAGTGAGAAACATGTCACAAGATACCTTTCTCCCATTCCCAAACCAAGAAAATGGGGAGGAAATAAGTAACCCAAGGATATTGAAAAGAAGTTGTCCATACATCCTGAATTTTCTCAGACTGTTTGATTTCATGTGATTTTAACTTTAATGCATAATTGTTAACGTAACAATTTTTACATGTCTGTAAATCTTACTTAACTCATAAATAAAATCACAAATTTGAAAAATGCTTTATTAGATTTGCAAAAGTGCCCTAACCTAGTTAATTTCCAAATAACCTCAAGGCCAACTGGTTGACTCTTGCTGGTGTGGGGAGGAGTATAGCCCAGCTAACAGAAAGAGAGTGTGTAGGTTACTGTTATAGATCCATGAGACCACAAATGCTGGACTCAGCCTGCATAAGTCCTCACTTTCTACTGTTCCCCCGAGTACTCTATACTGGGCAACAAATTCATTCAATGAAGATTCCAAGATGGAAACCTTGAAGGTATTTTCAGTATCTTCTTTTCCCTCCCTATTAAATCTATCCCCTTATTTCTCTGCCTTGATCTATTGCTTCATTCATCAGATTTTCTCTGATAGTCTAGAGCATTCCAGGCACTGGGGAGAACACCTGGCCTAATGGGTATGAGCTCTGCCCATCTCCTTTTTTGCCACTGCCATTAGTAGGCTCTCAACATTGAAGTCTCACCTGGACTGTGACAACTGCTGGCAGCTGGTCAGCCTGCCTCTCTTCATCTAATTTACTCTTCATTGCTGTACCAATGTCAAACTGATAAACAAATGCCCTTGTTGGCAACAACCCTCAACGAAAGTCTTCAGCAACCTGTCTTTGGTCTACCTTCCCAGCTTTCTTGGACTATTCCCGGAATACCCTATGATCCCTTCAGACTTCTGAGGCTTTACGTCCTTCCCCATCCAGGAATGCCCTTCTCTATCTTATCCACCTTTCAAAGTTGTATTTATTCTTTAAAATTAAGTTCAGGGACTTCCCTGGCGGTCCAGTGGTAAGGAATCTGCCTTCCAGTGCAGGGGATGTGGGTTCGATCCCTGGTTGGGGAATTAAGATCCCACATGCCACGGGGCAACTAAGCCCGCATGCCACAAGTACTGAGCTCATGTGCCTCAGTGAGAGAGCCCGTGCGCCACAACTACAGAGCCCACGTGCCTTGGAGCCCGTGTGACACAACTAGAGAGAAGTCCGCGCGTGGCAATGAAGAGCCCCCGTGCCGCGACTAAGACCCAACAAAGCCAAAAAAAATAAAGAAAAATAAATAAAATTTTTTAAAAACTCTTTAAAAAATTAAGTTCAGGGCTTCCCTGGTGGCACAGTGGTTGAGAGTCCACCTGCCGATGCAGGGGACATGGGTTCGTGCCCCGGTCCAGGAAGATCCCACATGCCACGGAGCAGCTGGGCCCATGAGCCATGGCCGCTGAGCCTGCACGTCTGGAGCCTGTGCTCCGCAACGGGAGAGGCCACAACAATGAGAGGCCCGTGTACCAGACAAAAAAAAAAAAAAAAAAAAAAATTAAGTTCAAATGCCACCTCCTTTGGAAAAAAACACCCCGACATACTTGCTATGAACTGTTCCCTCTTCTGCCTTCTAACACATTATATTCCTTTTACTAGAGGTAGGTCATTCCGCTTTATATTATAAATTATTGGAAATATGTTGTTTTCCCCATGAAACTTGTAAGTTTCCTGAGTTTAGGCCCCATGTTAGAATTGTTTCCCATATGTGACCCATAGCAATTGCTTTGATATATATTAAATTGAGCTGAATAAGCCACTCAAATTGGATACATCAAATATTTTAGTCATGTCCATTTTTTATTGATGAGAGAGCAAAGCCAACAGTGGTCTTACGGTTATTCTCTCTTTTTTCTCATGTAGTTCCCTCAGTGAAAAATACATTCTCATACAATAATTTAGTCACATCCTCACTCTCCTGCATTTTGGACTCTGTATTAGCCTAAGAGATCCATATCTACCTTAACGATTTCTTCTTTATCCCAATTGCCTATGAATATAGCCTCTAGGCCAATGTGACCAAAAGTGCAGTCCCTTGTACCACCTGCATTCTAGTCACCAAATGCATAAGTCAAAAAGTCATATTCTGGGACTTCCCTGGTGGCGCAGTGGTTAAGAATCTGCCTGCCAATGCAGGGGACACGGGTTTGAGCCCTGGTCCGGGAAGAGCCCACATGCTGCAGAGCAACGAAGACTGTGCGCCACAACTACTAAGCCTGTGCTCTAGAGCCAGCGAGCCACAACTACTGAAACCTGCGCGCCTAGCTCTGCAATGAGAAGCCGCTGCAAGGAGAAGCCCACGCACCTCAACAAAGAGTAGCCCCGCTCACTGCAACTAGAGAAAGCCCGCGTGCAGCCATGGACACCAACCGCAGCCAAAAATAAATAAATAAATAAAATTTTTTAAAAAAAAGTCATATTCCTGGACCCTAACCCAGACCTCCTGAATCAGTGTCTCTCGGGGTGGAGCCTGAAAATCTGCATTATGAATAAGCTTCTCAGGGTTGTAGCACACAGGAAACCTTGAGAATCTTCATTCTAGATATTGTTCAGAGAGCTTGGCTGGGGAGATCAAGATTTGGTGGATTCTTTGAATCTCGAAGAATGACCAGACTTTAAACATCACAGAAAGTGAACAGTGAAATGTGCTTATGGTTCACATAGTTCTCTTGGTGAGAAACAGAAAAGTAAATGAAAGATTTTGGGATTCAGAAGAGTGAGAAAGCAAAAAACTAAATTTGGCCCTGAGCTCTGATCATTTGGCAAAAAGATACATATTCGAGACTAGGAGAAGCTATTTAATTTAAGACCTGAATCCAACCTTCCTTCAGCTTCTTCTCATCTTTTACACAAAACATTCTATCTGTAAACACAGGATTAAATGGGAAACTAACATTACTAAGAATCTTCTGTATGTCAGGCATCATGCTAGGTACTTTCCATATATTTCTCATTTAATCAGCCACCTGTGAGGTTACTTTATTTAACTCCATTTTGCAGAAGAGGAAATTTAGGGGATGAAAGGCTAAGTAAACTGCTAGTTAGGTAGATTAAGTAATCCGGTAGACAGGTTAAATTAGATAGATTAGGAAACTGCTAGATTAAGTAAACTGCTAATTTCAGATTCCAGTTGGATCATTTACTAGTTGGGTTAGACTTGGGGAAACTCACTTAGCTCCTCAGAGCCTCAACAGCATCACAGATAAAACAAAGGAGACATCACCTTCCTCACAAGTTATTGAGGACTTGAGATGAAATCAGGTACACACAGCACCCAGCACAACGTCTAGCCCTCAGTCAGTGTTAGCAACCCTTCCCTCGCCTCTCTGTTCTCTTCCTGCCTTGACTTTTTTTGTTTTAAAAAAATTTTTATGAAGGAGCCTGTTTGCTCAGAAGCATGAAAAGATCTCGCTATTTTAAACGACTTTAATAGGTGCCCAGGAACACTGTTCGTTGGTGCTCACAGCCAGTAGCTCTTCCTTTTTCCTGAGGGTTGACATGCAGGAAAAAGAAATCCTCATCAGCCTTTGGCTTCTTTCCATCTCCAAAGAGGCCGTGACGTGAGCAGCCCAGGGAAAGCAGCCCCGGTGAGTCATGCTTTCAGCTTCCAACTGGTGATGGGAAGGGCAGAAAGTAGCCACATCACTACTGCCAGGAGCCACAGGGAAGGACTCCACCATGGCTTTCCCAGACAGTGTCAGTGAGCCAAGTGCAGCCCTCACAGCTGCCAGATGGCCCCGAGAATCTCAGCCGCCTCCTCAAGTTGAGCTTGTCAAGTTCCTGCGAACTGGCACACCAAGGATTCTCCTGCCAGAGAAGAGGGAACGCCTTTTTTGGGAATGAGTTCTCTGCTGATGATAAGACCTTATCATGATTTTAGTTGCAGTAGTGAGTATCGGTGACTCCAGCAGCAATCATGAATGGTTTGGATTTATAGCTTTTTTTTTTTTTTTTCCCCCTGTGAGCATTTACTCTTGAGGGCAAGGAGGGGCATTTATCACAATGTTATGATTCACTCTCCTAGACTGGTTATGCCTTCATTTCATCTTTCAGTTCCAGGCCTAAGGCCAAAAAGGTGTCAGAATTGTCACCGAGAGTCAGATGCATGTTCTCCTACTTATCCTGGTCATCTGTCTTGGACAGTGGCCACAAAACACAAGCAGCAGTGATTGTTCTTGATGGTAATCAACCTCCTTGTCCCTCTTTTGAACCGTGCAGAGATGAATCTAAACCTTCTTTTCTAACCTACTTTTTTTCTTACTAGTTTTCTTACATATTTTGGAATGATGATTTCCCTGGTTATATTACCCACCTTGGAAAACACTAATTGCATTTACTGACCCTAAACTGATTTCTAAGTCCAGGATTTGGGGATTTGGTGCACAAATCCCCTTTCTTCCTATTCATATTTTTCACGACTGTGGATTCTGCTCACTCTTCTCATAGCCCTGGGCTTTAGAAGCAGCAGTCTGACCAGCCACTGTTTTCCAAAGTGAGGAAGTGTGGCAGCCTTTGTTCCTACCCTGCTTCCTTTTCTCCCTTGACTGTTAATATATATGTTCTTGGGGGAAAAGCCCTTCATTAAATACCCAAGCAAGGCAACAGTAAGGGAAAAAGCAACACAAGCACAGAAGGATGATGGTAGCATGTACTCGTGCCTGCTTAGCAGTACCTATGCTGTTGGTGATCTGCCTAAACACAGGGGGAGAGAGCATCTTAGCAGGATGGGCTTGGAGCCTGAATTAAACAAACAGCACAGCAGAAGGAAGAAACCAGAAATCTGGTGGTCAGGGCTTTATGAATTCTACTCAGCATTTTCCAACCCTGTTGGCCTCTGATTCTATCTCCACCCCTGCTCCTGCAGTGTCTATTTTTACAAGTATGTAACACAGGAGTAAATAATGAATGTAGCTTATGGAAACTTTTGGCCTTAAATACTTTTGAGGTCTTCCCTGAGGAAAGGTGCTTTATGTTTATTGACAATATTTCCTTTTTTTCTTTTACAACAAATAAAACAATAGCACTCATTGTATTGTTTACAATTATTGAAATAATTTACTCTAATTTTAATTCTTATATAAGAAAACCTTAACATACTTACAACTCCCACGGCATCTTTATGAAGTGTGCAGGTCATAAATATGTTGTCTAAAGATAGGCAAAGTAAGTCACAGAGATAAGAAGTGAGTTCCAATCACATTGTGAGTCAATGCAATGGCATATGCGTTCAGGTGCCAAATCTGGGCTCTGGTGCACTTGACACAGCCCTCACCTTCAGAGATGACATTCTTTGAAGACCAGCATACAGAAAATGGTTGAGTGATGCTCAGTTCTGAAGGTGAATTAAATCCTTTTTATATTACTTAATGATTTCACAGACTTCATGAATGTCAAGTCAGGTGAATTTTAGTTACATTTGCCCATTTCAAAAAATGACTGATCAAGACTGGATGATACTATGAACAACTATATGCCAATTGGACAACCTGGAAGAAATGGACAAGTTCTAGAAACACACAGCCCACCAAAACTGAGTCAAGAAGAAATAGATAATTTGAACAGACTGATCACTAAAAGTGAGATAGAATCTGTAATAAAAAACAAAACAAAACAAAACAAAAAACCTCCCTGCAAACAAAAGTTCAGGACCAGATGGCTTCACTGGGGAATTCTACCAAACATACAAAGAAGAACTAATACTGATCCTTCTCAAACTTTTCCAAAAGGCTGAAGAGGAGGGAACACTCCCAAAGTTATTCTATGAAGCCACTATTACCCTAATACCAAAACCAGACAAAAACACTACCAAAAAAAAAAAAATTACAAGACTGTATGAAATTGCAGACTGTTTCCTAACTCTGGAAGACATGGTGATGCAATAACTCCAACCATGAGGGATTCCTAAACAGCAATGACAGTGTCCTTATCTGCCCAGAATACAGAAGGATGACTGAACAAACTGACAGAAGAATGCAGCTTTCTCTCTCTAAGAAAAGTCTGCTGGGAACTAGTTCCCACATTGTTTCTGCCTCCAGGAAGAAAAGCCTAAGACTTGCTTTCTGCCTGACTCCTTAATGGTCAGTGGAGTCTCTGTGGGGGGCCTAGATTTGGACACATTGGGAATTGATGATGGATATGAACTATTGCTGAAGTCCATTTGAGCCCATGGTCTACTGGCTTCTGTTTCAGAACCATTCAGTCAGCCAGATATTTAATTTTTTTTTTTTTGCAGTATGCGGGCCTCTCACTGCTGTGGCCTCTCCTGTTGCGGAGCACAGGCTCCGGACGCGCAGGCTCAGCGGCCAGGGGTCCCGGGCCCAGCCCCTCCGCGGCATGTGGGATCCTCCCGGACTGGGGCACGAACCCGTGTCCCCTGCATCGGCAGGCAGACTCTCAACCACTGCGCCACCAGGGAAGCCCCAGATATTTAATTCTTTAGTGAGGCAGAGGAAAGGGACCACTTCTGGGGTGGCTGTGCAGCAACATATATTCACAGTTCATTTTGCTTGGGTTTTTAAATATAATGTTACTTTACGATTATATAGTGCTTGGCCATTTTCAAATTTTCTCTTAATGCTCAAAACAGTTTCAGGAGGTAGCTATTGTTATTCCCATTTTTACAGATGAGAAACTGAGGTTTAGAGAGGTTATGTCACTTAAGTCTAGGTCTGCCAGATTCCAAAGCTTATGTGCTTTTTTTTTCACTTTTATTTTGAAATAATTATATAGATTCACATGAGTTTGCAAAGAAATGTACAGGGAAGTCCCATGTACTCTCCCCCCAACCTCCTTCAATGTTAACATCTCACACAACTAGAGTATAGTATCAAAAGCATGAAAATGACTTTGGCACAATTCACAATGCTTATTTAGAGTTCATCAGCTATATATGCGCACGTGTGTGTGTGTGTGTGTGTGTGTGTGTAGCTGTATGTAATTTTGTCTTTTTTTTTTTGATAAATTTATTTATTTATTTATTTTTGGCTGCATTCGGTCTTTGTTGCTGCACACAGGCTTTCTCTAGTTGCAGCGAGTGGGGGCTACTCTTCGTTGTGGTGCGTGGGCTTCTTATTGTGGTGGCTTCTCTTGTTGCAGAGCACAGGGTCTAGGTGCACGGGCTTCAGTAGTTGTGGCATGCGGGCTTCAGTAGTTGTGGCTTGTGGGCTCTAGAGCACAGGCTCAGTAGTTGTGGCGCATGGGCTTAGCTGCTCCACGGCATGTGGGATCTTCCCGGACCAGGGCTCGAACCCGTGTCCCCTGCGTTGGCAGGTGGATTCTTAACCACTGCGCCACCAGGGAAGCCCTGTCATATTCTTTTTATATATAAACCATACACTGTTCTACCAATTTTAAATATGAAGTCAGATTATAGGAATGAATAAAATGACTTTTCCTTCAATAAAACAATATCTACCAACAATTATGTACATTATGACCAAAGAGCTTTTGGTTTCTATTTGCAATTAAGAAGAAAGGAAAGGGTGAAATTCTACAAACCTCATCTCTTGGGAGCACTAGTCTGTGCTATGTGCCTTTATGGGCACATCTTCTGGAGGTGATGGTAGGTATGAAATAAGGAAACACAATTTATTGGTTTATTGATAATTATGGCAGCAATCTTATATCATGTCAGAAATTTCTATCAGTAAAGGAAAGGTGATCATACCTTGACTTCAAATTTAGTCTCATCATCTTCCTTTTCCACAGAGTTTAAATCCGTCTCCACATAACATTCCTCAGATGTTTTCTGATGAGGAGCTAGAGAGACAAAGAAAACCTGCCATTAATTTGGCTTATAAATAACTCAAAGCACTTAGCCTGACTTGGACCATGTTGATGCAGTTGATTAACAAAGCTTCATTGAGCTGCTACAGTGATTTCCAAGGTAGTAGATGAAATTGGAGGTGAAGGAGAGATGCAGAAAAGAAAGAGTCCTTGATCCCAGGCATTTGATTCAAAGAGAAAAAAGTCACACTCAACACCACAGGAAACATCAAACCACAACAAATCAGTAAATGTAATGTGGTAAAAATGATCGTTTCCATCATTCCCAATTTTAAGGCCCAGCTAAAAAGTCACTTTCTTCATGAAATCTTCCTTAACTATTCCAGACTTCTTGGATTCTTTTAATGCCCTGATATTTAGCATTAATCATCTGCAATGTATAATATTGTACTTGATGTTCTTGGATTAGAAGATTCAATTCTAGGTACCACATTCTATTGAGTGTATTTTTTCCATTATACAGGTAATTAATTTGTGATTATTACAGAAAATTTGAAAAATACTAAACTCTTACCATTTAAACACACTGTGATTATATAAGGGAATGTCCATGTCTGCCCTAGGCAGAAATCGTTGCTAATCTGATGATCTAACAGTTGCATTCCCAAACTGATGCAAACGTATTTTTAGTGGACAGGATGACTGTGTGAAGAATCAGCTGAGTCTAGAGGAAATTGGGCAGCCTTGCTCTTGCTCTCTCCTCTCAATCATTCTCCCTCCCTCCTCTCCTTCCCACAGGGCTCTCAGACACCTGAGAGATACCCTTCTTCAAGCTCCATGGCCATTTGGCAGTAAGATTGGGATTTGGGTAGGAGAAGCCCTGGTTATGCTTGAAGCTTCTAACCCAGCTTTACCAGAGGGCTGCACTGGGGGTGATGGCTACAAGGCTAATAAGTAAGTGGTAACTTGAATTCTTGTCACCATCACCACCCTTGTATATGCAGTTTCTTTGGGAAACTCATGGGATACTTGTGATGAATCCAGGACAGGATATGAGCATTTCTGGGTGCTATGGCCAAAATGTCATCCAGCTAATGCCACCAATAGCACCCTGATGCTTATCTGTGGTAGACTTGTTGGAGGTTGACTGTCTTGCCTCCAGAGGCCCCTCCCAAGCCTCAAGTTCTGTGAGACAACTGGAAGCAGCTGTCTGTGGGTTTCCCATACATGTTATGTTGAAATCTGTAGTGAAGCACTGTCTGCTGCCCCAGGTTATGTGACCACTGAAGCTATTTTATAACAATGGACAATCCATTGGGCTCCTCATTCTCTACAGGATCTCTGTAACCTGAGTAATTCCAGGCATAACAATGGGAAGCTGGAAATGCATACACTAATTGGCAACACCCATGACTGAGAAGCACCTTCCCTTAACGCTAAGTACAGCGATGAAGTTAAAGGCAGGGACGTGGGAGCCATGCTGCCAGCGCTCAAGTTTTGCTCTTCCACACATGAAGCATACGTTATCAAGAGCCTTAGCCTCTTCATCTGTATATGGGGAATAATGAGAAAGCCTACAGTATGGGGTTGTTCTGAGGCCTTAATGAGTTAGTATGCACAGTGTTTAGATCGTGATAAGCACTCAGTATATTTTAGCTATTATTATAGCCACAAAAGAATTTTTTCATGTTCCTTATGTACTTCAGAGAGGTTGAATGTTGTACGCAAGACACCTGGCTACCAAGAGTCAGAGCTGAGATTCCAGCTCCCGTCTCTAAGCAGCTCTGACCATGTTCCTTACACTGTGAAATATAATAGTCTATCTTGGCACAGACTCAGTTGCTAAAAGTCAGACAAATGTATTTGAAAATCCTGTTAGCGATCAGCTAGAATCCATACTTGGTGGTTAATCTCCAAAACAAAAGTGCAGGATTGTTATACAAAATGAGCTAGTTGCCTGACCAAGGTCAACAATACCTGTTCAGACATGTCAAAGATCTGTGGATCCTAGGAGGGTCATTATCTACTATGAAATCTTGTGTTCAAAAAGCTGAGAAACAATCTATCGTTCCTGCTTTGTTTACTTGTAACAAACGTTATGTCCTTTATATAGGTATACATATAGCTGATTCACTTCATTGTACAGCAGAAACTAACACAACATCGTAAAGCAATTTTACTCAAATTAAAAAAATAATAATAATGAGGGAAGCAAAAGTCATTGAAAAGAGCATAATTTAGTTTTGGGAAAGAGCACTAGATGGGAGGTCAGGAGAACGAAGCCCTGTTTCCAAACATCCAAGAAGGATGTCTCTCTGTGTGTGAGTGTGTGTTTCTGTGGTATGTGTGCATAAGTGTGTCTGTGCATGTGTATGCATGTGTGTGGAAAAATTCAGGAAAGAAATTCACTGAACTGTTATCAACTTTTTAATTCTAAAAAGTTTAATATGTTGTAGGAGACAGGGGACTGTAAGCTGTACTAAATGGGGAGTTACCAAAAGACCCCATAATTTTCAGATAAATAAAAACTGAAAGAATTTGTTGCAGACCTGCAAAACAAGAAATGCCAAAGGGAGGTTTTCAGCCTGAAGAGACAAGACACATGATGGTAATTCAACAAGGAATAAAGAACACCAGAAATGGTGAACAGGATGGTAAAGATAAAATTATATATATATAAAATTATAAATATAAAATTACATACATAATTTTTTTTCATTTTTTCTTCCTTTCTCCCAATTTCTCTAAAAGATATATGACTGTTTAGAGCAAAAATTATAACACAATATTGGGGTATGTAACATATGTAGATGTAATATTTAGGATAATAGCACAGAGGATGATTAAAGGGCACATGGAACTATACTTTTGCAAATTTCCTGTATTTACATAAAGTGCTACAATATTAACTCAAAGTAGATTGTGAGAAATTAAGGATGCACATGGTAAGCCCTAAAAGAAACACCTGGGGAAAAAACAATGCAAAAGTTATGTATGTATGTTAAAAAGCCAGTAGAGGAATTAAAATGGAATACTAAAAAACTGGCTAACCCAAAAGAAGCCAGGAAAAGAGATCAGAAGAATAAAAAACATATGAGACAAATAGACAACAAATAACAAAATAGTAGCTCTAAATCCAACTATATCAATAATTACATAGTATGTAAAATCGACTAAACACTCCAATTAGAAAGCAGAGGTTAACATGTTTCTAAAAGGCAAGACCCAACTATAGCTGTCTACAAGAAATATACTTTAAAAATAGACAGAAATAGAAGAATGGAAAAAGTGTATCATGCAAACACCAAGCATAAGAAAGCTGGAATGGCTCTATTAATATCTGACAAAATAGACTTCAAGACAAGGACTTTTACTAAAGATAAGAAGGGAAGGAGAGATATTTCCTAATTATAAAAGGGCCAGTGTATGTAGAAGACATAATAATTATGAATATGTGCTTAATAAAATACATGAGGCAACAAATGACACATATATCATACCCAAGAGTGTTTACCCAGGAATGCATGATTGTTTTAACATTTAAAAAGAAATAATTGTAATCCACCATATAAACCAATAAAGGAGAAAAAAATATGATCATCACAATATATGCACCAAATAGAGCATCTGAAAAATTCAATAATCATTCCTGATAAAACTAGCAAACTGGAATAGAAGGGAACTTCCTCAATCTTATAAAAGGCATCTGTGAAAAACTTACAGCTAATATCGTACTTCAAGGTGAAAAATAAACTTTTTCCCTGAATATTGGGAAACGACATGGATGTCTGCTCTTACCACTTCTATTCAACATTGTACTAGAGTCCCAGCCATCAATCATCATAAGGCAAGGGGAAAAAAAGGATAAAGATTGAAACAGAAGTAAAACTTTCCTTATTCACAGATGATATGATTATATTTCTATACAGAAATATATTCCTATTGATAGTTATATATGGTAAGTTCAATTCATTATAGGGCTTTTTAAAAATATGAAATGCCTAAGATCTTTACACTCAAAACTACTATATTGTTGAGGGAAATTAAAGAAGACCTAAATAAGTGGAATGTTATAACGTTCATGAATTGGAAGACTCAACATTGCTGAGATAAATTGATCTATATATTCATTCAGTGATCTATATATTCATCCCAGCAGAAACTGATAGGTGACTGTAAAATTTATATGGAAATGAAAAGGACCTAAAATAGCCAAAACAATCTTGAAAAAGTACAAAGTTGGAAGATTTACACTACCTGATCTCAAGGCTTACTAGTAAGCTATAGTAATCAAGACCACGTAGGATTGGTGTAAGGACTCATCATTTTTTTCCTTTTTTTTTCAAAGAACCAATTTTACCCCTCCATTGCTAGTAGAATCTTATGGGCCTTTTAAAGGTCCTTAATGGAGTTTATTTTATGCTAGTGTTATTTGTGCATTTATATTATTCTTCTACTAGACTGTGAGCTTTTCCTGGCATACAGGCACTCAGTTTTACCTAAATTTGTAAGTCTTCAATGCCTGTACTATTCCACATCTTAAATAATATCTGTCAAAACAGTAACCATTATGCATCTTAAGCAACAATAATCTAAACCCTCATGGGCATCGATGAAACATAAAGCCACAAAACTTCTTTCCCCCAGTAACCTACCCAAGGTGGAGGGCTGGCGGATTTTTGGTGACACCCATTTTGGGGAGAACTCAGGACGCGGGGCCACGGGTTGCACTGGGCGAGTCTGTCTGGCTGCCAGTTTCATCAGACTCATTTGCCTCTTGTGAAATATTTCCTGCACATCACCCAGCTTCTGCAGGACTTTCTGGGCTTTGGCCTGTGGGAACAAAAGCAGTTCATGAGCCGGTCACTCTGCACTGAGCCTGAGGACATAAGGCATTCCCTTTCTCCCATCTTCCCCTCTTCCCTGCCTCCCTATTTCCTCCCTCAGGTGACCCTTCTCTGGGCATCTATATGCAGGTCAGTGCACATCTCGCCTCATACAGAATTGTGCTTCTAAGAGTCTGTACCTCCCACTTGATTGGCAGGAGTTGTATCTTTTTCACCATTCTATCTCCAATGCCTGAAACACTGCCTAGCACCCAGTAGTGCTCAGTAAATATATGCTGAGTGGGTAAATGTTCACTAAGCCATATCCATTCACGGTAGAAAAGGATGCCACAGGCCATGAATGAACGGCATTAGACCAACTTATAAAACAGGAGGATTTCAAAATAAGAAATGTACGCTGAATAAAGGCCCTGATAGAGAAAAGACTGTAAGTATTCTGGGGGGAAAAGGTGGTTAAATTCTGAAGCAGGATCAAGGGAAACACAAAGATCTGTAATGAAAAGGATACACATTTAAATTTTAATCTGTGAGACCCCTTCTTTATATATAAGTAGGAAAGAAAGAAACTGAAGAAATACCAGGGGAAAGATGAAACTCAAACATGTTCTCATAACTGACTATATGCCCTAAGGCAGAGAGAGGTTCAGGAGAACAAGAAACAAGACCCGTTTCACCTGAGTTTCCCCAAGGCCTGAATTCAGTTGAATATGTTTCTTCCAGTAGGACGTCCCTCTAGCTCTGGTGGGTCAAGCTGAACCACCATAATCCACGCAGGGTGGTCTGAGGATGCCGAACTCCAAAAGTACAGGCTCAGCACACACCGAGGGAGGTTGCCACAGTTTGCAACTGGAAAATGTAAGGTCTTTTCTATGCTGGGCCATCTTCTGACGAAAGGGCAAAGATTCCTAGGACTGGAGTGTTGACTATGCAACAACTGTTCCCTTATAGCCTAAGGCCCTGCTGAGGCTGACCTCTGCACCAAAATCTGGGGCTGGTCTCACTCTTTGGAGAGTCTGAGTGCAGACCTGCACTGTCCATACAGTATCCCCTGGCCACATGTGGCTACTGAGCACCTGGAATGCGGCGAGTCTGAATTGAGCTGCTCTGTCAGTTTAAATACATGCTGGATTTTGAAGACTTATTTGAAAAACAAACATAAAATATCTCGTTAAAATACAATTAATTGTACAATAGTGATTGTATGTTGAAATAATATTTTGCACAAAGGTTAAAGAAAACATTATTAAAAACTGATTTCACTTGTTTCTTACTTTTTAAAATGCGGCTACTAGAAAATGTTAAATTACATGTGTGGTTTGCATTACTTTTTTTAAAATTCATTAATTACTTTATTTATTTTTGGCTGCGCTGCGTCTTCGTTGCTGCACACAGGCTTTCTCTAGTTGTGGCGAGCGGGGGCTACTCTTCGTTGGCGGTGCGTGGGCTTCTCATTGAGGTGGCTTCTCTTGTGGTGGAGCATGGGCTCTAGGAGCGCAGGCTTCAGTAGTTGTGGCACGCAGGCTCAGTAGTTGAGGCTCGTGGGCTCTAAAGCACAGGCTCAGTAGTTGTGGCGCATGGGCTTAGTTGCTCCACGGCATGTGGGATCTTCCCGGACCAGGGCTCGAACCCGTGTCCCCTGCATTGGCAGGCGGATTCTTAACCACTGCGCCACCAGGGAAGTCCTCCATTATATTTCTATTGCAAAGTGTTTATCTAGACCAGGGGTTGGCAATTTTTCTGTAAAGGATCAAATAGTAAATATTTCAGGCTTTGCAGACCATCTGGTCTCTGTCGAATCTGCCGAACTTGGCTGTCTTAGCATAAAAGCAGTCGTAGATGATCGATAATACATAAATGAAAGAGAGCAGCTGTGTTCTGATAAAACTTGGTTTACAGAAATAGGTAGCAAGCAGTTTTGGCCTATGGGCTGTAGTTTGCTGACCCCTACTCAGAGTCTGTGTCTAAAAGGTCACTTCAGAGAATGTGCCTCTGGCCTCAGGAAGCTCAGTTGTGCCGTGGACTAAAGGTTCTGATTACACAGCTATGAGTCCAAGTCCCAAAAAAAGCCAAATTCCCTTATGTCAGGGTGATGTATTTCTGGGGGGATGGTTATAAGACACTACTACTCTGCCCTTCTGGTCCAGTGATGAGCTTAAGGAAACTGAGACATGGGTGTTAATTGCTGCTCAAAGATCAAGAAATCTGACTCAGTGAATGATTGTCAAATTGGTGTTGTGTGGGGGACAGCCCTGGTGTGAGGTCAGTGTCACATGCTAGAGCCCAGTGACTCGCCACTCGGGCTACACAGGACTTGGATCACCTTTGCCCTTTTGCAGCTTTCTCTTGAGACCCCAGGGTGAACTCTGGAAATAATGAGGCAGTCAGAAGAGACCCTAAATTCCTAAACTCAGATGAGGGGGAGGTAGTGCAAGATTAACCATTGCATTCCCCTCTTTCCTCTTTTTACTTGTAAATCCATTCTCCATAACACAATCAGAATTATCTTTCAAAAATTAAATATGATCATATAACTTCCCTGTTTAAAAGCCCTGCAGGGGCTCTCCGCTGCATCTGGATAAAGTCCAGACTCCTCATTCGGGAGCTCTGAGCTCTTCAGGACTTGACCCTGGTCTCCCTCCAGTCTCCCACCTGCCAGTACCCACCCTTCACACTCCAGCCTCCAGCTGCGCCAGTTTCCCTAATACTCGTTTCCAGCCTTTCTGCCTTTGCACCTCTGTTCCTTCTGCTGAGGTCCCCTCCTTCCACTTTGTGTTCCCTGAAAACCCCTACCTAGTCTTCCAGACCAAATTTAGGCATCCTCTCCTATGAACACCCTGGCCTCCCCCAGCTGAGCTGACCAATGCCTCCTCTATGTGCCTCACACTCCCTTCCATTCTATCTGCTCTTGGACTAAGGAGCGTTTAGTGGGGACATGTTTGTCTTCCACCAAACTGCCAGCACTTTGATTCAGGGACTGTGACTTTCATTGTTGATTCCCAGAATAAAGGGCAAACTGGGTACCCAATGAATATTTGAAGAATCAAATTTTGCTGTTTGCTACTGAGATTGTTTAATTCCCTGGACTGGGCGGTGAAAGTGAATGAGGGAGAAAAATCAAAACAGCAGCACTAAGAGGATAGCACAATAGCAATATATTAGGAAAAAACACTTTGAAGAGCCTCAGACAGAGACAGGGTGGCTGCTATAAGGACAACAGTTTAACTGCTGATGTCGTTTTGATCATCACTGTGTCTTAAGTGTAACAGACTCAATCTTTTAGACATAGAGTACCTGTTCTTGAGATATAAATTTTATTTTTTAGAATAGTTTTAGATTTACAGAAAAATTGCAAAATAGTACAGAGAGTTCCCATATACACCACACTCAATTTCCCCTATGATTAACATCTTATGTTAGTATGGTACATTTGTTACAATTAATGAACCAATACTGATACATTATTTTTATTATTAAAATAAATTATTATTAAATAAAATCTATGCTTAGATTTTCTTAGTTTTTTGTTTTTTTTTTGTTTTTTTTTTTTTTGGTATGTGGGCCTCTCACTGCTGTGGCCTCTCCCGTTGCGGAGCACAGGCTCCGGATGCGCAGGCTCAGTGGCCATGGCTCATGGGCCCAGCCACTCCGCGGCATGTGGGATCTTCCCGGACCGGGTCACGAACCCGTGTCCCCTGCATCGGCAGGCGGACTCTCAATCACTGCGCCACTGAAGCCCCCAGATTTTCTTAGTTTTTACCTAAAGTACCTTTCCCCCCTCCCAGGATACCACATTACATTTAGTTGTCATGACTTCTTAGGCTCTTCTTGGCTGTGACAGTTTCTCAACTTTTCCTGTTTTTTGATGAACTGGACTGTTTTGAGGATTATTGGTCAGGTATTTTGTAGAATGCCCCTCAGTTGGGATTTATATGATGTTTTACTCATAATTAGACTGGAGTTATGGGGTTTTGGGGGGGAAGACCACAGAAATAAAGTGTCATTTTCATCACACCGTATCAAGGGTACACACTATCTATATGACTTTAGACTCTTGATGTTGACCTTGATCACCTGGCTGAGATAGTATTTGTTAGGTTTCTCCACTGTAAAGTCACTCTTTTATTTCTTCCTTCCCATACTGTACTCTTTGGAAGAAAGTCATTATGGGCAACCCACACTTAAGGAGTGGGGAGTTATGCCAGAGTATCTACATAAATAATTTGGAATTCTTCTGTATGGGAGATTAGTTTCCTTTCCTCCATTTATGTATTTATTCCATCATGTATTTATATCACAATGGATTCATGATATCTATTTTATACTTTGAGTTGTAATCCAGTAGTACTTTATGAATTTTGTTGCTCAAATTGTTCCAGCATTGGTCACAGGGAGCTCTTTCAATTGCCTCCTATGTCCCATCATTGTGATTTGTTTTGTTTTGTTTTGAGCAATTCCTTACTTTCTGGCACTATAAGATGCTCTGGGATCATCTTTTTTTAAAAAAAATTGAAGTATAGTTGATTTATAATATTATATTCATTTCAAGGGTACAACAGAGTGATTCAGTATTTTTATAGATTATACTCTATTTAAAGTAATTATAAAATATTGGCTATATTCCCTGTGCTGTACATATAACATTGTAGCTTATTTATTTTATACATAATAGTTTGTACCTCTTAATCCTTTACCCCTATCTTGCCCTCTTCTCCTTCCCTCTCCCACTGGTAATCACTTGTTTGTTCTTCATATCTGTGAGTCTGTTTCTGTTTTGTTATATTCCTTCATTTGTTTTATTTTTTAGATTCCACATACAAGTGGTAACACAAAGTATTTGTCTTTCTGTGTCTGACATTTCACTAAGCATAATGCACTCTAGGTCCATCCACGTTATTGCAAATGGCAGAATTTCATTCTTTTTAATGGCTGGGTAATATTCCACTATATATGTATAGTGGAATATATATAGGTATATATATATCAATCACATATATATACACTGTATATATACACAGTGTTATATATTTTCTTTATCCATTCATCTGTTGATGGGCACTTAGGTTGCTTCCATATCTTGGCTATTATAAATAACGTTGTTATGAACATTGGTGTGCATTGTATCTTTTCAAATTAGTGCTTTCATTTTCTTTGGGCATATACCCAGGAGCAGAATTGCTGGATCATATGAAAGTTCTATTTTTAGTTTTCTGAGGAAACTCCACACTGTTTTCCACAGTGGTGGCACCAATTTACATTTCCACCAACAGTGTATACGAGTTCCATTATCTCCATTATCTTCAGTTTGAATGCCTTCATAAAAAAATTGAAGTAGAGTTGATTTACAATGTTGTGGCAATCTCTGCTGTACAGCAAAGTGACTCAGTTATCCACATAGAGACACTCTTTTTAATATTATCTTCCATTATGGTTTATCCCAGGATACTGAATATAGTTCCCTGTGCGATACAGTAGGCCCTTGTTGTTTACCCATTCTAAATGTAATAGTTTGCATCTAACAACCCCAAACTCCCAGTCCATCTCTCTCCCTCCCCCCTCCCCCTTGGCAACCACAAGTCTGTTCTCTATGTCTGTGAGTCTGTTTCTGTTTTGTAGATAGGTTCATTTGTGCCATATTTTAGATTCCACATATAAGAGAATATCATATTTCTCTTTCTCTTTCTGACTTACTTCACTTAGTATGATAATCTCTAGCTGCATCCATGTTGCTGCAAATGGCATTATTCCATTCTTTTTTTATGGCCGAGTAGTATTCCATTGACTATATGTACCACATCTTTATCCATTCATCTGTCCATGGACATTTAGGTTGTTTCCATGTTTTGGCTATTGTGAATAGTGCTGCTATGAACATAGGGATGCATGTATCTTTCTGAATTAGAGTTCTGTCCAGGTATATTTCCAGGAGTGGGATTGCTGAATCATATGGTAGTTCTATTTTTAGTTTTCTGAGGAACCTCCATACTGTTCTCCATAGTGGCTGTACTAACTTACATTCCCACCAACAGTGTAGGAGGGTTCCCTTTTCTTCACACCCTCTCCAGCATTATGTTATTAGTAGACTTTTTGATGATGGCCATTCTGACCGGTGTGAGCTGGTACCTCACTGTAGTTTTGATTTGCATTTCTCTAATAATTGGTGATGTTAAGCAGACTTCATGGAGGGCAGGGCAGGTGCCTGCCCCCCGGTGCGGGGAGCTGGGCCTTGGCCCTCTGATAGTCAAGGCCATGTCTAGAGGATGTCTAGAGGTGGCTGTGGGCTCAGGAAGTCTTTAGGTAGCCTGTCTGCTCCTGGGTGGGGCTGAGTCCCCACCCAGTTTGCTTGGCCAGTCCCAGCACTGGAGCCTACATGCTCTTGAGTGGGGTCAGGTCTTGGTGCTAATGAGCTAGAGGAAGGGTACCACAATGGTGCCCACCCACAACAGTGTCCAGTGGTAGAAGGAACTGCCAAGCATGGTTCCAGCCAGTATCTATGTGCCCAGGGTGAGCCGCAGCTGCCCTCCACCTCTCCAGAGACTCTCCAAAACCAGCAGGTGGGTCTGGCCCAGGCTCCTATCAAATTACTGCTTTTGCCCTGGGTCCCAGAGCATGTAGGATTTTGTGTGTGCCCTTTAAGAATGAAGTCTTTACTCCCCCCCCCCCCCCACCCCGTCCTGTGAAACTCCCTAAATTAAGCCCTGCTGACCTTCAAAGACAAATGCCCTGGGGGTTCCTCTTCCCAGTGCAGGACCCCTGGGCTGGGGAGCCTGATGTAGGGCTCAGAACTCTCCTTTCTGTGGGAGAAACTCTGCAGTATAATTATTCTCCAGCTTGTGGGTCACCCACCTGGGGGTATAGGACTTGATTATATTGTGAGTCTGCCTCTTCTAGCCATCTTGTTGTGGTTCCTTCTTTATGTCTTTAGTTGTACAAGATCATTTCTTGTAGGTTCTGGTCTTTTTCATTCAATGGTTGTTCTACAAATAGCTCTGATTTTTGTGTGCTCGTGAGAGGAGGTGAGCTCAGCATCTTTCTAATCTGCCATCTTGGCCAATCTCAAAAATAGCCTTTAACATGTTGAGATATGTTCCCTCTATACCAAATTTGAAGAGAATTTTTATCATGAATGGATGTTGAATTTTGTCAAATGCTTTTTCTGTGTCTATTGAGATGATCAGGTGATTTTTATCCTTCCTTTTGTTAATGTGGTTATCATATTGATTGATTTGCAGATCTGGAACTATCCTTGTATCCCTGGAATTAATCCCACCTGATCATGGTGTACAATCCTTTTTATATATTGTTGAATTCAGTTCACTAATATTTTGTTGAGGAGTTTTGCATCTATATTCATCAGAGATATTGGCCTGTAATTTCCTTTTTTGTGGTGTCTTTGTCTGGTTTTAATATCAGGGTAATGGTGGCTTCATAGAATGAATTTGGGAGTGCTCCCTCTTCTTCAATTGTTTTGGAATAGTTTGAGAAGGATAGGTATTTTCTCTTCTTTATACGTTTGATAGAATTCCCTTGTGAAGCCATCTAGTCCCAGACTTTTGTTTGATGGGAGTGTATTTTTATTACAAATTCAGTTTCACCACTAGTGATTGGTCTGTTCAGATTGTCTATTCCTTTCTGATTCAGTCTTTGAAGATTGTATGCTTCTAGAAATTTATCCATTTCTTCTAGTTGTCCAATTTGTTAGCATATAACTGTTTGTATTATGATTTTTTTTGGTATTTCTGTGATATTGGTTGTTATTTCTCCTCTTCCATTTCTTATTTTGTTAACTTGGGTCCTCTCTCTTTTTTCTTGATGAGCCTAGATAAAGGCTTTTAAATTTTGTTTATCTTTTCAAAAAACTAGCTCTTGGTTTCATTGATCTTTTCTATTGCTTTTTGGTCTCTATTTTATTTATTTCTTCTCTGATCTTTATTACTTCCTTCCTTCTGCAGACTTTGGGCTCTGTTCATCTTTATCTAATTCCTTTAGATGCCAGGTTAGGTTGTTGGAGATTTTTCATGTTTCTTGAGGTAGTCCTGTATCATTATAAACTCTTAGAACTGCTTTTGCTGCGTGCCATAGATTTTGGAAAGTTGTGTTTTTATTTCCACTTGTCTTGAGGTATTTTCTAATTTCCTCTTTGATTTCTTCATTGACTCATTGGTTTTTTAGTAGCATGTTATTTAGTCTATACATGTTTGTGGTCTTCCTATTTTCTTCCTGTAATTGATTTCTAGTTTCATATATCTGTGGTCAGAAAAATTGCTTGATATAATTTCTATCCTCTTAAATGTGTTGAGAATTGTTTTGTAGCCTGGCACGTGACCTATCCTGGAGAACATTCCATGTGCACTTGAAAAGAAAGTATATTCTGCTGGTTTTGGATAGAATGTCCTGTGGCTATCTATTAAGTCCAACGGGTCTAATATACCATTTAAGAGTATTGTTTCCTTATTGATTTTTCTGTCTGGATGTTTTGTCCATTGATATGAGTGGGGTGTTAAAGTCACCTACTATTATTATATTATCGTGGGATTCTCCCTTTATGTCTGTTAATATTTGCTTTATATATTTAGGTTTTCCTATGCTAGGTACATATATGTTAATGAGTGTTATATATCCCTTGTATATTCTTGATCCTTTTATCATTATACAATGCCCTTCTTTGTCCTTTGTTATAGACTTCGTTTTAAAGTCCATTTTGTCTGATACTGCTACCTTTGCTTTCTTGTTTCCATTTGTACAAAATATCTTTTTCCATCCTCTCACTTTCAGTCTGTGTGTCTTTAGCTCTGAAGTCTCTTGTAAGCCACCTATAGAGAGGTCTTATTCTTTTTTTATCTGATCAGCCATTCTATGTCTTTTGATTGGAGCATTTAGTCCATCGACATTTAAAATAATTATTGACATATTTGTACTTGTTGCCATTTTGTTACTTGTTTTCTGGTTCTTCTCTGTTCTTTCCTTCTTTAGTTTCTTACCTCGTGGTTTCATGATTTTCGTTAGTGGAATGCTTGTGTTCTTTCCTCTTGGGTTTTTGTGTTTCTATTGTAGGTTTTGATTTGTGGTTACTATGGGGTTCATTCTATGTTGACCGGTAACTATAATTACTTGTTTTAAACTGGTATACTCATTTAAGTTCAAACACATTCTAAAAGAGCTACATTTTTTAAATTTCCCTTCCCCATGTTCTGTGTTTTTGATGTCATATTTTATATCTTCCTGTGTACCCCTTCACTGTTTATTGTAGTTACAGTTGATTTTATAATAATTTTTGTCTTTTAATCTTCATACTAGCTTATTTAAATGGTTCATCCACAGCCTTTACTATATATTTGCCTTTACTATTGGGATTTCTCCTTTCCTATAGATTCTTACTTCTTCTTGTAGCCTTTTCTTTCCATTTAGAGAAGACCCTTTAATATTTCTTTTAGCGTCAATTTAGTATCAATGAACTCTTAGTTTTTGCTCATCTGAGAAGTTCTTTATCTCTAAAAGATAATCTTGCTGTGTAGAATATCCTGCATTGTAGGTTTTTCCCTTTCAGCACTTTAAATATATCATGGCCAATCCCTTCTGGCCTGCAAAGTTTCTGCAGAAAAATCAGCTGATAGCCTTATGAGGGTTCCCTTGTATATCATTCTTTGTTTTTTGCTTGCTGCCTTTAGAATTCTCTCCTTAATTTTTGCCATTTTAATTATGATGTCTTAATGTGGGTCTCTTTGGGTTCAACTTGTTCAGGATCCTCTTTGCTTCCTGTACCTGGATATGTTTCCTTCCTCAGGTTTGGGACGTCTTCAGCCATAATTTCATCAAATACATTTTCAACTCCTTTCTTTCTCTCTTTTCCTTCTGGGACCCCTATAATGCGAATGCAGGTATGCTTGATGTTGTTCCAGAGGTCTCTTAATCTATTCTCCTTTTTAAAATTTCTTTTTCTTTCTGCTGCTCTGATTGGGTGATCTCCATTACTCTATCTTCCAGACAATTTATGTGTTCTTCTGTATCACCTAGTCCATTGTTAATTCCATCTAGTGTGTTTTTCATTTCAGTTATTGTATTCTTCAGTTCTGACTGGTTCTTTTTTTATATTTTCTAGTTCCTTCTTTTTTTTTAAATACATTTATTTATTTTATTTTTGGCTGTGTTGGGTCTTCATTGCTGCGCGCAGGCTTTCTCTAGTTGCAGCAAATGGGTGCCACTCTTCATCGTGGTGTGCAGGCTTCTGATTGCGGTGGCTTCTCTTGTTGCAGAGCATGGGCTCTAGGCATGCGGGTTTCAGTAGTTGTGGCTTGTGGGCTCAGTAGTTGTGGCTTGCAGGCGCTAGAGTGCAGGCTCAGTAGTTGTGGTGCATGGGCTTCGTTGCTCTGCGGCATGTGGGATCTTCCCGGACCAAGGCTTGAACCCATGTCTCCTGCAGTAGCAGGCGGATTCTTAACCACTGTGCCACCAGAGAAGCTCTCTAGTTCCTTAATATTCCCACTGTGTTCATCTATTCTTTTCCCTGGTTCAGTTAGCATTATTATTACTAATGCTTAGAACTATTTATCTGGTAAATTATTTATCTCTGTTTCATTAGTTGTTTTTTCAGGTTTTATTCCTTGTTCTTTCATTTGAAACAAATTTCTCTGTCTTCTTGTCAGTCACATTGTTTGCAAATATTTTCTCCTAGTCTGTAGGTTGTCTTTTCATTTTATTTATGGTTTCCTTTGCTGTACAAAAGCTTGTAAGTTTGATTAGCTCCCATCTGTTTATTTTTGTTTTTATTTCTATTGTCTTGGGAGACTGACTCAAGAAAACATTGCTGCAATTTATGTCAGAGAATGTTTTGCCTATGCTTTCTTCTAGGAGTTTTACGGTGTCATGTCTTATATTTAAGTCTTTAAGCCATTTTGAGCTTATTTTTGTGTATGGTGTGAGGGAGTGTTCTAACTTCATTGACTTACATGCATCAGTCCATCTTTCCCAACACCACTGACTGAAGAGACTGTCTTTTCTCCATTGCATATTCTTGCCTCCTATGTCAAAGATTAATTGACCATAGGTGTGTGGGTTTATTTCTGGGCTCTCTATTCTGTTTCATTGATCCATACATCTGTTTTTGTGCAAATACCATGCTGTTTTGATTACTGTAGCTTTGCAGTATTGTCTGAAGTCTAAAGGGTTATGCCTCCCGCTTTGTTCTTTTTATTCAGGATTGCTTTGGCAATTCTGGGTCTTTTATAGTTCCATATAAATTTTAGGATTATTTGTTGTAGTTCTGTGAAAAAAGTCATGGTAATTTGATAGGGATCATATTAAATCTGTAGATTACTTTGGGTAGTATGGCCATTTAAACAGTATTAATTCTTCCAATCCAACAGCATGGGATATCTTTCCATTTCTTTGAATCATCTTCAATTTCCTTTATTAATGCTTTATAGTTCTCAGCACATAAGTCTTTCCACCTCTTTGGTCAGGTTTATTCCTGAGTGTTTTTTGGTTTTTTTTTTTTTGATGCAATTTTAAAAGGGATTGTTTTTTACTTTCCCTTTTTTAGTGTACAGAATGCAACAGATTTCTGTATGTTAATATTGCATGCTGCTACCTTGCTGAATTCACTTATCAGTTCTAGCAGTTTTTGTGTGGAGTCTTCAGAGTTTTCTATATATATTATCATGTCATCTGCATATAATGACAATTTTACGTCTTCTCTTCCAACTTGGATACCTTTTATTTATTTCTCTTGTCTGACTGCTGTTGGTAGAACTTCCAATACTATGTTGAATAGAAGTGGTGAGAGCAGGCATCCTTGTCTTATTTCAGATTTTAGTGGGAAGGGTTTCAGCTTTTCACCATTGAGTATTATGTTGGCTGTGGGTTTGTCATAGCTTTTATTATGTTGAGATATGTTCCCTCTATACCCACTTTGGTAAGAGGTTTTCTCATGAATGGATGTAGAATTTTATCAAATGCTTTTTCTGCATCTATTGAGATGATCATGTGGCTTTTGTCTTTTCTTTTGTTGATGTGGTGTATCACATTGACCAATTTGCATATGTTGAACCATACTTGTGACCCTGGGATGAATCCAATTCCATTGTGGTGTCTAATCTTTTTTATGTGTTGTTTGATCCCACTGGCTTTTAATCCCCTAAAGGGACTTGTCCTCCCAGTGTCAGACCCTGGGGCTGGGGCACCCAATATGTGGTTCAAACTGCTCACTCCTCAGGGAGCATCTCTGAACCTGTGTAACCCCCCTCCTCTCTGTGTCCCCTCCCAGGGCTGTGGTCCCAACCTGATTGCTTTTCTTCCCTTTCTACCTGATTCCATGTGGATCTTTCTTACAGTTTTGGTTGTGTAAGTGTCTTTCTGCCAGTCTCGTTTGTTTCCAGTGAGAATTGCTCCACTTGTAGATGTATTTTTGATGTGTTTGTTGGGGGAGGTAAGCTCTGCATCCTCCTACTCTGCCATCTTGATCTCCCTCTCTAGGATCATTTTGTGTATTTCCTTTCCCAGGCCTAGATACAGACATTTCTCCAAGGAGCCCTGTTCTCTTCTATTGGAGAATGGTATAAGAAACCAAGATCTTGGTGGTGGGTGTGTTCATTGATAGTAGGGGTCTCATTGTTTCTATGCCTGGCATCAACTGCCCAAGGAGATACATGTGTCTATACCAAAGTGTACATATGCATATAACTAGGATTATTTTTATATAGAGAGAGTACCAGTTTTGACAACCAAGTCATTACTCCTCAGTGGACAAAACTCTGACACAACAGCATATTTAAATATTATAATCTAGAATTTTACTCCAAACCAAAAGAAGAAAAGATGAGTTTGGGGGATTTTTTTGGTCCATTTTGGATTTTTAAAATAAATATTTCTTCTGGTCTTCTCCTTCCTCCATGTTTCTGCCTATTTCCCAGAGGTGGTTTATTAAGTTTTATTTATTTCCTGGTGGCTGGTGTGGTCAGGAAGTTTGCTGATGTTGGCCAAAATGGCAGCTGTGGCCACAAGTTTCCCTGGTTGACCTGATACACTTGTTTGAGGAGCTAATGGACATGGAGCTGGGTGAGACTGTTCTGCTTTAGGAATATGATATGAGGCTACCAATCCTGGGTCTACAATATAGCACACACACCAGATGGGCCTTCTCTCTGTCCTCTCTGCAGGGAAGTAGAAGGGTCCCTATGTCAGGGGAAGGTAGACCTGCCTAACCACCCCCAGTACCATCTCAAGATCACATCTTACCGCCAAAACTCACTGGGAAGAGTCAGGGAAAGAACATCACTGAGGCACAATCCCACACCAAGCTGCCCCCACTGTATCTGACCCACTCTGCCACCTGCCACTTGTTCAGCAAACACGGACTGGACACCAGGCACAGACTAGGCACAGGGACACAGAGATGGGTGAGGCTCTTGCCTCACTGCAACCCCCAGTGTAACAGACAAGACAGACATTAAAAATAAATAGCTAGAATACAGTTTGTTATGTATCATTTTGGAGCAAAGTCTCTTAGCCTGGGTCCATGGATGGACTTCAGGGTGTCCCCTAAAATTAATCATAAAAAGTTATATATGCTGGGTATTCCCTGTCTGCTCCCCCACTATATCTTCTCCATACTGTTCTGTGTCCCAGGAAGCTGACCTCTACAGACTCCATCAGATGGGCTCATTAGATGCCCATGGGCTTTTAGCTGGATTTGGCTAGTGAGATGTACCACCAGGAAATCTGAGAGGGAGAGAGAAAAGTAGGGGTATATATTTCTCCACCAGTGGCTGCATTCCTCTGCCCAAGGCCACAGATCTTACTGGCTACCTCTCTTACAGTCACAGCTGTAGTGCTTCTTGGGTTCCCCTTTGTCTTTCAGGCTTAGGGGTGGTAACTGCTCCCTGTTTCTTTATAGCCCAGGGTGCTTCACCATCCATATTGGGTTTCCCAAATTCTGCCCATATATTTGTAAACAGTGCCTACATCAAACTCCATTCAATCATTTTGAGTGTGCAGAACCCTGAAAATATGTGAATCAGATTCGCAAAAGGGTCCATGACTCAAAAGAGGTAAAAAAGCCCCTTCTGCAGAAGTACATACAAGGTGATGTGGATCTAAGAGGAAGGTGTACTATCTATAACTCTGCTGGCTTCACAGAACAGTGCTCCACTCAAAATGCAAATCTGATCAAGTTATTCCCCTGCTTAAATCCTTCAGTGGCTCTCAGAATAAAGACCAAACTCCTTCATACGGCCAGCGAAGCCACACTTCATCTACACCTCTCTAATCTCACCCCAAAGACTCTTCTCTTGTTTTCTGTACTCTAGCCATTCTGAATTTTGGGTTCTGTACTTGTGCCAGGCTCCCTTCAGCCCTGCAGCCTTGCACACTCTGATCCTTCTGTCTGGAAAGCCTCCCCCATCTTCTCTACTCATTTTCTGGGCCTTGGCTCAAGTGAGTCTTCCCAGGGAACTTCCCTGACCCTTGGTCCAGGTCAAGTTCCTCTGTCACATACCCCATAGAACCCTGAATCCATCCTTCAGAGCACTTGTCTCAGCTTGCAACACATTTTTGTGTTTTGTGTTTGATATTTATTAATGTCATACATAAACTGTATGACATACATACACTGTAAGTTCCATGAAGGATGGAACCACATCTACTTCTGCTCATAACTGTGTCCTCTGCATTCAGCACAGTGCCTAATACATCAGAGATGCTTATAAGTATTTGCAGAGAAATGAATGAGTGAAAGTGATATTTGAATCAGGCCATGAAGGGTCAGTTTGCCAGGAAGCACAGACCAGGAGTCTAAGAGGCCACCTGAGGGCTCAAGAGCCAGTTAATCTGCTCAGTACATCCTACATAGATTTTCTTGGGCAACAGGCAAAGTCCCCCCACATCCCTTTCCCAACCACAGGATCAAAATAACTCAGAAACGTTACCTTTACATCAAGAGTGAGCATCAGCTCATACTGGTTGTAAAACTCGTTGGGGCTGGGCAACTGGTACTCCTTCGCTGTGCCCAGGAATGTCTCAATGTCAGTCAAGGCAATGTCAACCCCCTCTCGGGACTGGCACTTGTCTACAGCTTGGGAAGCCAAGAGGTAGATTCCTTCTTCACACCACTGGCTGACCTTTTAGAAAGAAACACAGTGCCCTTTGCAGTTAGCCTGCCCACAACTCAGCCACCACAGTCCTCAGGAGGTCCAACCTCATATGGGGTCTACAAAGATTCTGAGACAACAAGGAATTGTCATGGCACAGCATCAAGTTTAGAGGTTCAACCACTATAAATATAACCATGAGGTGGACAAGCCCAAATCAATTTTACATCTGCATACTTTTCAAGGAAGTCACTTAGTCAAAAAATAAATCACATAAGCATTCTTCTTTTCTCCACTGACAGTAATTGCCACATCTCTAAGAGGAGAGAGTTGAGTATTTCTACGTTTGGTCTAACCATAGAGAAATGCAACCAGTGGCTTTTTGGGTTTACCTTCTAGGCCAATTTCTTGCATCCTAATTGGTTACAAGAGCACAGAGTAAATAATGAGGCTTTAGACCTGACTCCTACATGCCTTCCTGGGAGAGGGAATGTCTCTTTTAACATGAACACCACTGTCCTCTGTCCACATTTGCATTTATTAGCGTTTGTCTTTCCAAGGGAAGCATCTAAGAATGCAAAGCTTTTAGCTCAGAACAGCAGTACTTAAACTTTCCAGAATGCTGGAATGAAAGCAGATAAGTAATGAATTCTAACAATTCAATTTTTAAAAAACTTAGAAAAAGACAAGGGCCATTGTGCTGTCTGAATATTTGTATGAAAAAAAGCTGCCCTTGCAAGTACATCTGCATTTCCATTTACCCTGTGACCTGAAAAGCTATGTAAAATAACTGTACAGAGAAAAAAGACCAAAAGGGAGCTCTCTAAAGTAGTTATCTCTAAGTGGGAAAATTACAGGCAAATTAAATTTGTCTTTACTTTCCCTAAATTACCTACACTGAATGTGTACTACTATTAGAATAACAAAAAAATCATAAAGCTATTTAAAAATGGATGATTCCCACTGTGTGGGGATGAGGAGGGGAGTGGAATGTAATTAGTGTCCATAAGTAACTTTTTTCCTCCTCCTTCCTATATTTTTGGACTTTCAAAATAATAGAAAATTATGCTTTGATATATCCACAGACTGGCGTTAGGCTATTATCTCTGGCAGGCCCTTCTGAGCCACTTGCTTCTGGAACAGCTATATTTCCTTGACACTAAAATCCCTTTGGCAGTGGGATGATGTAAACAGCCTGGGCGGGTGTCCCCAGCTATCAGAGAGAAACAATTGTGGAAATGGAGCATGCTGACTCACAGCGGTGAGCTCTCTGATGCCTGGGAACAGCTGACAGAGCAGGCTCCAGAAGTCACAGCCCCTGCTGACTGGCACTTGCCTCAGAGATCACTGCTGAAGGGCAGCGGGGGCCGTGCCCCCTCCCCGTGAGCACTCTGCATACAGTGTTGCTGTCTAGTCTAAGGAGCCTGGGGTTTGGAATTTGTCAGTCCTCACTTCAAACCTGTGCTCCCCTATTTACCCCATGTGTGGTCTTGGGCAATCTTTTACCCCAGGGTTTTTCAGTGTTGTTCATGTACTAGCTGCACCAAATCACCTGGGCACTTGAGGAAAATACTGATTCCTGGGCATCATCCCACACTTACTAAATCAGAGTCTCCCGAGTGGTACATCAGGAAATCTGCAATTATAGCAAGCTCACCTCATGTACTAAATGTTGTGACCCACTGACTTAACTATGCTGAATACCAATTTCTGTCTCTGTTAAATGAGGCCATTAATATCCTCCTCATAGGTTGTCTTGAGGATTAAATAGATGACATAATTATGCTCCTGGTAGGAACATAGTAGGTGCTCAGTAAATGGTAGGAGTGTATCATGGTTGTTATTACTTAGCCTTCTTCAAAAGGATTCACAATCTGATGCCTTTACATGAGGAGAAGCACTTTGCAACTATAGTGCTTGGTTCTCTTTACACCTGATGGGGAATCATGAAAGGCCCCACAGGGCCAGGCCAAAACACACTCCTTAAGTCTGGGTCCACACAGAGGACACGGACTTTATAGTTTATTCGAATGGGATGTGGTGGATGGCTGGGGCATTTTTGACCTTCAATACCTCTATGACTTAGAATCTGCACAGTTTTTAATGCCTCTTGAGTGCTGTTTTCACATGAAGGACTTTATCCTCTCATCTCAGGAATCGTGAGGGGCAGGGAGGGCAAGTATGATTCAGAATGTTTCACAGAACATTTTGCAGACATCATGTTCGCAGCTTTGTTTTGCTCACCTTGTCCAACTGTCTATGCAACTCCAAGGACTTTTCTAAAATGTCATGTTTTTTCTTGTTTTCATTGATGAAGTCATCACAGAGGTGCCTGAGCTCTGCACACTGGGGTCTGATGGAGTCCACTGCATAGTGGTGGCTTTGGATGAGCTGGTCCCCAATTACTGCAAGCAGCTGGGCCTTTTCCAAGGACTCCTGCAAAGTGAACATCCACAGCCAAGCATCAGAAGTCGAGTCATGGTGAGGCTGGTATCTGCCTGGCACTGTGTGCTCCAAACTTGGAGGGAGGCTACGGAGGGGCTGATCAGGTTTTAGGCTCAGAGACTGGGGCTGGAGAACCTGGGAAAGCACTGGGGTGGTTCAAGGTCCCCAGGAGGTCTAGCCTAGTCCAGGGTCATCTGCACTCTGAAGAAGAGCAAGTCATTCATTCAAATATTTGTTGAGTTCTGGGTTAAGCACTGAGGATATAGTGTTAACAAGCCAGGAATTTTCAGTTCAATGGAGAACTCAGATACTAAACAAATTATACAAATAATTAACTTATTACAACTGTGATAAATTCTAGGGCAGAAGAGCATGAAGTATTATACTGCACAGAATTGGAGACTGAATTATCTTGTCAACTGAATGGAAAAGGAAAAGGGACAAACATGTGGCCCTGAGGAGAGTGGGGAGTAAAGCTGAGGTTGAGAAAATAGTAAAGATCTGGTTTGGGCAACCCTATGGGGGGGATCATGAGACTTAAGAATTATGTTTGTCTAAACCATTTCCTGCAGCCCACAAGGTCCCTGTCTGCTCTGATATCGTCTGCTTAGCAACTGTATCTCCTCACTCTTTCTGCACAGCTTGTTTCGTTCTAACCATAGGTACCAAGTTTTTCCTGTTTTTAATTCATTCATCATGTATCATTGAGGACCTGCCATGTACCAAGCACTGTCCAGGTGCTGGGGGTTTGGTGGTAAACAAAGCAAGCAAAATTCCCTGCCCTCACGAAGCTTACATTTTAGTAGGAGACACAGGCAATAAACAAATATGTAGATAATATAATATCTTAGACAGTGGTGAGAGCTATGGAGAAAAATCAAACAGGGAGAGGAGGGCGGGGAGCACTGGTGGAGGAGCTGCTATTTTAAATAGGGTAGTGAGAGAAGGGCTCACTGAGAAGGTGCTGGCCGCACTGTGCAGAACACAGCAGCCTGAAACTGCTGTCCTTAGAAAGGCCTGCTTGCAAGGTTGGTCCTCGGCTGGCATCTGGGAAAGTCAGGAGGGTTCCTATCATCCTTAATCAGAATGGCTCATGGTATCTAAACTGTTTGTCCAAACAATATGTTTTATGCTGAAGATCTGCTTTCTTCTGGGATTCTGGAATTCTGGTATACGCCAGTCAGAGGCCACCAACATGACTAGCCCCCAACAAAAACTCTGGGCACTAAGCCCCTAATGAGCTTCCCCGACAGACAACATTTTACAATGCCGGTGCAAGCCATTGTTGGCAGCACTAAGTGCATCCTGTGGGACTCCAATGGGAAAGGACCCTTGGAAGCCTGCACCTGGTTTCCTCCAGACTTTGCCCCATGCACCTCTTCCCTTTGCTGATTTTCCTTGGTATCCTTTCACTGTAATAAACCATAACCATAAGCATAATTATATGCTGAGTCCTATGAGCTCTCCTAGCAAATCTTCAAATCTGGGTGTGGTCTTGGGGACCCTTGACACAGGAGCCAAGATGTGAAGTGAGGGACAACCATGCAGCGCTCGGCTGAGAGAGATGGGGGCATGTTTGACATGTTCAGGTAGCAGGAGGAAGCTACTGTGGCTGCAGCAGAGGAAGCAAGGAGGAAAGGAGGAGACATGATCAGAGAGGAAAGAGGGGGATCTGACCAGGGAGGGGCCTTGCTGCCATTGCGGGCACTTTGTCTCTTATTCATTGTGACATGGGATGCACTGGATGGTTTTGAAGACAGGACCTCATTCATATTTTTGAAAGGATCGATTCAGCTGTGGTGTCAAGAATGCTAGAGAAGAGGGAAAGCAAGGAGACCAGTTAGGGGGCTACTGCAGTAATCCAGGTAAGAGGTGTGGTTTTAACAAGGCCGACCAAACCAGCTCCTATCTCAGCACCCTTCCCTGGGATGCTCCTCCCAGGTCTAAGCTCTTAGTTCACCCCTCCCAGGCCCTCTCCCTCACTTTGTTCTCATTTTATAACAGCACTTACTTCTACCTGAAAGTATTTTCTTTCTCTGCTTTAAGGTATGATTCCTACCTCTTCCACCCATGTCCACCAATACATAAGTTCCATGAGATCACTTAGTAGGCATCCCATAAATATGTGGTCAATAAGATACAAGAATAAATGAACCAATGAACTAGGGGATGCAGTGATCTGCTTGGCTGGAACTGTGTGAACAACAGTGACCTCAGTCAAGACAGATGACTGCCACGTCCCCAAAGGCCTCCGGGACAGAAGGCCCACACACACCCTTGCTGACCAGGTTGAGCATCCAGGGTGCCACATTTGCCCTGGTTTAGCTTTTCATAGTAACACTAGGAAACATGGCGACTCCAGGTGATGACAACCTGCCCCTCTCTTAATTTACAGCGGTTTATGATTTCAACAATTTCAAACCCCCTGCCCCCTACCCAGTCAATCATTCGCCAAGCCCCACAGAGCACACCTCCTTCTTAATCCGTTTTGAACTCAGCCCTTCCCTACCACCGCCTTGTCACTGTGTGCTCAGACCTTGGTGCTTTCTGACTGGGACAGCTGGTCTCCTTGATTTCCTTCAGGCTCTCCTTCAAATCACACTCCACACTACTGACAAAATGGCAATTCCAGCACGACGTCTATTCCTGCCTACATCACTCCCGAGCCTCAAATCCTTTCCTGGCTCCCTACTGTCTTCAGGAAGAAGTTCAAACTCCTGACCAATGCACAGAAGGCCTTTCACTCTCTGGCTCATACCTGTGGCTCCTCCTCCTTCACTCTCACCCCATCCTCTGCTGTAACTGGACTAATGACTCCCTTGTAGTTCCCCAAATATTCAGGCAGCTTCAGGCCTCCATGCCTTCTCTACTTGCTCTCTCTGCCTAGAAAACCCCATCCTTCCCTCATCACCCCTCCCCCTACCTCTTCCCCTACCTTTCCCCTACTCCCCCCCGACCATGTACACACACTACTCTGTAACTAACTCCAAATCACCCTTCAGAGTTCATCTTCTCCAGGAAACTTCCTCTGACTCCACCTTTTTATTTTGATGCCCCTCCTCTGTGCTCCCATAACCCTAGGCCTTTCTTTTTTTTTTTTTGGTAGTATGCGGGCCTCTCACTGCTGTGGCCTCTCCCGCTGCAGAGCACAGACTCCGGACGCGCAGGCTGAGCGGCCATGGCCCACGGGCCCAGCCGCTCCGCAACATGTGGGATCCTCCCAGACCGGGGCTCGAACCCGCGTCCCCTGCATCGGCAGGCAGACTCTCAACCACTGCGCCACCAGGGAAGCCCGCTAGGCCTTTCTTGATCAGAGCATGAACTTGACTGTGTTGTGGTCAGTTATCTATTGCCCACACTATGCCACAGACCCTTGTGGGCATGCACCAGCTCTTATTCAAATTAAATAGTACACAGCATGTATTAGGTACTTAAGAACAAATGATAGTTGTGCAAAACAAAAAAAGGAGTAATGATATGGGAATAAAGAGACATGAATCAAGCAGTGGCTATTTAAAAGAACTCAGGGATAAATACTCAGTGCACTTATTCTAAACAGCAAAGGCCCAGATGCACTTGGTCACCATCGCTCAAAGGGGGTTAGAATTCTAATTCCTTGGGCAGTAATTTTTGACTTTTTTGCTCACTGCTGTGTCCTCAGAACTCAGAGCAGTATGTGGTATGGTAGGAGATCAATAAATATTTGCAGAATGAGTATAAGAATGAATGAGACACTCTTACTAGAACTACTCAGTCACTGAAGGTTGAACCTAGGAAATATTCTGCAGCCCAGAATTTACCCCACCACCTCTGCTATTAACAAAAACATCTAACATTCACTGAGAGCTTACTATATGCCAGGTACTGTTTAAAATGCTTACATCAATGATTCCTTTTACTCTTCACAACAAACCTTTAATGTATGTGCTGTTTTACAAAAGAGGAGTGGAGACACAATGGCCCAAGGTGACCCGGGTAGGAAAGAGAAGAGCCAGGCTTCAAACTCAAGCAGTCTGGCTCCAGAATCTGGCTGTGGCCAACACACACAGAGAAAAATGGCTGTGCTTGTCCTGCCTGAGCTTGGAGATCTCATTTGGTTGATTGAACCTGTCTGACTTTAGTCAAATACAGAAACATGAAAACTTGGCCAGTATATCTCTGTTGACTCTTGTTTTTTTTAAGTCCAGCTGCCTAATTTATTAAGAATAGCACAAGTTTTCTGGGCCTAGGGAACTTCACCACAGGATGCTCCCCAGGTTACCTGTGGCAGTCACAGCTGCGTCCCTGTGACACGCAGCATCTCACCCTTCAGAACTGTTCTTAAAACACTTGAGATGTTGGAGGAAAGATGTCCATAACAGGTCCAAATTGATTTTGGGAAGGGATCCATAAATACAATACAGAGTTCACCACTGGATGGCTGGAAAATTACTCTACTGAAATGAAAGAATAATAATAATAGCGTCTAAGCTCTGACCACCTACTACATTCCAAGCACTCTCTAAGTCCTTACTATATATCATCTATTCATTTCATCTTCCCAGGGACTCTTGTGAGGTAGGAATTATTACCCACTTTACAGATGAGAGGGTATGTTCAGAAAAGCTAAGAAACTTGACTAGGGTCACACAGTTGGTAGCTGTTAGAGCCGAGATTTGAATCCAGTTCCTTCTAACTCCAAAGCCTGTGTCTTGCCACCTTCCAGCCTACATGGCTTCCCCACATGTGCTAGAATAATGGCTGCACATTATTATTAATGAAGTCATTATTATTCATGACTATCAAATCCTTCAGTTGCCTGCCAAGAACTTTACTGTAAAACCTCCAAATTGCATTTTATTTTTCAGTCTATATAGCTTCTGCTCAAGATAATCAGGCAACAAAACCTCCAAAGTAAAAAGAAATAATGAGAAAGAAACGGCTGAAATCAGGTACTCTGATCATAAGCCTGCCTGGCATCTTTCAGATGCTGAAAATTTCAGAAGGCTGGTCAAGTTGCAACATGTAATTCAGAAACCTTTATTGTAATAACAGCTTATTTTCCCCCCAGGACTCTATGGCTATAACAGATGAAGCTGGACATGTTTATTCTGGAAGAAAATGGTGAAGAAGGGGCGATACTGCTATATCAGGGAACCCAGGACAGACCCACAAGTAACGGCATAGGAATGGAATGCATGCGGAAGAGGGTCAGGTGAAACAAGAAAGGCAGAAAGTTAATGGTTGTTGAAACTGAGCTGTAGACACATGGGACTTCCTTGTACTCGTCAATCTACTTTTTTGTGTGCTTGAAAATTTCCATTAAAGAAAAAAGTCATGGGCTTCCCTGGTGGCGCAGTGGTTGGGAGTCCGCCTGCTGAGGCAGGGGACACGGGTTCGTGCCCTGGTCCGGGAAGATCCCACGTGCGGCAGAGCGGCTGGGCCTGTGAGCCATGGCCGCTGAGCCTGCACGTCCGGAGCCTGTGCTCCGCAACAGGAGAGGCCACAGCAGTGAGAGGCCTGCGTACCACAAAAAAAAAAAAAAAAAAAGTCATGCCCCTCCAGCTAGATTACATCCCTAGGAGGTTAATGATCTGGGTTCCATGCCTTCTTGGACACAGTAGTGTAACTGCTGGCCCCTGGCCTTGGAGGGAGATGTCAAGGCTGAGAAACGATTGGGTCTCCCTGTTTTGTCCTGGTCTGCTCCTTGTTGGCCCATCAGCAAAGGTCCCAGCATACCTCACAGCCAAAACCCTATAGCAAATTCTGCTTTTAAAGAAGTACGAGGGGTACTGGAACCATTGTTTCTTAGAATTAGAGATGAGCACTCAAAAGACGATTAATCCTAGGGGTAAGATGGGAATAAAGACACAGACCTACTAGAGCGTGGACTTGAGGATATGGGGAGGGGGAAGGGTAAGCTGGGACAAAGTGAGAGAGAGGCATGGACATATATACACTACCAAACGTAAAATAGATAGCTAGTGGGAAGCAGCCGCATAGCACAGGGAGATCAGCTCGGTGGTTTGTGACCACCTAGAGGGGTGGGATAGGAAGGGTGGGAGGGAGGGAGATGCAAGAGGGAAGAGATATGGGAACATATGTATATGTATAACTGATTCACTTTGTTATAAAGCAGAAACTAATACACCATTGTAAAGCAATTATACTCCAATAAAGATGTTAAAAAAAAAAAAGAACCACTGGTCTAAAAGGAGAGACAACACTTAGTATCTCTTTTTTTTTTAACATCTTTATTGGAGTATAAAAAAACAAAAAGACGATTAAACCCTCAAACCAGAAGAGGGTAAAAGAACAGGCTCCACTCTGGTTAGTGAGTTGGCTCAGAGGCTACCATGAGGATGATGCCACTGCACAGAGTAAGGGGGTTGGCAACAATCCAGAAATCAGTGTGTGGCTCTGCTGAAAGGGAAGCTGACCCTGGGTGCTGAGCAAAGGACAAACCTCAAGCAGGTTTTGGTGGCTTCCACCCAAACATTACCTTTTTCCTCTAACACTTTACAGGACAAATGGAAAGATTAGCCAAGCCCATATCACTTGAAGAAACAATGCCGCTTACAAATCTGAGTGAAGACATGTTTAAAAAGTCCCAGTTATGATAAGATAGCTTTATTTGGTTCACCCAAAGGCAGAGGGATAGGTCTACTGCATCCTTTAGCAAATAAGTAAAAAACAGGGTAAGCAAGGCACAGGATGGGTAAAACCAATCTTTCTGGGCTCCGGGTTGTAGGTTAGCCCAACTGTTCAGGAATGTTGCCCGTGAAAGATGCCCCATGACCATAGGTTTTGCCCCTACCTCTGGTCAGTGATTTTTGAAGTATGTACCAAAGATCACAAGTCCAAGGAGGTGGGCAGAAGAGAGGATGTGAATGCAGTCATGCAGATCCACCCCCAGTATTTAAAACCCGACCCAGAGCACCATCCAATGGCTTCCAGTTCCACTGAGAATAAAATCCAGTCCTCATCACCATTGCTCCCACCTGTGTTCTCCTGTCTCATTATGTTCCAGCCACATTCCTTGGGCCCCCAGCCTCGTTCCCACCTCAAGACCTTTGTACTTGCAGCTCCTCTGCTAAATCTTTGCATGGCTATACAGATCTCAGATCAAAGGTCTGAGAGGCCTTTCCTGACTACTAAAGTAGCAACCCCCCCAGTCACTTTCTATCATGTCCTGTTACTTTCTTCATCCCACTTGTCACTCTCTGATATGATTATTTATTTGATTACTTTTCACTTGTCTGTCTCTCCCCAGTAGAATGTAACCCTCATGAAAGCAGAGTCTTGACTGTCTGGTTTGCCACTATAGCCACAGAATCTAAGACAAGGAATACCTGGTGATGAATGAGTATCTTCCTGGTAGGTCAGCAGCTACCTTGGTGATATACCTTCCTGGTAGGTCAGTAGCTACCTTGGTGAGATATATGTATACGACACCATATTTTTTAAACCAAAAATAAAGGTACTGGGCTTGATGAGGCATTGTCCCTAAAATATGAATGTATGTAAATGAAAATACACAGCGTCTATATTTAATAAGGAGTTCACTTGAAAAAAACTAAAATTGCATAGAACTGGGACTATCTTGGAGCCTCTGAGACATATAATTATCAGATACATGAAGTTCAATTTTTTTCATTGTTTAATAAACATTTCTCATGCCTTGAGCACTAAAGCATTTAGTTGTCAACGATCATCAATAAGAGGAGTGCTCACCAGGTAAGAATGGGATCGCTGAGTGAGAGTCTGGGTGCACAGGTGGGTCTATGGGTTCATGCATGTGCAAAAGCACGTCCAGCTCAGAATTCACAACTGACAGCTCTTAAAGCCAGAGTGGCCTTGGTTTACGTTTGTTACTATTCTCTGGGGAAGTATGTCTCTAACAATAATGTGAGTGTCAAAAGCCTAACTTTAATGTGTGTGTCAAATGCCTGGGGATCTTATTAAAATGCAGATTCTGATTCTGAGGTGGGGCCTGAGATTTACCCATATTTCTAATAAGTTCTCACTCAGGTGACAGCTTCTGGCCAGAGGGTCACACGTTGAGAAGCAAATTTCTAGTACTACAAAATTACCATCTACCATAATCTAGAGGAAAGACACCTCTAGCTTAGATCAGAACGGAAGTGGTAACCATAGAAGACTTAGTTCCCAAGAGACAAAAATATAGAGAACCCAATTAAAGAAAAGCAGAAAGGAACTTCTCTGGAAAGATGACTGGGCTTTCTTAAATTCATAATAAGCCAAATTTGTAAGGACGTAAGATAGACTCACTCCTAAGTGCTGATTTGTGTTCAGATCTGGGAAACTGTTTAACTCTGGTATGAGAATCTGAAACATATATTCCTTTCAAGTTCCTTTACAAGTTTGATATTTCCAACTCTTTGAGCATGAGAAAGCTTTGCCAACTCTCTGTAGCAACAGAACTAACGTGGACCAATTTCCCCCTTTTCCCCATCTTGCCTATTATAAAACTAGTTATTTTTCTCTGGTTTGCCCTTTAAAAGTTTCCCCTCCTTACCACCAACTCCTGCCCCAACCTCTGGCCCAGTGGGTAACATACCCAGTGTGATCTTCCTTCCTGTTTTTCCCCCACTAGTCTGTCACCTCATGAATGGGCAGGGCCACCTGGAACTCTCACCCCACCGAAGCCTCCAGCCTCAACTGGGCACTCTGGCAGCCTTAACAGAACTCTCACTGCCCTCATCATTCCTCATAGTTGTTAATGTGCATATCTCCCTGGAGACCTGGGGTGAGCCTCAGGTCACTGAAAAGGCAGGATTTGGGCATTCCTGTGTCTTCTGGCAACCTTCTAGCAATAATGAGTGGCCATGATCTGTCACCATCCACAGTGACCCTCTTCCTGGTCCACAAAAATGGCAAAAAAAACAAACCTGGCCTTTTCCTTCCAGCTTTTTGTATTCCTTAAGAAGTTGCTCCACACGCATCGCACTGTCTCCGATGTCTGTAAATTCTGCTTGCTCTGCCAACACGTTGTCCAGGGCAAGCTTAACCTACAAGACACATTAGAAAAGCCCAGACATAAGCCAATGGACACCCATGTGGAGGTATAGGTTTGTTATACTCTAGACAACTTGAAAATCCAAAAAGGATTCAGGACATATGTGTATCTATATAGATTTTTTTTTTTCTACAGCTCATCAGCTTTCAGATTAAGCTGAGGGTGCTGAGACACATGTGGATGGAATATTAAAGCTTCACTGAATCAAAAAGGAAGGTAAACCATCCCTGAAATACCATGTATGCCAACAGGAAAATGGGATTCTAGTACATTGCTAACCCACTGAAAAGGTGAGAAGAAGAATCAAAGATATAAGGAGGGGACTGGATTAGGGAGGGGAGGGAAGCCCGATGCCCAGAGTTCAAGGGCGAAGAGAGAACCAGAAGTCACTGAAACATAATGGAAGTTTTATTAAACAAGAAAATAATACCTCACAAAAATTGTGTTCAAAGTGCCGCAGTTGTAGGCATTGATTAAGCTTCAGGTGATGCGCAGACCAGAACTGACTAAAGGCTCTTTCTGTTTCATTCAACTGAACTAATAACCTGTCAAGAAAGAACAAGAAAGGACATGCAGTCAGCATTCATTTCCACAGGCTCATGGAGATAACACCCGTGTTTTTAGTCAGTGTTACTAATTGGGATAATCTCCTTATTATGAAGTCTGTGTCACCTATGACTTTCTCCTAGTTCAGCTAGTTTCCACATTTCCCATTTTTTCATCAGGACACCCTCAGGACTAGGCAGAAACTTCACTTCAGATGCAGCTGCTACGCTTTAAAATGTACCCCAGGTAACCTTACCTTTCTCTCTATTTCTTTCCACCTAAGAAGACAGGTGTGCAAAGCACAGCACCCAACCAAACTGTTATTTGGCAATGAAGCTCAGTAAATACTACCATCTTCCTTGATATCCTGGGATGAAAGCAGACCATAGGAAGAGGGAATGGCATTCTCATAAAAAGATCTCTGTAGATGGATGCCAGAAGGATACCATGGTTTTTCCTTCGTTGTCTCAAATATTCTTCTTTCGTGACCCCATCAAGACCCATAAGCAGCTGTTCCAATCTGTTCTTGGTTGTTTCAGATCATCTGGTTCTATGTATTCTCTCCTGAAAAAGCAGATCCCACCCCTCTCACTCACCTTTCCATGGTAGCTACATTCTCAGCTTCATTGAGACTGAGTTTGCTGGTGGGACTTTTGGTTGCTTGTCCTTGAATACATGACAGCAATGTGGTCCCTTGCTTTCCAAGTAATTTTAGCTCATCCTAGAGAAAGGAAAATACAGTCTCTCTTAGGAGGAATTAAAAGCAAATTCTAGGTAGATTTGAGGTGAGGAAAATGGTAGCTCGGTATATTTTTATTATATAGCAAATTAAATGCTAAAGAAGTCAAGCTATAGCTTTTTAAATTGATTAGCTTATTCCTAAATAGGTAATACATGCACAATACAAAATTCAAAATATACAAAAGGGTACATATTGAAAACATCAAGTCTGTGTCCACAGCCCATTCACTTTCCCATTCCAAAAGCAACAACTGTTAAGTTTTTGTGTGTATCTCAAGTTGTTGTAAATTAAAAACAATTAGTTAATAAAATCTGGTTTTAATCCAAGATAGTGACCAGAAACAAGAAAATGACAGATATCAAAAGTTAAGTGCTGGAAAACGCCATGCAATAATAATGTAATCACTGCTAGTTGACCATAAAAAAAAACTTCATCTGGTCTCATCAATAAACACCTGCCAGTCCTGCCCCCAGTGTGGCCTTGTTCAGTTATCAAAGTTCAGCAGAGATGGGTAGCAATTTCAGTTTGACAGGGAAAGATTCATATTTCCAAGGAAAGTCTCTTCTCCTCTTTTTACATAGGGATTTAGGGCACTGCAACTGGGGAAAATGTCAGCCTCTCTCTTTCCAAATCCAGTGGCTCTAGTCCTCTACTCACATAATACAGGTGGTCTCTCAATGCCCTGAGCATTAAGCATAAGGGTAGCCAAAAGGGGTGGAGCCTCGCCTAGAATTTTGCTGCTGAGAGTTTTGGGTTTTGTTCCTGGGTCACTCAGGATGCTCGTTTGGTATGCCCTGAAGGTAAGAATAGTTACAAAACAATCTCCCCGATGCACATGAACACTAAATCTCTTGCTCCAGGCCCAGCCATCTCCAGCCTCACTGATGCAGAACTCATTCCCTGTGGGAGGAGTTTTATACTCTCCGCTCCAGTCACACAGAAATCCAGGCCCTCTCAACCTTACGCCTTTGTTCCTCGTCTCCCATCCCACTCCAGTATTCACCCCTTTGAAGGCCTCCATTACCTATACCCAGCCTCATTTTGTCCCAAGATCTGGCTGATGATAGATTTGACTCCTCTGATCAAAATTCTTGGACAGCCCCTGTGGCTCTGTCCTCTCCAGGTAATGCCCCAAGTCGGCCACTTGACTGGTATTCCTGCCTGGTAACTGGACATATCCCTTCTTCTCCACTCTCAGGTATCAGCCCTCATTTCTTATCTCATCAGTGCTCATTAAATATTTGTAGGTTGGATGAATTAAAAATGGTCTAAAGGAAATTACATTGCAGATGGATAAAGATAAATAAGATACGGTGGGGGAGAAAAAAGCACTCATTAGTAAGTGCTCTTAGCTTTTCCCTCCTCCTTCTCCCCATGAAAAAGGGTCTTGGCTTTTCTACTCAGTTTCTTAACTGCTTCTAAGCTTCCGGCATTCCAGCAGTATTGTGGCATTAGCCATTATCTTATTTATCTATATTTATACACACACTCACACACATACAGGATGTGCGATACAGAATCGGGAGGAAAGATGGAGGGACCAAACAAGAAGAAGCATATTGCTAGGGCAAGAAGGAGACATTGGAAGGGGAAACTTGTAAGAGGGATACAGCCAAAAAGCTGCAGAATGTGAGGAAAGTATATGAGAGTGAAAAGATGAATCTTAGTAAGTGATGTCATACACTGTGTATTTCCTTTACATGGTTAAAAATACAAGGAAAGGGACTTCCCTGGTGGTCCAGTGGTTAAGACTCCATGCTCCCAATGCAGGGGGCACAGGTTCGATCCCTGGCTGGGGAACTAAGATACTGCATGCTGCACAGCATGGCCAAAAATAAATTTTAAAAAATACATGGAAAAATTGTAACCTGGTTACACTTTGGGACCAGACCACATGGTCAGCTTCAGTAGGGTTACCAAAATCTGCCATAAACACGGAGGGAAAGAATAACTATGGTACTTGGACAGCATAAAGGTAAGTTGCCTAACCCCAAAATGGAGTTTGTGAAATGCTGAAACAGTCCTGAGGCCAACTGTGGTCCAGGTGTTAACTCTTTAGTGGGTTAAAGGGTTGCCAGAATCATGAGAAGGTCTTGTGGGTCCTATGAAATGGGCCAGGGAGGTAGAATGAAGCTCTCAAGGGATATAAATCTTTAATTCTTTTAACAACTGGTAGGGCTGTCCGAGTATGTACTCAACATTATGGTTCCATCATTATGGAAACAAGCAGTTGGTCAGAAGAAGACCTACTTAGCAAGGCACTGGGGACTACTTCAGTGTCAAAAGAATTTAAATTTTCTGGGAGGAATTCTTTTCTGTGACAAGGGTAAGCATGAATGTAGACACATATTCATTCATTTAAAATGTATTTACTATAAAGAACTATTTTTACATGCCAGGCCCTGTGCTCGGTTGTGTCATGGGCTGGGTGTGGAGGTAAGGTGGGAAGTAAAACAATCAGTGAGAGCCTAGGGAATACATGAATGCTTTATACTCCTTATTCCACTTTTAATACTTACCCGCTATCTGCCATTAAAAGTTAGCTCTACTATCTTGTGTTGTCTATAATGTTGACTAATGGATTCCAGAATCTGGCCTTTAAAATGTAAATTTCACAATTTAGAGAAAAAAGTCCTTGAAAGAGATGTGACATCCCCTTTCCTCAGTAATCAGAGATTCCTCAGAGATCTCCCTGTGATATAAAACTAGATCAAAACACTGATTATTAGGGTATTAACATCAAAATACCCTATGGTATTTTGTATCTATTGAAATACCTATTGGTATTCATAAGAATTCCAATTCTGTCTTCCTGTGCAAAAACGAGACCTCTCTGCCTACCTCTTTCTAACTTATGTAGTTACTGCAAGTAGAGTTTGAACAAAGGGTTTTTAAAAACTCTTAAAACTATAAAATTATTGCTAGGGCCTATGAAAATACCTTGTAATTTTTTTTAAAAGCAAAATTTTTTTTAAAAAATAATTTTTTTAAAAAAAGTTTTTTTTTTTGGGGGGGGGGAGTTTGTGCTGAGTCTGTCATGTTGGGCCTGTTATACTCATTTATATGACCGTTGGGTCCCTATTGGCATTTGCACTTACTGCCCATGCTTGAAACTCCCCAGTGTCCCTGTCTTGGTCACGAACCCTAATCCTGTTGACCGAGAAAGTTCTTTGTGGTAGCTTTCTAGCAGGTCTCTCCCCCAGTGTCCCCACCCTCCAGCCCCTATGTCCTAGTGCTTTTTCTACAATGCAGAACTCCTTGTTGTGCAGACCTGATTGCTCCTCGTTGCTCCAGGATCCGTTCGATCCAGTTCCCAGGAGAGCGTGTCTGCAGGGCCCTCTGTGGTCTGCAGTCCTGCCCCCAACCAGGCACCCAGCACCCCAGGTGCTGCAGAGAACTTGCTGGGGTCCCCCGTGCCTTGGCAGAGACAGCTCTCTGCCAGATGCCCTTCCTTCGTCTCCCCGTGTCCTGACCCCTCCTTCCTCTGAAACCTTCAACCTTCCCTCCGGCAGAGTTACTTGCTCAGCTCTGTGCTTCCACAGCGCTTGCCCTGTGGAATTTGAATTCCCTCCACAGCCGTCTTGCTAGGTTGGGAGCAGCTGATTCCCCTTCATCTTTTTCTTCCTTCCCTCAGCCCCACAGCAGGGACACTCTTGGGCACCGTGCAAATTTAATCTTCAATTTCTAGTTGTTATGACATTGTTGCTGTCAGGATACCACCTACATTCACAGTAGGATGGGTAAATGTGTGGGGGACGACTGTAAATACAGATTCTTTGTAAATCCAGGTTCTTAATTCTTCCCCCTTTTAATATTTTTTCCCCTTAAACCATGTGTCCTTTTTGCTGCTCCAGCTCTATAATTGGACTGTCACCTGGGGAGCCTGAGGCAGCAGAATATCAAAGAGGGTAGACACTAAATTTTTAATGTAAATGTCAACCAGGATACCTACTACCTGTGCAAAGGGAGGCCCAGATTCAGGCACAAAGCCTATTACCAGATACTTGGTTTCCCTGCTTGCGTCTCTTCTGTCTGCCGATGTGCACTTGACTCCTATTAACTTTAACAGGAATTATGTGTGTTCCCTGAGGGGTGAGCATAGCTTTTTTTTTTTTTACATCTTTATTGGAGTATAATTGCTTTACAATGGTGTGTTAGTTTCTGCTTTATAACAAAGTGAATCAGTTATACATATACATATGTTCCCATATCTCTTCCCTCTTGCGTCTCCCTCCCTCCCACCCTCCCTATCCCACCCCTCCAGGCAGTCACAAAGCACCGAGCTGACCTCCCGGTGCTATGCGGCTGCTTCCCACTAGCTATCTACCTTATGTTTGGTAGTGTATACATGTCTATGCCTCTCTCTCACTTTGTCACAGCTTACCCTTCCCTCTCCCCATATCCTCAAGTCCATTCTCTAGTAGGTCTGTGTCTTTATTCCTGTCTTACCCCTAGGTTCTTCATGACATTTTTTTCCCCTTAAATTCCATATATATGTGTTGGCATACGGTATTTGTCTTTCTCTTTCTGACTTACTTCACTCTGTAGGACAGACTCTAGGTCTATCCACCTCATTACAAATAGCTCAATTTCGTTTCTTTTTATGGCTGAGTAATATTCCATTGTATATATGTGCCACATCTTCTTTATCCATTCAACCGATGATGGACACTTAGGTTGTTTCCATCTCTGGGCTATTGGAAATAGAGCTGCAATGAACATTGTGGTACATGACTCTTTTGGAATTATGGTTTTCTCAGGGTATATGCCCAGTAGTGGGATTGCTGGGTCATATGGTAGTTCTATTTGTAGTTTTTTAAGGAACCTCCATACTGTTCTCCATAGTGGCTGTACCAATTCACATTCCCACCAGCAGTGCAAGAGTGTTCCCTTTTCTCCACACCCTCTCCAGCATTTATTGTTTCTAGATTTTTTGATGATGGCCATTCTGACTGGTGTGAGATGATATCTCATTGTAGTTTTGATTTGCATTTATCTAATGATTAATGATGTTGAGCATTCTTTCATGTATTTGTTGGCAGTCTGTATATCTTCTTTGGAGAAATGTCTATTTAGGTCTTCTGCCCATTTTTGGATTGGGTTGTTTGTTTTTTTGTTATTGAGCTGCATGAGCTGCTTATAAATTTTGGAGATTAATCCTTTGTCAGTTGCTTCATTTGCAAATATTTTCTCCCATTCTGAGGGTTGTCTTTTGGTCTTCTTTATGGTTTCCTTTGCTGTGCAAAAGCTTTTAAGTTTCATTAGGTCCCATTTGTTTATTTTTGTTTTTATTTCCATTTCTCTAGGAAGTGGGTCAAAAAGGATCTTGCTGTGATTTATGTCATAGAGTGTTCTGCCTATGTTTTCCTCTAAGAGTTTCATAGTTTCTGGCCTTACATTTAGGTCTTTAATCCATTTTGAGTTTATTTTTGTGTATGGTGTTAGGGAGTGTTCTAATCTCATACTTTTACATGTACCTGTCCAGTTTTCCCAGCACCACTTATTGAAGAGGCTGTCCTTTCTCCACTGTACATTCCTGCCTCCTTTATCAAAGATAAGGTGACCATATGTGCGTGGGTTTATCTCTGGGCTTTCTATCCTGTTCCATTGATCTATCTTTCTGTTTTTGTGCCAGTACCATACTGTCTTGATTACTGTAGCTTTGTAGTATAGTCTGAAGTCAGGGAGCCTGATTCCTCCAGCTCCGTTTTTCATTCTCAAGATTGCTTTGGCTATTTGGGGTCTTTTGTGTTTCCATACAAATTGTAAACTTTTTTGTTCTAATTCTGTGAAGAATGCCTCTGGTAATTTGATAGGGATTACAATGAATCTGTAGATTGCTTTGGGTAGTAGAGTCATTTTCACAATGTTGATTCTTCCAATCCAAGAACATGGTATATTTCTCCATCTGTTTATGTCATCTTTGATTTCTTTCATCAGCGTTTTATAGTTTTCTGAGTACAGGTCTTTTGCCTCCTTAGGTTAGTATATTCCTAGGTATTTATTCTTTTTGTTGCAATGGTAAATGGGAGTGTTCCCTTAATTTCTCTTTCTGATTTTTCATTGTTACTGTATAGGAATGCCAGAGATTTCTGTGCATTAATTTTGTATCTTGCAACCTTACCAAATTTATTGATTAGTTCTAGTAGTTTTCTGGTGACATCTTTAGGATTTTCTATGTATAGTCTCATGTCACCTGCAAACGGTGACAGTTTTACTTCTTTTTTTCCAACTTGTATTCCTTTTATTTCTTTTTCTTCTGATTGCTGTGGCTAGGACTTCCAAAACTATGTTGAATAAGAGTGGCAAGAGTGGACATCCTTGTCTTGTTCCTGATCTTAGTGGAAATGCTTTCAGTTTTTCACCACTGAGAATGATGTTTGCTGTGGGTTTGTCATATATGGCCTTTCTTATGTTGAGGTAGGTTCCCTCTATGCCCATTTTCTGGAGAGTTTTTATCATAAATGGGTGTTGAATTTTGTCAGAAGCTTTTTCTGCATCTATTGAAATGATCATATGGTTTTTATTCCTTAATTTGTTAACATGGTGTATCACATTGATTGATTTGCATATACTGAAGAATCCTTGCATTCCTGGGATAAATCCCACTTGATCATGGTGTATGATCCTTTTAATGTGTTGTTGGATTCTGTTTGCTAGTATTTTGGTGAGGATTTTTGCATCTATGTTCAACAGTGATATTGGTCTGTAATTTTCTTTTTTTGTGATATCTTTGCCTGGTTTTGGTATCAGGGTGATGCTGGCCCGTATAACAGATTTGGGAGTGTTCCTCCCTCTGCAATTTTTTGCAAGAGTTTGAGAAGGATAGGTGTTAGCTCTTCTCTTGAATGTTTGATAGAATTTGCCTGTGAAGCCACCTGGTCCTGGACTTTTGTTTGGTTGAAGATTTTTAATTACAGTTTCAATTTCATTACTTATGATGGGTTTGTTTATAGTTTCTAATTCTTCCTGGTTCAGTCTTGGAAAATTGTACCTTTCCAAGAATTTGTCCATTTCTTCAAGGTTGTCCATTTTATTGGCATATTGCTGTTTGTAGTAGTCTTTTATAATACTTTGTATTCCTGTTTTGTCAGTTATGATTTCTCCTTTTTCGTTTCTAATTTTATTGAGTTGTGTCTTCTCCCTTTTTTTCTCGATGAGTCTGGCTAAAGGTTTATCAATTTTGTTTATGTTCTCAAAGAACCAACTTTTAGTTTTATTGATTTTTGCTATTGTTTTCTTTGCTTCTATTTCATTTATTTCTGCTCTGATTTTTACGATTTCTTTCCTTCTAAGGACTTTGGGTTTTCTTTGCTCTTCTTTCTCTAGTTGTTTTAAGTGTAGGATTAGGTTGTTTATTTGAGATTTTTCTTGTTTCTTGAGGTGAGATTTTATTGCTGTAAAATTCCCTCTTAGAACTGCTTTTGCTGAGTCCCATAGGTTTTGGGTCATCGTGTTTTCATTGTCATTTGTTTCTATGTATTTTTTAATTTCCTCTTTGATTTCTTCAGTGGTCTCTTGGTTATTCAGTAGTGCACTGTTTTGCCTCCATGTATTTGTGTTTTTTTCCTGTAACTGATGTCTAATCTCATATCGTTGTGGTCAGAAAAGATGCTTGATACGATTTCAATTTTCTTAAATTTTCTGAGGCTTGATTTGTTACCCAAGATGTGAGAATGTTCCATGTGCACTTGAGAAGAAAGTGTGTTCTGCCACTTTTGGGTGGAATGTCCTATAAATATCAATTAAGTCTATCTGATCTATTGTGTCATTTAAAGCTTGTGTTTCCTTATTTATTTTCTGTTTGGATGATCTGTCCATTGGTGTAAGTGGGGTGTTAAAGTCTCCTACTATTATTGTGTTACTGTCAATTTCCCCTTTTTTGATGGTAAACATTTGCCTTATGTATTGAGGTGCTCTTATGTTGGGTGCATAAATATTTATAATTGTTATATCTTCTTCTTGGATTGATCCCTTGATCATTATGTCGTGTCCTTCCTTATCTCTTTTAACAGTCTTTTTTTTTAAAGTCTATTTTATCTGATACGAGTATTGCTACTCCAGCTTTCTTTTGATTTCCATTTGCATGGAGTATCTTTTTCCATCCCTTCACTTTCCGTCTGTATGTGTCCCTTGGTCTGAAGTGGGTCTCTACAAGAGACAGCATATATATGGGTCTTGCTTCTGTATCCATTCAGCCAGTGTGTGTCTTTTGGTTGGAGCATTTAATCCATTTACATTCAAGGTTATTATTGATATGTATGTTCCTATTACCATTTTCTTAATTGTTTTGGGTTTGCTTTTGTGGGTTTTTTTCTTCTCTTGTGTTTCCTGCCTAAAGAAGTTCCTTTAGCATTTGTTGTAAAGTTGGTTTGGTGGTGCTGAATTCTCTTAGCTTTTGCTTGTCTGTAAAGCTTTTGATTTCTCCATCAAATCTGAATGGGATCCTTGCTGGGTAGAGTAATCTTGGTTATGGATTTTTCTATTTCATCACTTTAAGTATATCCTGACACTTCCTTCTGGCCTGCAGAGTTTCTGCTGAAAAATCAGCTGATAACCTTATGGGGATTCCTTTGTATGTTATTTTTTGCTTTTCCCTTGCTACTTTTAGTATTTTTTCTTTGAATTTAATTTTTGTTAGTTTGATTAATATGTGTCTTGGTGTGTTTCTCCTAGGGTTTATCCTGTATGGGACTGGTTGAGTGCAGAGGCAACTATGTGCTTATGTGAACCTAAAATAAGGGCTCTCAAAGATCCCCTAGAGAAAGGAAGTCAAGAAGTCAAACCAAGTCTCTTAATGCTGTGCTGTTCAGACAAAAACTCTCTGGGCTGGGAGGAAGCCTTAAATCATACACGGTAACTTGTATAGATATTTAAATAGATTTAAAAGTTCACTGTTCTGAGGATGAATCTTACACTATTTTTTCACTTGGAAAAGATGCTTTCCAAATGAAAAAAAAAATATTCAACTAGTTATAGAAACTTTGGTTTTAAAAGATAGGAAAATACTCAAATAAAAATAAAATTATGTAAAATAATCACAAAAACTAAGTTATTCATAAAAGTTTAAATAGTATTCCTTTTTTGTAATATAAACTCTTTCTCTCTCTAAAGCTTTTTTGGATGGGAAAAAGGAAAAATCTAAACCTAGTTTAATGATTTTGGAATTTTTGCTTCTAATTTATAAGATATGAAACAAAGAAGTCAAACTTGACTTACACACATAGTGTTTTAATTCCAAGAACAGCTGGCCACCATGAACCAGAAAATGACCTTACTCCATCTTGGAGACTGGTTCTTTCCTTCCCTTTCCCTTTGTGGAACTCTTGGTCTATGTAGAGATGACAGAACATCCACTCATCTGCCTTCCCTGGGAACCCTCACTGCACATACAGCAGGATCTGACTGGCTGGTTTCATCCCTCAGATATGTGTCCTCATCTAAAATCCAATTTGTTTTCACCTTTTCCCCAGAGGCCTCCATGATTGGCCACATTGTCATCTTGATGTTTCTGCTCTGCAACCTCTCCCAACCCTTCTTGGAATGAGGCACAGAACACCCTTGCTCATGAGCCCAGGCTGGAGCTCTGATGCTCAACATCACACCTATATACTAACTGACTGCTCTGTAGGCTCCTGTGGTCTGTGACCTGTGGGCGTGGATCACCAGCCCTTTTCTAGCAGTCTTCACAGAGGCACCCTCGACCCAGCCTTCCACACCCCATGCCGTCTCTTCCAAGAAACATGGGAGGTGAACTTGGCCCATTTGTTTGGCAAAGAAAATGGTCATGCTTCTCAGAGGCATTTCCTGGGAAAATTCCAGGATGCTTTCAGGCTTCTACAGTTTCAAACCAGATCTTTTGGTTACTCAGAGTAATTTTGAGAATACATTTTGAATTCTTTTTGGTAACCAAGACCCTTAAAGATAGAATTAAACAGTGCTCCCTGACACATGGAAGAATTAATTTGCCTCAACTACTAGACTCTGACTCCCCTAACTAAACTATGAGTTCCTTGAGTTTGCATTTTGTTTGTTGTTTTCTTGGCATGTGGTGGTGGGTCGTCAATACATGCTGAATAAATAAAAAATCAATCACCTAGCAAAGCAAAGTTTTTGCAAATTTTGGGTCACAGATAAAAGAGTTTAGCTCTTCTTAAGCTCAACACAGCAAGTATACATGCAATGCTACGATGTATCAACCTTCCAATCCTTGATTTGCTGCCCTGTTGAGTTCTGGTCTCCTGCTAAATAATAGACTTGGTCTGTTTCTGGAGACAGAAAGTGGCTGACACCCAGCCAGTAAGCCCTGAGAAGACTTCCCTTTACTGCATGGCCTAAAAGAATCTGCCAAGCTGCCTTCCCAGCAGGTTCTGACATGTTTTTATGAATCCTTCAGTAGATGCCTCTCCTTAAACCCAGTTCAGAGCACCTTTCATAGTTCTCTTTCTCATATTGGTCCCCAAATAAAAAGACACATCCCTGAGAGAGTGAAGCAATAAATCAGCTTACTAGTCTGGCCCAAAACTTCACAATAGCCTCAGGAAAGCTTATGCTTCAAAAGCCGACTCCCATCTCTCCCTCCCTTCCTCCCTGCAATTTCAGCCCATTGTATCTTGTTCTGTCCTGAGAAGATCATAGGAGTGTGGACCTTGAAGGGATGTTCACACACCTTGTCTCACCAGCACAAAGCTGGAATGAGTTCCCTTTTAAGGGGCTGCTTCTCACAACCTGCAAACATTTCACATGTACTACCCAGTCATTAAGAGATTTTCCTCTTTACACACTGCCTATCTAGAAGATTAAAGATGATTAGTGGCTGCCAAGTTACTGGAGAATGGGAACAAGAGGGCCTAACTTTTAATTCTGCTCCCAGCACTCTCCAGGAAGCTGACCATCTGCCAGCACATAGGCTGGCCTCTGAGAGATTACTGACCACTCACCTGCAACTTGCCCTGCTGCCTTGTGTGGGACATGAGAAGGTCTTCAGAGGATGACATGCTTCTGGGCAGTTCTGTTGCGGCTAGGCAGGCCCCAAAAGTCTGGAGCATCTGAGCAGTGCTCTTCAACGCCAGAGCAAAGTTTTCAATGGCCTGGAAGTTCAGACAATCATAATAACAGTGTGGAGGGATTAACATTCACCAATATGCTCTCTCAATAGGACAGGAGAACTATTTCCTGAGTATATGAAATAGGCCATGCATTGTACTTTGTGCTATACATTTGTCTGTCATCTCAATAATCTAGAGTGGAAGGCATTTTATCTCCATTTTATAGAAGAGGGAACTGAAGCTCTAGCAGGTCAAGTAAATTGGCCAAGATCATATTACTAGGACAGTAAGGAAGGAAAGAAGGCAGGATTCAACCAATGGTTGTTCTATTTTTTCAGGAGTTTTCTGAGGATCAAAAGGAATGGCAAATTTGAAAGGATCTTGGGCACAGATGAGTACCTTACAAATGTAACAGTAAGAACTAAGAGAATCAGGTGTAAAGCCTGGAAATGTCATCCTAGAAATAGGGGAAAGCCAAAGGCTTCCTGTGGTGAGTCCAATTAACAAAATAACTTGATTCCATGTGTCTGATTAGTGATTATTAGTAACTGGTGATTATTAGTAATCACTAATTGTAAATTGTACAGAGGACCTGCCCCTAACAGAGTAATTCAGAAAAGCTTGGCCTTAGTCTTGGCTCTGCCACTGCTTGACCATATGACCTTAGATAAATCACCTCTTTACTCTGTAAAGCCCGTGAACCACAACTACTGAAGCCTGCACGCCTAGAGCCCGTGCTCTGCAACAAGAGAAGCCCGTGCACCGCAAGGAAGAGTAGCCCCAGTTCGCCGCAACTATCTCTGCCCACGCACAGCAACGAGGACCCAATGCAGCCAAAAATAATAAATAAATAAATAAATAAAATTTATAAACACAACCAAAAAGAAAACATTACACTCTAAAACAGGGTGAATTCTCCTACTTAATCAAATGTAGTTGAGGTGTTTGTTCATCAGTAAATTTTTTTAAAATAAATAAATTTATTTATTTACTTTTGGCTGCATTGGGTCTTCACTGCTGTGTGCATGTTTTCTCTAGTGCAGAGAGTGGGGGTACTTTTTGTTGCGGTGTGTGGGCTTTTCATTGCGGTGGCTTCTCTTGTTGCAGAGCATGGGCTCTAAGCATGCAGGCTTCAGTAGTTGTGGCGCACGGGCTTAGCTGCTCCACAGCATGTGGGATCTTCCCGGACCAGGGCTCAAACCCATGTCCCCTACATTGGCAGGTGGATTCTTAACCACTGCGGCACCAGGGACATCCTCATCAGTAAATGTTGAACAACATGTTTCCAAAGTGAGTAGATAGAGAGGTGTGCTGACACTGCAAGGTGTTTTCAGGATGGTGAAAGCAGCTTCTGATTTTGCATAGAAAACCTAATCTTCTCAAGGGTATGGGGCTAGGAGAGCAGGGAAAGGGGAATGACAACTTTATATAGACAAACATTATTTGCTGAGTTTCAATCTCACTTTTTCCTTAATATTCCTGACCCTTCTAGTTTAGCATAATAACCATCACTACGACTAAGTAGGAAAAAGTAAAATACTATATTTCAGATGCTTTCATAGACATTATATCACTTATTCTGCATATCAAACCTTCAGGTAGCTTTTGTTAGTCCAAGGTTTCCTACCATTGGCACTACTGATATGTTGGTCCAGATAATTCTTTATTGTGGGGGGCTGTCTAGTGCATTATAAGATGTTTAGCAGGGGCTTCCCTGGTGGCACAGTGGTTGAGAGTCCGTCTGCCGATGCAGGGGACACGGGCTCGTGCCCCGGTCCGGGAAGATCCCACATGCCGCGGACGTGGCTGAGCCCGTGAGCCATGACGGCTGAGCCTGCGCGTCCGGAGCCTGTGCTCCGCAACGGAAGAGGCCACAACAGTGAGAAGCCGCATACCGCAAAAACAAACAAACAAACAAAAAACCAAATAGAAACATATTAGGGCTTCCCTGGTGGCACAGTGGTTGAGAGTCCGCCTACTAATGCAGGGGACACGGGTTCATGCCCCGGTCCGGGAGGATCCCGCGTGCTGAGGAGCGGCTGGGCCCGTGGGCCGTGGCCGCTGGGCCTGCGCATCCGGAGCCTGTGCTCCGCGACGGGAGAGGCCGCAGCGGTGAGAGGACCACGTACCGCAAAAAAAAAAAAAAAAAAAAAAAAAAAAGATATTTAGCAGCATCCTTGGCTCCTACCCAGGATACGCCAGTAACACCCCTCTCCCCAAGTTATGACTATAAAAAACATCCATCTGAAGACATCAATAAATGTCCTCTGCAGGAAAAATTGCCCCAAGCTGAGAACCACTGTGTTAGTTGCAGGGGAGAAAACAAACTCAGAGAGGTTTAGTAACTCCCCTGAGCTCAGATAAGAAGCAATGGTGGCAACATTTCAATGCAGCTTCTTCTGACTTGGTCGGTTTCAATCTGTCTGTACACTAGAATCATCTGGGGACTTTTGTGACCCACTAATGCCTGAGACCCATCCTAGATCAAGTAAATTAAATTCTCTGAAGTATAGCAGGGTATTTTGCAAACTCCCCAGGTGCACCCTAAATCAAGTCCCCCAAAACCCCCATACCATAAAATGAGCCAAGGCGAAGGTAATCAGCAAGAGAAGCCCTAGCTTTTATCCTTGCACCTTGTCTCTCCCCCAGCCTGTTGCTTAGAAAACCCAACCTTCCCGATGTTAGGCAGTCACGGGCAATGACTGCCCAACAGTTGATCTCTAGGTCTCCTGTCTCTAGAAAACCAGGAGGGACACTGAAAAGGGCACATAAATTGGTACTTACAGTTCGATGATTTATCCACTGACTGTGGTGATATTCCAAAGTTCCCCCTAAGTCCTCTGTCAGTTGGCTTTTGTCGATGTAGTGATGAAGGTCAGAAATGGAGTTTAACATAACGATCTAAAACAGAAAAAAACCAATATATTACTCACAGATAATTAAGTAGCTCATCTAGATTCTACTGTTATTTAATTTAAAAATTTGTTTTATTTTTGGCTGCTCCATGCAGCATGCAGGATCTTAGTTCCCCCAGGGACCGAACCCACATCCCCTGTGCGGACAGGGGACATGGAAGCGAAGAGTCTCAACCACTGGACCACCACAGAAGTCCCTACTGTTGTTTAAATAGTACTTCAACTTTGCCTAATCAGGCATTTATATCCAAAGATGGTTACTTCAACCAGTAAGTAACTCTTTCCATTTTCCCCCTTTGAGTGAGGAAGAGCAGTGTTGAACAGCCTGCAACAAAACAGTGACTTGAATCAGTGAGCTCAGTTCTAAGCTGCCTAGAAGTCAGGTCTTGCTTTAGGTAAATTTTTGTCAAAAGTTCCCAGGCTAAAGTATACCCTTCAGCCACCAAAAGCAAACGCTGTACTGAGACCTAAAAATCTGCAATGAAAATTCAAATAAAAGGTGGGCTGGTGAATATCAAAATAAAATTAGGACACAAGGACCTACTGAGGAGTATGGACTGAGAAGATTCACTACACTGATGCCCCTTCTGTGAGGGATGGTGATATACCCCCAACTTATCTCATGTGGAGAAAGTCTGGAGGTGATTGTGAGTGGGTTTTCATAAATTAACAAGCCTGCTGATGAACAAATGCCCAGACATCTAGAGGCGGATGACATACTCCAATCTGTCCCTTTCTACTCCACTGCAGTGGTCCTGCCCAGGGAGCAGTCCCAGCTCTCTGTAGCAGGGACAATATCATACCCCTACTCACTCTCATCTCTGAAACACACCCCCCTTGTAGCCTTTAACTGATGACTTTATATTTCTTCAGTCATTGATTATTTTGACCTGTGAGTATAATAAACTTCTTCCTGCAAAGCCTGCCCCTCATTTCTTCCTGTGGCAGCACTGACTTTACCATGTCATATCCAACATGTACATTCTTAGAACAGATTCTTGGTCAGAGGACATGAGAATATAGGCTTTTTTCTATTTATATAGTTTTAGTCAAGTGATAAATTTGGGATGAAAAGAATAGAAGTTAGACCCCCAAAGTCTTCAGGTAAAACAAAACTGACTGACTCATTCAACATATCTGTATTGAACTTCTAATAATGGCCAGGCTCTGAGGGATAAAAGTAAGCACAAAAAGCCCTGCGTTCAAGGAACTTAAGTTTAGTGGGATTTGATTTTACATATCACTATGTTAACCTTGTCAGGCTCCATGTTCCATGCCTTTCTCCTTCACTTATGGAAAGGAGTTTGGGAATTTTAAAATTTATTTTTATAACATAAGAGAAGGGGGAAAAACAAACAAACAAACAAACCTGAATCCATCTCTGTCTTTCCCTCCTAAAATTTTTTTTTTAATAAATGTATTTTATTTATTTTTGGCTGCATTGGGTCTTCGTTGCTGTGCGCGGGCTTTCTCTAGTTGTGGTGAGCGGGGGCTACTCTTTGCTGTGGTGCACAGGCTTCTCATTGCGGTGGCTTCTCTTGTTGCAGAGCATGGGCTCTAGGCACGCGGGCTTCACTAGTTGTGGCTCGCAGGCTCTAGAGTGCAGGCTCAGTAGTTATGGCACACGGGCTTAGTTGCTCCACGGCATGTGGGATATTCCCGGACCAGGGCTTGAACCCGTGTCCCCTGCATTGGCAGGTGGATTCTTAACCGCTGTGCCACCAGGCAAGTCCCTTTACTCTTATTCTTGAAATTTTTCTATGAGTTGAAAATTATTTCCAACTCAACGAAAAATAAAACCAAAAATATATTAGAAACTTTTCTATATCACTATAGATTTATCTTATTTTTCTTCTGTTTTTCATTTCTCAATTGAGATATAATTTACATAAATAAAATGCACAGATTTTAAGGGTACAGTTCAATTCATTTTGACAAATGTATACACACATGTACACTTTTTAACCAAGATATAGAACATTTCCTCAGAAAGTTCTCCTAGGCCTCCTTCTGGTCTCCACTATCTCCACCCCCAACAGCAGCCACTGTTTTAATTGTCTATCACCATAGCTTAGTTTTGCCTCTTCTTGAACTTTATATAAAAAGAATCACAGAATATATAAACTTCAGGGTCTAGATTCTTTCTTCCAAGAGAATATTTCTGAGATAAATGCATGTTGTTGCATGTTCAGTACTTCACTCCTTCTTTATTGCTTAATATTATTCCTTTACATAAATATGCCACAATTTCTTTATCTATTCATCTGTTATTGCAAATGTGTTTTCATTTCTCTTGGGTGGGTCATGGGGCAGGTATATGTTTAACTTCGTAAAAAATTGCCAACTGTTTCCACCATGGTTGTACCACACCGTACCACTTTTGATGGTTGCATAATATTTAACTGACTGGGTAGACCATAATTTATTTAACCAGCTCCCTGTTGTTGGGCATTACTTTTTTCCCAATCATTTACTATTACAAACAATTTGGTAATGAATATAATTATATATGCAGCTTTCTGTATGTGCGTGAGGTACCTGCAGAATAACTCCTATAGGTAGGTCAGAGAGTATGTACATTTTAATTTTTGATAAACACCGTCAATCAGTCTTTCATATTGGTCATTACCAACTTCATTCCTAACAACAAAGTATGCAAATGCTTGTTTGCCTCATATCTCTGCCAAAGTTAGAGGTAAAAAAAATTTTTTTAACATCTTTATTGGAGTATAATTGCTTTACAATGGTGTGTTAGTTTCTGCTTTATAACAAAGTGAATCAGTTATACATATACATATATCCCCATAGCTCTTCCCTCTTGCATCTCCCTCCCGGCCACCCTCCCTATCCCACCCCTCTACGTTGTCACAAAGCACTGAGCTGATCTCCCTGTGCTATGCGGCTGCTTCCCACTAGCTATTTTACGTTTGGTAGTATATATATGTCCATGCCACTCTCTCACTTTGTCCCAGCTCACCCTTCCTCCTCCCCATATCCTCAAGTCCACTCTCTAGTAGGTTTGCGTCTTTATTCCTGTCTTGCCCCTAGGTTCCTCATAACCTTTTTTTTTTTAGATTCCATATACATGTGTTAGCATACTGTATTTGTTTTTCTCTTTCTGACTTACTTCACTCTGTAGGACAGACTCTAGGTCCATCCACCTCACTACAAATAACTCAATTTCATTTCTTTTAATGGCTGAGTAATATTTCATTGTATATATGTGCCACATCTTCTTTACCCATTCATCTGTTGATGGACATTTAGGTTGCTTCCATGTCCTGGCTATTGTATATAAAGCTGCAATGAACATTGTGGTACATGGCTCTTTTTGAATTACGGTTTTCTCAGGGTATATGCCCAGTAGTGGGATTCCTGGGTTGTATGGTAGTTCTATTTTTAGATTTTAAGGAATCTCCATACTATTCTCCATAGTGGCTGCATCAATTTACATTCCCACTAACAGAGCAAGAGGGTTCCCTTTTCTCCACACCCTCTCCAGCATTTATTCTTTGTATATTTTTTTGATGATGGCCATTCTGACTGGTGTGAGATGATATCTCATTGTAATTTTGATTTGCATTTATCTAATGATTAATGATGTTGAGCATTCTTTCATGTGTTTGTTGGCAGTCTGTATATCTTCTTTGGAGAAATGTCTGTTTAGGTCTTCTGCCCACTTTTGGATTGGGTTGCTTGTTTTTCTGATATTGAGCTGCATGAGCTGCTTGTAAATTTTGGAGATTAATCCTTTGTCAGTTGCTTCATTTGCAAATATTTTCTCCCATTCTGAGGGTTGTCTTTTGGTCTTGTTTATGGTTTCCTTTGCTGTGCAAAAGCTTTGAAGTTTCATGAGGTCCCATTTGTTTATTTTTGTTTTTACTTCCATTTCTCTAGGAGGTGGGTCAAAAAAGATCTTGCTGTGATTTATGTCATAGAGTGTTCTGCCTATGTTTTCCTCTAAGAGTTTAATAGTGTCTGGCCTTCATTTAGGTCTTTAATCCATTTTGAGTTTATTTTTGATTATGGTGTTAGGGAGTGTTCTAATTTCATTCTATTACATGTAGGTGTCCAGTTTTCCCAGCACCACTTATTGAAGAGGCTGTCCTTTCTCCACTGTATATTCTTGCCTCCTTTATCAAAGATAAGGTGACCATATGTGCGTGGGTTTATCTCTGGGCTTTCTATCCTGTTCCATTGATCTATCTTTCTGTTTTTGTGCCAGTACCATACTGTCTTGAATACTGTAGCTTTGTGGTATACTCTGAAGTCAGGGAGCCTGATTCCTCCAGCTGTTTTACTTTCTCAAGATTGCTTTGGCTCTTTGGGGTCTTTTGTGTCTCCATACTAATTTTAAGATTTTTCTGTTCTAGTTCTGTGAAAAATGCCAGTGGTAGTTTGACAGGGATTGCACTGAATCTGTAGATTGCTTGGGGTAGTAGAGTCATTTTCACAATGTTGATTCTTCCAATCCAAGAACATGGTATATCTCTCCATCTATTTGTATCATCTTTAATGTCTTTCACCAGTGTCTTATAATTTTCTGCATACAGGTCTTTTGTCTCCTTAGGTAGGTTTATTCCTAGATATTTTATTCTTTTTGTTGCAATGGTAAATGGGAGTGTTTTCTTAATTTCACTTTCAGATTTTCCATCATTAGTGTATAGGAATGCCAGAGATTTCTGTGCATTAATTTTGTATCCTGCAACTTTACCAAATTCATTGATTAGCTCTAGTAGTTTTCTGGTAGCATCTTTAGGATTCTCTATGTAGAGTATCATGTCATCTACAAACAGTGACAGCTTTACTTCTTCTTTCCTGATTTGGATATCTTTTATTTCTTTCTCTTCTCTGATTGCTGTGGCTAAAACTTCCAAAACTATGTTGAATAATAGTGGTGAGAGTGGGCAACCTTGTCTTGTTCCTGAGCTTAGTGGAAATGCTTTCAGTTTTTCACCATTGAGGACAATGTTGGCTGTGGGTTTGTCATATATGGCCTTTATTATGCTGAGGTAAGTTCCCTCTATGACTAGTTTCTGGAGGGTTTTTATCATAAATGGGTGTTGAATTTTGTCAAAAGCTTTCTCTGCAACTATTGAGATGATCATATGGTTTTTCTCCTTCAGTTTGTTAATATGGTGTATCACATTGATTGATTTGTGTATATTGAAGAATCCTTGCATTCCTGGGATAAACCCCACTTGATCATGGTGTTTGATCCTTTTAATGTGCTGTTGGATTCTGTTTGCCAGTATGTTCTTAAGGATTTTTGCATCTATGTTCATCAGTGATATTGGCCTGTAGTTTTCTTTCTTTGTGACATTTTTCTCTGGTTTTGGTATCAGGGTGATGGTGGCCTCATATAATGAGTTTGGGAGTGTTCCTCCCTCTGCTATATTTTGGAAGAGTTTGACAAGGATAGGTGTTAGCTTTTCTCTAAATGTTTGATAGAATTCACCTGTGAAGCCACCTGGTCCTGGGCTTTTGTTTGTTGGAAGATTTTTAATCACATTTTCAATTTCAGTGCTTGTGATTGGTCTGTTCATATTTTCTACTTCTTCCTGGTTCAGTCTTGGAAGGTTGTGCATTTCTAAGAATTTGTCCATTTCTTCCAGGTTGTCCATTTTATTGGCATAGAGTTGCTTGTAGTAATCTCTCATGATTCTTTGTATTTCTGCAGGGTCAGTTGTTACTTCTTCTTTTTTTTTTTTTTTTTTTTAACATCTTTATTGGAGTATAACTGCTTTACAATGGTATGTTAGTTTCAGTTTCACAACAAAATGAATCAGTTATATATATACATATATTCCCATATCTCTTCCCGCTTGCGTCTCCCTCCCTCCCACCCTCCCTATCCCACCCCTCCAGGCGGTCACAAAGCACCGAGCTGATCTCCCTGTGCTACGCGGCTGCTTCCCACTAGCTATCTACCTTACGTTTGGTAGTGTATATATGTCCATGCCTCTTTATCGCTTTGTCACCGTTTACCCTTCCCCCTCCCCATAGTCTCAAGTCCATTCTCTAGTAAGTCTGTGTCTTTATTGCTGTTTCACCCCTAGGTTTTTCATGACATTTTTTTTTTTTAAATTCCATATATATGTGTTAGCATACGGTATTTGTCTCTCTCTTTCTGACTTACTTCACTCTGTATGACAGACTCTAGGTCTATCCACCTCATTACAAATAGCTCAATTTCGTCTCTTTTTATGGCTGAGTAATATTCCATTGTATATATGTGCCACATCTTCTTTATCCATTCATCCGATGATGGACACTTAGGTTGTTTCTATCTCTGGGCTATTGTAAATAGAGCTGCAATGAACATTGTGGTACATGGCTCTTTTTGAATTACGGTTTTCTCAGGGTATATGCCCAGTAGTGGGATTCCTGGGTTGTATGGTAGTTCTATTTTTAGATTTTAAGGAATCTCCATACTATTCTCCATAGTGGCTGCATCAATTTACATTCCCACTAACAGAGCAAGAGGGTTCCCTTTTCTCCACACCCTCTCCAGCATTTATTCTTTGTATATTTTTTTGATGATGGCCATTCTGACTGGTGTGAGATGATATCTCATTGTAATTTTGATTTGCATTTATCTAATGATTAATGATGTTGAGCATTCTTTCATGTGTTTGTTGGCAGTCTGTATATCTTCTTTGGAGAAATGTCTGTTTAGGTCTTCTGCCCACTTTTGGATTGGGTTGCTTGTTTTTCTGATATTGAGCTGCATGAGCTGCTTGTAAATTTTGGAGATTAATCCTTTGTCAGTTGCTTCATTTGCAAATATTTTCTCCCATTCTGAGGGTTGTCTTTTGGTCTTCTTTATGGTTTCCTTTGCTGCGCAAAAGCTTTTAAGTTTCATTAGGTCCCATTTGTTTACTTTTGTTTTTATTTCCATTTCTCTAGGAGGTGGGTCAAAAAGGACCTTGCTGTGATTTATGTCATAGAGTGTTCTGCCTATGTTTTCCTCTAAGAGTTTGATAGTTTCTGGCCTTACATTTAGGTCTTTAATCCATTTTGAGCTTATTTTTGTGTATGGTGTTAGGGAGTGATCTAATCTCATACTTTTACATGTACCTGTCCAGTTTTCCCAGCACCACTTATTGAATAGGCTGTCCTTTCTCCACTGTACATTTCTGCCTCCTTTGTCAAAGATAAGGTGACCATATGTGCGTGGGTTTATCTCTGGGCTTTCTATCCTGTTCCATTGATCTATCTGTTTTTGTGCCAGTACCATACCGTCTTGATAACTGTAGCTTTGTAGTATAGTCTGAAGTCAGGGAGCCTGATTCCTCCACTTCCTTCTTTCGTTCTCAAGATTGCTTTGGCTATTCGGGGTCTTTTGTGTTTCCATACAAATTGTGAAATTTTTTGTTCTAGTTCTGTGAAAAATGCCAGTGGTAGTTTGATAGGGATTGCATTGAATCTATAGATTGCTTTGGGTAGTATAGTCATTTTCACAATGTTGATTCTTCCAATCCAAGAACATGGTATATCTCTCCATCTATTTGTATCATCTTTAATTTCTTTCATCAGTGTCTTATAATTTTCTGCATACAGATCTTTTGTCTCCTTAGGTAGGTTTATTCCTAGATATTTTATTCTTTTTGCTGCAATGGTAAATGGGAGTGTTTTCTTGATTTCACTTTCAGATTTTTCATCATTAGTATATAGGAATGCCAGAGATTTCTGTGCATTAATTTTGTATCCTGCCACTTTACCAAATTCATTGATTAGCTCTAGTAGTTTTCTGGTAGCATCTTTAGGGTTCTCTATGTATAGGATCATGTCATCTGCAAACAGTGACAGCTTTACTTCTTCTTTTCCGATTTGGATTCCTTTTATTTCCTTTTCTTCTCTGATTGCTGTGGCTAAAACTTCCAAAACTATGTTGAATAAGAGTGGTGAGAGTGGGCAACCTTGTCTTGTTCCTGAGCTTAGTGGAAATGCTTTCAGTTTTTCACCATTGAGGATGATGTTTGCTGTGGGCTTGTCATATATGGCCTTTATTATGTTGAGGAAAGTTCCCTTTATGCCTACTTTCTGCAGGGTTTTTATCATAAATGGGTGTTGAATTTTGTCAAAAGCTTTCTCTGCATCTATTGAGATGATCATATGGTTTTTCTCCTTCAGTTTGTTAATATGGTGTATCACATTGATAGTTTTGCGTATATTGAAGAATCCTTGCATTCCTGGAATAAACCCCACTTGATCATGGTGTATGATCCTTTTAATGTGCTGTTGGATTCTGTTTGCTAGTATTTTGTTGAGGATTTTTGCATCTATGTTCATCAGTGATATTGGCCTGTAGTTTTCTTTCTTTGTGACATTTTTCTCTGGTTTTGGTATCAGGGTGATGGTGGCCTCGTATAATGAGTTTGGGAGTGTTCCTCCCTCTGCTATATTTTGGAAGAGTTTGAGAAGGATAGGTGTTAGCTCTTCTCTAAATGTTTGATAGAATTCGCCTGTGAAGCCATCTGGTCCTGGGCTTTTCTTTGTTGGAAGATTTTTAATCACAGTTTCAATTTCAGTGCTTGTGATTGGTCTGTTCATATTTTCTATTTCTTCCTGATTCAGTCTTGGCAGGTTGTGCATTTCTAAGAATTTGTCCATTTCTTCCAGATTGTCCATTTTATTGGCATAGAGTTGCTTGTAGTAATCTCTCATGATCTCTTTTATTTCTGCAGTGTCAGTTGTTACTTCTCCTTTTTCATTTCTAATTCTATTGATTTGAGTCTTCTCCCTTTTTTTCTTGATGAGTCTGGCTAATGGTTTATCAATTTTGTTTATCTTCTCAAAGAACCAGCTTTTAGTTTTATTGATCTTTGCTACAGTTTTCTTCATTTCTTTTTCATTTATTTCTGATCTGATCTTTATGATTTCTTTCCTTCTGCTAACTTGGGGTTTTTTTTTTGTTTTTCTTTCTCTAATTGCTTTAGGTGTTAAGGTTAGGTTGTTTATTTCAGATGTTTCTTGTTTTTTAAGGTAGGATTGTATTGCTATAAACTTCCCTCTTAGAACTGCTTTTGCTGCATCCCATAGTTTTTGGATCGTCGTGTTTTCATTGTCATTTGTCTCTAGGTATTTTTTTTTTTTTTTTTGGTGGTACGCGGGCCTCTTACTCTTGTGGCCTCTCCCGTTGCGGAGCAACAGGCTCCTGACGCACAGGCTCAGCGGCAGTGGCTCACGGGTCCAGCTGCTCCGCGGCATGTGGGATCTTCCCAGACCGGGGCACGAACCTGTGTCCCCTGCATCGGCAGGCGGACTCTCAACCACTGCGCCACCAGGGAAGCCCTCTAGGTATTTTTTGATTTCCTCTTTGATTTCTTCAGTTATCTCTTGGTTATTAAGTAGTGTATTGTTTAGCCTCCATGTGTTTGTATTTTTTACAGATCTTTTCCTGTAATTGATACCTAGACTCATAGCATTGTGCTCGGAAAAGATACTTGATATGATTTCAATTTTCTTAAATTTACCAAGGCTTGATTTGTGACCCAAGATATGATCTATCCTGGAGACTGTTCCATGTGCACTTGAGAAGAAAGTGTATTCTGTTGTTTTTGGGTGGAATGTCCTATAAATATCAATTAAGTCCATCTTGTTTAATGTAGCATTTAGAGCTTGTGTTTCCTTATTTATTTTCATTTTGGATGATCTGTCCATTGGTGAAAGTTGGGTGTTAAAGGCCCCTACTACGATCGTGTTACTGTCGATTTCCCCTTTTATGGCTGTTAGTACTTGACTTATGTATTGAGGTGGTCCTATGTTGGGTACATAAATATTTACAATTGTTATATCTTCTTCTTGGATTGATCCCTTGATCATTAGGTAGTGTCCCTCTTTGTCCCTTGTAATAGTCTTTGTTTTAAAGTCTATTTTGTCTGATACTAGAATTGCTATGCCAGCTTTCTTTTGATTTCCATTTGCCTGAAAAAGAACATCTTTTTCTGTCCCCTCACTTTCAGTCTGTATGTGTCCCTAGGTCTGAAGTGGGTCTCTTGTAGGCAACATATATATGGGTCTTGTTTTTGTATCCATTCAGCCAGTCTATGTCTTTTGGTGGGAGCATTTAATCCATTTACATTTAAGGTAATTATCGATATGTATGTCCTATTACCATTTTCTTAATTGTTTGGGGTTTGTCATTGTAGTTCTTTTCCTTCTCTTGTGTTTCCTGCCTAAAGAAGTTCCTTTAGCATTTGTTGTAAAGCTGGTTTGGTGGTGCTGAATTCTCTTAGCTTTTGCTTGTCTGTAAAGATTTTAATTTCTCCGTTAAATCTGAATGAGATCCCTGCTGGGTAGAGTAATCTTGGTTGTAGGTTCTTCCCCTTCATCACTTTAAATATGTCCTGCCACTTCCTTCTGGCTTGCAGAGTTTCTGCTGAAAGATCAGCTGTTAACCTTATGGGGATTCCCTTGTATGTAATTTGTTGTTTTTCCCTTGCTGCTTTTAATATTTTTTCTTTGTATTTAATTTTTGATAGTTTGATTGATATGTGTCTTGGTGTGTTTCTCCTTGGATTTATCCTATACGGGACTCTGTGTGCTTCCTGGAGTTGATTAACTATTTCCTTTCCCATATTAGGGAAGTTTTCAACTGTAATCTCTTCAAGTATTTTCTCAGTCCCTTTCATTTTCTCTTCGTCTTCTGGGACCCCTATAATTCGAATGTTGGTGCATTTAATGTTGTCCCAGAGGTCTTTGAGACTGTCCTCACTTTTCTTCATTTTTTTTTTCTTTATTCTGCTCTGCAGTAGTTTAATAATTTCCACTATTTTATCTTCCAGGTCACTTATCTGTTTTTCTGCCTCAGTTATTCTGCTAGTGATCCCTTCTAGAGAATTTTTAATTTCATTTATTGTGTTGTTCATCACTGTCTGTTTGCTCTTTAGTTCTTCTAGGTCCTTGTTAAACATTTCTTGTATTTTCTCCATTCTATTTCCAAGATTTTGGATCATCTTTACTATCATTATTCTGAATTCTTTTTCAGGTAGACTCCCTATTTCCTTTTCATTTGTTAGGTCTGGTGGGTTTCCACCTTGCTCCTTCATCTGCTGTGTGTTTCTCTGTCTTCTCATTTTACTTAACTTACTGTGTTTGGGGTCTCCTTTTCACAGCCTGCACGTTCGTAGTTCCCATTGTTTTTGCTTTCTGCCCCCAGTGGCTAAGGTTGGTTCCATGAGTTGTGTAGGCTTCCTGGTGGAGGGGACTAGTGCCTGTGTTCTGGTGGATGAGGCTGGATCTTGTCTTTCTGGTGGGCAGGTGCATGTCTGGTGGTGTGTTTTGGGGTGTCTGTGGCCTTATTATGATTTTAGGCAGCCTCTGTGCTAATGGGTAGGGTTGTGTTCCTATCTTGCTAGTTGTTTGGCATAGGGTGTTCTGCACTGGAGCTTGCTGGTCGTTGAGTGGAACTGGATCTTGGCGATGAGATGGAGATCTCTGGGAGATTTTCACCGTTTGATATTATGTGGAGCTGGGAGGTCTCTTGTGGACCAATGTCCTGAGAACTTGGCTCTCCCATCTCAGCTGCATGGCCCTGACACCTGGCTGGAGCACCAAGAGCTTGTCATCCACACGGCTCAGAATAAAAGGGAGGAAAAAAAAAAAGAAAGAAGAAGAGAAAATAAAATAAAATAAAGTTATTAAAATAAAAAATAATTATTAAAAAAATTTTTTAAGTAATAAAAAAAAGAAAGAAAGAAGAGAGCAACCAAACCAAACAAAAACCCCCCCAATGATAACAAGCACTAAAAACTATACTAAAAAAAAAAAAGAAAAACGGACAGACATAACGCTAGGACAAATGGTTAAAGCAAAGCTATACAGACAAAATCATACACAGAAGCATACACATACACACTCACAAAAAAAGAAAAAGGGAAAAAAATATATATATATTGTTGTTCCCAAAGTCCACTTCCTCAATTTTGGGATGCTTCGTTGTCTATTCAGGTATTCCACAGATGCAGGGTACATCAAGTTGAATGTGGATATTTAATCTGCTCCTCCTGAGGCTGCTGGTAGAGATTTCCCATTCTCTTCTTTGTTCGCACAGCTCCTGGGGTTCAGCTTTGGATTTGGCCCCAACTCTGCGTGTAGGTCGCCTGAGGGCGTCTGTTCTTCGCTCAGACAGGACGGGGTTAAAGGAGCCGCTGACTCGGGGGCTCTGGCTCACTCAGGCCAGGGGGAGGGAGGGCACGGAGTTCGGGGCAAGCCTGCAGCAGCAGAGGCCAGTGTGACATTGCAACAGCCTGAGGCACACCATGTATTCTCCCGGAGAAGTTGTCCCTGGATCATGGGACCCTGACAGTGGCGGGCTGCACAGGCTCCCGGGAGGGGAGGTGTGAATAGTGACCTGTGCTTGCACACAGCCTTCTTGGTGGCCGCAGCAGCAGCCTAAATGTCTCATGCCGATCTCTGGGGTCTGCGCTGACAGCTGTGGCTCGCGCCTGTCTCTGGAGCTCCTTTAAGCGCGCTCTTAATCCCCTCTCCTCGTGCACCAGGAAACAAAGAGGGAAGAAAAAGTCTCTTGCCTCTTCAGCAGCTCCAGACTTTTCCCGGACTCCCTCCCGGCTAGCTGTGGCGCACTTGCCCCCTTCAGGCTGTGTTCATGCTGCCAGTCCTCTCCCTGTGATCCGACCGAAGCCCGAGCCTCAGCTCCCAGCCCCCGCCTGTCCCGGCAGGTGAGCAGACAAGCCTCTTGGGCTGGTGAGTGCTGGTCAGCACCGATCCTCTGTGCGGGAATCTCTCTGCTTTGCTCTCCGCACCCCTGTTGCTGCGCTCTCCTCTGTGGCTCAGAAGCTTCCCCCATCTGCCACCCACAGTCTCCGCCTGCAAAGGGGCTTCCTAGTGTGTGGAAAACTTTCCTGCTTCACAGTTCCCTCCCACTGGTGCAGGTCCCGTCCCTATTCTTTTGCCTCTGTTTTTTCTTTTGCCCTACCCAGGTATGTGGGGAGTTTCTTGCCTTTTGGGAGGTCCAACGTCTTCTGCCAGCATTCAGTAGGTGTTCTGTAGGAGTTGTCCCACATTTAGATGTATTTCTGATGTATTTGTGGGGAGGAATGTGATCTCCATATCTCTTCCGCCATCTTGAAGCTCCTCCAGAGGTAAAATTTTTAATCTTGTCATTTTAATTTGTTTTCCTTTTATATGTATCACAACGTTGGTTTTAATTTTTACTCACAGTTGCCTATATTTGTCACCCCCATATTTTAGATCCTGATTTTTCTTTACTCATACTATTAGTTTCTCTTCCTTTTTCAATCTCTTTCTACAGTCTTGGACATCACCTTTTATATAACACCACTGGATTTATATAATTCCAGTACTCCTTTACCCAAGTCACTCCCCAACTCAAAAACCTTCACTGGATCCCCATTGCCTACTGAATTAAATCCAGAACCTTTATCCTTACACTTAAGACATATTCCATGTTATCTTTTCTTCTAAAATATGATCCTATATGTACTTCCAACAAGAATGGGGCTTCCCCATGGACCTCACGTAAAGAGTGTACTTCCTGCTTCCATGTCCTTACACGTGCCGTTCCCTCTGCCCAGAATGCCCTCCTCTCCCTCTCTGCCTGAGGAATCCTACCTTCCTTGGAAACAAGCTCACATGCCATCTTCTGCGCATGCCCTAAACAAATGCAGACAAGAAGAAAGGTCATGCTTACCGGCACTTTCATTTTAAATTCATCTCGATAGTACTTAATGCCAATGTCAGTGAATGTCCTCTGGATAAAGCAGGATGGACGAAGAATGAATATAAGCTGCAAGTTTCCTGGAAATGCTACCTGGAATGATCATAAAAAGTGTCAGGGCAAATGTCACATCCATTGGTCTCCTCTTGCCCAAGATTACAGATGACAAAGTTAAAGTGGACACCATGGATACCAAGAATTAGAATATATTTCACAGGATTTCACAGCTGAAAGAGCTCTTACTGGTCACATAATCTAAACCCCTCCTTAAAAGCAAAACCAAACCAACCAAACAAAAAGATTTTCTGATTAAAAAAACACTTTATAGAAAAATTGAGAAATTAATAAAAGTATACATTAGAATAAGAAAACCACCCATGATTTCATAACCATTCTTAATATTTCAATTTAATTATTTCTAGGCTATTTTCTCTGCTTAAATATCTAGCGTAGTTAAACTCAACCTGTAGAAATATTTTGCAACCTGCCTTTTAATTTAATATTATACCATGAGCTTTTATTTCTGTTATTAAAAATTCTTTGGAAATATTTTTATGGGTGTAACCAATCCCTTATTACTAGTGATTTAGGCTCCTCCATATTTTTAGTATTATAAATAACACTAAAATGAAATCTTTATCCACATTTTAGAGCATAGCTTCCTAGAAAAATTGCTGAGTCAAAGATTTAGTATTTTAAGGGTTCTTAATGCATCTTATTGCTAAGTTGCTTTCAGGAAGCACTGTTCTCATCTTGAGGTAAGATTCTGAGAAATGAGATAACAAATTCATGTAACAACTTAGTGTCAAAATTGGGAATCCAAGTCTCCCATCACTCATGGCTTTCCATTCTTCCAGTGGTTCTCAAGAACAACCTGCTGAAGTGCTTGTTAAAATATAGTCTGGTCTTGGGACTTCCCTGGTGGCACAGTGATTAAGAATCCACCTGCCAATGCAGGGGACACGGGTTTGAGCCCTGGTCCAGGAAGATCCCACATGTCGTGGAGCAACTAAGCCCATGAGCTACAACTACTGAGCCTGCGCTCTAGAGTCCACGAGCCACAACTACTGAAGCCTGCATGCCTAGAGCCCATGCTCTGCAACAAGAGAAGACACCACAATGAGAAGCCCGCGCACCACAACAAAGAGTAGCTCCCACTCGCCACAACTAGAAAAAGCCCGTGCGTAGCAACAAAGACCCAATGCAGCAAAAAATAAATAAATAAATAAATAAACTTATTTTAAAAATCATAATAATCTGGTCTTTACCCTGAAATATTCTGATTCATTAGGACTGGGATAAAGTCCAGATATCTGTATTTTTAACAAGCACCTGAAGAGATTCTGACTGGTAGTCAGGTTTTCAGATCCCCGCACTATAGGATTTTTCACACATAAAGGTGATCAATGTAATTCTTGGACACATTAGTCTCAAGTATTAGATGAGTCAAGTATTGTCTATGAATCCTGGGAAACCACAACTCTCTGGAGGCCAGAACTCTGGAATGGTCATGGGCACTGTCTAAATCCTCGGGGCATCAACCGTCGTTGTAGTTATCCCTCAAATAAATATGGTAGGGAATTCCCTGGTGGTGCAGTGGTTAAGAATCTGCCTGCCATTGCAGGGGACATGGGTTTGAGCCCTGCTCCAGGAAGATCCCACATGCCACAGAGCAACTAAGCCCGTGGACCACAACTACTGAGCCCGTGTGCCACAACTACTGAAGCCCATGCGCCTAGAGCCCGTGCTCTGCGACAGGAGAAGCCACCACAATGAGAAGCCTGTGCACCACAATGAAGAGTAGCCCCCGCTCACTGCAACTAGAGAAAGCCCACACGCAGCTAGGAAGACCCAGCACAGCCAAAAATAAATAAAGTAATTAAATAAATTAAAAAATTAAAAAAGTAAACCAAAGGGACAAAACAATCCATGCACAAAGAGAAGGGAGTCTTCCATTCCCTCATCTTTGAAATTCAAGTTCCTAAACAGAAGATCCTTATATTTTTTTATGTCTGGACGGGACAAATGAGCTGAGACACTATTTGTGTATCTGGATGAGGCTCCAAAGTGATCTGAGAGAGACTCTGTATGTGTCCATGTCCCTATGTGTGACTGCTTCTGTAAGTAGGCATAACTGAGGCTTCAAACATCCCTCTTCCATTCCAGCCTCTACATTACCATCCTACCATATCCCATCATCTTCAGCCAGTCCCAACTGCCCCAGGGAGGCATGCTTTGGTGGAAATGTTGGTGTGGCTGGCCCTGAGGTGTCTTTGCCTGCTCATGTGGCTGAGTTCCCTGGTCTGAGGTCCCTACAGCTAAAGGATGCATGTACTTGCCGGAAGGCAACAAATAGGGGTAAACATCAGACTAATAAGATGGAAAAGGAAGCCTATCCAAGGTTCTGCAATTTAATGCCAAAAGCAAGCACCTATCGTATCACTTTTTTTGGCTTTGCCAGTGTCCTTCTAATTTGTGAAAAAATAATTTGAAAACTAAAATGAAGACTGCCTTAAATTAGGTGATCCCCAAAGCAAACCCTAAGATAAGAATTTGGGTCTAAAGAGTTTACTGAGGAGGTGATCCCGGGAAAAAGAGTTAGGGAGTATGGGGGCGCTGGTGAGACAGTGATGGCTAGAGAGCCCGTGTATCAGTGAAGGGGGACTGCTGCGGGCAGAAAAGGCCGGGACCCTCCAAAATTCTGTACGGAACGTACCTCAGAACTGTCCCACTGAGGGGTGCAGAAGCTGGGGTTTTTATCCACCAACGCCCATAACTCAGTAGCTGCAGGTCACTGCTGGAGCATTAACTTCCCAGCACTCCCTACCCACTCCTCTCCAGTGACCAGAGAGGTCAATAAGGTAAACAGACTCAGGAAGCCTTTGACATGCTCAGGAATCATCTGTAAGTGACCTTCAGGTGGCAGAGCGGATATGGACATGACACAACAGCCTCTGCTACAAAGACCTTCCCAAAATTTGGCATAAAATGACTTCCACTTCCCCATGACTTTGATGTGAAATAGTTGAATAGACAATTTAAATGACCTTTATAATAAGAGCACAAAAATAAATATTTACAGCTATTCGTGTCAAGGATGCTTTTACGGAGCTCCACTTGTCCCTTCGTCTGTCGATAACAATGACGAATCCGATGCTGGCAGCCTCCACACTGCAAAAAAGGGTGTGGTCAGTATCAGACACAGTGAAACACATGGGTTCTGTGGGGCTCCTTCAGCAGAACAATTCCACTGTCTCCGTGTCACTCCAGGCTTGCTGTGTAAACACCCTGCACAGCAGGAGGGGATAACCGGGTCTGACTTCCCTGATAAAGGAACCAGCTTCCTCTCCTCCTCTGAGCCTGGCAGCCTTCACAAAACAGAAGGCATGTCTCAAACCCTCTCAAGGGCTCTGTTTCTCGCTGGCAAACGTATGAAACACCCAACGAGCACAAGAACTCACGTCAGTCGGGCACCACATGTCGCAGTGTAGGCAGAGGACCTCGAGGTTGAGCTCTGCCATCTTTCCACTCCCAAGACAGACATTCAAGGAGCTATCAACATCCTTCCCTAGGAGTCAGTCCCAGAGGTGTTCAGAAATAACACAGGTCAATGGGGAAAACAACCCCCTTCCAGTGCCTGGTCACAAATGGCCAGAAAACCATAGGCACAAGAAGGTATCAACTTCATGAAAAACAAAAAAAAAGCTGTTTGGTCCCCTCTGAAGTCCCCACAAAATTCTCACAAATTTTTTAAAACTAAAGCCCTAAAAGGGAAAACATTTTTCTTCTCGCTCTTTGGGAGAAACTATGGGAAGAAAGAGCAAGGGCTTTGGAATCTGGTTCATATCCTACTGCTGCCTCTTACTAGCACTGAGACTTGGGGTCATCACCTAACCTCTCTAACGCTGCTCCCTAATCTGTAAGATAAGAACAATACCACCAATAACGAAGTGGTTAAGAGCACTAATTCTGAAGCCAGCCTGCCTAGGTTTGAAACATGAATTTTTATATAAATATGAACTTATATATTGTGTACTTGTGTGGAAGGGAAGTTACTTAACCTCTAGTTTCTCAGACTCCTCATTTGTAAAGTAGGAACAATAATAGTACCTGTCGAGTTGATGTGAGTACTGTAGAGTTGATGTGAGGATTAAATGAGTACGTATAGATGTATAAGATGCTCAGAATAATGCCTGACACTTGACAACACTGTATAAGTACTACTATTATGATGATTTCTTATGTGCTTGTCATGAAGATTAAAAGATATCAAGGTCACAAAAAGTAGCTGGCCTATAGTAAACCTTCAGTAACTCTCTAATTTGGGTAAAAGGTGAGCTTTACCCTAAAAAAGTATATGTATGCAAATAAGGCAGAAGATCTAAGCAAATTCTGCAAGATAACATAAATAGCTGATCCGAAGTAAGAATTATTGGGCCAACCCATTATCACAGTTCCACATTGACCCAGGTTCTCTCACTGGAAACATTTTCCACTCCAGGCCACAGTGCAAGGAAGGGTGGTCCTACTGGTTGGAAGAGGCAGGGATCAGAGATTAAAGATACAACTGTGGCCGGAATTTGAGGGGCATAGCTGTCAAGAGGGGAAGCCTCAGAGAGGAAACCCCAGAAGTTTTCATGGAAATTCCCCTTTAATGCTTAGCCAACTCCTGGGCTCTATGATTTTAGGTGAGACTCCAGGAGTCTGGCAGAGAATAGCAACTGCACATGTCAGAACTGATGAGAAATTATGAAGCTTGCATAGTTCTGGGGAGAGACAACTGGTATTTGGGCCCAGCCAGAAGAGGCAGACTTTGATGAACACCCTGGGCATTCAGGTGAAACTCTATAAAGGCCATACTCTAGGATAAATGAAACACCATAGGAGTTTCCACAGGATTAAGGCTACACTCCAGGAGTAAGGACAAAACAGGAATAAACTTGCCCAAAGCAAAACTAAAACCAGGCCTCAAAAAGATTAAGGTGAGTCACCAGTATTTTAACTGCCAGTGCACATATATGTATAACCGAATTGCTTTGCTGTACACTAGAAACTAACACAACATTGTAAATCAACTATACTTCAATTAAAAGTTTTTTAAAGATGCATTATTTCAACAGAGAACTATAATCCATAATAAAGAATCAAATGAACCTTCTAGAATTACAAAACATCAATGTCTGAAATTAAGAACTCATTCAATTTGCTTAATAGCAGATTGAACACAGCAGAAGACAGGATAAGTGAAATAAGACAGATCAATTAAAAATATTCAAACTGAAACACAGGGGGAAAATGGAAAGAAAAGAATGTAAAGGAGATGTGGGACATGAACAGAAGTCCCAGAAGGAGAGGAGAGAGTGTACGTTACAGAAACAATACTTGAAAAAATAATGAAGAAATTTCCATATCTGATCAACGACATCATCTCACAGATTCAAGCAGCTCTTCCAATACCAAGCAGGATAAATGTAAAGAAAAGCTCACCTAGACATATCAGAGCCAAGTAGCTGAAAATTAAAGATAAGGAGAAAATTCTTAAAAGCAACTGGTGAAAAAAGATACATTACCTTCAGAGTAACATTAAAAATAATCACTGATTTTCAAACTATGGAAGCCACAATCCAATGATATATGTTCAGAGTATTTTTTTGTTTTATTTATTCATTTATTCATTCATTCATTCATTCATTCATTCATTCATTTATGGCTGTGTTGGGTCTTCGTTGCTGCACGCGGGCTTTCTCTAGTTGCAGAGAGCAGGGGCTACTCTTCGTTGCGGTGTGTGGGCTTCTCATCATGGTGGCTTCTCTTGTTGTGGAGCATAGGCTCTAGGCATGCGGGCTTCAGTAGCTGCAGCATGCAGGCTCAGTAGTTGTGGCTCGCAGGCTCTAGAGCAGAGGCTCAGTAGTCGTGGCACACAGGCTTAATTACTCCATGGCATGTGGGATCTTCCTGGACCAGGGCTCAAACCCGTGTCCCCTGCATTGGCAGGTGGATTCTTAACCACTGCGCAACCAGGGAAGTCCCTGTTCAGAGTATTGACCTAAAAAACTATTCATTTAGAATTCTATACTCACTGACAATCTATTTTAAAAAATGAAGGTGGGCTTGCCTATTACTCTGGTAATAGGCAAATGAATGTTCCTAAAAGGAAATAATCCCACATGGTAACCTCAATCTCCAAGAAGGAATACAGGGCACTGTATATATTAAGTATGTGGATAAATATTATCAACTATGCTTTTATTTCACTAAAAGACTATTGACTATTCAAAGCAAAAATAATAACAAAGTATTATTAAATATAATATATATGTAAAATGATATGTACTGTAACACTAGAGAAACCATTGCTCTTCTAATAGAAGAGTTAAAATGTAATACTGAAAATATTTGAATGATTCAAGGGTGGGCAGGTGCTATAGACTGAATTGTGTCCCCCTCAAATTCATATGTTGAAGCTCTATCAATGTGACTGTAACTGGAGATAGGGCCTGCAAGGAAGTGATAAAGGTTAAATAAGGTCATAAGTGTGGAGTCCTAATTCAACAGGGCTGGTGCCCTTACAAGAAGAGGAAGAGACACCAGAGCTCTCTCTGCCATGTGAGAACACTGTAAGAATACAGCTGTCAGCAGTCAGAAAGAGAGCCTTACCAGAAACGGAATCAGCTGAAACCTTGATCTTTGACTTCTAACCTCCAGAACCATGAGAAAAGAAATTTCTGTTGGTTAAGCCAGCAGTCTACGGTATTTTGTTATGGCAGCCAGAGCAGACTAATATGGCAGGAAAGGAGGAAAAAGGAACAAGTCACAGATGGTACAAATAGCAAGATGGTAAATTTAAACACAACCAATCTCAATAATCACATTAACTGGAAATGTTCTATATGACTCCATTAAAAAGGCAAATAGTGTCAGGGTGAAAATACTGATTACAAGAGATAGTGATTGCACTTTAAACATAAAGACAGATACATTAAAAGAAAGAGGATGGTAAAAGATATGCCATGCAGTCAGTAATCATAAGAAAGCCAGTGTGGCTATATTAATATTAGAAAAAGTAGGGTCAAAGAGAGGGAGTGTTGGCAGAGATAAATGATTCATAAAAATAAAAAAGTCAGGGCTTCCCTGGTGGCTCAGTGGTTGAGAGTCCGCCCGCCGATGCAGGGTACACGGGTTCGTGCCCCGGTCTGGGAGGAAGGATCCCATATGCCGCGGAGCGGCTGGGCCCATGAGCCATGGCCGCTGAGCCTGCGCATCCAGAGCCTGTGCTCCGCAACGGGAGAGGCCACAACAGTGAGAGGCCCGCGTACCGCAAAAAAAAATAAAAATAAAAAAGTCCATAGATAGCTAGTGGGAAGCTGTGGTATAGCACAGAGAGATCAGCTCTGTGCTTTGTGATGACTTAGTGGGGTGGGATGGGGAGGGTGGGAGGGAGGCTCATGAGGAAGGGAATATAGGTATACATATAGCTGATTCATTTTGTTGTACAGCAGAAACTAACACAACATTGTAAAGCAATTATAATCCAATAAAGAAATATATAAAAATAAATAAATAGTTTATTAGGAAGATATAACAATCCTAAATGTGTATGTATGAAGTAACATTGATTCAAAATACATTAATAAAAATTTATAGAACTAAAAGAAAAATAGTTAAATCCACAATCAAAGTTAATGATTTTAACACTTCTCTCCTAATAACTGATAGAACAAACAGTCAAAAAATCAGCAAGGATATAGACTTGACTTTGAAGAACTCAGCGTCCATTCTTTTTAGAAGGACACGGGACATTCATCAAATAGTCCATTATCCTAGGCCACGAAGCAAATTTCAACACATTTTAAAGAACTGCAATCATACAGGTTGTATTTCTGATCACCATGGAATTAAATTGGAACTCTATTATTCTGTTTTATTTTTCATTTCCTTCCCCCCCCCTCCATCCCTCCCTTCCTTCCTTCCTCCCTTTCTTCCTTCCTTCTTTCCTCTCTCTCTTTCTTTCCAATCCTTTTCTTTTCTTTGGGTTTAACTGCCATTGTATTTTTTTAACTTCTTAAGGTAGAAGATTGTATCATTGATCTTTCCTATCTTCCTATCTTCCCTCATAAGTATTTAAAGCTATAATTCTCTCCTAAACACTGCTTTAGCTACATCATGTAAATGTTGATATATTGTTTTCATTATTGTTCAGCTAAAAGTGTTTTCTAATTTCCTTTATGATTTCTTCTTTAGTTTATGGATTATTTAGAGGTGGTTGCTTAGCTTCCAAATATTTTTTTTTCTAATCAACGATAATAAAATCAGAATAGTGGTTTCCTTGGGGAAGGGAAGGGGTAGGAGTGCAGATATTGATAGAAAAGAAGCAGGAGGAAACCTTCACAGAAATATTCTATACCCTCGTCTGGGTGGTTGTTACATGATGTATAGACAGGTAAATATTCATCGAGCTATACAGTTGAGATGTGTATACTTTATGTAAATTATAACTCAGCTTAAAAACCCAAGGAATTAAATGAATTCAAGTTGTGAAAAAGGAAAAATATTATACAACTTAAAAACAACGATCCATACTTATCGAGTGCACAGTAGGTGTCAGGCACTGATCAAAGGGCATACAACAATGACCAAAACAGTTCTGTAGTACAGCAAAAACAAACCAACATCAATAACAACAATAATTTTAGACAACAGCTACTTTAATCTTCAGCTCCTATCATTTATCAGGCATCTTTATTTTTTAATCTTAATCTCATGAAATAGATACTGTTATCTCCATTTTACAGATGAGGAAACAAAGACTGATAGAAATAAAATAACTTGCTTGATATCACACTAGCAAAACTGGATTTCAAACTCAGAGCTCTCTGATAGCAATGCTTACACTCTTAACCCCACCCCATGGCTCCCCTTCAATTTTTTTCTCACAACAGATGTGCCTGTATCTTGTGGCAGTTTTATTTTGTATATTTTGCTGTTACTGGTGTTTTCTATTTCTTTTCTTTTTTCTTTAAAACAAATAATTATTCAATTCAGTGTTCTAAGAGAGTATCTAGGGCTCTTCAGCAAGATGGAGCTGGGAGAGGCTCAGCAATATAATATAGTTTGTAAACACAGGATGTTCTTTGATCTATGAAATAAACAGCTGCCAGCATAGGTGGCTTCCCCAGCCAAACCAAGGGCAAATGTCCCTCAAAACAAGGCTCTTCTCAGTTCCCTGCAGATCAAGGCCCAAGACCAGAGCATCTGGGTAAACAGGGTGGAATCTGCTGGGAATATACCTGTGTACATAAAGGACTGTGTCTCCTGACACAACTGTGTACAGGCCACAGTTGTGTACGGCCATAATTCAGAAAAAAGAGTTAATGAATCATGACAATGATTTTGAATATAGTCCCTCCCATAAGGAATACATTCTAAAAAAACATGCAGTAATATCAGCTACTGAGGGGTTTATTTTTCCACCCTATCTGGCTCAACAAAAGGGTCAAAACCTCAACTAAACCAAATGCAGAGGAAATGGGGTTTCTAGACAACACATTTCTTTAGGGAACATTTGGCTGTTTTAATCCCTATTGTTCTTTTGAACACTAAGGTCCTATGATAGATTAGCTGCATGAATACTATTTAATAAAATCCTCACAACCAGGTTGGTGATAATATTTCCACTTTATAAATTAGGAAAATCACCCTCAAAGGTGATTAAAACATAATAATAACTTGTCCAAAGTAACACGCTACGTGCAGAGCCAAGATTCAAATCTTCTGACTCCAAGAGCAATGCTCAAGCCACAAAACCCACAGTCTCTTAGTGTGGAAAATCTTTTCACACTATATTCCTTCATTTCCAGTCTTAGTAACTCCTCTGTAACAAATATAATTGAATTTTTGATGAGTCAAAATTTGAATATGACTAAGTATAAATATATGAGTGTAAGAGATTGAGGTAAATGTGTTCTGACCCCAAAATACCAGTTTTGTGGTTGATATGGTACATGTTTTCTTAATTAAGCTCTAATATTAATATATTTTCTATGATTTGCCTTTTTCAGTAAGCTAGGTATAGAAAATATTTAATTAACTGAAATTTTACTGCATTGCCATAAGACTGAGTCAAATGTAGGGCGACCAACCATCCTGGTTTGTCCAGAATACCCTCCCCAACATGGGTGGGCATCATCCAACCCACTGAGGGCCTGAATAGAACAAAAATTTGAAGGAAGAGGGGATTCATGCTCTCTCTCGGTCTGAGTGTTGAGCTGGGACATGGATCTTCTGCCCTCAGTGCTTCTGATTCTCAGGCCTTCAGACGAGGACTGAAATCTACAAAATTGGCTCTTTGGCTTTTAGGCCTTCAAACTACACCACTGGCCTTCCTGGGTCTCCAGTCTGCAGAGGGCAGATTGTGAGACTTCTCACCCTCCATAATTGGATAAGCCAATGCATTATAATAAATCTATACCTATATCTATATCTACATCTATATCTATATATCAGGGTTCTCTAGAGAAACAGAACCAATAAGGTATATATTGATATATATCAAAAAGAGATTTATTATAAGAATTGGCTCATGCAGTTATAGAGACCAAAAAGTCCCATGATCTGCCATCTGCAAGCTAACAAACCAGAAATGCTAGTGGTGTAACTCAATCCAAGTTCAAGGCCAGAGAATGGCGGAACTGATGATCTAAAGCCTGATCTGAGTCTAAAAGCCCAAAAACCAGGAGCACTGATATCCAGGGGCAAGAAAAGATGGATGTCCAAGCTCAAGTAGAGAGAGAATTCACCCTTACTCTGCCTTTTTATTCTATTCAGGCGCTCAATGGATTGGATGATACCCACGCACATTGGGGAGGGCAATCTGCTTTACTCAGTTCATGAATTCAAATGTTAATCTCTTCCAGAAATATCTTCGTAGACACATCCAAAAATAATGTTTTACCAGCTAAATGGGCATCCCTTAGCCCAATCAGGTTGACTCATAAAATTAACCATAATATATATATATATATATATCTTATTGGTTCTGTTTCTCTGGAGAACTCTGATTAATACATAGGGAGAGTCAAGAAAAGAGGGGATGGAGATAAAATCATTCCCAGAAAAGAAAAGTTCACCCTAAGTGCAAAGATACTGAAAAGAGTCCTCATACCTCAGGGTACTGACTAGAGAAAGACTCAAAGAGGCAGTGTTGGAAAGACAAGCCTTCTGGGAGAGAAAAGGAGATGAAAGGAGAGGTGGTAACTGTGTGGTAAACACAAAAAGAACCAAGAGATAAAATTTAGCATCCTGCAAGACAAAAAAAAAAAAAAAAAAAAAAAAAAAAAATCAAGGATACACACCCTTCCCCTTAACTTCCAAAAAAAGTTTTTTAAGTCCACCAATAAAAGAAACTATATTTAGCTATACTAACAAAAGATGGTGTTCTTGAACTAGGAATCTTATAAACCACCCCAAACCACCAAACCTGTTTAGTAATTGCAAAGATGCAAGCAGTATTCATCTATATAAGTCTACTATAAAGGGGAAAAAAAGAGAATAAGAATCAAAACTTTTTAACTTCAAGAGAATGAGGAGACAAACCACAAATTTTTTTTAAAGAAAATATTTACAAAAGACATATTGGATAAAGAACCATTATCCAAAATACAAGGAACTTTTAAAATTTAACAATAAGAAAACAAACCACCCAATTAAAAACTGGGCAAAAACCCAAAACAGATACCTCACAAAAGAATATATTCAGGTGGAAAATAAGCATATGAAAAGATGTTTAACAACATATGTCATTAGGAAATTGCAAGTTAAAACTACAATGATATTCCACTGTACATCTATTAGAATGACCAAAATCCTAAATACTGACAATACCAAATTTTGGCAAGGATGTGGAGGAACAGGAACTCTCATTTATTGCTGGTGGGTATTCAAAGTGGTACAGTCACTTTGAAATACTATCTGGCAGTTTCTTACAAAACTAAACATACTCATACCATGTAATCCAACAAGTGTACTCCTTGGTATTTACCTAAATAAGTTGAAAACTTATGTCCACACAAAACCTCACATATGGATGTTTACTGCAGCTTTATTCATAATTGTCAAAACTTGGAAGCAACCAAGATTTCTTTCAGTAGGTGAATGGATAAACTGTAGTATATCCAGACAGCGAAACATTATTCAGTAATAAAAAGAAATGAGTTGTCAAGTCATGAAAAGACATGGAAGAAACTTAAATGCATATTACTAAGTGAAAGAAGTCAGTCTTAGAAGGCTATATACTGTACGATTACAACTACATAACATTGTGCACACTGCAAAACTATGGAGACAGTAAAAATCAGTGGTTGCTAGGGGTTGGGGGTGGGAGCATGTGACGGATGAACAGGTGGAGCACAGAGGATTTTTAGGGCAGTGAAACTATTCTGTATGACACTATAATGGTGGATACATGTCAACATACATTTGTCCAAACCCAAAGTATGTAGAACACCAAGACTGAACCCTAATATACATTATGGACTCTGGGGGTTAATGATGTGTCAATGTAGGTTCATCAGTGGTAACAAATGTACCACTCTGGTGCTGGATGTTAATGGGGAGGTTGGGTGTGGGGGGGGGCAGGGAGTATATGGGAAATATCTGAAATTTCCACTCAATTTTGCTGTAAACTTTAAAAAAGTCTATTAAAAAACTTTTTAGATAATGAAAATTCCTTCAAAAAATTAGTCATTAAGCAGACAAAAAGCTGTAACAGCTCTCCAAACTGAATTACATGTCTATAAAGAATCATGTAGAGGATGGGGTACAGGTGACACTTTAAATAAGAAACTCAAAAACCAAGAACAGAAATAGGACTTTTCTAATATGTAAAGAAACGAAGAAATAGTCAGAAAATTTTTCTGATTGAAGTCAGAAAAATAAAAGGAGAAGCAAAATCATATGAGAAATGGAGTCTAAATAACAAGATACCAAGCAATAACATATGTGAACAAAAGTTTAATAAGGGACAGTAAATAGCATAAAGAAAACAAACAAGTGAATGAAAATGAAAAAAAAAAGGAAACAATAACAAAGGTCAGAAAGAAAGTGGTGGAAACAGGCCAGACTGAAAAAGAAGCAACATATTTTTAACTGGAGTCCATAAGACTAAAAGTAAAACAAAGGAACAGAAATAATACTTACAAGTATAATACAAGAAAACTTTCCAAAAACAATAAATGACCTGATTCTACATAAACCTGAAAAGGACTAGCAGGCACCTGGGAAAACTGATCTGAAACAATCAACTCTGAGACATATCCTAGTAAAACTGTTAGGCTTAAAGTAAAAATTCTAAGCACCTCTAGGAAAAAGATCAAATAATTTACCAGGAGAAGAGAAACAGACAGGCACCATGCTTTTCTAAAGTAGTATACAAATCATGAAGAGAATGGAACAACATTCTACAACAATTCATGAAGAAAATGTGTGAACCAAGAATTTTTTATCCTGACAAGCTGGCTTTCAAGTATTAAGGCAATAGAAAAACAGTTATAAACATGTAAAAAAAAAAAACTCAGGGAATTCTGTATCTATAAGCCCCTTTTGAAGAATCTAGTAAGATTGTCCTTCATCCAATTAAGAGATAACTTGGGGAAACTGCAGCAAAGGGATTAATTTAACATATTTAATCGTAAGTCTAATACTAACCATGGTAGGAAAATAAGATATAGAAATAATCCAAGTTAAAAGATAGAAGGAAAAAGGAGAAGGGGAGAGAAAAGAATAAGTTCATTGATTGTTGTAATAAGCAACAGGTGGGAATCAATGGATATTACTGAAAACTAAAAAACCAGATAGTAAATTGTTATATTTTAGAAAAGGGACTAAGGGCATTAAAAAGGCATAAATACAAGGACAAAATCACAAATCTTTCTAAATATCAAAAGAAGTTAAAAAATTAAAAAGGAAAGAAAACATATCATGTAGAGAAATACAGTAAATATAACATAATACACCTAGTAGTTATAACATGAAATATATGTTGCTATTTTATGGGGGTGGGACGAATTGGAAGATTGGGATTGACATATATACACTACTAGGTATAGAATAGATAACTAATGAAAACATACTGTTTACCACAGGTAACCCTACTCAATGATCTGTGGTGACCTAAACGGGAAGGAAATCTAAAAAAGCGTGGATATATGTATACGTGTAACTGATTCACTTTGCTGTAGAGCAGAAACTAACACAGCATTGTAAAGGAACTATATTCCGATAAAAATTAATTAAAAAATAAATAATGACGAAATTGAGATCAAATATATCAGTCATATGAACAGGCTTAATGCACTTAATATAAGAAAAAGATTTTCAATTTGACTTACAAAGTAAAAACCGACTATATACTATATCCAAGAAAAAGATCTAGAACAAAGTAATTCAGAAAGGCTAAAAATAAAGGAATAGGCAAAAGTGTACTAGGCAAATGGAAACAATAGCAAGGGGTTTCAGTCTTGGTATCAAAGTAGAATTTAAGCCATAAAGCATTAAACATTACAAGAAACACTTGTTAATGCTAAAAGTCACAATTCACAATGGAGATATAACAGTCATAAATATCTATGCTCCAAATACCCTAATAACCAGTTTTTTAAAGCAGAAACTACAGGAGATACAAGGAAACAGACAGAAATACATTTTACATAGGAGATTTTAATACACCACTTTCAGTACAAGACAGAATAGACAACATATCAATAAGGTTATAGAATACCTAAAACATAATCAAAAAGGAAGAGCTAATTGAAATGTATTGGACTTTATCTCCTGATAATACAGGATTCATCTTCTTTTCAAGCACACATGGAACATCCACAAAAATTAGTCATGATATAGGGCTACAAAGAAAACACCTGAAATTTTAAAAACCTTCTATTAAACAACTCTTCAGTCAGGGGGAAATATAAAATATAATTAGAGAATTGCTAAAATACAGTGATAATGAAAATATTGGGGGTTGGCCAAAAAGTTCGTTCGGGTTTTTCTGTACGATCTTACAGCAAAACCCAAACGAACTTTTTGGCCAATGCAAAACTACATATCAGAATTTATGGGCTACATTCAAAGCAGTGATCAAGAAAATTCATAACACTCAAAAAATGAGAAAAAACTTCCAACTCAAAAAATGAGAAAAAAAAAAAGCAACCCAAAAGAAAGCACAATGAAGAAGATATTAAAGAGAAAGGCAGAGTGAATAAGGTAGAAAAGAGAAAAGCCAATTGATCTAATTAAAAAACCAGAATCCCATTGTTAATTTTTTTATTTTTTATTTATTTATTTATTTTTATATCTAATAGGATTTTTATTGTAGAAGACATTGCTAACAGCCTACCCAATCACCATTGCCATTTCTCCATCCTTTTCAGAATCCCATTTTTTAAATAGATCTTTATTGGAGTATGATTGCTTCACAATACTGTGTTAGTCTCTGTCATACAACAAAAGGAATCAGCCATATGCACACATACATCCCCACATCCCCTCCCCAACGAGCCTCCCTCCCACCCTCCCCATCCCACCTCTCTAGGTCATCGCAAAGCACTAAGCTGATCTCCCTGTGCTATGCTGCTGCTTCCCACTAGCTATTTTACATTCGGTAGTGTATATATGTCGATGCTACTCTTACTTTGCCCCAGCCTCCCCCTCCCCCATCCCCCGGGTCCTCAAGTCCATTCTCTATGTCTACCTCTTTATTCCTGCCCTGAAACTAGGCTCATCAGTACCTTTTTTTTTTTCAGATTCCATATATATGCTTTAGTATACAGTATTTGTTTTTCTCTTTCTGACTTACTTCACTCTGTATGACAGACTCTAGGTCCATCCACCTGACTACAAATAACTCAATTTCCTTTCTTTTTATGGCTGAGTAATATTCCATGGTATATATGTGCCACATCTTCTTTATCCATTCATCTGTCGATGGACATTTAAGTTGGTTCCATGTCTTGTCTATTGTAAATAGTGCTGCAATGAACATTGCGGTACATGTCTCTTTTTGAATTATGGTTTTCTCAGGGTATATGCCCAGTAGTGGAATTGCTGGGTCATATGGTAGTTCTATTTTTAGTTTTTTAAGGAACCTCCATACTGTTCTCTATAGTGGCTGTATCAATTTACATTCCCACCAACAGTGCAGAAGGGTTCCTTTTTCTCGACACCCTTTCCAGCATTTATTGTTTCTAGATTTTTTGATAATGGCCATTCTGACCGGTGTGAAGTGATACCTCACTGTAGTTTTCATTTACATTTCTCTAATAATTAGTGATGTTGAGCATCTTTTTATGTGCCTCTTGGCCATTTGTATGTCTTCCTTGGTGAAATGTCTATTTAGGTCTTCCACCCATTTTTTAATTGAATTGTTTGTTTTTTGAAATTGAGCTCCATGAGCTGTTTGTATATTTTGGAGATTAACCGTTTGTCTGTTGTTTCATTTGCAAATATTTTCTCCCATTCTGAGGGTTGTCTTTTGTCTTGTTTATGGTTTCCTTTGCTGTGCAAAACCTTTGAAGTTTCATTAGGTCCCATTTGTTTATTTTTGTTTTTATTTCCATTACTCTAGGAGGTGGGTCAAAAAAGATCTTGCTGTGGTTTATGTCTACCACTGCGCCACCGGGGAAGCCCTGTGGTTTATGTCAAAGAGTGTTTTTCCTATGTTTTCAGAATCCCATTTTTTAAATTAACAAAATAAATAAGCCACTAACTCACTTAATCAAGGGGGAAAAAAAGGACAAAGCACAGATAAACTAAGAAATAGCAAAGGGAAAATAACCACTGAAACACAAGAAAATTTGTTTTAGGAAAATTACTTTGCATACCTCTATGCAAAGAAACTTAAAAACCAAGACAAAAATAGGTAATTTCCTAGGAAAATACAGTTTACCAAAATTGATCTCATTAGAAATGTAAAGCTTAAACAGACCAATGTCCATAGAGGAAATAAAGTTATCAAGGCCCAGATTCACAGGGGAATTTCACAGGGGAATTGACATCATCAATGACTGTATAAAGTCCCAATGCCACAAAAATAGTTTCCAAGCCTAAAAACTGAAAGAAAACTTCAAAATGCTATTTATGAAGCAAGTATGACAACGATACCTAAACCTAATTCAGTACCAGATAAAATTACCAGTTAATGGATATGATGGTAGAGCTATCCCATTTACAATAGCAACAAACATAAAATATTTAGGAATAAGCTTAACAATAAATATACAAAACTATGTCAGGAAAATTTTAAACACTCCTAAAAGACACAAAAGTAGATTTTAACACATGGAAAGACTTTTCTTTTTCTTGATAGGATGATTTTAACACCATATATATGTCACTTTTTCCTGAGTAAATTTATAAATTTAACAGTCTCAATGACAAGACCAACAAGCTTTCTTTTTCTTTTTTTTTTTTTTAATGGAGATAGACATAGAAAGAAAACAAGAAAGAATAGTAGGAAAACATGAAAAAAGTAAGTAAAGCTTAAGGACCTGGGAGGGGAGGGGGAATTAATCCTAGAAGATATTAAACATATTTAACTCCTCATAATTAAAATAGTATATTACTCACTTATGAATAGGCAGACCAATTGGCTCTCAAATTACTGAAGTGAAGATGAGCTTTTAAAATTAATGGTGTTAGGATAACTGAATAGGCATTTGGGAAAAGATAAACTTAGATCTATACTTCATACCACACACAGAAATAAACACCAACTGTATCAGGGCTAACTGTAAAAAGTGAAATCATACTGTATTACAAGAAAGCTTGGGTGAATTCCTCTATAACCCAGGTATACAAAAGTTTTCTGACAATGACTCAAAATCCAGATGCAATAAAAGAAACACTGATATATTTGATGACATAAAAACTTCACATGGCAAAAAATATCCTAAGCAGAGTTAAAGGACAAACGAAAAACTGAGAGAAAATATATGGAACATACATCACAGATAAAGGGCTAATATCCCTAATCCATAAAGAATTCTTAAAAGTGACAGGAAAATAAAGATAGAAAACTCAATGGGAAAAAAGAGCAAAGACATGAACTGACAATTTATATATATATATATATATATATATATATATATATATATATATATATGTATGTATTGTATATGATATATACCATATATACATATATTAAAATGTAAAGTGATAGATGAAAAATACAAAAGAAAGTTAAAAACACAGAGGAGAGATTCAGAAGATGTAATGTCCCTCTAATTTGAGTTCCAGAGGCAGAAAACAGAGTTGTAAGAAAGAAATAAGCAAAGAAATGACAGAAAAAAAAATTCTAAGCCTAAGAGAGACTTGACTCTTCTGTTCAAAGGCCCAGCAGAATGAAAGAAAAAGTTTGAAATTTCAAACCTGCAAAACATAAAGAAAAAACCACAAAAGCTTCCTATGGGGAGAAAGAAGCAGCTTACCTATGAAGACTCAGATCCTTGTTACAAGGATCAACCTTTTATCAGTAACACTGAATGCCAGAAATCAACGGATGAATGTTATTTTACATAAATTCCATACTCAGACTGTCAGACAAGTGTGAGGTCAAAGTGAGCCATTTTCTGACATTCAAGATCTTGTAAGATTCACTTACCATACACCCTTTCTACAAAAGAAATAATTTGAACGTTTTTTTTAATTAAAATGAAATCCCAAAAAGAATGAATGACCTTCCCAGAGACAGAATAAAAAGCAATCCCAGGTTGACAGCCTGTAGCAGGTGGTTTACACAGCAACCACCTTGAATTATAAGAGTAGCTCAGAGAGGCTCAAAAGAATTTGTCTAATGTATGCATTAGACAAATTCTATGATAAAGAATCCATAAGATATTAATAATGCAATAGGTATATGCCATTCTATAAACAAGAGGAAAAAAAGAAAGGCAATTAGAAATGCTAGGGGAAAAGGTATATAAAAAGTCATTGTCCAAGTCTGAAATGAATTAAATTGTGGCATGATTGTGAGCAACCCATGGAGTATGAGAAAAGAGAACCTATTTTACCTTAACATTTATAGCATTCTCCTTTGAGTGACACAGGTTTAATGACTTAGGATTACATCTCTCACTCTAGATGTCCAATTATATTACATATATAAATGCATTCTACTGATTTCTATTATTTAGGATCAACCTATAATCAAAGAAAAAACATATATAGTAAGATGTAAAATACATTATAAATCTTAGTAATGGAAAGAAATTGGAATATAGGTAGAAGAACTTGAAGGATGAGAGTAAAGAAAGATATAAATGCACAGTAGTAAATCAACAAGTACAACTGGCCCTCCATATATGTAGGTTCCGCATCTGTGGATACAGAGGGCTGACTGTACTGTGCAATTTTGTATAAGGGATTTGAGCATGAGCAAATTTAGGTATCCTCAAGGGTCTTGGAACCAATCCCCTGTTTATACCAAGGGATGACCATATTGTCTACTATTTATTTTATTATTTATACTATTTACTTATTTACTAATTATTACATGACTTTTTACTATTTATTACTTACTATTTTAAGAAAGCCTGAAAATGATAGGGAAGGAGGATTCATAGTTAGTCCACTATATTAAACATTAAGGGACTCTTAAGGGCATTATTAAGGGCATTATTTATTTATTTATTAAGGGCATTATTTATTTATTTATTTATGCGGTACGCGGGCCCCTCACCGTTGTGGCCTCTCCCATTGCGGAGCACAGGCTCCGGACGCGCAGGCTCAGCGGCCATGGCTCACGGGCCCAGCCGCTCCGCGGCATGTGGGATCTTCCCAGACCAGGGCACGAACCCGTGTCCCCTGCATCGGCAGGCGGACTCTCAACCACTGCGCCACCAGGGAAGCCCTGACTGAATAATCTTTACAACTTAAGTGGGATGATAAACATTGCATTAAATTTTTTTAAATTTTTTAATTTTATTTATTTTTGGCTGCATTGGGTCTTCGTTACTGCATATGGACTTTTCTCTGGTTGCGGCAAGCAAGGGCTACTCTTCGTTGCAGTGCACAGGCTTCTCACTGCAGTGGCTTCTCTTGTTGTGGAGCACGGGCTCTAGGCGCACGGGTTTCAGTAGTTGTGGCACACGGGCTCAGTAGTTGTGGCTCGCAGGCTCTAGAGCGCAGGCTCAGTAGTTGTAGCGCACGGGTTTAGTTGCTCCGCAGCATGTGGGATCTTCCTGGACCAGGGCTCGAACCCGTGTCCCCTGCATTGGCAGGCAGATTCTTAACCACTGTGCCACCAGGGAAGCCCAACTGCATTAAATTTAGTAATAATGTCCACTAAGTATTATCAGTCCGAATATTCTAGCTTAAAAGTCATCATACTTTTTCTGTAAAGAACCAGAGTAAATATTTTAGGCTTTGCAGGCCATATGGTCTCTGCCTCAATTACTGAACTCTGCTGTGATAGCTCAACAGCAGAGCTACAACATTGAATCACTTTGCTGTACACCAGGAACTAACACAACATTGTAAATCAAGTATACTTCGATATAAAAAATAAAATAAAATAAAAATCTTTTCTCCACATCCTCACCAACACTTGTTATTTTTTTTGTATTTTTGATAATAGCCATTCTGATAGATGTGAGGTGATATCTCACTGTGGTTTTGATTTGCATTTCCCTGATGAGTAGTGATGTTGAGCATCTTTTCATGTGCCTGTTGGCCAACTGCTTATCTTCCCTGGAAAAATATCTATTCAGATCCTCTGCCCATTTTTTAACTAGGGTGTTTGTTTTTTGATGTTGAATTACATGAGTTTTTTGTATATTTTGGAGAATTAACCCCTTATCAGATATATCATTTGCAAATATCTTCTTCCATTCAGTAGGTGGCCTTTTTGTTTTACTGATAGTTTCCTTTGCTGTGCAAAAGCTTTTTAGTTTGATGTACTCCCAGTTGTTTATTTTTGCTTTTGTTTTCCTTGTCTATGGAGACATATCCAAAAAAATCTACAAAGACTATGTCAAAGAGCATAGAGTCTATGTTTTCTTCTAGAAGATTTATGGTTTCAGGTCTTACATTTAAGTCTTTAATCCATTTTGAATTTATTTTGTGCATGTATGTGAGAGAGTAGTCTAGCTTGATTCTTTTGCATATAGCTATCCAGTTTTCCCAACACCACTTGTTCAAGAAGCTGTCTTTTCTCCATTGTATATTCTTGGCTGTTTCTCATAAATTAATTGCCCATATGACTGTGGGTTCATTTCTGGGCTCTCTATTCTGTTCCATTGATGTATGTATCTGTTTTTGTGCCAGTGCCATACTGTTTTGATTACTGTAGCTTTGTAGTATAGTTTTAAATCAGGGCGTGTGATCCTCCAGCTTTGTTCTTCTTTCTTAAGATTGTTTTGGCTATTCGGGATCTGTTGTGTTTCCATACCAATTTTAGAATTATTTGGTCTAAACAAAATTGATGAACCTTTAGCCAGACTCATCAAGAAAAAAAGAGATGGTCTAAATTAATAAAATCAGAAATGAAAAAGAAGTTACAACAGATACCACAGAAATACAAATTATCATAAGAGATTACTATAAACAATTATATGTCAATAAAATGGACAACTTAGAAGAAAAGGACAAATTCCTAGAACTGTACAGTCTTCCAAGACTGAACAATGAAGAATACAAAGTATAAACAGACAAATTACCAGTAAAAAAAAAAAACTGAATCAATAATAAGAAAAACTCCCGAAACAACAAAGTCCAGGACCAGATCATTTCACAGGTGAATTCTACCAAACATTTAAAGAAGAGTTAACACTTATCCTTCTCAAACCATTCCAAAAAAATTGCAGAGGAAGGAATACTCCCTAACTCATTCTATGAGGCCAGCATCACCCTGATACCAAAACCAGACAGAAATATCACCAAAAAAGAAAACTACAGGCTAATATCTCTGATGAACATAGATGCAAAAATCATCAACAAAATATTAGCAAACCAAATTCAAGATCATACACCATGATCAAGTGGGATTTACCCCATGGTAAAAGGATCATACACCATGATCAAGTGGGATTTACCCCATGGATGCAAGGATGATTCAATATCCAGAAATCAATCAATGTAATACACCACGTTAACAAATTAAAGAAGGAAAATCATATGATCATCTCAATAGATGCAGAAAAAGCTTTTGACAAAATTCAACATCCATTTATGATTAAAAAACTCTCAACAAAGTGGGTATAGAGGGAACACACTTCAACATAATAAAGCCCACAGCTAACTAAAAGTAGAGTTACCATATGATCCTGCAATCCCACTCCTGGGCACATATCCAGACAAAACTCTAATTCAAAAAGATGCATGCACCCCAATGTTCATTACAGCACTATTTACAATAGCCAAGACATGGAACCAACCTAAATTTCCATCAACAGATGAATGAATAAAGAAGATGTGGTGTGTGTGTGTGTGTGTGTGTATATATATATATATATATATATATATATATATATATATATATATATATATATATATAATGGAATATTACTCAGCCATGAAAAAGAATGAAATAATGCCATTTGTAGCTACATGGATGGATTTAGAGATTATCATACTAAGTGATGTAAGTCAGACAGAGAAAGGCAAATATTATATGATATCACTTATATGTGGAATATAAAAAAATGATACAAATGAACTTGTTTACGAAACAGGAATAGATCCACAGATATAGAAAACAAACTTATGGTTACCAAAGGGGAAAGGGGGGGAGGGATAAATTAGGAGTTTGGGATTAACATGTACACACTACTATATACAAAACAGATAACCAACAAGGGCTTACTGTATAGCACAGAGAACTATACTCAATATTTTGTAATAACCTATGAGGGAAAAGAATCTGAAAAAGAATAGATATATATATGTATAACTGAATCACTTTGCTGTACACCTGAAACTAACACAACATTGTAAATCAACTACACTTCAATAAAAAAATAAATATAAAAAAATAAATAAAGCCACAGCTAACATCATACTCAATGGTAAAAAGCTGAAGGCATTTCCTTCTAAGATCAGGAACAAGATAAGGATGCCCACTCTTGCCACTTTTATTCAACATAATATTGGAAGTCCTAGCCCCAGCAATCAAACAAGAAAAAAAAATTAAAGGAATCAAAATTGGAAAGGAAAAAGTAAAACTCTCACTGTTTGCAGATGACATGATACTATACACAGAAAATCTAAAGATGCCACCAGAAAACTACTAGGGCTCATCAATGAATTCAGTAAAGTTGCAGGATACGAAATTAGTATACAGAAATCTGTCGCATTTCTATACACTAACACAAACTATCAGAAATAGAAATTAAGATAACAATCCCATTTACAATTGCATCAAAAAGAATAAAATACCTAGGAATAAATCTAACTAAGGAGGTAAATGGCCTGTACTCAGAAAACTATTGATATGACACTGATGAAAGAAATTGAAGATGACACAAACAAATGGAAATATATACCATGTTCATGGATTAGAAGAATTAGTATTGCTAAAATGACCATACTACCCAAGGCAATCTACAGATTCAATACAATCCCTATCAAAATACCAATGGCATTTTTCACAGAACTAGAGCAATTATCTTGTTTGTAATTGATAATACCACTGAGTAAGAACAAATTTCAGATATTGACAATCATTAGCACTGTTAAATTCAAGCAAGAGGCTGTGTTTTGAATGTCTAAAGAAACCTGAATTATCAGAAAAGGGAAAGTGAGCTCCTCTTTGTACAGGATAGATGGCACAAAGGCAGGATACAGCATGGGTATTCTAAAACAATCACTTCAACAAATGAACAAAGAAAAGCTGTTATATACATACTAGGTCATTCTACTGGGGAGAAACAATGTCAGACACCCTGGCTCTTACATAGCAAAGACCAGCAATCTGGCATATTAAATTTTTTTCTGGCTTCTAATATAGTCCGTTCAAATTCTCCTGGTACATAAGACTTACTTGCCATTGTCACCATTTATTCATAATAAATCCATGGGGTGCTCTCTGATTTTGAGCCTCAGTTGGGTGCCTAAGGTCTGGTCTCCGAAGGTATCCTTCCTGAGAGCTGTGAAGCAAATCCATCCACCTTGGGCAAGACAGCAGCCCAATAAGACTCCCCACTCTGAACCTCTACCCTTAGAAGTCAAATGAATGATTCCATTTTCCTGATTTGGGGGAGCAATTCCATAGCCAGTCCAGGAAATAACATACCTTATCCTAACTATTCAATCATAGCAGCACCTTCCCTATTAATACTATTCAAAGCCACTTAAAAACAGGGGCTTTTCCACTGTCTTCATAATAGTAAAAGGCCCAGATCAAACTCACTTCTCTGGCGAGGCTGGTTTCTAAAGCTGCCGGGTTGCTATAATCCCATTCAGTCTTTCAATACAAACGAGCAAGTCATTATAATTCACAGGTCAAATAATAACACTGTCCTCCTTCCCTCTCTTCCTAAAGTAGAAATGCCCGACAGCATTCTATCAGAAAGTGTATTGTAAAAGAGGTACGACTCTTCTCAAAGAATATTCATCAGGCTTTATGGGAGGAAAAGGGACATGGAAGAATTCTTCAAACTTAAATAGGCCTCTGGACAGATTCATTATAGAAAAAGACCTTCAGAAATAGTAAATGATCATAAAATTCACAGTTATGAAATATAGTTCTTGTTACCATCTAATAAAAGTACTTTCTCCAATCCCTCTCAGGTAATGAACTCAGAACTATGAGTAAAACAAAGAAACTGAATAGAGGAATAGGGTAATAAAAATGCATGCTTAGGGCTTCCCTGGTGGCGCAGTGGTTGAGAGTCTGCCTGCCGATGCAGGGGACACGGGTTCGTGCCCCCGTCTGGGAAGATCCCACATGCCGTGGAGTAGCTGGGCCGTGAGCCAGGGCCGCTGAGCCTGCGTGTCCGGAGCCTGTGCTCCGCGACGGGGGAGGCCACAACAGTGAGAGGCCCGCGTACCGCAAAAAAGAAAAAGCATGCTTAGTTATACAAATATTGATTTTTTGGAAAACAACTGTGATTTAAAAATAGTTGGCCATCTCTGTGGCTCAGAATATTTCACTAATGCCTTTTCAAGCCACTCAGCTACAGTCTGTAGCCACTGGAGACAGCTTTCAAATGAGACCTCAATTCCATGTGCCCAGACATGGAAAAGCAAAAAGATCTGACTGTGAACACAATTCCTAAAGCTGAGGCTCATCATTAGTTCCTCACTCTCCCTCTTCCCTCACAACCACCAGTCCTCAGTGCCTGTCCTTCCTGTCCATCCCCTTCTGTCCAGTCCTCCTGCCATCATGCAGCTCACTCCCTCCTCACTTTGCACCTATCCCGGGACGGAAGCCCTTAATTGGTCTCCCTGCCCCCTTTCCCCCACTACGTGTGATCCATCCTGCACACCACCACTAAATTCATCTGGTTGCCATTTTCCTCCTCAGAACCTCCAACGGCCTGGTCCTGCTCACTGTGCATAAACTCCTTAACTTGGTGGAAAACGCCTTGCCCAGTCTGTTCCCCACTGTCTATCCAGGTCTCATTTCTCACTACTATCTGAAAAGGATTTTCACTCTGCTCTGGGCAACCTGGATAGTCTGTAATTCCCTCAAACAAGCTCTATTTAAAACTTCAAAATCCAGCAGTGGAGTGAGGGTTGGAAATAGAAGCCAAGTCATTTGCTCCAGACACAGCTGGGGAGCATAGAATCTGGATTTCAATCCAGTTTGGCCTGTGTCCAAAGCTCTTAAACACCATCCCGTTCTCTCTCTCTCTCTGAAATGTCCCTCTCCGATCTACCTGTGGAAATCTTATCCATCCTTTAAGCCCACTTCATTCTTGAAGCTTTCCTTGTTTTTTCCTGTCTGAAGTGACTTTTCTCTCTTCTGAGCTCCTATAGCAGTTTCTTTGCATATTTCACAAAATATCATGACAACAGAGTCCTGTGATGAATCTCTTGAGATCCAAGGTATTGTCTTATGGTCTTTTTGGTCCTTTATGGCACCCAACCTAGCTCCCTACACACTGATGGCACTCAGCAAAGATCTGATAAAAAATGAGCTACCGTGGGAAGCCTTACGGCACTCACCCAACCCAGCCACAATGAGAGATCCTTATTCATTTCAGGCATCGACCTTTCCTTTCCCTGCCCTGAGTATCCTGCCATTCTCCTCTTCTAGTGTGTCAATTCTTCCTTGTTGTTGTAGGTCATTCCACCTGCCTATAAAACATTGTGCAATCTGGGAAAAGCTCTGGTGCCTGGTTACCACTGTAACATTTAGAAAGATGCAAATTGTGATGAATAGGAATCATAAAAGGAACAGGAGTGGTTTCATTCTTTGGAAACTGAAATGCAAACTGGGAAGCAAAGTTTAGGTCAAATTCTCCTTTCAGACCTTCTTACCTGTTGTCTCTGTTTTATGTTGAAAGTAACAAGGGGTGGGGCAGTGAGCAAGTAGGAGCAAATGCCAGGAAGAGGAAAGAGGAATAACTGGTCAGACAACTACTCTTTCTCAAGAGACAAACTGCACTCTAGGAAAGGAAAATACTCCCTAGTTCACAAGAAATTATACAAGAAGCATAGAGCAGAAAAGGGAAAACAGGCCTAAACAGTAGCCTCTTGATTTTTCTTATCTTTTTTGCCTGTGAGATAGGGTTTCTACCTCTCGATGCTTCTCTCTACACTGGGTCACATGGCACTCAATGTCCAGTCCTTAGCGTGACTCAGAAAAGGCTGCAAGGACAAGATGAAAATGACACTTTTCATTTAGCACATGACTGCATCCAGGGATTCAGTAAAATTAGACAGTGAGTTTAAAACAAATATAATGAGAATGGGGAGAAGGCACTTCCACCCATTACCCACCTCCCTGCTCACCCTCTTCCTTGCTGCTCCTCACAGAAGGACAGGTCAATGTTTTGGTAGGCAATTGAGCCAAAGAGGGAGACCAAGTTCAACTCCCTATAACCCTGGGAGGAAAAGGCAGGAGTGAGGAGTGGGGTTCCCCTCTCTCTGGCAGCATCCCGCTTCTCACCCTATAACAAATACGCTTTGATTGAGATGAATTATATCAGAACTGGAAATTCCACCAACATCACTTCTTGAGAACCTACTATGTGCTGGGCTAGGAATTAAAAAAAAGAAAATAAGGGGGGAAAAAAGCATTGGCCCCTACTCTTCACTAGTTCACAGTCTAATGGAAGACGCAGAAATAATTTCCATATACTGTGGCATTATACAAGGGGTACACTCTGGGTTCTGTGGAAATAAAGAGTCTGTGAGAGCAGAACTGGGGTCAGGGCAAGTTTCCTTGAAGAAATGAGATCAGACTAAGGGCTGATGATTGTGCAGGAATTAGCCAGGCCTAGAAGGGTGGCAAAGGCGTTCCTGTAGACAGAACCATGTAAGCAAAACCCAGAGATATACAGCATCCTTCCCTCAAACCAACAAAGCCCAAATCCTCTCGTGTCTGCATAATACATACAATATTCCGGGATCAGAGGCAGAGAACAGGGGAAATGGTGAAATGTAAGTACTGAATTTTGAAGAAGTACATTAAAAATAAATCCATAGCTTTCTCTGAAGAAGAAGTAAGAAGGGTAAAAAAAATAAAATAAAAACAAAAAACCAAAAAAGAGTGGGTTTGGTTAAAGCAAACTAATCAACTTCCTAATCTCTGCAGGTGGGATCAGACTCCAGGTGGCCTTTCAATCACAGAGCAGGTGTTTACCTCTAAATCATATAAGGCAGATGGAAAGCAAGCAAAACAGCACACCTCTGGCTGTTGTGTAGACTCCTAACCACAAAATAGTTAAGTAACAGACGGTATCCTAAGCAATACAGACCCATGGAGGGTAGGGCCTTTCCTGGCCAAGTCTGCTTTCTGGGAGAATTGGGTTTGGACCCCACGCTCAGCTCCACCTATGTCTATAAAATGTTTGTCACCAGTATGAGCTCTGTACCACATTCCATCCCTTGGAGATCTGGCTATTTATTGACTTAAGTGGCATAAATATGTGAGACCTGGGCCAGAGAGGTGGAAGTAGCAGATACCCAAAAACATCTCTGTTTTGGTCTCAGCTTTAGGCACAGTTTTTATTCCTGGACTTTTAGTTTCCTTGCTCTGTGACTTAGTTTCTCCATCTGACAATGACAACTATAAAATCTACCCCTGAATTCCTTATTTGAGGGAGATAAATTAAATAACTCCTAACATGGCTTGACCTCCCTGAGCAGCGGCCAGGTGTCTGAGACGACAGGCCCCAGGAAGCCAGAATCACCTTAATCTAGAGCAATGAACCTGAAGGAACAAGAGCAGCATTAGCGATTCAATCAATTTTTCATTCACTCAACAATGTTTATTAAGTACTGTGTATGTGCACACCATAAGCAAAACCGATACTCATGTAACTTTGTTTTCTAGTCTCTTTCCACGTCCCTTGTCTGTGACTGATGGATAAGCAAAACTGGCTAAGTTATATGCCAGTGTGAGCTCTGCTCAGGGAAGATTCCATCTCACCCCAGCCCTTCCACATGGGAAATTCAGGACAAAGCCAGTGACAAGGAAGGCAGCAGAGCACTGTGTTCAGCTCACCTGGGGACGCTGGTGAGGTAGGTCATGACATTCAGAAAGTCCTCATCTGGGATGTGTTTAAACCCCACAAACTCTGGAAAAGTGATGATGGGGGCACCATCTTTCCCTCGGCCTCCTGCAACAAAAACAGGTGGTCAAGATGTTAGCAAAATGTTTCACATCACACCTCTGCAGGTAAGGGACTTCAATTAATATCGAGATGTGCACTGGCCACCCCCTTTTCTGTCTATATTATTTCAGAGCAGAATGCGGGAAGGTTGACACTGAACTATTTCGAACAAGTCTCTCTCCTTCATGCTTGCTCAGGGGTGTTGTGAGAATTCAATTTTTGAATCCTTTGAAGATAGTTACTGTATAAAAGATAACACTGATTTAAATATTTTTAGCATAGGTAGAATAGTAAATAATGCCAACACAAATACATAATATTGCTCTTTATTTTTGTAGTTAGTAAATATCAAAGGTGAAAGAGCATGGTGGTTAAGAGAACTGGCTCTAAGGAATTCCCTGGCAGTCCAGTGGTTAGGACTCTGCACTTCCACTGCAGGGGACAAAGCTTCACTCCCTGGTCAGGGAACTAAGATCCTGCATGCAGCGTGGCATGGCCAAAAAAAAAAAAACAAAAAAAAAACAGAGAGAGAGAGTTGGCTCTAAAATCAGACAGGCTTGTTCAAATTCTGCTTTACCACTTAATCTCTATGTGATTTTAAGCAAGACACTTAAATACAAGTTTCCTTATATATACATATGTATCTATGTCATAGGCATATTACCTGTACCTACCTCAAAAGGTACTGTGAGGATTAAGTGAGAACATATATGAAAAGCACTTTAGCAGAGTGTTTATTATTATATAAGTGCTCAATAAATGGTAACCATTATTACAGTTATTATTCTTGCAAGGAGGCAATAATCAGTTGCCCTTCAGTAACTCTTACAAGGGAATATAAGACATCCCTGTGAGAACAAAAGTACAAAATTAATATTCAAATATTTAAGTCACTGGAGCAGAGGCCACCAGATTAAATTAAACAGATTATATTTCTCAATCTCTTTGCCCCTAGATGTACCCACATGACTATGTTCCAGCCCCATGGTTCCCAAACAGGGAACCACAGTGAACTCACAAAACCACCATGAATATTTTAAATTTGGGGGAAAAACAGCAATAATTGGCATCTGTCAGATGCCTTGCTTGCTACTAGCTTGAGGTAGTTCGGAATTTCAATATTAAACTGTGCGGTATTCTTTTGAATGGCATTGCATCTTTGGGAAGTTGGGGGTTTGGTGGCTGCTGGGATAAAAAGCAAGTGCAGGGCTTCCCTGGTGGTGCAGTGGTTAAGAATCCGCCTGCCAATGCAGGGGACACAGGTTCGAGCCCTGGTCTGGGTAGATCCCACATGCCACGGAGCAACTAAGCCTGTCCGCCACAACTACTGAGCCTGCGCTCTAAAGCCCGTGAGCCACAACTACTGAGCCCGCGTGCTACAACTACTGAAGCCTGAGCGCCTAGAGCCCATGCTCCACAACAAGAGAAGCCACCACAATGAGAAGCCTGCGCACGGCAACAAAGAGTAGCCCCCGCTCGCCACAACTATAGAAGGCCCACGCACAGCAACGAAGACCCAATGCAGCCAAAAATAAATAAATAAAAAATAAAAATAAATTTTAAAAAATTTTAATTAAAAAAAACAGCAAGTGCAGTATGAAAATCAATGTGGAACAGGAAATGCAGGTGGTGATGTCTAGACTGATTCCAAGGTTTGAGATAATTGTGGTTCTCTAAGATTGAAAGTTAAATATTACTTTTTCTTTCAACTGTGTGTATTTATTTTTTCAAACAGCTACTAAGTTGTCAGGACATATAGACTTAAGTTGTTTTGACTGTTAGGTATTGCTTTTGGCCAAAAAGGGCCGTGAAAAAATGACTGAGCTGCTAAGGCACGGAGGACTAAGAAAGTTGGAGCGCTTGTGCACTAGGCAGAGGGACATGAGCTGAAGTGCTGGGAGCACCTTCCAGGCTATGCCTGTGGAGGGAGGCTACTTTCAGTGGAACACAGCTCCCAAGTGAAGTTAACTACAAATGACTGCATGTATTCCACGTATCTAATGAAAGATGCATCAGTGCAGGGTGTGGGTTAATGAGGACTGCATGATTACTGAGGGTGTGAGATCAATGAAGAAACTATGGAAAAGGGAGACTCAGAGAAGCAAAGGCAGGCAGCTATCCTAAGGAGAGAGGGTCCTGGCCCACAACCTCGAGTATCCAGGCCATGTCTCCAGTCTACCTGATGACACCGCCATTAGGATCATCCAATCCACTCTGCTGCTCTGAGTCCACACCTGGTATCTTCTGCTTATACTCTGCTGTTCCATGTAAATTTGTTTCAAGGGAGAGAATGTGTTACTGAACAAACACGAATATTTGTATCATGTAAAGAGTAAGTCAGCGTTGTGGTTTTTCTACACAAGTCTCTTATAAGTATTGTTAATGTGAGTCTTGGGCTTTCAGAGACCCATCACTGTGATATTTGTCTGGATGACCATTCATTCTTCTCCAGGAAATGCCTCTTAAATCCTGTATACTTATTTTAAATTTAAAAAAAGATACCTGCAGATTAGTTGTTTGACAAGATTGAGTTGCCTCATTATGTTGACTGAAAACAATTTAGATCAGGATACTATCAGTTTTCGACTAATAAATATTACTCCTCTTTCTAGTTTCACAATCATAGGAAGCTTCAGAGAAATGTGAATTAAGAAAAGTTACATCTCGGGTAAGGCTAAATTTAGATGCATTGTAACACTGTACTAAATTGTACAAACAATATTTGCCGAGAGAATGGCTAAAATATTTCAAGGAACCAAAACACTGTAAAATATTCATAAGGATATGATTATACCATTTCATGATTTAACCTTTTCATTAACTATAATGAAAGGTATTCATGCCTAAATGGAGAAAGATGGGTAGTTTTCTCATATCTTGGTTAATACTGATACTGAACACCAGAGAGGCCCGAGGTTAACTGGGGACACCACGTGCTGTTGAACTTTAGTCTATTAGTCTTAGAGACAGAAGCACCAAGGAAACGAAGCTGAGCCTCCATCCACAACGAGGCATTCAGCGCCACCTTGCGAGGAAACGTGGAAATGCAAAAGGAAGAAAGATTGTGCAAAGAAGCCCTATTCAAGGAAGGTAAAGAAAACCAGACTCCTTGGAACTAAGTATTGTACAGTGGTGACTTAATAAAATAAACATCACTCCTCCTGGTATTATTTCTACCTATACATTAAATGCTAGCTTTACTGCAGAAAACACTAGCAAGTGCTTGGGGTACATAAGACCATTCCCATAAGGATCTGGGTGTTGGCTGGCATAAAGACTTGCATCATTTAGAGGAGAATTTGGAACATTGGGAAATCCTATAGGAAGATGGTGAAGAGCAACAGTGGGAGAGAGAGTGAAGTGGTTACTGCTATTTGCCTCCCAGCGTCTATTTTCCCTTTCTCTTCCCCAAAAGAACTGACTTTAGCTGGGAAAATGGGAGCACCACTCACTGGGAGGCACCTGGGAAATCTCAGGGCCTGGGATACTAAATAATCTGACCTATGTAATAAAGAATTGTCTCACATCTTGTTTGATTTCCAAATGTCTTACCAGAAACTCAGTATGTTAAAAAAATACATTTATATATCTGATCCTAGACTCTTTGTTTTACATACAATCATAAAGTGTTTAAAAATATTTTTCCAGTTTTATTGAGATATAATTGACATACAACATTGTATTGGTCTAAGGTGTAAAAAATTGATTTTAGTTATTAACATCCATCACCTCACATAGTTATAATTTTTTTTCTTGTGGTGAAAACTTTTAAGATCTACTCTCTTGGCAATTTTCAAATATACAGTATTATTAACTACAGTCACCATGCTATACATTATATCCCCAGAACTTATTTATTTCGTATCTGAAAGTTTGTACCTTTTAACCACCTTTGCCCATTTTCCCCACTCCACACCCACCTTTGATAACCACCAACCTGTTCTCTGCTCCTATGAGCTCAGTTTTTAGGTTCCACATCTAGGTAAAATCATAAAGTATTTGTCTTTCTCTGTCTGACACTTCCCGTAGCATAATGCCCTCAAGGTCCACCCATGCTGTCACAAAGCATAAAATATTTTTAAAGTGTTTCAAAATATACTGAATTTTCCAGAAATTGCAACAACCCTATAAATTGACAGAAGATAATACTTTACCACCTTGTTCAGAACTTTGTCAACAACTGTTTACTATTTTAGAAAACTACTACAGTAAGGCCACTCAGGATGTCTGGTCACCCATACCACATCCCAGCATTTGTACCTGCTACATTCATGGTGACTCCATGTACAGGGGCAAGCACCTGACTACTTCATTATTTTTTCTAGAATAGCTGGAAATACATATTGAAATACATATTATTTTACTATTGTTTCCTTTTCTTTCTCCTTCACATTACAACTCTCCTTTACATTTAATTTTTTAATTTTTTTTAAGTATATGCATGAATAAGTAGGGGGTGGCTGTTCACCCTCTGGGCACACAGCTAAACTACATTTCCCAGCTTCCTTTGCAGTTAAGTGTATCCACATGACTGAGCTGGGTTCAAGTCAATGGAATGTGGTGCATACTCTTACTGAGCTGAGGCTTTTAAGAAGTGGTATGCTGTCTTTCCCTGTCTGCTTCCTGGATGCAGCTAATAAGAAAGACACAAAATGGATAATATCAGTAAGAGTCACAAAGTGAAAGGAGGCTTCATTCATGAACGTGAAGAAAAGTTGTCTGCTGACCATACATACATGCTGAACATACATACATGCTGAACATACATGCTGGACTGTTTTCAAGAGTAAGAACTAAATTTCTACTGTGTTCATTTGAGCCACTATACATACACTTCAGAGTTGTTACAGCTCTTTATCCCACCCTAACTAATGCAGATTACTACAGTATCTATACATTTCATTTCAGGATGATGAGGGGCAATACAAATTATTTGTTATAAAAAAAGAGGCATTTGGGACTTCCCTGGTGGCACAGTGGTTAACAATCCGCCTGCCAATGCAGGGGACACAGGTTCAATCCCTGGTCCAGGAAGATACCACATGCTGCGGAGCAACTAAGCCCATGTGCCACAACTACTGAGCCTGCGCTCTAGAGCCCATGAGCCACAACTATTGAAGCCCACGTGCCACAACTACTGAAGCCCGCGCGCGCCTAGAGCCCATGCTCCGCAACAAAAGAAGATACCACAATGAGAAGCCTGCGCACCGCAACAAAGAGTAGCCCCCGCTGGTCGCAACTAGAGAAAGCCCACACAGCAACGAAGATCCAATGCAGCCAAAAATAAATAAATAAATTTATTTTAAAAATTTTTAAAAAAGAGGCATTTGGTCCAGTGTGACTGAGAATCATTTCTGTAGCCTGCACTGCCCAATACAATAGCCACTAGACACATGTGGCTGCTGAGCCCTTGACATGTGACCAGTCCAAACTGAGGTGTGCTGTAAGTGGGAAATACAAACTATCAACAGATTTCTAAGACTTAGTACAAAAAAGTAAAATACCTCATTAATAATTTTGAATACTGATCATATGTTGGAACAATATTTTAGCTATACCAGGTTAAATAAAATTATTAAAATTGTTTTCCTAAAAAAGATAAATAAATAAAAGAATCATGAGTCAGGGGGCTGGGAATTTGTTGTAACTGACATCAGCCTAACCTAAAAAACACATTATTGAAGTGTGTAAGCCTTCAGAGAATGCTTCCTCCTGCTATTATTTTAAAAGGGATAAAATTATTATTGTGAAGAAAAACTAAATATGGAAATGAGTAAGGAACAATATAAACTGGCCATAGATAACTTCTGCTAATGTTGGGTATATGTTATATATGTCCAGTAATTTTTCATTATATGTGCATATAATGATGCATTCTATAATCCCACATCTACCTCTTTATCCTACTTATTCTTTCCTAATGTAATTAAATAATTTTGAAAACATTAAATAAATGTTTACTGCTCAAAAAAATTAAATAAATAAATAAATAAAATTAATTTCCTGTGTTCCTTTTTGCCTTCTTAATATGGTTACCACAAAATTTAAAAGTACATATGTGGGGGCTTCCCTGGTGGTGCAGTGGTTGAGAGTCCGCCTGCCGATGCAGGGGACACGGGTTCGTGCCCCGGTCCGGGAAGATCCCACATGCCACGGAGCGGCTGGGCCTGTGAGCCACGGCCGCTGAGCCTGCGCGTCCGGAGCCTGTGCTCCGCAACGGGAGAGGCCACAACAGTGAGAGGCCCGCGTACCGCAAAAAAAAGAAAAAAGTACATATGTGGGTCACATTATATTTCTATTAAACAGCACTGCTCTAGACCTTCTAGCAGTGGTTCTCATTTCACAGGTGCCAAGTTACTAGCTCCATCCCTCACTTAGCAGGTTCTAGTCTTTTTTGTTGATGGTTGTTCAGTGGTTAGCTGTGATTTTGCTGTTTTGGTTAGCTGTGATTTTGGTGTTTTCGTGAGAGGAGGTGAGTTCAAGTCTGTCATCTCTGACTTAGATACTGGTTTTAACTCTGCTCACTTCCTTGGTTTGACATTCTCCATTGTTTCAGGTGAGAACTTCCCACGTGCCCCCAGGAACTCCACCTCTACCAAACCTGGGCTCCATTGTTGTGCAAATGCTGGCAGATGTCGGACTCCACAAGCCTAAGAGTACTTCATGCCTTCATTATTAATTATTTCTAAAAGGATTAAAGGTGTTGAGAGAGACAGAGTCAGAGACAGAGAGAGAGACAGAAAGAGAGAGAAATTCAGGCAGTAATTCCAAGAGGGAAAATAACCATTAAAAGAAAAATAAAAGGATAATTCCTCATAATTAAAGGAAAGGCATTATGGCAGACACTGGTAAATGGTTAATTTATTCCCAACCTCCCTCTTCCCTGACCACCTTCTACTGTGGTGGTTAAAAAACTAAACGTTTGCCTTCTCAGACTCCCTTGCTGCTAGGAATGGCTACATCTCATAGTTCTGGAATGAGACATAAGCAGAAGTCTACCAAGAACTTCTAGGAAAGTTATTGCTCTCTTGACAAAAGGAACAGAAGAAACCATCACTGCTCCTTTTCCTTCTTCCTGCTTTGGACACAGACTTGATGTCTGGAGCTGTAGTAACCATCTTGGGGTCAAGACTTTAAAAACAAGAGAAACATCAAGAGAATCACAAAGATGCCAGCCTAAATGTTGTTGAGCCACTCATCAAATACCAAGAATTTCTACCTCCAGACCTCTTGTTATATACTTTAAAAAACAAACAGACATGTCCTATAGGCTAAGTTCTCTCGTAGCCAGATACTATGCTAAGCACTATCCTTAAAACAACCCACTTTACAGATGAGAAACCCTGTTCAGAGCAACCTACTAATTGTGTTGAAATATGAACCTAGATGGTCTGAGTCCAAAGCCTAGAGTGTTTTCATCACACTAACCTGATTATATTCTCTTGTTTCCTAGCTAAGCCATGAACTTAGAAATATCCCAAGTTCATTGGGAACATGCAAGTTGTCTTCCAAGGTCAGACCCACCAGATACCCTAGCCCTGGTCACTATCTAATTCCTCCTGATGGCCCTGCTCACTGGCCTCGCCATCCAGAGGCTTCAAACCATCTGGCCACAAATCTGGGTCAGGCATCATGCAATGAGCCCAGTTCTTCCACCAGCCAGGGGAGCACACTCACAAAACACAGCAGGCCAGGCACCTGGGGCTTCACTGAGAAAAAGGCTCCATCCTCTCTTTCCCAGCATGCCTGGCTGATGGGGCCTCTGGCTCTCTCCAGATCTCAGTGGAATCTATTGAAAAGTCTGCAGCTGGAACGTCTTCACCCTGCTTGTCTGAATCAGGACAAGGAAAACGGCTGTGACTCAGAGCAGATGCCACAGCTGGACTGCCACAGCCATGGGAAAAGACCTAATTGCAGAGATTTCTGCTTTACAACTACAGCTACACAGGCCCCCACGATAGCCTTGCTGCTGACATTTGCTGCCTCTGCCAGGTGAAGAGGGACAGTTAAAGATGCAAAGCAAGACCGCTGATTCCAAAAAAGTGCTGACTCGGAGAACCCCATGGCTGCTGATAATATTCCTGACTTGTAGTGTTGCAAATGCTATCACAGCTAATCCATGCTTCTCTCTCATAAGAAGGTCAAACTTGAGGCAACAAGATGACGAAAGAAGCTCAGGAATGAAAGGACTGTCTTTGCCACAAACTGCCTTTCCTAAAGCAGAGGTGTCTTCTTGGTCCAGTGTGAGTTTTCAGTTCTATGTTCTGCATTAAACAGTGACAATTACCTCTATTCCTGACTTAATTGTGGCATTATACACTATATTCACTGTATGGTTTTGGTCCCTTATAAAAACGCTGTCATACTGAAAATTATTTTTCAGTTATATACTTTAAAAAACAAATTGTGTTGAAATATGAACCTAGATGGTTCATAAAATAACATTTTTATGGATTAAAATAAACATTTTTATGGATTGAAATATATCAGGAAAAAAGAGCAAGCATGTAGTTGGCAGTTGCAATACTAAGCACTTTTCACACATTATGTCTTTAATCCTCAAAATTATGATGATCCCATTCATTACACAGGTGAGGAGAGTGAAGCTTAGACAAGTAAATTACCCAACGTGGTACAGCTAGTCAATAGCAGAATCTAAACCCATATCTAGGGCTGTCTGGCACCAGTTTATGATTTTCACTATACTGCCTCTAAGAAATAAGCATAGAAAGAAATGCCTCAATATTACTCAAAGAGATAACTTTGGATATTTAAATGTATCAATCAGTCAATGGACTTCTCCCCCAGATGAGTCATTGTGCAATCTTATATGCCAGAATCACGTTCCGAGTTGAGGCATTAGAGTTTTGGTGTAAAACTATAGGAATCCACCCGACCCACCCCATTATCCATTCGAGACCTTAATGCATGCTGGCCTTGGGCCTTCTGTGACATAGGGCCATAGCAGCAGTTGCCAGAAACCCAGAGACAGTTTCCCATGCTGCCTTTTGTTGTGCACTATCCTAGGTTCACTGTGGGAAGCTATGACGCTTCACCTGCAGGAGGCTGGCTAGGCACTCCCACCAGGGTCAAGACAGTGGTGCCTAGACTGGGGACGTGGGGAGCCTCACAGGACAAAGCAGGAGGACTTGAATAATTTCAACCTCAGCATGTATTATGTTTCGGCCTCTGTTCTAAGCATTAGCAATGCAGGCAGAAATTTTTAAAATGAGAACCCTGTATTTTACGGAGCTTTAAAAAAAAAATTAGATCCATAAGAGCTAAGAGTAAAAGACAAATCTCTCAGAGAACAAATAACCTCAGCACTATTCATGAGCCCTTAAAACCAAGACTCCCTTAAGGTTGGATCTTGGTAGAACATCCAACAAGAATATTGGAAGAACATCATGGTGACAGCTAATGTCAATAGTTATTTCTCTTTTTTTTGCGGTACGCGGACCTCTCACTGTTGTGGCCTCTCCTGTTGCGGAGCACAGGCTCCAGACGCGCAGGCTCAGCGGCCATGGCTCACGGGCCCAGCCGCTCCGCGGCATGTGGGATCTTTCCGGACCGGGGCACGAACCCGTGTCCCCTGCAATGGCAGGCGGACTCTCAACCACTGCGCCACCGGGGAAGCCCAGGAGTTATTTCTTTTTCCTTCCTCAAAATCTTTTCAGCTCTGTTCTTTACAACTCAAAGAAATGTACTCCCTTGGGAAAGATCAAATTTCACCCAACAGCAAAAGAAGTAACATCTATGAGATGCCACCCTCCTCCCGCTCAATATTCCTCAGTTCATTCTAGTCCTGGGTGAGGCTTAAGGGATGACTGAGACTTGAGCATAATGTTAATCAAGTTCAAGAGGCTGGGCCCTCCCAGCAAGACCGCCCAACAAAATCTAGAAATGCAAATGAATTTGCCCCTTACCTGAAAGAATGGCAAATTGTCTGTGAAGTTGTTCAATTATATCCACTGCCACCAAGGGCCTGATTTCCTGCTGCATAATTTCATCTGCACAAATGAAACACAAATTAGGTTAAATCCTTGCAAATTATAAAGAGAATTTAAAGGAAGAAAGGGAAGTTCCACTACTAGGGAAGTCTGGAATTTACCAAGATATGGTTATGGGCACATTATTCTCTTGAGAACTCAATTCCTGAAGCAGGGATGGATCTGGGTTTTGTGTGGTTTGACATTTATACACATGAGCACGGGACATTTCTAGTGCCTCTCCCAAGGTTCTGGGAGGGGTCAGTGCAAGGAAGAGGCCCTGAAGCTTAAGCTTCAGTAGCTTCACAGTAAACCTGCTACGATGGTCTCATTACCAAGGGAAGTGCTTAGAGATCTGCCCATTCCTTTGCGTCTGCAGAAGGACATTTTAAACACAAACAATGTAAGTTACCAGAGTTCGTCTCAAACTGGGTCAGAAAATCAATCCGGGACTTATGAAGGTTCTTTTGTTTTTATTCCTTCCCTCACTTTCTTCCTTTTTGTCTTTCTCTTAGTCACCTCCATTCCTTTTTTTCCCCTTCCAGAATACTTCAAGGAGCCTCTTCCCACTGCCAAACATGTTTAACGAAGCACACTCCATTTTGCTAAATAAAGATGCTCCTTACTGAATAAAAGGTTACAGGTTCCCAAAGCAAAAATTCAAGCACAAACCTGCAAATGTCCTCTAACCACAACGAGTGATTTATAAGCACTAAGATTTGCATTCTATCCATTTGGGGAAAGGGTACTAAAGAGAGGGGGGAGAAGACTGAGTGGCATCTCTTAGCCTGGTCTGGGAAGGGGAAGGAATTTTCATGCTCCCTCTGCCTACAATATTATTATCCTCATTTAACTATTTGCCAGGGAACCTCAAAAAATGAACTAGTTATTGTTTCTACAGCAGTTAAACATCAGCTTAGACTAAGGTACAAACCAAATAGCCTTGTACGCTGATGCAAAACAGGTATCACCTATTGTTTTGGCATGCAGCCAGGTTAATGTGATATTCTAATATTGATCAATCAGAAAGTAATATTTGGGAAGCTCCTCCCAGAGCCTTGGTTTCCACTTCTCAGCTTTGGTGTAAAGGTTGCAGGAGACGATGCATATGGTGATATACATAGTAGATGCTAAGTAAACGCTAGTTACATTCATCACTCTGGAAAGACCTTGCCTATATTTGCTTTCTGAAAGTCTCCTAAGGGGTGGGGCAAGTGCCGCTCAAACCCCAAGACGCTTTTCAGTGAATTCTACCACTTTTTCTGGAGGAAAGGACTTTCCACTGTGAATTCACTACAAATTCAAAGACCCCTGTATCACTGCTACAGGTGTTGCCTCTTACAACCTGCCTGTATACAATGATGACACTGTAGTTATATTTTACGAAAAAAGAAGGGCCTTCTCTGTTAGATACACAAAGTAAAGTCCCTAACAGTAAAAAGATAGGAAGTCTGAGATCTGCTTAAAAATATTCCCTTCTGCCAAAAACATACAGGGAGCAGGAAATAGCGGGCGGGGGTTGGGGGAGATGAAACCAGATTGACAGAAATGCGGATAATTGTTGAAACTGGTTGATGGGCCCTTGGCAGTTCATTATAAAATTCTTTCGCATATTTTTCAAATTTTCCATAATAAAATTTAAATTACAAATGGACAAGAAAATAGAAAGCTTAAGCAGAAACAGGAGTTACGTAACTGAAGAGTTTTTCAGAACACAATCTCCCAGTGGTCTGGGAAAGTGGCATACTCAAAAATACAGCTGGTTTATTATTTTTCCATACCTGAGGGAGTCTATTTAAGGGACAATGACTCCAAAGAAAAACCAGTATCATAAGATGCAATTTATTGTTATTGTACCTCAATATCTGAGATGTGCTTTAAAGTAAACATTTTAAATTAAAGAGGTAAGATCTGAAAGAAACAACAGAAGTGAGTTAAGCTAACCATCCCCCCACACCCCGGTCCCATCTTATTTTTTAAATGAAGAAACGGAGAGATTGTGACCTTGCCTGTGGTCACACAATAATTTAAGTGTGGAGCCTGGGTCAGCCCTGGATCACTTGACTCTAAGAGGGCAAACGTGATGGAGTTTCTAGACCCTTGGCCTTGAGGAGCATTGGCTTCTACCACCCGAGACGTTGACTAGTGTCTCTCATCTTGGGAATCTGTGGAGGATTGTCCAGCCTTCCAACAGAGACATTTTCACCTGCCTCCTGTGGTTACCAAAGGAACAGGACTAAAATCTACGATTTGTTTTTCCAAGAATAGAAATGAGCTGGTTTGCCTTTGGCCCAGATTTTGCTGAGACAGCCTGGCCCCCAGCCAGGGAGTGACATGGTTATCCTTGAAGACTTCCCAGTGAAGGAACCTCATGACCCAACCTGGCCAGCAACAGAGCATGAGGGTTTCTCAGACTCGGCACTGACCCAGTGCATGGAGATGACCTCAGACACACCCAGCTTTTAGTGATGCCTGACACCTGTGGGCCATGCGCAGTTCAGCCTCAGTTATGCTCTGTACCAGAGGAAACACACAGACCAGCCCTTGCTGCTGGCAGGCCCTGCTACCCACTCCTGTAGAGATGGGGTGGGAAGGGAGCGTAGGAGCTCTCTGATCTAAAGGAACACCTCCCCCTGCAGTGGGAAGGAAGCTGCCTCAGCCCTACATGCTAAGAGCCGTTTCTGCCAAATTCTAGCTGGGCAACCACAGCAAGAACATGCTGAGCCTTAGTATCCACACGTGTAAAATGGCTTTTCCTTCTCCAGGAACAGTTGGGCTTGGCCAGTGATGACCCACTGAGGTGGTGGTACCTGCTGCACCCTGCAGGCCCCTCTGTCCTGTGTGGAGGCTTCCTGCTTCCTGCTTGCTATTTTTGATGCATGTAGATTAGGGAGAAACTTGTCTCTCTATAACCCACACAAGGCAAAGTGAAGTAGTATTTGAATTTCAACACAATTTCTATCCTAGGCAAAGTTACAGATAGATCTGGGGAAAACTTGTCTCTTTTCTATCTCTGTGATTATATGTTACCCTGGACCCACAGTGCTAAAACTGCAGGAAGTATCCACAAAGGTCTCCTAGGTGATGGAGTACAGCCCAGCACATCCCATTGGAATTCAGTTGTAGGCAGCAAGAAACACCTCTGTGTTGTCCACCCCCCAGACCCCACACCCCCATCTGAGAAAAATGTGGGCTCTGGGGCAGGACCCTTCCTACTAATTGCATCCTCCTCCTCAGGGCAGAGGGCAGGAAACTGGCTGATAAAAGCTGATGCAGTCTAACTGTTGCAACTAGTAAGGAATATAGGGCAGTGAAACCCTTAGCCTCTGCTTTTGCTGTTCTGAAATTTCAGTCACACTGGGATTTAAAAGACTCAAGTATGGTCTGAGGGAAAAGGAACCAAAATACTAAATAAATAAATAAACAAACTACTTAATTAATAAGTTAAGGCGTACAAGTATGATCTGACCCAAGAGGGAAGGCAGACCCAAGTTTGACAGATCCTGCTGCATTACTATTGAATACTTTGCCCAGGGAATCTGGTGGGCAGAAAGGATGGAAGGGTCGGTTGTTAGCTGAACTAGGAATGGGACCAGGATCTCCACTCAGCCACTGCTCTGACATTATTGAGAGCACCAGCTGTGAGCCAGCCCTAAGAAGACACTTTACAGATAACTTGTTTAATTAGTTATACAATGTAAAGGAAGGCACCCTAGCACTAAAATGAACCTCCTCCAGCCCAGCCTGCCCTCCCACTCCCACAACTAGAACAGATGTGACTGCTGAGAAAACACGTGTGGACCAGAGGCTCTGAGGAATCAGTTGCTGGGGTGGTTCAAAAAGGCACCCTGGGGTCATGCTGTGTTTCACTTCTCTTTCTTACTGGACAGGTTAGAAAGAACACAAACCCATTTTACTTCTTCTACTGCCTCCTAAGCTACAGGGATGCTTAACCTGAACCAGAAGACTTAGTATTGAAGTTTGTCCATAAATTAACATTGAGTAAGAGGCACTTGAAAAGCAGATGGAAGAATTTTTTAAGGAGAAATTTAGAAGATTTTAAAAACCAAGAACACTAAAAAATGTCCAACTGGGCTTCCCTGGTGGTGCAGTGGATAGGAGTCTGCCTGCCAGTGCGGGGGGACACGGGTTCGATCCCTGGTCCGGGAGGATCCCACATGCCGCAGAGCAACTAAGCCCGTGAACCACAACTACTGAGCCTGCGCTCTAGAGCCCAGGAGCCACAACTACTGAGCCCGTGTGCCTAGAGCCCGCGCTCCACAAGAGAGGCCATCGCGATGAGAAGTCTGCGCACCGCAGCAAAGAGTGGCCCCCACTCACCGCAACTAGAGGAAGCCCGCATGCAGCAATGGACACACAATGCAGCCAAAAATAAATATAAATAAATATATAATCTTGTCTTTAAAAAAAAAGTCCAACTTCCTAGTAGTCAAATAATGTAATTAAAACAGCAATAGAATTTCTCATTTTATCCATAAAATAATACACAATGCTGGGGTTCTGTTCGAAAACTAGTACTTCTGCATAGCCTTGGGGAGTAAAGCTGGTAGTGTCCTTTCAGAAAGTAGTTTCACAATATTTTACCCAGTGATTATTGTGTAGATTACATACTAAACTCCCTATATACATCACCTTATTTAATCCTCAAAACAACTCTAACAGCAATATGGAACTAGATTTGCAATAGCTGGTCCAAGGTCAAGCAGAACCAGAATTTGAACCCAGCTCATTCTAAACTCCAAAGCCCAACATGGTAACCATTACAATACAGAGCTTCAATACATAGTCATCAAAATCTTCATAACCTTTTACCCACTCGTCCTATATCTGGAAATGTATCCTGAGAAAATAACAAAATAAAAACTTTATACATAAAAAGGTGGACTGGAATATTATTTATAAGAGTGAAAAAATGGAAGCAATCATGGTATAATTATGAAACCATGTCATAGAAAAAGATTTAAGATGTAATTTCAAGAACATAAAAATCACATGTATGGTGAGATTGAAGCCAGGTTCAGAAAGAAAGAGGAAAGCAGGTGGAGTGTGTGTGCACATGGGTACTGGCATATGAGAAAGGAATACAAGAAATAGTTGTTTTAGGGCTTCCCTGGTGGCGCAGTGGTTGGGAGTCCGCCTGCCGATGCAAGGGACGCGGGTTCGTGCCCCGGTCTGGGAAGATCCCACATACCGCGGAGCGGCTGGGCCCGTGAGCCACGGCCGCCAAGCCTGCGCGTCTGGAGCCTGTGCTCCACAACGGGGGAGGCCACAGCGGTGAGAGGCCCGCGTATCGCAAAAAAAAAAAGAAATAGTTGTTTTAGAGTGATGGAATCCTATTTGGTTACTCCCTTTAGTTTACATAGAGAAAAGTATGCTCTGGTAGTGTTTATTTTTTATGCTAATAGGACTTTATTGAAGTATAATTTACATGCAGTACAATGCACAAATATTAAATGTACACGTTGATGAATTTTGACAAACACATAACTAATGTAACCACTAAACAGATCAAGATATGAAACATTTCCATCACCCCAGGAAGTTTCCTTGTGACCCCTGCCCAGGCCCTGTAACCCTCCCTCCGATAAACATATGTGTTAAAGACCACACGGGTGCCTCTGTCCTCATGACCCAGAACTCAGGGCTGGCAGAACACACTGTACCCTGAACAGCTACTCTCTTAACACCATTGGGGCTCCAGGGAAAGACTTCTCCACATCTCTTGGTCTATATCCTCAAAAGAAAAGGCGCACTGCATCCAAATGCTATGATGGCTTGTGGGCTGTGCCACTGCTGGTATCAGGGACAGACACTGCTTCAGAGTGCTGGGAGGATTTGAGCAGCGGAAGTGCTTAAGTAAGAAAAAAACAAATCAATTAACTTGTCAAATTCTTCCTCTCACATGGCATGAATGATGTAGATTCTTTTTTTCAAATTCATTTTTTACATCTTTATTGGATTATAATTACTTTACAATGTTGTGTTAGTTTCTGCTGCACAACAAAGTGAATCAGCTATATGTATACCTATACCCCCTCCCTCTTGAGCCTCCCTGCCACCCTCCCCATGTAGATTCTTATATAATGAAATATGTCCAGTACTACTGAGCAACAACATTCTCACTTTTTTCTTCCAATTCATGATGCAAATATATTCAAATTTTGAACTCCTTGAACGCAATTACATTTTACTTAGATCACATTGATTTTAGATCACTGCTCTCAATGGAGCTCAAATTATGTGAAAATCTCAATTATAACAACATAGTGTATTTGCTGACATGATTAGAAAACAAATTTTATGGGTTAACTAATGCCTTACGGGTTACGGATATCTTTATTACTCATCCAAATTTCAGTGGCCCATCAACACAACACTCAGATGCATGCAATAATTCAATGTATTCATCTTTGCTATTTTCTGATTTTTAGTCATATAAAAACCATACCTTTATATACTTTAAATCTTGTTCTTATGGGGGTGTGTTTATCAAGTTAAAAGAATAGTACTTTTTATTTAAATGCCACATATGGGCCTCTATTTGTACTCTTGCCCCAGGCTCTGCAAATACCTGTTTAAAATTGCTTTGAGAAGTGATGAGATATTATTAGGCATAAGGATTTCCATTTTTGAATGCTTATCCAAATCCCTTTTCTTTCTTTTTATTACAAAAAAAATGTTTAAGCTTATTAATTTCTGTTGACATCTCACATGTGCCCTTGCGTGAGACAAGCACGGCACCAAGGTGGAAGTTTTTATGCAAAGGGTTTCCTTAGCAACAATAGCTGGAGATGACATTCTCCTGAAGTCCTTCATAACTCCAGGAGAGGCAAACCAGCTCTGCTGCCTGGGGCATATTGAATAAAAAGCAATCAAAGCCCTGCAAGAAATTAAGAAACTGTGAAAATACCTAATCCCTCCCTCTGTTAAGGCTCCCAAATTTTAGCACTAGGTTTCAAAGTGACCCCACCTGTATTTTAATCAATACTGCCCCAGAGCAGTGCTCTCAAATTACAATGATAAATCACCTGTGCTTTAAAATGCAGATTCTGATTTAGCAGGCCTGGGGTGGGGCCAGAGATTCTGCATTTCTAAAAAACTCTCTTGATGCTGCTAATTCAACAGAGAAGCAAGCACAAGTTGAAGTTCCAAGACTTTAGACCATTCTTGTTCCTTTCCCATTGCTTACGAAAATGCAGTTCAGGGAAAAAAAAAAACTTTTTATTTAAGTTGTTTCCTAGTGCTTCTCCTATCATTCAATAAAAATAATCATCTATATGTATGCAAAGTATATTTGAAACTGAGGCCTAGCTGGTGTAAACTTTTGGCCTACATTTCCTGCTGTGTTGATTTTAGGATCAGCACCCTGGGAAACAAGCCAACCCGACCTTTAGCACTTGTTTTACCTCTCCTTCCAGCACCCCCAAGCCCTACCCCAGTGCTCAGTGTGGGCCCCTTAATGCAGCGGTCCCCAACCTTTTTGGCACCAGGGACCGGTTTTGTGGAGCGGAGGTGGGGGGTGGGGGGTGTTGTGTGTGTGGGTGATGGTTCCGGCGGTAAGGTGAGCGATGGAGATCAACAGATAAAGCTTTGCTTGCTTGCCTGCCGCTCACCTCCTGCTCTGCGGCCCAGTTCCTAACAGGCCTCGGACCGGTCCTGGTCCACAGCCCAGGGGTTGGGGACCCATGCCTTAATGCCTATCCTCTCATTCTAGGACCACTCCCAGCCCGGCATTCAGTCAAGTCAGAAGCAGTGTCTTTGGTAAAACAACAAAATATGGTCTAATGTGATGAGATGAGAAGACTAGTTATGACTAATGCTCATTCGACATGGCATTCTTCCAAAAGTTTCTGCACTTTCATTTCTTTCTAAAGCTCTTAGAGGAAAAAATATCTTAACAAAGGAATCAAAGTGGTAGCATCTTAGACATTTTAGCAATATGATGGATACACAATTTTATTTTTGTTTAAGAAAAAGCCCTGGAGGCTCTGGCTAAACATTCCTGCCTTCCTCTCTCAGTGTATTCATTCATTCAGGTACTATGGAAGCAGAATGAAAGAAACTGGACTTGCATCCCAGCTCTGCCACTAACCAGCCCCTCCACCTTCAGGTTCTCCCTCTGTAAAATGGGAGTGGATAATAATTAATAATGTCTCCTCCTAGAGGACTGTTGTGAGGATTAATACTACCATTTATTGAGCACTTTCTACCTACTGGGCACTGTGCTACATGCTGATGAAATAAAAATCATATTGTAAGGCAAGATAAGAAAAATTTAAACATAAAAATGTTCTCTTCCCTTTGGCCTCCTCCCTCCTTTCTAGTGTGCATTACGCATTAACCAGACCTCTCCAATAGCAGAAATACCTGCTCAACCATAAAGATCAATTTTTCTTCTTCTGGTGCCAGCCATATAACTCCTTAGAAGATAACATTCCTTTCTCAATCCCATAAGAGGTCATGATGACCCACCACTCACCTTGTCCGTGCAGACATCTTCGGTGAACTTTATGTAAAATGCCAATATATCATTTCCCTTAAAGATAGCAATTGGTGCAGAACAGACTAGTCAGACCACCTGCAGAGATACTGGGCTGCACCTAATGGAAGTTCTTAGCTTACATATTTATTAATGACCTTATTAATATACTAGCTATATTACTTGTATTCTGCCTATTTTATAAGATTGTTTCTTGCATGACCAAATGTGTGACTAGGCGACTTGAAACGACTGACCAAATATATAGTTCTATAAGATCAATGTTTATACTAGTGTAACTCTAGATATGGGAAGAAGCAATAAGAGGGAACCATAACAGACTAGTAAGACAGCGGGTCCAGAGGATTCTGGCTATTGTTAGGAGGGCCTAGTCCAGTAATGGCGCATTGAGTGGCCTATCCAAAAATTCCACGCCTGACCTAAGAATGAGCATTCTTAGTGTCCTGGGACAAATTGGTCACGAAATGCCTCCCAAACTTTGGTTGAAATTAAGACTGAAAGGGAAGGGACTGTAAAATAAAGAATATTGTCCACCATCCAGTTCTGCAAGAATCAAGTCATTAACCACTGCTGTCACTGACCAACAATACACTCTGAAAGGAATTCAAGGCGAAGATCAGGATGAGGAACTTTGTGCTCTGGGAAAACCGACAGAACTGGCCCTCAGCTAGTTAAATATTTCCAGAAGAAAATTTTATGAATCTGGTCCTTTCATCTTCCCATAATTAGAAAAGCACTAAAACCATTAACTCAGAGATCTGTTCCTTCTACCAAGATGAGTGCTTGACTGCATGTACCCCTTGATCAAAATCACGTATGCACTAGCCTTGCCCCCTCCTTACCTCTTCAGAACAGTTCTCAGAGCTCTCTGAGAGACTGTCTCCTGGGTTATAATCCCCAGGTTGGTATGAATAAAAATTTCCATTTCTTTCTTAGATAGACTATTAATTCTTTCATTGACAATGCTTTACATACATTATCTAATTTAATTAAAATAACGTATGAAAGCAATTTGTATATAGTAGATTCAACAGAAGCCAATTAAATTTATCATCCAGTTCTTTGAGCCATGATCTCAAGGATACCGCAATAGATTTTTCTCGAACACCCGCATTACTGCCACCCACTGGTGATTTGCTTTGAAATGCTGCTCATAAATTCCCCACTGATGTCATGTGACCTCTTTCTCTTTCACTATGAACTAAGTTTGATAGAACTTATGAGGTTGGAAGAACTCAGGAGCAGAAGGGAGATTAGAATTAGATTGAAATATAAATAGGGATGTAGTGTATGATAAAAGTGGCATTTCCCATGGGGCCAGAGGGAGATTACAGATTCCCTCACTATCTGATAGTAGAGTATTCCTAGGAAACCTTTTGTAAGCCAAAAGGGCATAAAGCAAAGAGGCAATTACCTCAGTACACATCTTGCTAATAGATGCACGAAATAAGTCAAGATAAAGCATAGATGCTCACTGACACAATTCAAAGCTATGGCAGCTTGATGCAGAGATGCTGAGTCTAGTTCCAGGGGAAGGAGCTTGGTGGTACCACTCTGCGTGTGCACTGCCTCTATAATGGCTCACTACTAAACAAATGTTGAACACTTTTTGCTTTTCTCCTAAAAGTGAAAATCTTCTTTGGAGTTCTTTTGGTTAGCAAAAACAGGTACTAACGTAGGTCTTTCATAAAAGCAAAATGGCCAAAGCAAACTTTCGAAAAGCAGGGGATACCTGTACTCAGCAAATAGTGCTGGGTAACAAATAGAACCTGGCCATAACAGGACATCAAGTATAGTGATTAAGAGCCTGACCTCTGGTGTCACATGCCTGAGTTCAAACCCTGGCTCTGCCACTTACAGCAGAATAATCTCAAGCAAGTCAATGAACTTCCCTGTGCCTCAGTTTTCCTGATTTGAAAATGAGGGAAATTATAATACATCCACCTAGTATGGTTGTTGTAAGAACTGAGTTAATGTTAGAAAACTTAAGAAAAATTCCCAGTATATAGTAGGTGCATGTACAGGTATTTTATTATTGTCAACAATGCTAAGCTGTATCCAAATTTCACTTCTTGCATCAAAATAAACTCCAGCCACATTAAATAATGAAATGACAGAATTACTAAAAGAAAATATGGGAGAACATTTTTATAATCCTGGAATTGGAACACCTTTCGAAGCATGACAAATCCCAATAAGAGTGATAGATTTACCAATTTGAAAACTACTTTGGCAAGGTAAACACACCTTTAACAAACTCAAAAGAAATGTAACCAACTGGAATATTTACAGCACATGTGGCTGATAAAAGGCTTATCTCCCTAGAATATAGAGAGCTCTTACAAAATTCACAAGAAATAGGTAAAGTGGGCTGGATGGTCCCCCTGCCTTCAAAAAGAAAAAAAAGAAAAACATACAGCCATGTCCTAATCCCCAATACCTGTGAACATTATCTTATGGAAAAAAGGGTCTTTGAAGACGTGATTAAGACTCTTGAGAGGAAGAGCCTATTCTGAATTATCCCAGTGAGCCCTGAATGCAATCATATAAGAGAGAGGAAAACAGGGGAGACCTTATGAAGATGGAGGCAGATATTGGAAGGATGCAGCCACAAACCAATAAACACCTGGAGCCATCAGAGGCTGGAAGAGATCAGAAACTCAATTTCCCCTAGAGCCTCTAGAGGAGGGGGGCAGGTACCTTGGTTTTGGATTTCTGGCCTCTAGAACTATGAGAAAATGAATCTCTGTTTTTTAAGCCATCAAATTTGTGGAGATTTGTTACAGCGACCATAGGAAACATAACGTCAGCCACAGACTGAGAACAGACAATTCACAGAAGAAATACAGCCGGTGAATATATATATAAAATGTTTAACCTCACTAATAAATTAATGTAAATTAAAACAGAATGAGTGCTTTTCTTCCTGATAGACTGGCAATTTCTTTAAAGATAAATAACACAGCATTGTTAAGACTGTAGGCAAATTCTCTATAGGTAAAGGTATAAATAGGTACTTTTTAAAAAGTTGATCAATTTGGAAATATCTGTCAAAATGTTAAATATGCAGTCTTCTGGCCAAGAAATTCCATGTCTAGGAATTTAACCTATGGAAACAGTAACACAAGGGCAAGATAAGTGAGTACTAAGATGTTTATTACAGTATTGTTCCTCTAGGGCAAATGTCCATTAATAGCGGATTGGTTAAATAAAAGATGGAATAGCTATACAACAGAATACTAGGGAGCCATTAAATATAGTCAGACAGATCTATATGTACTGACCAGAAAAAGGTTCAAAATGTATTAAGTTTAAAAAAAATAAAGCAAGATACAGAATAGAATGTTATCATTTATGTTAAGTTTATATATATTTATATTATATATATATATATATATATGTATGGAGGGCCTTATATATTTGAATGTATTTGCGATGAGATATTGAGGCAGAGATGGCTAGCTGCCCACTCAAAATTCACAGTTCCTCTTGCATACAGTAGCACTATCATTTGAAGGTGGCTGCCAGCCAGAAACTCCATCTCCCACTCACCAGCCCTACCTCCAGTTACTGCCATGTAGCTAGTGAATGCCAGTGGGAGATGAGCAAAAATGATGAGTTGGGGTATTTCAGAAATAGGTGTGTCTTCACCACTGTGTCTTTTCCCTCCTGCAGGTGACAACTGCAAGGTGACAACTCTGAGCCAGAGGATGACAGACCCACAAGATAGAAGCAGGCAGGGTCCCTGAAACAGTCTGAGGGAAAATGGCCAACCGACCAGGGCCATTGTATTGGAGTGTATTTATCCAGTGAAATTTAGGGGTTGTTACAGCAGTTGGTGTTACCCTAACTTACAGGCGTGCATTCATTTTCTAATATTTTAAGTACATTTTATTCTCCTTTTAAAAAGAAAAAATGGGGGAGATAGTCAGTGAAAAAAAACCCAACTTCTGACTCTCCCTGAACCCCCAACAATTAAATAGTATATGAGTCTTGATTAGCACATACTTTAATCAGTGTGCCATCTCTTGAGTTTCATTCCCTTAGCCCCATGAAATCAGTATTATACCAAGAAGTCGACTGATAGCATTCCATGAATGTAAGATTGCTTAGGTACTCATAAAACTTGCATTAAGAGACTCAAACTTTTGTTGTATCGCGTCACAGAATAAAGTGACTGACAGCCAGAGTACGTAGGCAAACATTTCACAACCTTTTATAGTGGGAAAAAAAGAAAAGCAACAATAGTATATGTAATGCTATAAGTTTAGGATTCAGAAATCTTCATATTCATCTTTCCTATTACTTCCTCTCCTCACGATCAACAAGACTGTAACCTCTTATGATTTAACTTTAGTAAAATTAGGGCAATCATTTACACCTGCATTCAAACTCTGTAAGGATTTGTGTGCATGCTCAGGTGAGCACCTACGTGTTTTAAGAATGGAAAGCAAAATCTGATTAACAAGCTGTTCTTTCTTAAGTAGCAAATACATAGTAGCCCTTGCATGAATCGTGTCTCAACCAGAAAGTATACTGGAACAATGAAGAATTTGTTTTAAAAGCATACTTCTCCATTCAATAATTCCCCTCCCTTGAAGAAATAGGTTCTAAGTATAGATAAAGAGTAATGAGAGAGACAAAGACATTTGCTTTAATCACCTTTCCTAGTCTGTGATCTAAGGGGAATAAATGTATTATAAACATTTTCAAGGAAAAAAAAAAAGGCCAGGGGTTGGGGAGGAATATATCAATAAGCCCATGCATGAAAGAAGCAGTCTTAGAAACAAGCAGCTGCTTCAGCTCTTAGAGCATCTGTCTTTTTTTTTTTTTTTTTTTTTTTTTTTGTGGTACGCGGGCCTCTCACTGCTGTGGCCTCTCCCGTTGCAGAGCACAGGCTCCGGACGCGCAGGCTCAGCGTCCATGACTCACGGGCCCAGCCGCTCCGCGGCATGTGGGATCCTCCCAGACCGGGGCACGAACCCGTGCCCCCTGCATCGGCAGGCGGACTCTCAACCACTGCGCCACCAGGGAAGCCCCGAGCATCTGTCTTATTGTCTTCCAAATACATGTAAGGCATACTTAAAATGCTGTTCCTTCTCACCCAGCCCACTGAAGAGAAGTGGTTTTCTTTTTTATTCCTAAACCACCAGTCTGTTATCAGCTGATGTGTCTAACATGAAGTCTCAGCATTTCAGATTTAATGCTTTTCTTCAGACTTAACATTTTTCTTCAGGAATATGAATTTCATAATCTGGATTCTCATTTTCATTTTATAAAAGCAATTATATTGGTTATTTTTAAAAAAATAAAAACATACAACTAAATAAAAATAAGAAAAGTAAAACTCCTTACCATTCCTTCACCCCAAATTAAATAGTTATCTTACAGGTGTATAATAGTCAGTATATATATATGTATGTATAGACATATATGCTTTTAAAATGGGTTCATACTTACACATTCTATCCTATAACCTGATTTTTTCAAAATATTTGTTTATCTCTTTTTAATACGAATTTTCAATAAATGACCACCTACAATATTGTTAATAGCTGATTAATGCTTTAAATTTTAAAAGTCCTTTTAAACTCCTTAACAAACTTGAGACAGTATTGCAAAGTAATTTTTTCAATGTAAAATTGGTTAGTTAAACCATTATTCCTCTGAGAATGAGGATGAATAACAAAACATACATAAGAGAAAGGCATCATTGCTCTCACAGTACCTTTTTTTGCCATATATTCTAGCCTGATGCAACTTCCTAGGAAATGGTGGTAAGCCCTCATCTCTGCCTCTGTGATCCGCACGAAGGTGCAAGGTAAGTATCTAGGGTCTTGCTGCCCACACCTCGTACACCAGGAGGCCATTGGATTCCCGGAATGGTGCCACTGCTCTCTCCTCGTTCCTCTCTCAGCACTGCACCTACATAAATATGTTTAATCCTTTCTCCTGGCTAATCTCTCTGAAGTTCACTCAAGGGCATGTCATTGCTGAGAGTTTATCCTTTGGATTAATGAGTGTTCACAGGATTACAGGCCCAAAAGATTACCAGATCTCCTCACTGGGAAACTGGGGAATGAGGAAGTCAGATAGAGAGGGAAATCCTAAAGTTGATGAGAATCAGAATGTTTTTTCTTTTTCAGAGGAATCACATCATAAGATATACATCAGGGCTTCCCTGGTGGCGCAGTGGTTGAGAGTCTGCCTGCCGATGCAGGGGACACGGGTTCGTGCCCCAGTCCGGGAAGATCCCACATGCCGCAGAGCGGCTGGCACCGTGAGCCATGGCCGCTGGGCCTGCGCGTCCAGAGCCTGTGCTCCGCAACGGGAGAGGCCGCAACAGTGAGAGGCCCGTGTACCGCAAAAAAAAAAAAAAAAAAAGATATACATCAGGCCACTGCATATTTAAAATAAGATAATAGACAAGGATAAAAATTTTAAATGATGCTCTTCAGAAAATGTATTCCAGGCCACAATTCTAACCCCTCTCCAGGTTGCCAAGGAATAAAATCTAGAGAATTAACAATGCAACCAATAGAAGTCACTACCTAAACAAGCAACATACATTGGCAGAGCAAATGGCAACATTTCAGATCCTGAGATGGGATGTAGAGTATCTCTTGAACTACTGCTAAAGATCAGGTGCAAGTACAATGTCAGGATTCTAAATGAAGGATGTTCTTTGCCTGTTGTAATCTGACCAAGACCCCACTTAAGTACCACTTGAGTTCACCTTTCAGAACTGTGCCATGCAGAGTGCTATATTCAGAAAGAGGCTGCTTTTTCATAATGCATTTTATTTTGGTTCTTCATGCTTAATGTTTTTGCTTATTGATGTTCTGCTCCAAAATTTAAAGGAAGGGCACAATGCAAACTATCCAATAAGTAAGTATACAATAAGTAACTTATCCAATAAGTTCTGTATACAAGCTTCTAATTTTTATTTGTATGATTCAAGCTAACATTTCAGAGTAAGGCTTGCCGTTGGCCAAGGAGAAAACTGGAAAACATTTTTCACAAAAAAAAAAAAAAAAATTAACTGTTTACTTTTAAGGAGAGGGTAAAATTTATACATTTTAAAATACTCAAATCTGAAGTATACATTTTAATGAGTTCTGGCAAATGGATACATCCATGTAACCCATACCCTTTTCAAGATATAGAACATGTCCATCTATAGAAAGTACATTCATGTCCCTTCACAGAGAACCTTTGTTCCTAATCCCGGGGCAACCACTGTTACGATTTTTCAGTAGAGACTAGTTTTATCTGTTCAAAAGCCTCATATAATGCAGTCATACAGTATACACTCTTTTGTGTCTAGCTTCTTTCCCTCAGGATGCTTTTCAGATTCATCCATGTTGTGTGCACCAGTAGTTCATTCATTTTTATTGCTGGGTTGTATCCCATCATCTGGATAGTCAGTTTGTCCACTCTCCTGCTGATAGACATTCAGATTTTTTTTTTTTCCCAGTTTGGGCTGTTAAGAATAAAATTGCTATGAACATTTATGTACAGGGTCTTTGTGTGGACATGTATTTGCATTTCTCTTGGATAAATACCTAGGAGTGGTATTGCTGAGTCAAAGCAGAGGTGTATATTTAACTTGTAAGAAACTGCCAAACCTTTTCCAAATTGGTTATATCAAAAGGTTTTAAGATTAGAGGCTGCTCTCTTTAGCAATCCTCAGAGCCAGTTCTTTATTAGTGTTAACTGCATGTGAAGTACTTTAAGAAAATACCTAAATTAAGAAGAAGAAATATTAATTTAAATTTAGATTCTAAAACTTAAGAAAGCTCTTTTTCTTCCCTACCGTTAAGTATTGAGAATATGTTGACTCTGACCAAATGCAAAGTCTGAAAGTCTAATACAGGGCAGCAAATAAAGCAGTTTTCAAACAACAGTTTATTACATACAGCCAAACTTCCTCCCAAATGGTTGTACCAGTTTGGATTCCCATCAGCATTATAGAAATGATTCCCCATATGGAGGCTCTTTTTCATACTAAACATTAACTTCTTCAGCCTTTCAGTCAGAAGCAAACAGCCATGAATGCTTAGCTGGCATCACAGCATCTAGGAACATTAAAACTATCCTTGCTAACCACATCAATCCACAATGGCAGTGTGCATGCAACTACACACACCCAGTGATGACCCTAATTACACACCTCAGAGATACTGAGGGTTTGGTTACAGACCACTGCAATAAAGTGAATATTCAATAAAGCTAGTCACATGAATTTTTTAGTTTCCTCGTGCATATAAAAGTTATGTTTACACTATACTGTAGCCTATTAACTGTGCAATAGCATTATATCTAAAAAAATGTACATGCTTTAAAAAAATCATGCTAACATTTTAACCATTATCTGAGCCTTCAGTGAGTCATAATCTTTCTCAAAAGTAACAAAGATCACTGATCACAGATCAGCATAACAAATATAATATAATGAAAAAGTTTGAAATATTGTGAGAATTACCAAAATGGGACACAGAGACATGAAGAGAGCAAATGTTGCTGGAAAAAATGGCACCAATAGACTTGCTCGACACAGGGTTGCCACAAACCTTCAATTTGTAAAAAAAATACAAATATCTGTGAAGTGCAATAAAGCTAACTGCAATAAAATGAAGTATGCCTGTATATCTTTTTGCAGCTTACAGAACTCTAGGGAGAAGCAGACTGTAAAATCTTAGAAACTTTATACATTTGGATCTATTATATAAACAAACTATACAGCTCTTATAATTCCTACATTCCATGCACTGACCTTTATCATTTGACCAAGATCAAGTATCTACTAAAGGACTGTATTTTCTTTATGTTTAACAACAGATTCTGAAATAACTGGGTACTGTACTAGGTAACTCTCCTTAGAAAAGAGCTGATTATTTCAGGAGTAATGGCAATGGGAGATGAATGTTTTTCCCCCGTCTTCTCCCTAAGAAACTACCATTACAGGTATTAAAAAAATAAAAATTTAAAAAAGCTTTTCTTAGCACTTCTAGGTGGCAGAGTAGGAGGACTACTCCTACTCTGTAGGAGCTCACCTCCCCTCACTAACACATCAAAAATACATCTACATATGGAGCAATTCTCACTGAAAACAAACTGGAGACTGGCAGACTCTTATACAACCAGAGCTGTAAGAAAGATCCACATGGAGCAGGGTAGAAGGGAAAAGAAGGCATCAGGTTGTGACTGCACCCCTGGGAGGGAACACAAGAAAGGAAGGGGGATTACATGGGCTTGGAGATCTGCTCTGGGGACTGAGTGGTTTGAACCACTTAATGGACATCCCAGCCCTGGGATCTGACATAGGGAAGACATGTCCCCTTAGCTGGTTTGAAAACTCCTGGGAACAAGGTGGGAGGAAGCAGACTGAAATTGCCCAGGATTCTGGCTGGTTTCCTATGACTGCCCCAATGACCACACCAGCCCAAGCTGGCCACTCTTGCTCTGTGGTGCAGCTCCACACTAGGCAAGAGCTGCCCCAGCTGATGGGAGAGTACAGTTGTGGGGGATGGGAGCCAGCTCAGACCCGCCACAGCATCCGAATGGGGCAAGGGAAGCTATTACTGGTGCTCGTGGAGAAGGCAGATCCAGAGCAGTCTGAACTCTGACTGATGTGACAGGACCACCCTAGCACACACCCCGGCCAGCACCAGGTGCCCACGCTGGCCCCTCTTGTTCTAGCACTGCTCCCCTCTGGGGCAGAGTTACCAATGCTGGGGGGGAGAAGGAAAGCACACACTTACAGAAAACAGAACCAGCTCAGACCTAACTCTCAGGGCTTCTGCTCCAGCAATTTGGGATCAGATCCCACACACAATAGGGTGGTGAGGGTCACTGAGCAGAGGGGAAGTCCTGCCTCACACCTGGCTCTGGCTTCAGCCTCTCTATCTCCAGCCCCACCACCTACCAAGGTGCTAGCTACCAGCACACCCTGAGGAAAGATGTGACTTGGGCCCATGTCAGATCCAGCTCTCCCACCAAAGCCACTGGGCACATGCAGTGCCCAGTGTAAGGATGCTCCCACACAAGGACACCCCTTCAAGACCAGGATAGATAACTGTTTCACCTAATTTCATAAAGACAGAAAAAGTTAAGCAGAATAAGAAGACAGAGGAATTTGTTTCAAATGAACAAACAAGGAAAAAACCCTGAAAAAACAACTAATGAAACATAGATAATTTACCAGATAAACAGTTCAAAGCATTATAATAAGAATGCTAATTGAACTAGGGAAAATAAATGAACACAGTGGGACTATTAACAAGGAACTAGAAATAAAAAAAGAACCAGTCAGAACTGAAGAATACAATAACTGAAATGAAAAACACACTAGAAGGAATTATCAGCAGACTAGGTGATACACAAGAACACATAAGTAATCAGGATAGAATAATGAAAATCACCCAATCAGAACAACAAAAATAAAAAAAATTTTTTAAATGAGAATAGATTAAGGGACCTCTGGAACAACATCAAGCATAACAATATTTGCATTATAGAAGTCCCAGAAGGAGGAGAGAGAGAAAGGAGTCAAAAATGTATTTCCCAAACCTGAGGAAGGAAACAGATATCCAGGTACAAGAAGCAAAGAGTCCCAAACAAGATGAACCCAAGGAGACCTAGACCAAGACATACTGTAATTAAAATGGCAGAAGTTAAAGACAGAATTCTAAAGGCAGCAAGAGAAAAACAAAGTCACATATAACAGAATCCCCGTAAGACTATCAGCTGATTTTTCTGCAGAAATTCTGCAGGCCAGAAGGGAGTAGCATGACATATTTAAAATGCTGAAAGGGAAAAACCTACAACCTAGGATACTCTACCCAGCAAGATTATCATTCATAATTGAAGGAGAGAGAAAGAACTTCTCAGATAAGCAAAAATTAAGAGTTGGTCAATACTAAACTGATACTAAAAGAAATGTTAAAGGGTTTTCTCTAAGTGGAGAAGAAAAGGCTACAACAAGAAGTATGAATCTATAGAAAAGGAAAAATCCCACTAGTAAAGGCAAATATACAGTGAAGGCTATGTATCAACCACTTAAATAAGTTGGTACAAATATTAGAAGACAAAAAAATTGTAAAAATATAACTATAATATATGGTAAAGGGATAAACATGAACATATAAAATATGACATCAAAAACACAAAACATGAGGGGAATAAAAAAATGTAGATCTTTTAGAATGTGTTTGCACTTAATGACTAACACTTTAAAATATATATATATATAGTTATAGGTCAACATATATAAACTCCATGGTAACCTCAAATACAAATTCTACAATAGATACACGAAAACTAAAAAGAAAGAAGCACATGCACACCACTAAATAAAATCATCAAACCACAAGGGGTGAAAATAAAAGGAGAAGAAAAAGAACAGAGAAGAACTACAACAACAAAACAAGTAGCAAAATGGCAATAAGTACATACCTACCAATAGTCACTTTCAATGTCAATGGACTAAATGCTCCAGTCAAAAGACATAGGGTAGCTAACTGGATAAAAAAACATGGCATCTTCTGCTGCCTTCCGTAGATTCACTTCACAGCTAAAAACACACACAGACTGAAAGTGAGAGGATTTTAAAAGATATTTCATACAAATGGAAACAAGATAGCTGGGCTATCAATACTCATATTAGACAAAATAAGACTTTAAAACAAAGTCTAGGGCTTCCCTAGTGGCACAGTGGTTAAGAATCTGTCTGCCAATGCAGGGGACACGGGTTCAAGTCCTGACCCGGGAAGATCCCACATGCCACAGAGCAACTAAGCCCATGCGCCACAACTACTGAGCCTGCGCTCCAGAGCCCATGAGCCACAACTCCTGAAGCCTGGGCACCTAGAGCCCATGCTCTGCAACAAGAAAAGCCACCACAATGAGAAGCCCGCACACCACAACAAAGAGTAGCCCCCACTCACCGCAACTAGAGGAAGCTCACGCACAGCAACAAAGACCCAATGCAGCCAAAAATAAATAAATAAAAAATTAATTTAAAAAAAAAAGTCTAGAACAAAGAAGGGCATTATATAATGATAAAGGAATCAATACAAGAAGAGGACGTAATACTCATTAACATATATGTACCTAACATAGGAGGACCTAAATACATAAAGCAAGTACTAACAGATAGAAAGGGAGAAATTAACAATAATACAGTAATAGTAGGGGACTTTAACACCTCACTCACATCAATGGACATTATCATCCAGACAGAAAATCAATAAGGAAACAATACTCTTAAATGGCACATTAGACCCATTGGACTTAATAGATGTCTACAGGACATGCCATTCAAAAACAGCAGAATACACATTCTTTTCAAGTGCACATGGAACGTTCTCCAGGATAGATTACATGCTAGTCCACAAAACAAGTCTCAACAAATAGAAATTATATCAAGCATTTTTTCTGACCACAATGGTATAAAACTAGAAATCAATTACAGGAAGAAAAATAGGAAAAACACAAACACGTGAAGACTAAACAACATGCTACTAAAAAACCAATGAGGGCTTCCCTGGTGGTGCAGTGGTTGAGAGTCCGCCTGCCAATGCAGGGGACACGGGTTCGTGCCCTGGTCTGGGAAGATCCCACATGCCACGGAGCGGCTAAGCCTGTGAGCCATGGCCACTGAGCCTGCGTGTCCGGAGCCTGTGCTCCGCAATGGGAGAGGCCACAACAGTGAGAGGCCCACGTACCGCAAAAGAAAAAAAAAAAAAAAAGGGCAGAAGACCTAAATATACATTTCTCCAAAGAAGACATAGAGATGACCAAGAGGCACGTGAAAAGATGCTCAACATCACTAATTATTAGAGAAATGCAAATCAAAACTACAATGAGTTATCACCTCACACCAGTTAGAATAGGCATCATCGGAAAATCTAAGAACAATAAATGCTGGAGAGGGTGTGGAGAAAAGGGAACCCTCTTACACTGTTGGTGGGAATGTAAACTGGTGTAGCCACTATGGAGAACGGTATGGTCCTTAAAAACCTAAAAATAAAATTACCATATGACCCAGCAATCCCACTACTGGGCATATACCCAGAGGAAACCATAATTCAGAAAGACACATGCGGGGCTTCCCTGGTGGCGCAGTGGTTAAGAGTCCACCTGCCAATGCAGGGGACATGGGTTCAAGCCCTGGTCCGGGCGGATCCCACATGCCGTGGAGCAACTAGGCCCATGTGCCACAACTGCTGAGCCTGCGCTCTGAAGCCTGCGAGCCACAACTACTGAAGCCCGTGCATCTGGAGCCCACGCTCCCCAGTGAGGGGGGCCGCTGTGGTGACAGGCCTGTGCACTGTGGCGAGGAGTGGCCCCCGCTCTCCGCAACTAGAGAAAAGCCCACGTACAGCAACAAAGACCCAACGCAGCCAAAAATAAATAAATCAAATAAATTTATTTAAAAAAAAAGAAATGTGAAAAAAAAAAAAAGGCACATGCACCCCAATGTTCATTGCAGCACTATTTACAATAGCCAGGTCATAGAAGCAACCTAAATGCCCATCAACAGACGAATGGATAAAGAAGATGTGGGGGCTTCCCTGGTGGCGCAGTGGTTGAGAGTCCGCCTGCCGGTGCAAGGGACGCGGGTTCATGCCCCGGTCTGGGAGGATCCCACATGCTGCGGAGCGGCTGGGCCCGTGGGCCATGGCCGCTGAGCCTGCGCGTCCGGAGCCCTTTGCTCCGCAACGGGAGAGGCCACAGCGGTGAGGGGCCCACGTACCGCAAAAAAAAAAGAAGATGTGGTACATATATGCAATGGAATATTACTCAGCCATAAAAAGGAACAAAACTGGGTCATTTGTAGAGACGTGGATGGGCCTAGAGACTGCCATACAGAGTGAAGTAAGTCAGAAAGAGGAAAACAAATATCATATGTTAACGCATATATGTGGAATCTAGAAAAATGGTACAGACATAACAGTTTGCAGGGCAGAAGTAGAGACACAGATGTAGAGAACAAATGTATGGACACCAAGGAGGGAAAAGGGGGAAATGAATTGGGAGATTGGGATTGACATATCTACACTAATATGTATAAAATAGATAACTAATGAGAACCTGCTGTACAGCACAGGGAACTCTACGTCACTTTGCTGTACAGTAGAAACTAACACAACATTTTAAAACAACTATACCCCAATTAAAAAAAAAAAAAGAAACAGGAGAGAACTTAATAATCATCCAAGTCTACCTCCTCGTTTAAGAGATGGGAAGCTTCACCCTGAGAGAGGCCCAGTGATCTGCCCAAGATCTTTAGTGGCAAAGGGCCCAGGGACAGGACCAATAATACATTCACAGGTTAGATGGTGTTTTCACCCACATTATCTTACAAGCATACTGAGCTGGGTGGGGAAGGATTATTAAAATTCCCATTTTCCAGCCTGAGGTGGAATGACTTGTCCAGAGCAGAATTCAAATTGAGATGGTCACACACCCAGTCCACTGCTCTTTCCTGCACCACAGTTTCTTGCACACGTTGGTATTTAGCTCAATCATCTCAGCATTCAATATATTTCAAACTACAAATTCTGTTTTATTTTATCCTATCTTCATCAGTATGTCACATTCGGCCTTCTCTGGTAAGATTATACTGACCTTCTGTCTTAAAAAAAAACCAGTTCAGTGGCCACATTTGGCACCAGAAACATTTTTTAAAACTTAATGAGGCTCCCCATACAAATCATCTTCACAAAATATATCACATGTGTATCATTCCAGATGTATATTATTGCACTAAACACACTGAACCAGTGTGCTCAAAGAGCAATAACAGCTCACTAATTGAAGCAATATTTATCATATAAATACCAAAAAGGCAGTTTTAGCAAATGCGTGGAACACTGAGAAAAAAACTTCCTGACTTCAATAAAAACTGATTTGCATTCACAGAAGGGTCTCAAAGTGAAGTGAGCAACAGAGAGAATTATCGGGATAATTCTAGTCATCTAAATCCAAAGGATCTGAACCTGAATGTGTTTTTTTATTTGAGGAGGTCCAGGGAAGGGGTGGGGGAGAAAATGTTAAGGAGGAATTTCCTTGCCGCTGTCTCAATGTTCTCTTACGGTATAGGGCCTGTCTTTCCACCACAACCCTTATTTCAGGAGGAAGGCACGCATGTTTTGCTCCCCATTTTGAACTCATGGAAGAGGATTAGAATTGCTCAGTCTCGTGGGGCTGGCAGAGGTTTCTCAGTGGGGTTCACCTGGGGCCGGGCGACACCTCCAGGCCGTACTTCTATAGAACAGGCCAGGGAGCTGGACTGCGCCCCGGCCCTCTACTGTGCCCTGCATTCCGGCACGCTGTCTCGTGAAGGACCCTCCAGTGGCCTGACAGCGATTTCTGCTGTAAAGCACCGGCCTTCGCTCCTCCCGTTCCCTCTCCTTTCTCAGTATCGGGTCAATCACTACACAACTGGCCACCCCTGCCCGCGGTCAGCAGCGGGTAACAGATCCTAACAGCCAACTAGCCCCGGGTTTAGCGCTCAACAGACTCGGCAATTGCCTGGTGAAGGCTGTTGCCCCATGGCCTGCTCCGGCCCCGCCAGACGCGGGGAACGCCCAAGGCCGCGAGCGCAGCACCCCAGGGACGCCTGTTACAGAGCAGCACCGGAGGCAGCGAGGCCCACACGCTGGGCAGGCGCCCCTCGACCATCCCAGGGCTGCGACGGAGGGCGGGGTGGGGGGAGACCAGGTCCCAGGCAACGCGCCCACCCTCCATTAATAAAACTTAGAATTAAGCGTCATTTACCGACACGAGCGATCACTGTGGTCAGTCGCCGGGTGAACTCCTGAGGGGCCATTTCTTCTTTTAACCAAAACAGCACTTCGCCGAAAAACCACTCGGTATAAACAAAACAAAGCAACACAAAACTGTTTCCACTGATGCTATGGATGACTTTTTAAAGGCATCTCTTCGCGAGGATGCTCGGCCCTCACACTCTTCCTCGCTCTCCTCAGGCACAAAACGAGAGTCACTCCCAGCCAAGGCCAACTCTCCAGGGCCGCGCGGTTAGAGGACGCCAGCCACGCCCCGGAGGGGGTTATTTTAAAGATGAGGTGGAGCGGCTTTTCCAACTTGACAACTGGCTTTACGAGAGAGGGAAGCGGCAGTTCCGGAGAGGAGAAAAGCAAGTCGCCCCAATCTCGCTGTAACGGCGCTCTGGCGTCGCGGGCCGAGGGGGCGCATGGGTTTCTGGATTTGTGGTCAGATGTCCTGCGCTGCCGCCCGGGAAGGTCGCGCCGGGATGAAGGATGCTCTGTCAGCGCGCAGGGGGCACGCGGAGTCAGCGGGTGCGGAAGGCAGAGGAGCTGAGGTGTTCAGGACTCAGCCGTGCAGCCCACCCAGCGTCGCCGCGCGCCCTTGCGCTTCCCGCCTCCGCGCCCACCTTTCCCCGCCCGGGGGCGGTGCCCGAGGCTCCCGGAGAGGCGCGCACGCGCGAGAGCACCGCCCTGTTTCGGGTGGGGCAGGTGCGCCCATTCCTCTAAGAATGGGGGCGATTCAAGATCTGTCCTCCAATTGTGGGAGACGAGACAGCAAGTTTGGTGCGCCCGCCAGCACCGGGGTTCTGAACGCCAGATGCTCGGTTCCCTGGCTTGTCTCTCCTCCTTCCCCGCCAGGTATCTGCGGAGAAACCTAGGCGAGAAAGGGACTGGCAGGGAGTTCTGCGGCCGCCCCGCGGGGCTCTGGAAGGAAGGCTGTTTGAGGCCCAGCTGCCCGTCCCATCCACTGACTCCGGGCTTGGGGGAGGGGCGGTGGCTGGAGTTTTTTTCCCCCTGTTAGCGGTTGTCTCATTCAGTTATCAGCGTCCACTGGACACACTCGCATTTAGAGCCGGGGGCGCGGGCTGTGCACCGACCTGGCTCCGCACGCGTGTGCGTACGTGTGTCTCCACTGTGTGGGCCTTTTCCTTTGTGCAGCTCCTCCCGTGCGCCCCCGCTCCGTCTGCCAACTGTCAGGCGCGCCAGTGCGCCCTCCTGGAAAGGCTCTGGCACAGCGCCATTGCGGAGAGCATCGGATCCGCAACTATCCAGTGGTAGACGCTGTCCCGGGGCTTCCTTAGGTGGCTCCAGATACTACCTGACAGACGGACTAACCGAATTCAGTAGAGCTCCACGTGAAAAGCCTGAGCAAACGAGAATCTAGTCAGGTTGTCCCCCAGTCCATTCCTAAAAGGGGGGACCCTGTCGCGAGAGTGCCAGGACCACCCACAGGTTCTGAGCCAATTCCGGGAAGCTCAGCTTTCCTCTTTGGCATGTAAAAAGCCAAACCCCAAACAAACACCTCGGATTCAATTTCTAGTAATAGCCACTCATCCCAGGGGTTTGGGGACGTTTTAAAATGCTTTCTGCTAACAATTGTGGGCTGTGGTTAAGAGATGATGTTAGTCCACCTGCTACGCGAAATTTGTGCAGAGGTTCTTCTCTCCTGTGATGTTTGGGCTCTTTGCACTCTGCCTGCACAAGTAGAGCAACCATTTTCATAGCAACCTCCTGCGAGAAATTCAGAAAGGGATTAAAGACCCAAAGGAGTAAAACAGCTTTGGGTTGTGTTTCCACGGTAGTATCTGGCTCTTCAAGGGTCACAAGTATTTTTGAGAAACCAAATGAGGTGTTTTCTGTTGGTAGTAGTCAGTACCTGGTGACCAGTCAGAGCCAACTGTGAACTGACCCCTAGAAACCAGCATATTGCTAAGCAGACTGATAATGTGGGACATGCTGGACTTTGCAGATCCAGTGACCTCAGCTTCTCAGATTAAGCCAGGTTTTATGGGTAAGAATCATGGATGGAAGGGACGGGAGAATGGGAAGAGCAAGAAGAGTCAGGTGAAGCTTATGAATAGGAATGAGAGAGAAAAGAAAGAAATAGAAAGGAAATAAATCACACTCAGAAGGCTGGTCTCCTTCCCACATCTGTACCTTCACAATCTTCAGAGGTTTCCATGGAGATGAACTGGCTGACTTTATAGCAAGATGTAACAGGCAGTGGCTGTCCTCAGAAACCAGTTCTGTCCCACCATTTCTAATACACGCTCTCCTGGGGCCTCAACTGCTTCACCTGGGCTATGAGAGGGTGGGTCTGTGATCTCCAAGTTCCCTTTTCCAGTTCTGAAATCCTGTAACTGTAACTAAGAAGAAATGAGTGTAGTTTTCAATAGCCCATACCTCCTTGTTCCTCTGAGAAAACAGTTACTATCTCCATTGCTCTTGTGAATATGGACATGCTTCCTGCCTTCTCTCCTTCCCTGCCCTCCTCCCTTCTGTGCCTCTCTTTATCTTTTCTAATTATGATTTATTTCCTGTCTGTGACAAATCACATTGCTCTAATATATGGCAAAATCAAGGAACAAGTCAGAATAGCCTGCCTTCCTCTCTAATGAATGAATTAATAATCAGTCACATCTATTGAACATCAATTATATGCTCAGGGTTGTGATAGGCAGTGTCAATTATAGCAGCTACCACCGCCATATAGTAAGTGACTGCTCTGTGCCACCTGGTATAATGGTAGGCATTTCACAAACATCATTTAAGCCCCACAATAACCCTTTAGGGCTTTAGTCTTATTTTGCAGATGCTGCTGGCACAAGAACCAAACTGTGTATCACTTATCTTATGAATCTAGACCATTCTCTGCCTTCAGGTAAGGATTTGCCCGAGCTTGGAAAGACAAACTACCCTCCAAGCACTGCCAAAGTAGATTCTACCTCCCTTTTAGTGGATCGTCAGCACTGCCTCCAACAATGAAGAGAAAGACAAAGGACCCACCTTGGGTGCCACAGGTGAGGTTAGGCACCATTGGGGCCACCCAGTTTAGTCTAGATCAGTGGTTCTCCAACTAACAGAATCACCTGGAAATACAGGTGATGTTTTTAAATACAAACTCCTGGTCCCCATCTCCAGAGATTCTGATTCAGTAGTGTGGGATGAGACCTGAGAATTTGCATTTTTAGCAAGTACACAGGATGACGGATGCTGCTGGTCCTGGGACCACCACTGGCCTAGAGCGAAGCTCTTCAAAATTCTTAGACTGCAAACCACAGTATGATCTAAAATTTACATCATGACATAGTCAACATAAATTACATAATTAAAACAAAAGTGGTATGGAACAATTTTCTTCCCTTCAGAAAAGTTAACTCAAAATGAATCACTGACCTAAATGTAAAACACAAAACTATAAAATTCCTATAACATAACATAGGAGAAAATCTAGATGACCTAGGGTTTGGTGAAGACTTTCTAGGTACAACACCAAAGACACAATCCGTGAAAGAAAGAATTGACAAGATAGACTTCATTAAAATGAAGACTTTCTGCTTTGTGAAAGATACTATCAAGAGAATAAAAAGAGAAGCTATGGGCTGATAGAATATAGTTATGAAAAACATATCTCTCTGTTAAAAAATAAAGCCCTGTTATCTAAAATATACAAAGAACTCTTAAAACTCAATAGTAAGAATAACCTGATTTTTAAAATGGGCTAAAGACCTTCACAGACACTTCCTCAAGATATACAGATGGCAAATAAGCATATGAAAAGATGCTCCACATCATATGTCATCAGGGAAATGCAAACTAAATAACAATGACATACCACTACACACCTAATATAATGGCCCAAATCCAAAACACTGACAACACCAAATGCTGGTAAAGGTGTGGAGCAACAGGAACTCTCATTAATTGCTGGTGGGATTGCAAATAATTTGGAAAATTGTGCTTTATAAGATAGTTTGGCAGATTTTTACAAAACTCAACATATTCTTACCATGCATTTCAGCAATTGTGCTCCTTGGTGTTTATCCAAAAGTTAGAAATTTATGTCCACACAAAAACCTACACGTTTGTAGCAGTTTTATTCACAACTGCCAAAACTTGGAAGCAACCTGTCATTCAGTAGGTAAATGGATTAATAAACTGTGACACATTCAGACAATGGAATATTAGCCAGTGTTAGAAAGAAATGAGCTATCAAACCATGAAAAAAAAAAGAAACTTAAATGCATATTACTAAGTGAAAGAAGTCAATCTGAAAAGATTGCTTATTGCATGATTCCAAGTACACTACATTCTGGAAAAGGCAACACTATAAAGACTGTAAAGAGATCAGTGGTTGCCAGGGATTATGGGGGAGGGAGGAATGAATAGCCAAAGCACAGACAATTCTTAGGGCAGTAAAACCTCTTTATGATTTATAATGGTGGACACATATCATTATAAAATTTTCCAAACCCATGAAAGTACAACACGAAGAGTGAAGGCTGGGACTTCCCTGGTGGTCCAGTAATAAAGAATCCACCTTCCAGTGCAGGGGACGCAGGTTCAATCCCTGGTGGGGAAACTAAGATCCCACGTGCCGCGGGGCAACTAAGCCTGCGCACCACAACTACTGAGCTCTCGAGCCTCAACGAGAGAACCCATACGCCCTGGAGCCCATGTGCCACAACTAGAGAGAGAAAACCCACACTCCACAAATAGAGAGAAGCCCATACACCACAACAAAGAGCCAGTGCTGCAAGGAAAGATCCCTCACGCCTCAACGAAGACCCTGTGTGCCGCAACTAAGACCTGACGCAGCCAAATAAATAAAGGAGAAAAAAAACCCCAAAAAACAGTGAAGGCTAATGTGAACTAAGGACTTTCAGCGATTATGATGTGTCAGAGTAGGTTCATCAATTGTAACAAATGTACCACTCTGGTGGGGGATATTAATATTGGGGAGGGGGTATGCATGCGTGGGGGAAGGGGAAAGCTCTACTTTATGCTCAATATTGCTGTAAAAAATAAAGTCTACAAACTTGCAACTAGAAGACTAATAAGTTCTGGAAATCTAATGCACTGCATTAGTGATTATAGTCAACAATACTGTATCATGTACTTTAAAGTTGCTAGGAGAGTAGATCTTAAATGTTCTCATCAAAAAAGAAATTATAGGGATTTCCCTGGTGGTGCAGTGGTTAAGAATCCGCCTGCCAATGCAGGGGACACGGGTTCGAGATCCCACATGCCGCGGAGCAACTAAGCCCATGCGCCACAATTACTGAAGCGCACGCGCCTAGGGCCCATGCTCTGCAACAAGAGAAGCCACCGCAATGAGAAGCCCGCGCACCACAACGAAGAGTATCCCCTGCTCACCACAACTAGAGAAAGCCCGCACACAGCAACGAAGACCCAATGCAGCCAAAAATAAATAAAGAAAGAAAGAAATTATAATTATGTGATGTGAAAGGATTGTTAGCTAATCCTATGGCGGTAATCATATTGCAATATATAAAGGTATCAAATCAACAGGTTGTACAGCTTAAACTTACACAACGCTATGTCAATTATATCTCAATTTTTAAAAATAGCATTATAGAAAAAAATTAAGTCTATCTTAAAATTCTGTAATTTCAATTATGAGACGATTAAGAGGAGGATTTTTAAAAAATACATGTTTTCACATTTTTGAAAACATTATAAAATTTTGTATTCTTCTTACCCCACACCCTTTTATATCTTAGGACAGCTCCCCTTTCTTCTTCCCCTCAAAAAACTCTGAAGATTAAAGGTCATTGAAGGGCTCTTCGCCCTGGAATCCATGAGAGGAAAAGAACCCCACAGAAGGAAACATCCATGGCACACGCAGGCAACCTAAGGAGGCTAAACACAGCATGCCCCTACCCCAGTTGGATCCCAGCCCAAGGGGCGGAGGAAACAGCGACCACACCCCCGCGGGCACGCAGCCTCATTGGCCAATCGCCGCTACTGCAGCTCTGCTCTGTTCTTTGATTGGTTTTAGTGGTGACGCCCCCTCCCGAATGCCTCGCTCGGATTGGCTATTTCTTGGTTCGGACTGGATGGAGACCAGAGGAGGACAAGAGACTTCTATGCGGTATGGAGGGACGATTTGGGTGACATCTGAGACGCAGCCGCACTTCAACAAGCGTCCGGGCTCCAGGAACATGGCGGCGGCCTCTGTGGTGTCGATGCTGCTGGTGGCGACTGAGAGGAACCAGTGGCAGTCATTCCAGAGCCCGCTGCTGCTGCTGCCGCTGCCGCTGCCGAGGCAACGGTGGGTGGTAGGACGGCTGTGTTTCTGCCCAGGGATGGGGGCGTGGGGTGTTGGCCGGCCTGAGCTGTGAAAGAGTTGCGGAGGTACCGGAGGCTCGGTAGAATCTGCTTGTCAGGGGATTCTGCTTTCAGTCCCACCCCTGAGAAGGAGTCCTCCTACACCCAGCCCTTCCCTTTCTTTCCCCTCCCTAGGTTCACTCTTCAGCCCGCCCTTTGCCTTCGTTTTCTCCACTTAGGGGTGGGGGTGGGGGGAAGGGAGCTGGGCCTGCCATCCTCCGTGCTCCCCTACCTATGCGGGCAAGAATAGGGTTGCCAGATTTAGCAATAAAAATACAGAATGCTAGCTAAAATTTAAATTTCAGAAAAACAACACAATTTTTTTTAGTAAAAATATGTCTCTGATATCAAATAAAATTAAAATATAAAACATTATTTTTTATTTGTCTGAAATTTAACTGTGCGTCCTGTTTTTTATCTGGCAATCCTAGGCAAGAATACCATTTATACACCTCCTAACCATTTACAGTGTCCTTTCATAGCACTCCCTGTATGGGGAGTGTTATAATCCGTGTTCCGATGAAACCCAAAAGGTCTAATCCAAGGTTATGCAACCAGTAAGTAATGGGGCCAGGACACTTTAAAACCCAATTTCAGGGCTTCCCTAGTGGCGCAGTGGTTGAGAGTCCGCCTGCCGATGCAGGGGACACGGGTTCGTGCCCCTGTCCGGGAAGATCCCACATGCCGCGGAGCGGCTGGGCCCGTGAACCATGGCCGCTGTGCGTGCGTGTCCGGAGCCTGTGCTCCGCAACGGGAGAGGCCACAACAGTGAGAGGCCCGCCTACCGCAAAAAAAAAAAAAAAAAAAGCCAATTTCAGTTCTGTTGTCCCTCTCAGGTGTGCAATTCAAAGAAAGATTTCCTGGGGAGCTCTTATAATTGTTGGAATGAATCTACTTAACAAAAGCAAATTTATCTTTCAGAGGGGCTGGAGAGTTGTTTTATATTCAGGTTCTCTGCTGTGGCGTTTACTTTATATTTGGGGGAAGAAACTGTATTAAACTGTCAAGGTAGTGATTAAGGCAATGAAGTGTACTCTGGAATGAGACACACCTGGGTTCAAAGCGTAGCTTTGCCACTTTGATGGCAGTAGGCAAGTTATGTAATCTTTCTGGGCCTCCATTTCCTCTTTAAAATAGAAATGATAATAATTGTATCCACGTCATAGGATTGTTGTATAAAATTCTTGTCAAGTGCCTGGGACACTGAAATTAGTTAATTTTAACTATGATTAGCCATTATACTTTGACTTTTAGTAAATGTGAATTTTTGGCATAAATCATTAAATAATTAACTATATTTTTAATAGATCTTTATTGGAGTATAACTGCTTCACAATACTGTGTTAGTTTCTGTTGCACAACAAAGGGAATCAGCCGTATGCATACACATGTCCCCCTATCCCCTCCCTCTTGAGCCTCCCTCCCATCCTCCCTATCCTACCCTTCTAGGTCATGCAAAGCATCAAGCCGATCTCCCTGTGCTATGCAGCTGCTTCCCACCAGCCAACTATTTTACATTCGGTAGTGTATATATGTAGATGCTACTCTCACTTCACCCCAGCTTCACCCTCCCACCCCACGTCCTCAAGTCCATTTTCTATGTCTTCCTCTTTATTCCTGCCCTGCAACTAGGTTCATCAGTACCATTTTTTTTAAATTTCATATATATGCTTTAGCATACAGTATTTGTTTTTCTCTTTCCGACTTAACTTCACTCTGTATGACAGACTCTAGGTCCATCCACCTCACTACCAATAACTCAATTTCATTTCTTTTTATGGCTGAGTAATATTCCATGGTATATATGTGCCACATCTTCTTTACCCATTCATCTGTCGATGGACATTTAGGTTTGTTCCATGTCCTGGCTATTGTAACTAGTGCTGCAATGAACGTTGTGGTACATATCTCTTTCTGAATTATGGTTTTCTCAGGGTATATGCCCAGTAGTAGGATTGCTGAGTCATATGGTAGTTCTATTTTTAGTTTTTTAAGTAACCTCCATACTGTTTTCCATAGTGGTTGTATCAGTTTACATTCCCACCAACAGTGCAAGAGGGTTCCCTTTTCACCACACCCCTTCCAGCATTTATTGTTTCTAGATTTTTTGTTAATGGCCATTCTGACTGGCATGAGTGAGGTGATACCTCATTTTAGTTTTGATATGCATTTCTCTAATAATTAGTGATGTTGAGCATCTTTTCATGTGCCTCTTGGCCATCTGTATGTCTTCCTTGGTGAAATGTCTATTTAGGTCTTCCACCCATTTTTTAACTGGATTGTTTGTTTGTTTTTAATATTGAGCTCCATGAGCTGTTTGTATATTTTGGAGATTAATCCTTTGTTGTTTCATTTGCAAATGTTTTCTCCCATTCTGAGGGTTGTCTTTTTGTCTTGTTTATGGTTTCCTTTGCTGTGCAAAAGCTTTTAAGTTTCATTAAGTCCCATTTGTTTATTTTTTTTTTTATTTCCATTACTCTAGGAGGTGGGTCAAAAAAGATCTTGCTGTGGTTTATGTCAAAGAGTGTTTTTCCTGTTTTCCTCTAAGAGTATTATAGTGTCTGGTCTTACATTTGGGTCTTTAATCCATTTGGAGTTTATTTTTGTGTATGGTGTTAGGTAGTGTTCTAATTTCATTCTTTTACATATAGCTGTCCAGTTTTCCCAGCACCACTTATTGAAGAGGCTATCTTTTCTCCATTGTATATTCTTGCCTCCTTTGTTAAATTAGGTGCCCAAATGTGCATGGGTTTATCTCTGGGCATTCTATCCTGTACCATCGAGCTATATTTCTGTTTTTGTCCCAGTACCATACTGTCTTGATTAGTGTAGCTTTGTGGTATAGTTTCAAGTCAGGGAGCCTAATTCCTCCAACTCCGTTTTTCTTTCTCAAGATTGCTTTGTCTATTCAGGGTCTTTTGTGTTTCCATACAAATTGTAAAATTTTTTGTTCTAATTTTGTGAAGAATGCCATTGGTAGTTTGATAGGGACTGTATTGAATCTGTAGATTGCTTTAGGTAGTATAGTCATTTTCAAAATATTGATACTTCCAATCCAGAAACATGGTATATTTCTCCATCTGTTTATGTCATCTTTGATTTCTTTCATCAGTGTTGTATAGTTTTCTGAGTACAAGTCTTTGCCTCCTTAGGCAGGTTTATTCCTAGGTATTTTATTCTTTTTGTTGCAGTGGTAAATGGGAGTGTTTCCTTAATTTCTCTTTCTGATTTTTCATTGTTGGTATATAGGAATGCCAGAGATTTCTGTGCATTAATTTTGTATCCTGCAGCCTTACCAAATTCATTGATTAGTTCGAGTAGTCTTCTGGTGGCCTCTTTAGGATTTTCTATGTATATTATCATGTCATAGGCAAACAGTGACAGTTTTACTTCTTCTTTTCCAATTTGTATTCCTTTTATTTCTTTTTCTTCTCTGATTGCTGTGGCTAGGACTTCCAAAGCTATGTTGAAAAAGAGTGGCGAGAGTGGACATCCTTGTCTTTTTCCTGATCTTAGTCGAAATGCTTTTAGTTTTTCACCATTGAGTATGATGCTTGCTGTAGGTTTGTCATATATGGCCTTTATTATGTTGAGGTAGATCCCCTCTATGCCCATTTTCTGAAGAGTTTTTATAATAACTGGGTGTTGAATTTTTTCAAAAGCTTTTTCTGCATCTATTGAGATGATCATGTGGTTTTTATTCCTTAATTTGTTAAAATGGTGTATCACATTGATTGATTTGCATATATTGAAGAATCTTTGCATCCCTGGGATAAATCCCACTTGATCATGGTGTATGATCCTTTTAATGTGTTGAGGAGGGGAAAAAAGCGGGCGGGGGGGGCAGGCTTCCTGGGCTCCAGTGGGTGGGGCAAACATCCTCCTCTCCTCTCCTGCTCTTCTGGTCTGGGAGGGCCCCTCCCTGGGGGGGCCCCCGGGCCTCCCTCCTATGCCCAGAGGACCAATTCGGCAGGCTGGGGTGGGGGGTGCCCTTGGAGGGCAGGGGACCGGCCTGGGAGCTCAGCAGGTTCCCCGTGCCTGAGTGGGTGGGGCAATCACTCTCCACTCCTCTCCCACTCCTTCCAGAGGGCCCCTCCCGCCTGCCTCTCCTGATCTCCACCCCCCCCCCCCACCCCCCCGTCCTATACCCCCAGGACCCACCAGCTTGGGAACTCAGCAGGCTCCCCGTGCCTGAGTGGGTGGGGCAATCACTCTCCACTCCTCTCCCGCTCCTCCCAGAGGGCCCCTCCCACCTGCCTCTCCTGATCTCCCCAGCCTCAGGGGCGCCGTTCCTGTCTTGCCTCCACTTCTCCTCCCCGCTCAGTCCCCCTACCTCCTACTGGTTCACTTTGGGGTTCCTCCCATCTTCTTGGGCATCAGAGCCCGCCACCAGCGGCCGGCAGGCACCCTAGCTGTGGGGAGACGCTAACTTCACGGCTTCCCACACCGCCATCTTGACTCCACCTCCCTAAATATTTTAATTTTAAGTTGAAAAAAGCCAGGTAATTAAGAATGTTATGAATATTGTGAATTTCAGTGAAAAGAAATGTACTGTTCAATAATAGTTAAAACAGATACCTTAGACCAAAATATACCAATTTTACCAAATCAATATCTGTAAGCCAGGCTAATATAATAAAATATTTATATGTTAGTCTCAGTAATTGCTCCCCATGTATAATTTTATATGGTTTTCATTGTCATTGTGTTATAAACAGGAAGAAACATTAACAAGCCCCAAGGGAAAGAAAATGACTACAGGGTGAGGGATAAAGCCAGAAAGTAGGTTTATGGTCAGCTGTTTATGGTGAAGTAGACTTAGTATATTTTAAAAACCAAATGTCAAGCTTCGTAGGAGTTTTATATTTCTTTGTATATTGTTTTATTTCCTTAGCATTTACAGTGTTAACATAGTTCACTTACAAACCATTCTCTAAAATTCCTCTTGGGAACTTTTCCCAGTTTTTCTCCAAAAATACTACAAAACTTTGCCACCACCTTGAAGAGAATGTGGAATTATGAAAACTGAAGGTCTAATCTTAGCAACTACTCACTATTACCCACGTGATCGTAAACAAGTCACTTAACATATCTGAGACTTTATCTCTAAAATCATAACTAACGAAAACCTACTCTGTCATCCCCAAGGTTTATAAATGCTACCAATTATTACTAGCTGTTATCCAACAGGGAAAACTTCAGCCATAGATGAATCCAACTGTCTGTATTCTTCTGCCTGCAGCAAGCCTCCCAGAAGAGCTGGAGAAACTTGCACACTTGAAAGACTTGGTACTAAAATAAATTCATGGTAGTCAACTTCACCTGGGTTTTCACACTGCACAGCAGGCCCATTGTGCTTCTCTAGCCCCCTCATTCTTCCTTTTTATGCAACTGCTGTTTCAAATCCTCTTCACTTTTTTCAAGCCTGTGACATCCCTAATAAGCCATTTTCAGCAAATGGTCTCAATATTACTGAGAAAATAGAATACCCAAGCTTCTGAGCTTCCTGCCAGCAAAGCTGCCCACCCACCTTCATCTGCAGCCATCCAACTTCCATCGAAGTCTAGTCCCTTTGCCTGTGCTCTGAATCCTTCCCCTCTCACCATCTCAGGGATCTCTACCATCAGTTATCACTTCTATCACCTGGATGGTTAACCACTCCCTCTTTACTAAATCCTTCCCACCAGTATTTTAATATTCCGTAGTCTCTTCTTCAGGGAGTAAGTCCCTGTTTTTCCTCGCACCTAACACTCTCTTTCTTTTCCCATTTTTAATCAGTTTTTTAAGAACTGTCTACCCTGAGGTTTCTATTTCTTTACTTCCCATTCTCTTCTCAACCTGTTGTTCTTCTGTCCTCACCCCTCTCCTGAAACTATTCCTGCTAAGGTTACCAATAATTTTCTTGTCCCTAAAGCCAATGGATTCTTGACCTCTTAGCAACATTTAACACCCTAATCCAGTGTTTGGGCAAACTACAGCATGTGAACCAAATCCAGCTTCAGCATGTTTTTATGTGGCCTGTGAGCCAAATATATTTTTAATCTATCTGGCCCTTTTCAGAAAAAGGTTGCCAACCATTCTTAGGTCACACCCTTCTTTTAGAATAAATTCTTCTCTTGGCTCTTCTCTTTTAAGTAAGTCTAGTTTTCCTTTTACTCTCTCTTCTCTTTCTCAGTCTCTTGCTAGATTACCAGACCCTTAGATGTTGGAACTCCTCAACACTTTATGTTGGAAGTGGGATCTTCTGGATCTCATCTACTCCTATAGCTTTGTTGAAAACCCCCATATTCTGTCTCTAACTCAGATTTCTTCTGAACATCACATGTTGTTCAACTGCCTACTCAACATCTCCACTTGGTGTGCTACAGATACCCCAAACTCAATATATTTGAAATTTAACTCACAATCCTGTGCTAATCCTGCTTTTCCCTGCAGACTGTCATAATTCAGTAGATTATAACATCATTGCCCACAAAGTTAATGTCAGAAATTTGGGAGTCCTTGAACATCTCTCCCTCTCCCTCCCCTCATTTTGTTCCACCCACATCTGAGTAATCACCAAGTGCTATTCTATTGCCTACATGTTTTTTAATCTAATTAATTCATTCTGCCCAATACCACCACACACTTAGGTCAGAAACACCATCATCTGGTCAAATGCTTTAACCTACTAAGTGGCATTCCTATTTCTCTAAAAAAACAACAAAACAAAAACAAAACAAAAAAAATGGTTTTAATTGAGATATAACTCATATATCATAGAAGTTACCCCAAATTTTACAATTTAGTAGTTTTCAGTATATTCACAAGGTTCAAACATCTGTGGTATGTGTCTGGTATTTTTGCCATAAGCATCTTTGCTGTAGACATTTTTGCTGCATAACCAAGTGGTCATAAGGCAATTTTGCCATAAAAGATAAAATAACTAGTTGACAGTTTGGTTTGATAGTCTGGTTTCAACTGGGTGACAGTTTAGTTTCAGTTCTCCATTGACACAGTACTCCTATTTTTATATTACATAAATCTTAGCCCTCATAATGATCTACACAGTGACGAGTAGACATGGTGGTCTTAAAATAGTAGATGATAACAGCTACGTATCAACTTGATAGAAAATATGGTGTTAAAACTTACTGGAAGTGTGAAATAAGAGAGTTTAAAGCCAGGTTATATACTATACTAGAAAATGATAAAATATCATTTGCAAATCCTTCAGTGGTTTGAAGGTACAGTGTTGAACCCACATTTCCCATAGAACTTTGGAACATTGATTAACAGACTTGTGATAACACACCAAAAACAAACGGTGTAGAGGCTCCATTATAAACATTCATCCCAGTGTTTGGAAACTGATACCTCTCTTAATGAAGGAAGAAATGGTAGGGAAAAAGGAAAAGTGCTATGCCAAATGAGGAGACAGATTGACATGCATTAAAAACTATGTATAAAATAGCATTCTCTTACATCATAGTACAGTTATCAAAATCAAGAAATTAATTTTGATGCAATATTATTATCTAATCAGCAGACTTATTAAGATTTAGCCAGTTGTCCAACAAATGTACATTTTACCAAAAGAAAAACTGGTTTGGGGTGGGACAAAAAAAAAAAAGAAAAGAAAAGCTGCTTTTTTAGTGGTCTATAGTCTAATCCAGGATCACATGTTGAATTTAGTTGTCATGTCTCTTTGATCTGCCTCATTCTGGAACAAGTGCTCATTTTTAGTCTTTCATGACTTTAATAAGATGAGATGATGAAGTGTTTTTTAGTATTCACAATAGAGAGCTCTACTTGATACTGAAACACAACAGTAGAGGATGGTGTCAGTCACTGAGCATGTAGGCCAGTTTCTTTGGTGAATATCCCCCTTGTCCTCACTAGGGAGCCAGCAAGCTGGTATATCCACCTTCAGTCACTGATGTAGGGCTTCCCCCAGGGGGACATAAATTCCCAGATGCTTCAGGTTTTACAAAAGTGAAGAACAGCTTATGACTTAGTATAAAGAACCTTTTTAAAAACTATTGTCCATGCATGCATAGAGTTTTTGGTTTTGTTTCAAATTAAACTAGGCTTGCATTTATGGTTTGCAGGGCTGTACTCAGTAGACTGAGAAACTAAAGCTTTCTTTCTTTCAGGATACATGCACTTTGTGTTATTGTTGTTAAGTTTAAATGCAATTTTGCAACATGAAGAATGCAGTATCTGTAATTAGTTGGGAATCTTTGTCATTCGTGATACATCTGTTGCCTGCTGTCTGTTTTCAAAGCTTACTGCTATGTTAGCTATGAAATAAAGCTTTTCTTAGCAAAGCTTTAGGCTTTATTAAGATCAGGGCTATATAAGTTTCCTATTGGAAAGATATTTATTTTTAAAGTGAATGATAATCAAGGAATACATATCAGAACAATTTGCCTTGGAGCTGTAAATGTAGAGCTTATTTCACTACTTACATGTCTTACACGTAAAAGAAAAATGTAGGAACTGTTTGTTCTTTAATTGTTTGGTTCTTTAATTATCTAGCTGGTATCTCTAGGAAACTAAGGATCCCAAGTTTGAAAAGGCACAAAAATTTAATTAAAGATGAGATGCTTATATATAACACAGGGAACTCTACTCAGTACTCTGTAATGGCCTATATGGGAAAAGAATCTAAAAAAGAGTGGATATATGTATATGTATAACAGAGTCACTTTGCTGTACACCTAAAACTAACACAACATTATAAATCAACTACACCCCAATAAAAAAATTTTTTTACTGAGTTTCTTAAAGGGATTTTATCTTGAAGCAGTTTAATTTGTCTGCATTGTAAGCTTGGAAGTGATTCTGCATTGTGCTGCATAAAAGCTGTTCGCAGACCAGAATTTTAAACTAAATATGAACAGTTTAGCATTTAGCCATGTGCTTTGAAAGTCATTTGATGGAGCCTTTATTTGTGTAACGTAATAATTTAAGCTTTTGACTTTTAGATCCAAAAGGTAGTTCTGGCACTTGGATACTACTACGTTGGAGCAACTTGTCATGCCTGCATTGTGTGGAACCAGTGTTCAAAATAAAATGCAAAAACTTCAGGCTGGTGGAGGAGGGAGCACACGATGTCCTGGTACTCCAGGGAGACCATTTGATGTGTTAAATAGAATATATCATTGTAAGTATTGCCATATTTTTCCTAGGGCATATTTTAACCAGTGATATTTGGGTTACGGGAGGGAAAATAATTATTCTAATCGTTTAAGCCAGTTGCCATGCATGAATATCTAGAGGTGATACTAATACTTTTCTTTAATAGGCTTTATTTTTTAGAACAGTTTTAGATTTATAGGAAGATTGAGAAGAGAGTTCCCAGCTTCCTATAGTGTTAACAGCTTACATTAGTACGGCACATTTGTTAAAATTAATGAACCAACACTGACACATTATTATGAACTAAAGTCCAGAATTTATTCAGGTTTCCTTAGTTTTCACCTAATGTTCTTTTTCTATTCCAGGATCCCAATCAGGATACCACGTGACATTTAATTGTCATGTCTCCTTAAGCTCTTCTTGGCTGTAACAGTTATTCAAATATTCCCTTTTTTTTGATGACCTTCACCATTTTAAAAAAATTTATTTATTTTATTTATTTATTTTTGGCTGCATTGGGTCTTCATTGCTACATGTGGGCTTTCTCTAGTTGTGGCGAGCAGGGGCTACTCTGTTGCGGTGTATGGACTTCTCATTGTGGCGGCTTCTCTTGTTGTGGAACATGGGCTCTAGGCATGTGGGCTTCAGTAGTTGTGGCACACGGACTCAGTAGTTGTGGCTCACGGGCTTTAGAGTGCAGACTCAGTAGTTGTGACGCACGGGCTTAGTTGCTCTGCGGTATGTGGGATCTTCCCGGACCAGGGCTCGAACCCATGTCCCTGCATTAGCAGGTGGATTCTTAACCACTGTGCCACCAGGGAAGCCCGACCTTCACCATTTTGAGAAGCTGTGGTCAGATATTTAGTAGGATGCACTTGTGTTGGAATTTGTCTGATGTTTTTCTCAAGATTAGACTGTAGTTATGGGTGTTGGGGAGGAAGACCACAGAAGTAAAGTAACATTTTCATCTCATTCTATTCTATCTATTCTATCTCATTCTATTTCATCTCATTCTACCTCACCTGGCTGAGGTAGTTTGTCAGGTTTCTTCACATAAACTTATTCTTCCCCCCTCTCCTTCTGTACTGTAGTCTCTGGAAGGAAGTCTCTATGCACAACCCACTCTTAAGTAAGACTTTTTTTTTCGCTTTCCAAAATGGATCAAGATGCTTATTTTGGATGAAGCCAGTAAAAATGTTGAGCCAAAGGATTAAAGGTCAAATCCACGAGATTTACCAGAAATCAAATACAAGGACTCAGGTGTGCACGTGATTTTTCTGCAGCTGGCAGGTTGGGTTCATTGTTACAATATAGCTGTAAAGTGCTATATTGTCCTTTCCTCTGCCGAAAGCAATTGTGTCCTACAATCTCTGTCTAGCTCAGTTCTGTAGTAAGACAGGGACGCTTGGTCTCAAACATTATTTCTCTAAGTATTATTATGAAAACTGTTATAATTGATATGTCAACATAGTCATTGTCTCTTTTTTAAGGTTGTGTTGCTTTCTGCCTTAGTGCCAATTGATATGCTGAAGACCTCAAAAAGTTCCTGAGGGTTTCCCTGGTGGCGCAGTGGTTGAGAGTCCGCCTGCCGATGCAGGGGACACGGGTTCGTGCCCTGGTCCGGGAAGATCCCACGTGCCGCGGAGCGGCTGGGCCCGTGAGCCTATGGCCGCTGAGCCTGCACGTCCGGAGCCTGTGCTCCGCAACGGGAGACGCCACGGCAGTAAGAGGCCCGCGTACCGCAAAAAAAAAAAAAAAAAAAAAAAGTTCCTGAGAAATCCATTTCAAATTCTAGTGAAGAAAGAAGAGCTGACCTCTGAAAAGGTGAATATCTTATAATAATTTTGAAAGAGGGTAATGTTTTTCTAATTGATATACATAAAAATTATAGCCAGGATTATTTTTTTAACTTTCTTATTTAATCTCTGTGCTAAAATTGCAGTAACTAGTATCTGTAGTGTCTTAGTGCTTGTAATAAAGCTGACAGAGTAAACACAAGGAAAAAAACAACCATACCAGATAGTAGAAAAACTGCAGGTAACTCCAGGGTATTTTGTTCTAAGATTTGGTACAGAATTTAGGCAGAATTAATAGAATGAATTTCTCTAACTGGTTCCTTCCAATGGTAGGGATAGAGAAGTCAAATGGCTTTTTATTCTGACTCTGATCTGAATTAACATTTTCCTCTCTGAAATACTGTAGGGAAGGAATTGTATGCTCTTTGTGACATATGAGAGACCGGCCAGTAAACAGGCTGTTCTTTTTCAGAACACAGACAAAGGGTAGACTGGCTCTGAGAAAACGCATGCCAGGAATTTCAGTTCTGATGTGGCAAGAGCTGTTCTTGCCTAGTATTGCTACTTAAGACACTGTTAATTTCTAATTATTTCCTTAAAAACTGAAGCAGGATCTAGTTACAATGTAGCTGTGAAGTGCCGCATTGTCTTTGCCCCCTGCTCAAAATAAGACTGTTTCCTTTCAAGCCCTGTTAGCCATGGTGCTGTAGCAGCCAGGGATGCATGGTCTCATACACATGTACCAATTTAAACCCTGACTCAACAAATGACTCCTGAGAGTTAAGGCTTATTAATATTTTACAGGTGGTGACAGAAAGAGCATTACCAAGAGGGAATTCAGATAAGGGACCAACCGCATTTTGATTACTACTGACTTACTGGCATTTAATTTAATTACAATATTTACCTACTAAAAGATGGTTTCAAGGGGAAGATTTTTCATCATCTTTGTCAGCTCAAGCTACGTGGGGGAATAAAGACCATACTCCAGTGAGCTGTGTGATATATATGCAGTTCGCTACTATTTTGTGCCCTGAAAGATTGTATAGAAGTTGCTTTTTGAATCAGAATTTGAACAGATATTATCATATCTCAGGCTCATGATTTTTATGTACAACTAATGTCTATGGTTATAAACTATGACTTGCCCACTACTTATGAAAACTATATTTTCAGTTGAGTATTTGTCATCTTCATTGAATTACTTGCTTTTATTCTGGAAAAATAAATTCATGTGTTGCTTTTCAAGTATGATTTTGTCAGCCAGACAACCTTGAATCAGGAAATGTAGTAACACATAAGTCGTATTTAAATTGTACTTGGAAATATTCGTGGTTAAACAGAACACAGTGGGAAAACAATGTGAAATGTAGCCCAGATTTTGGACCCTACAGAGTAGATATTCAAAGGGAAAATCAATAATGCTGTTAGATCTGGTTGTCTTAACTTACACGAGTCTTTTTTTTTTTTTTAAGTCATGTTGCTCATGTCTTGTGCTTTCTTGGTGATTCCTCTGTAATTAAGATGTTTCTCAGCATTTTCTGGTGGCAATTTGTATTGACCCTGGCTTAGTTACAGTAGCTTTATCACTAAATAAATTGAATTATGTCTTGCTACTAATATAAAAATAACTTGTCAAAAAATATAGTAGTTGGTAAGAATAGATAATGAGGTGATGCTCAGACATGGCACTGGCCTGATTTAGGACATAGATTCATAAGTGAAATAGCATGTTGTTTGGTTAAAGAGCAAGTCAGTATTCTCATATTTGTTTTCCTCTTGTACTGGTTATTTGGTATTTTAAGTTGCTCCAGCCAAGACATTTTTGATTGGTTCTATCATCTGTTTTAGTAGAAAGCTATGGTGGTAAACATATCTCAGGCATCTGCTACAGTGTATGAGGTGACCTGAGCAGAAAGCAATGATAAATACGGGTTACCATAATAAATTTTTAGAGGTTTCCCCCACACTGGAAAATGTTTTAAGTCCTGGATCAAATCTGTCCAATAGAACTTTCTGTAGTGAGGGAAATGTTTTATATCTGCACTGCCCAACACGGTAGTGACAGGCCATGTGCGGCTACTGAAATATGATTAATGCAACTGAGGAGCTAAATTTTCATTTTAGTTTAAATAGCCACATGTAGCTAGTGGCTATTGCATTGGACAGCATAGTCCTAAACAATAGTTAACATTCCAGAGTTTATATTTTCAGTTTAGAGTTCCAAAATTGTGTCAAAATGGATTACACAGCTGTTCCTTTTGTTTCGTCCCTGGTATTTATGTTTGTCCCAGGCTGACACCTGCTCTTGGCCCACTTCGGTAGGGGCTTTAATTTCGCTACCCCAAACACAATACTGTCATCTGCTCTGTAAGTAATAACACTCAAGCCACCTGATAGAATCTGATCTTGCAACCAGAAGAATCTTTTTGAGCTAACCACAAAAGATATCTTTTCTTTTTCTCTAGATATTGTGACTAGGATCTAGTACTCCAATTAGAAGTCCTCTAAGTATAATCTTGGCAAATAAACAGCCACCGATGGTTAACAAGTAGCTCATATCATTAGTACTTTTTGTAGTGCTTGATAAGTGATATTCTGATTAATAATTTTTCTTTTGTTCAGAATTGGCAGTGGGAGTCAATTTGGGAGGAAGGCTGTGGCCTTAAACATTGAAGAAAAGAAGAAGATTCTTTGTGACACTGAGCCTTTCTACCATACTACACTGGAGGAAATGCCAATGAATGTGGATGACCTAATTTAATTCCTGGGATGAAATGGTTTTGAATGTAGTGCTTGCTGTTGGTGAATAGGCAATCACAAGGTGCATCATGCTTCTTTTGGGGGAAATATTTGAAGTTTTGTCTCAATGCTCATAACAGATCAAAAATATAGATTTTGATAGCAAAGCAACTTCAGCCATGAGCTCATGTGAGGAAAGTCACTGGCTTTATCCTCTTTAGAATTAGACTGTTGGGGTAGCTATAAAAGATGGGCTTGTACCCAATCAAAAAATGGGCAGAAGACCTAAATATACATTTCTCCAAAGAAGACATACAGATGGCCAACAGGCAAATGAAAAAAGTCTCAACATGGCTAATTATCAGAGATATGCAAATCAAAACTACAATGAGATACTGCCTCACACCAGTCAGAATAGCCATTATTAAAAAGTCTACAAATAGCAAATGCTGGAGAGGGTGTGGAGAAGAGGGAACCCTCTTACACTGTTGGTGGAAATGTAAATTGGTGCAGCCACTATGAAGAACAGTATGGAGGTTCCTCAAGAAACTAAAAATAGAATTACCATATGATCCAGCAATCCCACTCCTGGGCATATATCCAGACAAAACTATAATTCAAAAAGATACATGCACCCCTATGGTCATAGCAGCACTATTCACAATAGCCAAGACATGGAAACCACCTAAATGTCCACCTAGAGATGAATGGATAAAGAAGATGTGGTACATATAATACAATGGAATACTACTCAGCCATAAAAAAGAATGAAATAATGCCATTTGCAGCAACATGGATGGAACTGGAGGTTATCATACTAAGTGAAGAAGTCAGAAAGAGAAAGAAAAATACCATATGATATCACTTATATGTGGAATCTAAAATATGACACAAATGAACCTACCTACGAAACAGAAACAGACTCACAGACATAGAGAACAGACCTGTGTTTGCCCAGGCAGTGGGGGTGGGGAGAGGAGAGATGGATTGGGAGGTTGGGGTTAGCAGATGCAAACTATTATATACAGGATGGATAAACAATGAGGTCCTACTGTATAGCACAGGGAACTATATTCAACACCCTGTGATAAAACATATTGGAAAAGACTATGAAAAAGAATACATATTTATGTATAACTGAATCACTTTGCTGTAGAGCAGAAATTAACTCAACATTGTAAATCAACTATACTTCAATTTAAGAAAAAGATGGGGTTGTAAATCTTAGAATTTTATCTCCTAGTTCTCTACACATGGTTATATTGAGTGTTCACTATCATTTAATAATATAGTTGTTGACTGAAAGATACGTGCTGTATAAAAACAGCCAATTATATTAAACTAGTATATCTGCTGTTATTGTGTTAGCCATTAGACTGAATGGAACTAACTTTAAAATGATTTTTTAAGAAAATATTTGAATTTATTTTGTTTGGTATCGTTTTTATTCAGTAAGGCATTTTATTAGTGGTAAGTGTAAACTAGAGTCTTTTGCTAAACACCAGCAACAATCATGTCCTACAGTTAAATCTCAGAAAAATTGCTGTATTGTATATTGAATTTTCAATAAATTAAAATGACGTATTTTTTCTTTAAAGTTGTTTGGTCCTTATTCCTTAAAGATCTGTACTTCTTGCCATAACTCCATATTTGCAAAGGAAAAGGTTAAAACAGCACTGTAGTAAATATTTTACTCTAGTTGTAAAATTACAGAGGACACAATGAACGTGGCTTTCCGTAAAAAGTTTTAATAGTTCCAAGTTAGCTGCTACATGGCAGTAGCACAAAGACTGATCAACTGCAGATTTCATCAGTACTATCTACTAAGCATTATCTGCTTCTTTGAGAAAAAAGCAGCATTAGAATGTAAGATTCCTCCCTCTTCTGGTATGGCAAACATTTCCTTGTATATGCCATGTAGCTACTCAACAGCAAATTTTTTGTTAATAAGCAGTAAATTTCTTTTTCCATAACAATAACATGGAGTTGCTATAGTAGATTCCATTACAGAAGGAATGAGTATGATCCTTGTTTTCTCCTTCTCACAAATTACTTATTAAGCAATCTTTTTTCTTGACCACAGTTTATAATTTGTCAAAAGAACAATGCTGACAGACAGTGACTATTCCACCAGTTGCTTTGATTGGTATCAGGAAAAAAAATATGGTAATGAATTTCTAGGGAAAAGCAGCACCCTTGTCCTTTCTCAGTCCTAGAACTGATGCTTGCCACTGTTGACTGGAAAATAATGTACAGTGTAAGACCAGTGAGTTTCAGTTTTATTCAGGGACCTTACTGAGGACTATAGCCTGGGCTATAGCCCAGAGCTTTTCAGATAGCTCTGAGGAACTGCTCTGAAGAGGTAGGGATTGGGGGAGCCAGTATATATATGATTTTTTTGGCTGGGAAATACACGTAGTCAAGCATATATATTGGTAAAAGATTACTGCTAATCACATACACAGAAAAAACCCAAATATCTCAAGATGATTATTTTTGTGCTTATCTATATATGGGAAGATGCAAGAATCTGGGGTCATTGAAATTCTTCCTTACATATGCATCTTAACTACTTAGGGGCCCATATATTCAAAAAACAAAATGCTTCATCCTGAATTCCTTTCAGGGTGTAACATCCTTTGTTTACACAACTTATCATAAAACTGCTGATGTGGCAAATAAGACAAATGCCAGAATCCTTGGAAGTATCCAATGAATTAAAAGTCACCACTGTCTTCAGTAAGTAAATTTTTGAAAGGAGATCCTAAAGAATGAGATGTAGGGGATGGCATCTACCTTAACATCTGTTCCCTACAAAGACTGGAAGGCAGGTGGAGAGAACTACATAAAGATTAAACAAAATCCAACAAACATAACGTGTTGTATTAGGGAAAGGTATAAATAACTACAGAATTTACCAAAAGGCCTGCACAGCCCTGCTTAATAATGTGGATTTTATTCAGAATCAAAGTCAACTATTATCTCCATCTAAAGACATCTTTGATTACTTTCTTGAACTCAATAGCTTCCTCCACAACACTTCTGCCACCAGGGCCCCACTCTCACTTTTCTCCCTCCTAAGTATGTGGCCCTCTGCTATGCTCTTGTCACTCTTCTTAGGCTTCCTGTGTGCTCCTCCAAGCATTAGACCAACCACTCCCGGGATGTTTTCAGTCTGATGACTCTGGCACTACAATATGTTCAAAACTAAACTTACCATATTTCTCCAGTAATGCTTAGCTCATTACTTTGTACCTCCTTCTCTTATCTAGACTTTGGCAGTGGTCTCCAAATTTGCCTCCCTGCCCTTGGTCTTGCTTTATCCAATCCATTTACCACTCAGCCCCCAGAGTGACCTCATAAAAATATAAATTATTCAATAGCTTTCCTTTTTTGCCCGGGATAAAGTCCAAAGTCAATAGCTTTCCTGCCTTTGGTGTTGCATCCAAAAAGTTATCACCAAACCCAAAGTCATCAAGATTTTCTCCTATGTTATTTTCCAGGAGTTTTATGGTTTTGTGTTTTATATTTAGGTCTGTAATCCATTTTGAGTTAATTTTTCTGATAGGTATAAGGTCTAGATTCATTTCTTTCCATGTGATGTCCAATTGTTCCAGCACCATTTGTTGAAAAGACTATCTTTTCTCCATTGCATTGCCTTTGCTCCTTTGTCAAAGATCAGATCAATATAATTGACTATATGTAGCTCTATTCCTGGGCTTTTGTAAGGGAAACTATTTTTCTCCTCTACTCACAGAATACTTCACTTCTAGGCACTTCCAAGTCATCAGATGTTGGGTTTTTTCAGTCTCCATACAGGATTTCATATCCGATTCTTCACCAGGCCTGCTGTAATCTGTTGGCAGTGATGTAACAAAATACCACAGACTGGGTGACTTATAAACAACAGAAATTTATTGCTCACAGTTCTGGAGGCTGGAAGTCTGAAATCAGGGTGCCAGCACAGTCAAGTGAGGACCCTATTCCTGGTCAAAGACTTCTAATTGTATCCTCACATAGCAGATGGGAAAATAGAGCTCTCTTGGGCCTCTTCTATAAGGGCACTAATCCCATTCATGAGCGCTCCATCCTTGGGACCTAACCAAAAGGCCCCAGCTACTAATACCATCATATGGGGCTTTAGGATTTTAACATATGAATTTTAGGGAGACACAAACATTCAAACCATAGTAATGCCCAATCCCCAATTCTTTTCTATCTATTGTGCAGAATGTACTGTTTTGGTTTTTAAATTTCCTAATCCAATTGTAATAGTCCTTCCATCTGTCATTAAAATAACACAATCATTTAGCCTTCCTTTAAGGTGATGTCTACATCATGCCAGCTTTGGTATGGTCATCATTCTCATGATCATTATCTGAACTCTTAGCAAATACTGTCACACATTCATAGTGTCAAAATTAAACTAGCACTATCTCAACACAAAGCACAATTGTCAGTCTACAGGCCAAGTCAAAGACAACTGCTAACACTGACACTCCAAATACATTTAGGTTGTACACTTCAGGTGCATCACTTAGAGTAACACACAAATAGATAATCAATTATTGTGACTGCAAATCATGATTGCCAACATCAGCAGCAAGGAACAACAACAACAACAAAAAAAGCAACTCTGGAAGACATAATCTATGCTGTATCCACTCGATACTAAAAATAGTGTCACTTTCAGCTATTTGGGCACCTGCCACATGGACTTATACTTTTTCCCCCAACCTTCAGCATTCATTGCCTAAAACTGGGATTTTTTGTGTACCAGCTTCCAGGAATGCAGGACTTTCAGTGCTTACTCAACAGTCCTGGGCAAATCAGAACTGTTGGTCACTTTCCTCAGTTCAGTGTAGTTAGGAAGTTTTAAAACCAAACCTTCCCATCCACAGCAACTTCAATTGTTTAGCCACTGTTTACATAAACCATATCTAAACCCCAGTGATAGGGTTGTTGTGATGAGGGAAGATCTAGGAAAGGTAAACTCCTCTTTTAGAGTGCCCAGTTTCTCTTTCATAACAAAAGAACACCTCAACTCCTCCAAATTAAATATAGTCACTCATGGCCTTTCCCAACCAAAAGCAAATCATCTCCATGTACTGTATATTGGTTTGATATGATTTCAAATCCACTTTTTTATGACTTAAGTTGTTTTAATCCACTTGTTTATGACAAAGACAAACAAAAAGGAAGTTGTTTTTAGATGTAAAGTTGTTTCCACATAAGAATGAAATAAGCTGTGTCAGGATGTCATCATCTCATCTGTGGGGTTAATAAGCACTCAGAGCTCAGCTGCTGAGAGGATGAGCTGGGGGTTATCAGTAAAAACACATGAAGAAGCAACTAGGATGAGGGGACATTTAGACTATAAATACCCAGAATGTGTAGGGACAATCCGAGACTTTCGGTTTGGGCAAAGCTAACCTTTGCTGATCTAGCTGTCTGAAGACTGTTGACAAAAATTAGTTGAGTCAATCAAAAAAAATTGAGTTTTGGGCTTCCCTGGTGGCACAGTGGTTGAGAGTCCGCCTGCCGATGCAAGGGACACGGGTTCGTGCCCTGGTCCGGGAAGATCCCACATGCTGCGGAGCGGCTGGGCTCGTGAGCCATGGCCGCTGAGCCTGCGCGTCTGGAGCCTGTGCTCCGCAACGGGAGAGGCCACAACAGCGAGAGGCCCGCGTACCGCAAAAAAAAAAAAAAAAAAATAGAGTTTTATTTGAACCAACTTGAGAATTATAACCTGGGAGACACTCTTTCAGAAAGCTCTAAGGACTGACTGTTCCCCCTGTTAGAAGTCAAACACAGTTAAATACTTTTAGAAACAAAGAGTTATATATCAGAGAAAATATATTGATAGTTTACATAGTCTAGATCTGCACATACAAGGTGATTAGTGGGTGATCGTGACCCCTTACAGGAAAAGAAAAGGAATATTTTCTCCTGAGGAGTTATCTTGCTGGCACTGGGAGAAAATTGGTCTTTTTGGTCCAGCAGGCATTCTTTTGTCTTCTAAGGAGATCTGGTTAATGTATGGTGCAGATGCACGATGCACACTAAAGGGAGGGGCTAGTGGCAGAAAGGGGCAGGGAGAGAATTTTATGTTTGAATTTTTTTTCTTGTCCTGCCTTAAAATAATTTTATTTCATCAAGACCTTGGGACATTGGCTCCTGCAGTGGTAAAGGAGACTCTTACCGGTAGTGGCAGAAAGCCTGCAGCGCCCCACCAGGATCTTCTAGCAGCTTATACCTGCGCCCTCGTTCCCTAGCAACCTGCTATAGCAACAGGTAACTTTTCACTTTCGGTTTGCTAGCAGCTGGACCTCAGCTCCTGATTGGTTAAGCCCACTCTCCCGAGAACCAACCTCAGAGAAAAGGTACACCTCAGGCGAAATGGGACTTTGTCATCTCCCCTCGCCTGCAACAATAGTGTAATTAATCTATCATATCTTTGTAGTGTTATTTCTTTATTGCCTTATTAAGAGACGTTATCATGTATGCTGTTGGCTTGTGAAATTATAATTCTTGTAGTGAACTTGTGTTAATCAAACTATTGGTAAAGACAGTATCAGTCTCTAAGCTTAATTTGCTGTCCCCAAAACAAAACACCATGATCTAAATTCATTCATTACAACTAAACAACATTGCCCTAGCCCTGGCTTTGCTGTTGGAGGCCACACCCAGGTGATGGAGGCCCACACTTCCAGTTCACACAGAGTCATAAAGCTTCTCTAAAGCACATCCTTGGAGGCAGAGTCAAGACGGAGGTGTGAGAAGAGGTGGAGTTAGAGTCCCCCCACAACTAGGGCACCTGCCGGCCTCTGGTGGGGGACTCTGATGCCCAAGGAGACGGGAGGAACCCCAAAGTGAACTGGTAGGACGTAGGGGGACTGAGGGGGAAGAGAAGTGGAGACCAGACAGGATCCACGCCCCTAAGGCAGGGGAGATCAGGAGATGCAGGTTGGGAGGGGCCCTCCGGGAGGAGTAGGAAAAGAGCAGAGTGTAATTGCCACACCCACTCAGGCTCAGGGAACCTGCTGAGCTCCCAGGCCAGTCCCCTGCCCTCCAAGGCCCCCTCCAGGCACGTGGGTCCTTGAGGGCATAGGAGGGAGTCCCCGGAGATCAGGAGAGGCAGGCGGGAGGGGCCCTCCCAGACCTGAGGAGCAGGAGAGGAGAGGAAGGCGTTTGCCCCGCCCACTCGAGCCCAGGAAGCCTGCTGGACTCCCAGGTGAGGTCCCCTGTCCTCTGAGACCAGGGGTGGGGGGCACGCCTGGGCCCCTTCTGTTCCTTGAGCTAAAGCCCCACCCTCCACAGCCCCTAGTGCCTTTTCCAGCCCTGTGGGTCCTAAGCATAGGCCCTGCTCACCACCCAAACCTCGCCCTTGCTTAGGCCCCACCCTCCACAGCCAAGGCCTTCCCCCCCCCACCCCGCTTTGTTTTTTTTTCTTTACCCTCCTCCTCTTTTTTACTATTGTGGTACTGATGTACCTTCCAGTTGTTGATTCATCTATATTTTTATTTTTGTATTCTTCCTAACACATCTGTTACTTTCCTAATCTAATTTTATTTTTTACTTTGTTATTCTCTCTTCTCTCTCTCTCTCTTTTTTTTTTTTTTTTTTTTTTTTTGCTGCCCCAGGCGGCTTGCGGGATCGTGGTTCACGAGCCTGGGGTGAGGCCGAAGCTCCTGCAGTAAGAGCTCCAAGTCCGAACCACTGGACTAACAGAGAACCTCAGATCCCAGGGAATATTCATCAGAGTGCGGTCTCACAGAGTTCCTCATCTCAGCACCAAGATCCAGCTCTACCCAAATGCCTACAAAACCCAGTGTTGGAAGCCTCAGGACAAACACCCAGTAAGACAGGAACACAATTACACTCATTAAAAAAAAAAAAAAGAGATGGCCAAAAAAATATGTCACAGCTGAAGGAGCAAGGTGAAAACGCACAAGACCAAATAAATGAAGAGGAAATAGGCAATCTACCTGAAAAAGAATTCAGAGTAAGGATAGTAAAGGTGATCCAGAATCTCGGAAATAAAATGGAGGCACAGACTGAGAAAATACAAGAAATGTTTAATAAAGATCTAGAAGAACTAAAGAACAAACAGAGATGAACAATACAATAATTGAAATGAAAACTACACTAGAAGGAATCAATAACAGAATAACTGAGGCAGAAGAATGAATAAGTGAGCTGGAAGACAAAATGGTGGAAATAACTGCCAAGGAGCAGAATAAAGAAAAAAAGAATGAAAAGAATTGAAGACAATCTCATAGGCCTCTGGGACAACATTAGAAGCAGAAACATTTGAATTATAGGGGTCCCAGAAGAAGAAGAGAAAAAGAAACGGTCTGAGAAAATACTTGAAGATGTTATAGTCCAAAACTTCCCTAACATGGGAAAGGAAAGTCACCCAAGTCCAGGAAGCGCAGAGAGTCCCATACAGGATAAACCCTAGGAAAAACACACCAAGACACATATTAATCAAACTAACAAAAATTAAATTCAAAGAAAAAATATTAAAAGCAGCAAGGGAAAAACAAAAAATAACATACAAAGGGATCCCCATAAGGTTATCAGCTGATTTTTCAGCAGAAACTCTGCAGGTCAGAAGGGAGTGGCAGACTATACTTAAAGTGATGAAAGAGAAAAACCTACAACCAAGATTACTCTACCCAGCAAGGATCTTATTCAGATTTGATGGAAAAGTCAAAAGCTTTTCAGACAAACTAAAGCTAAGAGAATTCAGCACCACCAAACCAGCTTTACAACAAATGCTAAAGAAACTTCTCTAGGCAGGAAACACAAGAGAAGAAAAACACCTACAAAAACAAACCCAAAACAATTAAGAAAATGGTAATAGAAACATACATATCGATAATAACCTTGAATGTAAATGGATTAAATGCCCCAACCAAAAGACCCAGACTGGCTGAATGGGTACAAAAACAAGACCCATATATATGCTATCTACAAGAGACCCACTTCAGACCTAGGGACACATACAGACTGAAAGTGAAGAGATGGAAAAAGATGTTCCATACAAACGGAAATCAAAAGAAAGCTGCAGTAGCAATACTCATATCAGATAAAATAGACTTTAAAATAAAGACCATTACAAGAGGTAAGCAGGGACACTACATAATGATCAAAAGATCAATCCAAGAAGAAGATATAAGAATTATAAATATCTATGCACTCAACATAGGAGCACCTCAATACATAAGGCAAATGTTAACAACCATGAAAGGAGAAATCAACAGTAACACAATAGTAGTAAGGGATTTTAACACCCCACTTATACCAATGGATAGATCATCCAAACAGAAAATAAATAAGGAAACACAAGCTTTAAATGACATGATAGACCAGATAGATCTAATTGCTACTTATAGAACATTCCACCCAAAAGTGGCAGAATACACTTTCTTCTCAAGTGCACATGGAACATTCTCCAGGATAGATCACATCTTGGGTCACAAATCAAGCCTCGGAAAATTTAAGAAAACTGAAATCATATCAAGTATCTTTTCTGACCACAACACTTTGAGATTGGAAAGAAATTACAGGAAAAAAACTGTAAAAAAAAAAATTCATGGAGGCTAAACAGTGCACTACTAAATAACCAAGAGCTCGCTGAAGAAATCAAAGAAGAAATCAAAAACACATAGAAACAAATGACAACGAAAACACGATGATCCAAAACCTATGGGATGCAGCAAAAGCAGTTCTAAGAGGGAAGTTTATAGCAATACAATCTCACCTCAAGAAACAAGAAAAATCTCAAATAAACAATCTAACCCAACACTTAAAACAGTTAGAGAAAGAAGAACAAAGAAAACCCAAAGTCAGTAAAAAGATAGAAATCATAAAGATCAGGGCAGAAATAAATGAAATAGAAATGAAGAAAACAATAACAAAGATCAATAAAACTAAAAGTTGGTTCTTTGAGAAGATAAACAAAATTGATAAACCCTTAGCCAGACTCATCAAGAAAAAATGGGAGAGAATGCAAATCAATAAAATTAGAAATGAAAAAAGAGAAATCATAACTGACACTGCAGAAATACAAAGGATTATAAGAGACTATTGCAAACAACTATATGCCAATATAATGGACAACCATGAAGAAGTGGACAAATTCTTGGAAAGGTACAATTTTTCAAGGCTGAACCAGGAAGAATTAGAAAATATAAACAGATCTATCACAAGTAATGAAATTGAAACTCTAATTGAAAGTCTTCCCACAGGGCTTCCCTGGTGGCGCAGTGGTTGAGAGTCCGCCTGCCAATGCAGGGGACACGGGTTCGTGCCCCGGTCCGGGAAGATCCCACATGCCGCGGAGCGGCTTCACCGTGAACCAGGGTCACTGAGCATGCGTGTCCGGAGCCTGTGCTCCGCAACGGGGAAGGCCACAGCAGTGAGAGGCCCACATACCACAAAAAAAAAAAAAAGTCTTCCCACAAACAAAAGTCCAGGACCAGATGGCTTCACAGGCAAATTCTATCAAACATTTAGAGAAGAGCTAACACCCATCCTTCTCAAACTCTTCCAAAAAATTGCAGAGGGAGAAACACTCCCAAATTCAGTCTATAAAGCCACTATCACCCTGATACCAAAACCAGAAAAAGACGTCACAAAAAAGAAAATTATAGACCAATATCATTGATGAACATAGATGTAAAAATCCTGAACAAAATACTAGCAAACAGAATCCAACAGCACGTTAAAAGGATCATACACCATGATCAAGTGGGGTTTATCCCAGGGATGCAATGATTCTTCAATATATGCAAATCAATCAATGTGATATGCCACATTAACAAATTAAGGAATAAAAACCATATGATCATCTCAATAGATGCAGAAAAAGTTTTTGACAACATTCAACACCATTTATTCTAAAAACTCTCCAGAAAATGGGCATAGAGGGAAGCTACCACAACATAATAAAGGCCATATACGACAAACCTACAGCAAGCATCATACTCAATGGTGAAAAACTGAAAGCATTTCCACTAAGATCAGGAACAAGACAAGGATATCCATTCGGCCACTCTTATTCAACATAGTTTTAGAAGTCCTAGCCACAGCAATTGGAGAAGAAAAAGAAATAAAGAAATACAAATTGGAAAAGAAGAAGTAAAACTGTCACTGTTTGCTGATGACCTAATACTATATATAGAAAATGTATATGCCACCAGAAAACTACTCAAGCTAATCAATGAATTTGGTAAGGTTGCAGGATACAAAATTAATACACAGAAATCTCTTGCATTCCTATACACTAACGATGAAAAATCAGAAAGAGAAATTAAGGAAACACTCCCATTTACCATTGCAACAAAAAGAATAAAACCCCTAGGAATAAACCTACCTAGGGAGACAAAAGACCTGTATGCAGAAAACTATAAGACACTGATGAAAGAAATTAAAGATGATACCAACAGATGGAGAGATATACCATGTTCTTGGATTGGAAAAATCAATATTGTGAAAATGACTGTACTACCCAAAGCAATCTACAGATTCAATGCAATCCCTATCAAATTACCAATGGCATTTTTTACGGAACTAGAACAAAATATCTTAAAATTAGTATGAAGACACAAAAGACCCCGAATAGCCAAAGCAGTCTGGAGGGGAAAAAAACGGAGCTGGAGGAATCAGACTCCCTGACTTCAGACTATACTATAAAGCTACAGTAATCAAGACAACATGGTACCGGCACAAAAATAGAAACATAAATTAATGAAACAAGATAGAAAGCCCAGAGATAAACCCACATACCTATGGTCAACTAATCTATGACAAAGAAGGCAAGGATATACATTGGAGAAAAGACAGTGTCTTCAATAAGTGGTGCTGGGAAAACTGGACAGCTACATGTAAAAGAATGAAATTAGAACACTCCCTAATACCATACAAAAAAATAAACTCAAAATGGATTAGAGACCCAAATGTAAGACCGGACACTATAAAACTCTTAGAGGAAAACATAGGAAGAACACTCTTTGACATAAATCACAGCAAGATCTTTTTTGATCCACCTCCTAGAGTAATGGAAATAAAAACAAAAATAAACAAATGGGACTGAATTAAACTTCAAAACTTTTGCACAGCAAAGGAAACCATAAACAAGATGAAAAGACGACCCTCAGAATGGGAGAAAATATTTGCAAACGAATCAACGGACAAAGGATTAATCTCCAAAATATATAAACAGCTCATGCAGCTCAATAGTAAAGAAACAAACAACCCAATCCAAAAAATGGGCAGAATACCTAAATAGACATTTCTCCAAAGAAGACATACAGATGGCCAAGAAGCACATGAAAAGCTGCTCAACATCACTAATTATTAGAGAAATGCAAATCAAAACTACAATGAGGTATCACCTCACGTCAGTTAGAATGGGCATCATCAAAAAACCTCCAAACAAGAAATGCTGGAGAGGGTGTGGAGAAAAGGAACCCTCTTGCACTGTTGGTGGGAATGTAAATTGATACAGCCACTATGGAGAACAGTATGGAGGTTACTTAAAAAACTAAAAAGAGAACTACCATATGACCCAGCAATCCCACTACTGGGCATATACCCAGAGAAAATCATAATTCAAAAAGACACATGCACCCCAATGTTCATTGTCGCACTATTTACAATAGCCAGGTCAGGGAAGCAACCTAAATGCCCATCGACAGACGAATGGATAAAGAAGATGTGGTACATATATACAATAGAATATTAGTCAGCCATAAAAAGGAACGAAATTGGGTGATTTGTTGAGACGTGGATGGATCTAGAGACTGTCATACAGAGTGAAGTAAGTCAGAAAGAGAAAAACAAATATCGTATATTAATGCATATATGTGGAACCTAGAAAAATGGTACAGATGAACCGGTTTGCAGGGCAGAAATTGAGACAGAGATATAGAGAACAAACGTATGGACACCAAGGGGGGAAAGCCGCAGAGGGTGAGGGTGTTGGTGTGATGAATTGGGCGATTGGGATTGACATGTATACACTGATGTGTATAAAATTGATGACTAATAAGAACATGCTGTATAAAAAAAATAAAATAAAATTCAAAACTTAAAAAAAAAAAAGAACGCTACCTAACACCATACACAAAAATAAACTCCAAATGGATTCAAGACTTAAATGTAAAAGCAGACACTAAAAACTCTTAGAGGAAAACATAGGAAAAACACTCTTTGACATAAACCACAGCAAGATCTTTTTGAACCACCTCACGGAGTACTGGAAATAAAAACAAAAATAAACAAATGGGACTTAATTAAACTTAAAAGCTTTTGCACAGCAAGGGAAACCATAAAGAAGACAAAAAGACAACCCTCAGAATGGGAGAAAACATTTGCAAATGAAACAACAGACAAAGGATTAATCTCCAAAATATACAAACAGCTCATGCAGCTCAATATCAAAAAAACACACAACCCAATCCAAAAATGGGGAGAAGATCTAAATAGACATTTCTCCAAAGAAGATATACAGATTGCCAACAAACACATGAAAAGATGCTCAACATCACTAATCATTAGAGAAATTCAATCAAAACTACAATGAGGTATCACCCCACACCAGTCAGAATGGCCATCATCAAAAAACCTCCAAACAAGAAATGCTGGAGAGGGTGTGGAGAAAAGGGAACCCTCTTGCCCTGTTGGTGGGAATGTAAATTGATACAGACACTATGCAGAACAGTATGGAGGTTCCTTAAAAAACTAAAAATGGAACTACTATATAACCTAGGAATCCCACTACTGGGCATATACCCTGAGAAAACCATAATTCAAAATGAGACATGTACCACAATGTTCATTGCAGCACTGTTTACAATAGCCAGGACATGAAACCAACCTAAATGTCCATCGACAGATGAATGGATAAAGAAGATGTGGTGCATATATACAATGGAATATTAGCCATAAAAAGAAATGAAATTGAGTTGTTTGTAGTGAGGTGGATGGACGTAGAGCCTGTCATACAGTGAAGTAAGTCAGAAAGAGAAAAATAAATAGAGTATGCTAAAGCATATGTATGGAATCTAAAAAAAAAAAAGGTACTGATGAACCTAGTTGCAGGGCAGGAATAAAGAGGTAGACATAGAAAATGGACTTGAGGACGTGGGGTGGGAGGCTGAAGCTGGGGTGAAGTGAGAGTAGCATCGACATATATACACTATCGAATGTAAAATAGTTGGCTAGTGGGAAGCAGCTGCATAGCACAGGGAGATCGGCTTGATGCTTTGCATGACCTAGAAGGGTAGGATAGGGAGGATGGGAGGGAGGCTCAAGAGGGAGGGGATAGGGGGACATGTGTATGCATATGGCTGATTCACTTAGTTGTGCGACAGAAACTAACACAGTATTGTGAAGCAGTTATACTCCAATAAAGATCTATTAAATAAATAAATAAATAAAGCACATCCTCTAGCTTCCTACTCCAAGTGCAGGGGAGGGAACTGGGTAGAGGCCCACAGGCTTGCCTGACCTGGAGAAAGAAAATGCTGAGCTTCCAGGAAACAAAGCGATCCCAATGATGATTGTAACTCAGCTTCCTTTGTGCCTGCAGCATGGCTGGATGACCAATCAACGGGTTGGAAACTCCAGGGCTACCCCATTTGGGGCCAGATTTACCATGTATCCTCAGGCACCCCTCACTGCTCTCTGCTTTGGTGACTTAGTCTGCAATCTGGGGGCAAAGATCAAAGTATTGTTACCGAGGGGATATACAAATTACAGATGACTTCAGAGCCTGCTGAAAATAGGAAACAGGGAAGACTATAGAAGAGAACAGGACAAAGAACTGCTTAGAGGAAAATATGCAAATATTTGGAACATAACTTGGGTTTATCTGTGTTTGGACTGGAGACAGATTTATATCCTCTTTTTTAATAGGGGGTGGTGGTCAGAAGCATAAAGAAGAGGAGAGTAAAGGAATTTGGGGAAGGGGGTGGTAGACCCCACCCCCAGTCTGGGAGCTGTGCCTCACAACTATTCAAAAAAATAGGAGAGCGTGCTTTCACCTTTTCTGGACAAAGCTAGTTTACCTACAGTCATCTCTTGTTTATTCTATCTCACCCCTGCTGATTACGCATTTCTTTGTTGAGTCTACTTTTGTGATCCTAAAACATATGCAAAACCAACGATATCGGTTGAAATTGTAATTTCGATGACAGGACTGCATTTTAATTTACAGTTAATCTATCGCAGTTTCCAGTATTTCAATTCATGCTGTAAGTGAATACTTTCTATTTAAATACTTATACTAGACACAAAGAAAAATAATGAACTAATAGTGTCTTCAACCTCAAAGTATTGGAGACAGTTAATTGGAGTCAAGACAAAATCGCAGAAAAAACCCCAGCACATCACTGTAAGGGACAGGCAGGTCAGTGTTAACTTGGGCAGTACCAACGGCAGGCCCTGTAGGGGTGGCCTGAGGAACAGAGATCAGGGAGGGTTGGATGAATCACAGAATTCCAGAAGAACTTGAGGACCAACAGGGCTTAGGTGGTCTCAGAAGGAGAAGCAGTCTTTGTTTCAGGTGTCAAAGATACAGTCAGATTTTAGTTAAAGCGGTGGACACAGATTTTATTCAGTAACCCCTGACAGAAGGGGAAAGAGCTGAGCTCCACCCCTATTTGTGCAGAGCGGACTGGGTGCTTTTAAAGGGAGAATAAGGGAACAGGGAGGGGCAGTGGGTGGAGGCTCACGTAGAGTCAGGGAAGTGAAAAATTATAAAACGCCCAGTAAAAGTGGGTCAGTGTCAATGTGATTAGGCCGGTTGTGTCTGCCAGCTGGCAATCTTAAAATTAGGATTCTGTCTTTCCTGACGATTACATATCAAAGGAATGGCTTTCACGTCCTTGAGAAAGACCCAGTCTTCCATGTCGCTCAAATAAAACTCTTTTCTATTCCTGTTATAGACTGTTTATGATTTTTCCTGTCGACAAAGCATTCCCGACAAAAGAGGGAACTCTGATCTCCTGAGTTAGGAGTGAGGAGGGGACATGTTTGGCTTTTGGCTGCGTTGACTGAGATGTTGGAGAGACAGCAGGTAGACAAGTCCAGTAGGTAATCTGAGCCTGGAGGCAGACAGGACTGAAGGTCCGGTGGGCACCCTGCGTGTAAAGACGATGGAGGCTATGAACATGGGTGAGCTCTCCAGTGGGGGAGCTGAGCAGAGGCCTGGAACAGTAAACTCTGGGGAAGGAGAAGGGGGAGGAGTAAGAAAAAACAGGAACTAGCTTAAAGGGCTGGTCCCTCAGAAAATTCAGATGGGGTAACAAAGAAAATTAAGATGGAGACAGTCGGAAGGCAGGACGTAAAGGCTAGTCCTGGCGCTCGAGTGGGAAGACAGACGTGGAGCAGTGAGAGCTGTGCTGGGAGCGCAGGGGGCTCTCAAGGTGGGGTTGGGTGGAGTTAGGGAAGGCATCTTCCAGGAGGACAAGTGGCACTGAATCTAGACCTGAAGGCTGAGTAATGTTAACTAGAGAAACCAGTGGGTTTGAATTCAAAAATGCATATATTTTTGTGTCCACTCCTTTGTTTGTTGACCACCGTTTCTGGCCATCATTGTGATACATGAACAACATCCAATCTTGGGGAAACTACATTTCTACGTCTTACCCAGTAGACATACAACACTCAGAAGCCTAAGGAGCCCAAGTCATTTATGTGGCTTCACTTAGAACTGCATTTCTTCTGAAATTTCAAATTCCAGTCCACTCTCTCTTCAGCCACAACCTCTAAATATTCATCTGGAATCCTCTGCACCCCCCACCTGCCCCCTAACACCCCGGGTCCAGCCAGCCATCTCCTGAACTTTCTTCTACCTGCCTCCCTGTCGCAGATGCAGGATCACCTGGCACCTTTGCCCTCCTCTCCCTGGTTCCTGGCCTTCCACCCCAGCAACCCCAGACCTTGGGTCATTCCTGTCTTCTCTACAACACCTGCGGGCTGCTGGAGAAACATAAGGCACCAGGCAGACAGCATCACCACAAGTGGCGATATCCAGCTGTGGGCAGAGTACTCAAGGCTGTGTGGCCGTCCTCCACTTGTCCTGGACCTTCTCCCTCTCCCAGGCTCTTCACCAGCCATGCTACATCATTCCCCCTCTCCCAAGGCCTGTCCTGCTCCTCTTAGCTGATGACTTCCCCTCCTGCCTCATAGAGAAAGGAAAAGACATCATACACATTCTCACCATCTCATCCCACATGTGCTTCCTCTTCGGGAATTCCCCAGGCTGGCCAGCCCTCGCCGTTCCCTCTGTAAAGCACACTGACCACTGTCAGGGGAGGGCAAGGGAGAGGCAAGTGAGGCAGTCGTTTGAGGCACAAAATTTAAGGGGGCACCAAAAAAGCACAGTAATCAAAATAAATATTTTAAACAATACTTTTGAAAAATAAAAAATAATGCAAAAAAATCCATGATGAACAAAACATCAAAATTTTAAATGGGGACAATCTCCAACTCTGCACTTCCTTAGCCCTGCCTCACTCCTCTCACCCTAATCCCATCCTGCTGCATGTAGCCCACTGGTGCTGAATATTGCTCACTGAAAAGTAATCTTGACTCTGCATTCGTATGCACATCATGGAAACAAAGTTTCATCAAGAAACATTTACACTTACTATATTCAATACATATTTTCACTCAAAAAAATTTTTTTGTTGATGGTTACCCACCAAACTCCATAAACCTTTTAGTGGAGAACTGCAATTTGAAGAAACCACCAGTAGAGGGATCCAAAGTTCTCTCCTACTGTAAAGGGATCATCTCACCTTTTGGTCATGGACAAAACAAAAACAAACCCCAAAGTTCCATAAAGGAGATAATGTAATCCAAAGGGAAGACTAGGGGAGTAGAATTAGGAGATATTATATGACTGTCAGAAAAATAAAGAAGTCATTTAATCATTCCGCTCTGACTCCAGGTTCCTCTTGTTGGGGAAATAAAGGATTGTAATGAAACCTACCCCTCTGAGTGTCCCTTCATCATATCTATGGAAACACACTCAAACTGTAGGTCTCTTATTCTAGTCTGAATAGTTTCATATGAGTTAGGAAAAAGGACTGGTGTTTTCATTAAAAAATCAATCTGATATTCAAAATGTCTCATGAATCATCAGTATTAAAGGTGAAAGTGTCAGGTTTAAAAGCTATGAACTTAAACTTAAAGGATCCTCTGGGAAGCCACAGTAAAAATCAGTTTTACTCCTTTGTACCTTTTAGTCTTTCAAGTCCCATGGTAGGACAATTCTTGGCTCTTGCCCAGGAATGGCACAAGAAAGATAAAATTACCTGTAAATTCTTAATGTTACATAGATTTCTACATTCTAAGTTTTTTTTTTCCGCCTAGCTTCTTCTAATGATCTATTGCTCATTAAACAAATTTGTCCCTGCTAAAACCAGTCCAGGAGCCAAATGGGCATGTTAAAAGAAGTTACAAATCACCCAGAATTTATTGGAAAGCTTGTAATTTCAACTTTGTAGATTTTTCTCAGGAAACCCATTGCAGCAACTGGTGCTGAGAAGTGTAAATATTTCCTATTTGATGGTAATTGCTTATCCTATCTTCAGGAAGGGAACAACCTGAAGTTTGAATTTATAACCCACATTTTACGTGTGGAAAATTATGTGTTCTCTCAGTTGTTACATCATTTATCAATTCAAATTTGAGGGTTTCCAATTTGCTTGTCCCCTCCACAAAAACCACAATTCTACTCACCAGCTGTCTTCCCGTGTTTTGTGGCTGTGACGTAGGCTTTGGAACTTTAGCTCACATCGTGGGCAAAGATTAGGGGCTATTTGGGGTTACCCCTCCACAAAGAATACGTTTAGAGAGTTAGTTCTTGATGAGTGTTAGTCCAAAGACTTGAAATTCCAACTTAGCACGGATGTGAGACCTAGGCGAAACTTGGGTTACGTTACCATTTCTCACTGTTGGCCACTTGAAACCCACCGAGTGTGGCCAGCAACAAAATCCACACCTACACCCCTAATAACTTTCTTCATAAGATACACATGGGGTAGGTTTCGATTCACTGATGTGGAAAGATAAAGGCAGCGAAATGGCAAATGAACAAATAGGCAAAGACAAGCCCTGAGTCTTTACTAAGGGAACTGGTGGCACAGGGATTGAGGAGCATTATTATATTTTAAAGGAGTTAGGTCTTCCTACTCTAACCCATCATCATTGCTATAAAAGGGCCTGCTCTGTTTCACATCCCTAGAGACACAGTTTCCGTCACTCACGGAGCAGGGCTGCGGAGTCAGAAACTGGCTGCACTTTCATCCGTGACTCATCAGTTTCCCTAATGGCCTCTGGCCTTAGAGCCAGGAGCCTGGACCTGAATTCTAAGCCAGCAATTTAACCTCAGTCAAGTCACTTAACTAGTCTGAATCCTAAGTTCAGCGGTATGCTGGCAAATATTTTAAAACTGGCTCTCAAGGGTTCAAGGGGAAGGGTTGTGGACTTACAGCTTTTGCTGATTTCCTTGGTGTAAATACTCCCACCGTGGCCAATCTCAAGCTGCCAAGATGAAGTCACTTAATGGAAGGGGAGCTGGGAAGAAATATATGCCATCAGCTCTCCTGAGCACGTCCTAATTGTTACCAACCAGCGTCCTTGGACCCTTTAATCAGTATAAATTGATAAGAGGCCAGAGAAGGAATTCAGGCAAGGCTTTATTGGGACTCTTGCTGTAGCAGGAGGGAGCAAAAACAAGTAACAGGTGCCCTTGCTCCATCTGGAAAGAGCGTGGGCTGGTCCCTTAAATGAGGTGAGTGTAGGGGTGGGTCTCTGGGTGGGGCCAGAGGCGTGGCTTAGGTGGTCTGCCCACCCCCTTGGTGGTGCTGCGTGCAGGGATCATGCGTAGTACCCTTGCTCCTGGCACCTCAGAAGTGACAGTTGGTTTTAGGCCTTTTTGCATCTTATTGTTCATAATTTGCCCCAACTGCACATGCACGCACTTATCTTTAGTCCCTTAAGATTTCTTTGTATTCTGTTGCTCGGGGAGATGTTTGTTCAGGTGCAAGTTCTCCAGTAAAGGGTCCCAGGTCCCAGGTCCCAGTCTGTCTCATGACTCCAGCACAACACTGCTTCTTCCTCAGTGAAATGAGAATAATGATTAGTACATATTCCTGCTCACATAATTGTTATTTCTGACTTAATTCAATCATTCATTCTTTCAATAAGCATTTGTAGGGAGTCTACCTATGCCGTAGGTGCTGTGCTGGGTACTCGGGATGAAAGTCAGGACTTTTGTGGCTCAAATAAAATAATGCACATTAACCAAAAAATTCCCACATTTTTCATCCTTAAAATGCTATACATACAAATGCAGGGATTGTTAACTTGAATTAGGTTTAATAAGTTGGATTTACAAAGGACTTCAGATCCTCTGTCCAAAAGGGCTTATGTATGAAGACCTGTTTTGTTATTATTTAGTAGAATGAGATATTGAAGACCATATATCTAGAGAAGCTTTAATAATAATTTATTTGTATTCTACCTACTTCCAAAAAGCACTTGAAATAGTTTTTATGTAAACAAAAAATATTAAAAATAGAAAACAAATCCAATGATCACAGAGATAGAAACTGAGACACAGAAGAAGAGAGGAACGAACAGATGGAAGTTCAGCCACTGAGCAAAATTCTCAAGTACAACATTGGCCTCCTAAGAACCAGGGGAGTGTTTATATTCATCATGTTGTTAAATTAATGCCTAAAAAAAACATTGGTTTCGGGCTTCCCTGGTGGCACAATGGTTAAGAATCTACCTGCCAATGCAGGGGAAACGAGTTCGAGCCCTGGTCCAGGAAGATCCCACATGCCACAGAGCAACTAAGCCCGTGCACCACAACTACTGAGCCTGCGCTCTAGAGCCCATGAGCCACAACTACTGAGCCCGTGTGCCGCAACTACTGAAGCCCGTGTGCCTAGAGCCCATGCTCCGCAACAAGAGAAGCCACCACAATGAGAAGCCCGCGCACCGCAAGGAAGAGTAGCCCCCTCTCGCCCCAACTAGAGAAAGCCCACACACAGCAACGAAGACCCAAGGCAGCCAAAAATAAATAAATTAATTAAAACAAACAAACAGCGCTTCCCTGGTGGCACAGTGGTTGGGGGTCTGCCTGCCGATGTGGGGGTCGCGGGTTCGTGCCCCGGTCCGGGGGGGGGTCCCACGTGCCGCGGAGCGGCTGGGTCCGTGGGCCGTGGCTGCTGGGCCTGCGCGTCTGGAGCCTGTGCTCCGCGGCGGGAGGGGCCGCGGCAGTGGGAGGCCCGCGTACCGCAAAAACAAACAAACAAACAAAAAAACACATTGGTTTCAACATGGTCATTGTATGGGTCCATAGTGTTTCATGTTGTTACCATTTATAGTTCTGGGAATTTATTAAGCAATTATGGAACACCTAACCAAAACAGAAGGCTGTGAAACTAAGAACATGTTTTCCTAAGTCTGAACCCTCAGGACCTATTCAGTGCTGAATGAAACGGGCTCCTGGACATTTCTCTTCCCCGTTGGCCAACTCGGTCTCCTGAACCTTCCCCTCGGCTCCTGCATGGAGTCTTACCGTAGCCTGGAGTGACAACCGTCTCCTCCATCCGACTCCCCCTGACTCCCACGCTTCCCACCCAGACCCTGCCCCAGCACCTGGTTCCCACAAGGCCCCGGGTGTAGCCACGACTCCTAGTCCTGCTCCTGTTTCCTTCCTCCTGGAACACCCTCCTGTCTTGCTGCAAGTTGGCACCTCTTACACAGGACAGTCCAGATCTCACCTCCACCAAGACCTCTCCAGCCCACGCTGATTCCTTCTCCTTGCCGTCCTATTGTACATGCAGTCACACGTTAACTGTTTAGTTAATTGAGGCTGTAAATGGACAGAAAATCTTACGACCTTTGCTTCTTTTCTTGTGAGAAAAGAAAAGCAAGGTGTGATTTTGCTTTTCATAAAGTTTTTTAGAAATAGAAATATGTTTATACAATAATCTTAGAGTGAGGAGGGATAGTAAAGACAATCTAGTCTTATTTAATCCCCACCATCAGATGTGCCAAAAGGCTCTGAAGTGTGAAGAAACTGAGGCTCAGGGCAGTTAAGCTTATTGCCAATGTTTTGCCCTCAGAACAAGTTACCCTCTCAGCTTTGCATCAGCAGGCCCAGCCTTGGCTGCACCGGCTCTGCCGCTGCCAGTGTGGGATGCCTGGACCTGTCAGGCCTTGGTTTTCTCGCCTGTAAAGTGAGGACACTAGAACCTCCTGCACAGGTTGCTGTGAGGAGCCAGTGAGTGACGCAGTAGAGAGCTCACTCAGGGCTGACCCCCAGGAAGCTTCCGCAGCGTAACGTGCGGCTGTTATTTTATACATGGAGCAGTCACACCAGCCTGGGAGTGAGGCTGAGGAGCCTCTGCTTCCCTCCAAGAGCGGCATCTGTGAGCATGTTTTGGTACAGCGTTCGCTTAGGGCCTCATGTTCCTCTGACGGCCCCATCTTTACTGTCATCCGAACTTCAGAAGTCCTACCACTGAGCACAGTGAGGAGGGAGCAGGACCTACGTGGGGGTCTCCACTCCCTGGGTACCCAGTACTGAAGGGCTCAGGCTTTCCCATAGAAGCGATGTTGAGGCAACAGCTGCGTCTGTACCTTACGTGGAGGGCTGTAGGGCATAGTGATGAGAAACACAGACTGTTGGGCTCTTTGCCTCATGGGATCTTGGTGGGTGAGTGTTGGGGGATGGGGAAGTTTCTAAGAATAAAACAAGGCGAGATAGTGATAGAATACACCATTTAAAAATTACAAGACAAATGAAAACCTGGGGGAAATATTCACATCATATACTACAAAAGGTTAGTCTCCTTGATACATAATGAGCCCTTACAGATTAATAAATAAAAGATAAACAAAGGACATAGGCAGTTCACAAAAGAAGTAGAAATGCTAATAAGCATATGAAAATATATTCAATCTCTTTAGTTATCAACAAACTTCAAGTTAAAACAACAGTAAGATAGAATTGCTTTGTTTATTCAATTGACAAAGGTTTTTTTGTTAAATGATAATAACCTAGGTAGACTAAAGAGAGAATTCGACCTTGCTCTAAGGAATCGTGGAAACATGCATCAACCCCTTACCGTCCGCATATAGCGTGACCAAGCAAGTCCACGTCTATATTATTGGAAAAAATATCCAAAGATGCTTATGATTATTAGAATAGGTTAAAAGTTACAAACAACCTGAGTGTTCATGAGTAGAGTAGACGAAATCAATTATGTTTTTACTCTTTGGAATGAAATGTTCTACAGCTATTAAAAAACACATTTTAGAAGAATTATGATAACATGATATGGGAACCTGCTTATGATATATTGCTGAGTGGGGAAAGCAGGCTGCCTAATAGTAGGTACAGTACGACTCTATGTATTTGCGGGGAAACCTCTGGGCTATACGTGTCATGAATTGTCTCCCTCTTACTCAAGAGAGACAGACAAATTTGAGCATGTTTTCAGTTGTTTTAGCATTGGCTGAGGTTTTCTGCAGAGTAGATTTACTTGGTGTTCTAGTTTTTGATTTAAAACGCAGCTCCTAATACAGAGTCTGCTGAGTTTTGCATTTACTGAAGCTTTGGAGGTAGACCCAGGCAACCCCGAAGGAGGTTTGGCTAAGGTACTGGGTATTAAATATGAATGTTTATGTATGACCAACTGTTACTGGTGTTTGTCTATGGGTGAGGAGACTGATGGCAGTTTCATTGTCCTTATTTATCTTTACTGTCTAAATTTTCAAAACTAAATATATATCCTATAATGTATGCTAAAAAAATTAAAATTTTAAAGGTAATTTTGAAGTGAGGATATCTAGGAGAGTGAGAAATAGTGTTTTCTTCTAGATAAAAGTATTTAATGAAAATTCAAAACGAGGCTTAGAAATAATTGTGTATGTGTAGATGTGTATATAAAAGACTAGAAGTAAATATGCCAAAAATCTCTACTGTGGCTACCCCACTAGGATTATTAATAGTAAAATTATGAAGGATTAATATTTCCTCTTTATACTAACTATAATCTATATACATATTTATATACCTATGTAATACATAGATAGAGAGACCACATCAGAGCTCCCTTGGAGAAAACGGTGGCCACTTTAACAGGAGACCGGCCCCCAGGTTACAAGGAAATATGTGGCTTAGCAGAGATAAAATTTTATTCACCGACACCGGAATTTGAGCTTCATATAATTTTCATGTCATGAGGTAGTAGTTTGCCAAGTTTTTTTTTTTCCAGCCACTTAAAAATGTAAACACCATTCTTATCTTGTGGGCTGTACAAAAATGGGCATTTGGTCCACCCACAGGCTGTATCTGCTGACTTCTGATGGAGAAAACAGAAAGAGGTGGGGGAATTCAGGGAGCTGCAAAGAGCAATCTCTTCTTAGTCGCAGAACTGATGTATTAAAAAACAAAGGAAGAAATCAAATGAGGTTAGAGAGAGAAATACGGTAATGGGGAACCAGACTACATAGGGTTCTGTAGGCCTTTGGGATAACTGGTTTTTAGGGACATGATGAGGCATTAGAAGGTTTGAGCAGAGAAGCGTCATGATCTGACTTAGGCTTTAAACTTATAAAGTCCAGATTTAACCTGGTTTTCTAATAGGAAGTAGTTGAACTTTAATGGATGAATTCATAAATAAAACACCTAGGGAAAATTCCTTTCTGATACTTAATTTTTCTCCCAGCTGTGCGAACTCAATTCGTTCTTAGCTTAGCTAAATCACAGAGGGAAACACTTCTAAAAAGCCTGTCCACGTGGATCTCAACCAGAATGAAGTTGATTTCTCTCCATGTTTCAAAGGCTTTTCTCTGTTGAATCCAATGCCATAGAAATGCATTCGAATTCCACTTAGATGCTGACTGGTTACCAAAAAGCTCCAAAGTTTGAATACTCAGACTGAAAGAACGGTTTTCTTTTCCGAGACTAGTTTGTGTAACTCAGCAATGGAAGTATTTTCACTGCAAGGGAAGGACCGTGGCCTGTAATCTGCTTTAGTCACCACTTCCCTGAGCAGAATGTTGGCTGCAGAGATAAGGCTGAGTAAATAATCTTGATGACTCAGTGGAATTGCCTTGTACGTCATCCCACCTTCACAGCACCCATGTTAGAGGGTGATTGTGAGGCATAAATGAGGATTGAATCATAGGGCACCTAGCACCATGCCTGGCACCTGGTAGATGCTGAACAAAGGGCCCCAGTGCTGACTTATTTGTGTCCTTAGGCTGGAAAGGAAGGAACCCCTTTGCTTCTGCCAGTTGTAATCACAGGCCCCTCGGTCCCACAGCTTCTACTTTTCATTTCTGGACCAGGCCTTGTGCTAATTCACTTATCCAGATGTTTCCTGCCTCTTTGTACAAGAAGTATATAGCTCTGTCCCTTTAGCTGTCATGGCCAGGAGGGAAAACCTGGGCACCCAAAAGAAGTCTCCTTCTGGAGGCTAGTTTTCCTACGGTCACTCTCTCAGTTAGATTCTTCATTTGGTCGATGTAGTCACATTTGAAATTCTTACCTCAGAGCTCTTACCTACAAAATGTCCACACGTGAAAATGGTAGCATTTAAACAAAATGAAAGTGACACCTTCTAGTCTCCCTGTGCGGAATGAATACGATGAAGCTCTTGGCACAGCACCTGATTCAGGGTAAGCTTTCACTCATTGGTACCATCAACTGTTTTTTTTCCTCAAAGATAAAACACCTGGGGTTCAGGCCTTCAGACAGGGAAATGGCATACCTCTATTTAGCACTCATTTAGTGCTAGAAAGGGCCCTTAAAAAGTTGTGTATAAAGTGTTTACCTTTCTATTCTTAAAGGAAAAGAAATTTTTTTACAGGAAACCAAAACAAAAATGCAGTTTCCTCACTTTAACCCTGTGCGGGAAGAGCCGCTTCGGAACTAGTGGGATCTAGAGTGGTCCCATCTCGCCATCTAGTGGACATGTGGGGAAAAGCCAAACTTAGAGCCAAATAATTGATCTAGCTATGATTTTGTTTTCCAAGTCCCTAATTCACCGAAAATGTGTTTTCTAATCAGAATAATTTAAAGTCCCTATTAGATTCACTAGTTAAGAGAGTTCATTCAGGGCTTCCCTGGTGGCGCGGTGGTTGGGAGTCCGCCTGCCGATTCAGGGCACATGGGTTCGTGCCCCGGTCCGGGAGGATCCCGCATGCCGCGGAGCGGCTGTGCCCGTGAGCCATGGCCGCTGGGCCTGCGCGTCCGGAGCTTGTGTTCCGCAACGGGAGAGGCCACAGCAGTGAGAGGCCCGCGTACCACAAAAAAAAAAAAAAGAAAGAGAGAGTTCAATTTGTAAAGCAAAACGACAACTCTAGTATTTAAACTCTAAGCCGCAAAACTATATTTCCTAAATTATGTGTTAATGAAGAAGTTCCGCCGAGAGAAGAGAGAATGCTCCCCAGGTGTTATCAGCTTGAATTTTCATGGCCCATCAGTCCCACTCATCTTGTACTTCTCTACCAACAGACCGTGTTGATTCTGGCATATGGACTGGGAGTGCCCCAGAGACCAGGGCTATGTCTTCCCAACACACTGCTGGACACTGGCTGGGACCAGAGTCATTCCATTCATTTTCCAAAAATGCAACTTTTTGTAACCAGATAGATTCTTGGCAAGGACCTGTGTTCTTGGTTTTGTGTGTGTGTGTGTGTGTGTTTCCTCTCCTTTTATTACTAAGGCTGTTCCTGACAAATATAACCTGCTTCCTCCCCTAGATGTTTATGAAAATTTCCTTTTTGCCTAGGATGAAAACAATGGCAGTCAGATTACCTCCAAAACTAAGTAATAGCAGCGTATATGAAGTTGTTCTGAGACCCTCTAGTTAGTGTTACAATTACTATTAACAACAAATATAGCAAGTGCTATTTTTGAGTTCCCAGGCATTGTAAATTATATACATTTTTGCTAATCCTCATAACAATCCTACAAAACAGGCAGTATTATTCCCGTTTTAGAGGTAAGGACACTGATGCTCAGAGAAGTTAAGTTGCTTACCCAAGATCACACAGCCAGTGAGCGAGAGGCAAAGTCAAAACTGCACTCAGGTCTGACTGACTCCAAAGCCCCTGCTCCTACCCCAGGCAATGGGCCTCTCATTCACTCAGGTGCCTGTGACCTGCCAGACCCAGAATCTGGGGTCTCCTCAGTGCTGCCACCTCCGTAAACCTAAGACTTTTAGTACCACAGAGCCCATGGCCAGTGAATCCAGGAGGCAGGGCTTAAATACGGAAATGACAAAGATACAGCAAAAGACTGCCGTGAGCTGCACTTTCCTCCCCTGCACAACTGGGGCGCTTTGACTGAGGGACGTTCTCCAAGGCTTGTGGGTCCTAAGAATTCTGGGTTTCTTCCAGGAGCCATGAGGGATACTGGGTGAACAGGGTGTTGTCTCTGCTGCCAAGAGCCCAGGGCCCATGGGGGAGACACATGAGGGCTCACCCAGGGCAGATGCAGTTTGCCTCAGAAGAAACTCTCCCTCGAAGGGTCCTGTGAGGAGACTGTGGGTGACCCCGCCACCTCCCACAGCGCTCTCCTCCTCTGTCTCCAGGATAGAATAGAACAGAATAAAAGAACAGAACAAACGAATAGACTAGAAAGAACAGAACAGAATAGATGAGGACATCACACACCGTAAGCGCAATATGGTTCCACAAACGTTGGTTTTAATTCTGTGAATGTATTTCTGTGTGTACACTGCGTTGGGATGTAAAATTTGCCCATCCCTGGGTCACACTCTAAGGAGTATGGAAAACCCTGCCCTAGACTAAACTGGAGGTCTGTGGGGCCCCAGGCGGCCCCCACCCTCACCTGTGGTACCAGGAGCCGAGGAGCCCATGTGCACCGCCGGCCCCAGCAGGGAGGTGGCTTCTGGGTCTTGACTGTGCTCGGAGGATTGGTCCTCTTGCCAGCCCAGGCAAATCCATACCTGGAGGCAGGGGATGATGGCCTGGATGACCCTGAAATAATGCAGTCAACGCGTGGCCAAATGTGCGAGGGCCCCTCGGTGCCAGCCCTGTGCCTGGCTGAGGCCCCCGCACACTCCCCAGCCCGCAGGGTCCACAGGAGAGAGGGGAAAGCAGCCCTGGCACCAGCTCATCATTTCACTTACCTCGAGGAATGGCTGGACCTCGTCCTCATGTCTTTCAGTTCCCAGGTTGCCGCCCAGCCCCGCTACCACCCCGGGCTCCTCCCAGCGGGCAGATCTGGGGCCCCTGGCACCCGGCATTGCCTGGGGCACTGAGGCCACGGCCCCTGCAGACGCAGCTCTTCTATCCACGCAGGGGCTGGTCAAGGGCACAAACGCTCCTGCTCTGTTCCTCCCTAAGAGCTTTCCAGCAAGACGGCCGTCCCTCCGTCCTCACTGTCTGCTCCTGGTCCAAGGGGACCCACGGGGGATGGCCACCCTAAAGAGGCGTCTCAGGGTTACTGCGGGTGCCCCGCAGTCACACCTGGAGGAGGGCGGTGGGAGGCTCCTCCCAGAGCCACTTTCTCCTCCACCCTCCACCCCTTACCCATTCCCCATATATTAGTAATCTTTCACTGTTTAACAAATTCCCCAAACCTTAGTAGCTTAAAACAACAAACATTTATTATCTCAGTTTCTTTCTTCCACCAGGGATTAAACCCAGGCCACGGCAGTGAAAGTGCCTAGCCTTAACCACTGGACCACCAGGGAACTCCCGTATTATCTCAGTTTCTGGGGGGCAGCTCAGCTAGGCCGTTCTGGCTCAGGGTCTCTCCTGAGAGTCCAGTAAAGCTGTTGGGTGGGGCTGTGATCATCTGAAGCCTTGAGGACTGGAGGGTCACTTCTAAGACAGATCAGTTCATCATGGCTGTTGGCAGGAAGCCCCCAACAAGGATGCTTGAGGGTCCTCAAAACATGGCAGTTGGCTTCCCCAGAGGGAGTGATCTAAGAGAAAGGAAGAGAACCCAATGCCATTTATGACTTAACTCAATTTAAAAATGGACAAAGGATTTGAAGAGCCATTTCCTCAAAGGAGTTATATGAGTGGCCAATAAACATATGAAAAGATGTTCATCGCTAGTCATTAGGGAGATGCAAATCAAAACCATGAGATACCACTTCACACCCACTAGAATGGCTATAATCAAAAAGACAGACAGTAACAAGTGTTGACAAGGATGTGGAGAAACTGGAACCTTTGTTCATTGCTATAGGGAATGTAAAACAGTGCAGTCACTTTGGAAAATAGTTTGGCAGGTTTCTCAGAATGTTAAGCATAGTATTACTATGTGACCCAGCAATTTCATTCCTAGGTTTATACTCAAGAGAAATGAAAATATATGTTCGCCCAGAAACTTGTATAAAAATGTTTGTAGCAGGGCTTCCCTGGTGGCGCAGTGGTTGAGAGTCTGCCTGCCGATGCAGGGGATGCGGGTTCGTGCCCCGGTCCGGGAGGATCCCACATGCCGCAGAGCGGCTGGACCCGTGAGCCATGGCCGCTGAGCCTGCGCGTCCGGAGCCTGTGCTCCGCAACGGGAGAGGCCACAACAGTGAGAGGCCCGCTTACCACAAAAAAAAAAAAAAAAAAAAAAACTTTGTAGCAGCATCATTCATAATAGCCAAAGGTGGAAATAATCTAAATGCTGTTTCCATAAATTAGAATATTTTTCAGCCATTAAAAAGAATGAAACATAGATACATGTTACAACGGATAGGGACCTTGAAAACATGCTAAGTCAAAGAAGCCAGAAAAAAGACCACATATTGTATTATTCCATTTATAAGAAATGCCAAGAATAGGCAAACCTATAGAGGCAGAAAATAGAGTAGCGGTTGTCTAGAGCTGGGGTGGAAATGGCAGTGACTGTAGATGGGCATAAGGTTTCTTTGGGGGGTGATGAAAGTGTTCTACAATTAGATTTTGGTGAAGTTTGCACAACTCTGTAAGTATACTTAAAATCATTGAATTCTACACTTAGGTGAATTTTATGGCATGTAAATGACATCACAATAAAGCTATTTTTAAAGGAATGAATGTATCGATACAACAACAATGATGAATCCCGAATAACTGTTGAGTGAAGGAAGCCAGACAAAAAAAGAGTACATGCTGTATGGTTGTGTTTATATAAAGTTCTAGAAAATGCAAACTGCTCCATACTGACAGAAAGCAGGTCATTGGCTGCCTGTACAAGGCGGTGGAGGAATAGCATGGGTGAGAGGCAGAGATTACCAAGGGGCAGGAGAAACTTTGAGGGTGGGTAGTTTTATTATCTTGTTTGTGATGATGGTTTCGTATGCCTATGTCAAAACTTATCAAATGGTACCCTTTAAATATATGCAGTTTATTGTAGGCCAATTTTACCTCCATAAGGCGTTTCTAATAAATGATTTCATGATAAAGCTATGATTTGGCATTGAAACAAAAAGTTATCATGTATAGAAAAGCAAGGAAACAGAGCAGTGGGACATAAATTTTACGTTAGTGAAACAGATACTCATTAGAGGAAGAATGACCACAATCCCATATTTTCTTGTGAAGCAAGAACAAGTGCTGTAGGACACCTAAGTAAATTATGCTATAATATACTTTGTCACTGAGACTATGTGCTAAAGGGCCACCAATGCAGTGCTAAGGAATGCAAGTGAAGGGTGGGCACATGGCCCAACCTCTGAAGACGGAGAAAAGAAATTTCAAAGCAACGAAAGCTGGTTGTGACTGATTCATGCAATACGAAATCTTATCATTAAGGCATTGTGCCATCTTTCCTTTGCTGGGAGTCACCTAAGATAAGGATTTGTCTTATTGTCAATAGTGTCGTAGCCTCAATGACCTTGAGATAGGCCACAGACCCCCTAAGAGCTCAGTCTGAGAGAGGAGGCCTGGTAGGGAACTGGTCGGGGGGCGGGGAGTGGCCACAGATCAGAGGTATAGGGCTGGCAGTTCAGACCAGACCTTTCTTTTTTAGGAAAATAAACCCTTGGGAGTCCTTGGCTCTGCCCCATCACGAAGATGTAAGTAAGGAACTTCTTGTCATCTTTTGCCCCCATGTGGAACCTTTAAAAGTGCAGTCTCGCCTTCTGCATGAGAGTCTGTTAGGGCTGGAAGTCAACTTAGAGGTCATCTCCAACCCCTCGCTGCTGCGTTTTTGGGCAAAGGTCTCTGTCGTCGCACAGATCACACAGTGAGTTAGTAATACCTATTTCTAGATTTTTCAGAGTGACTCTAGAATTGTGATTTGCATGATCTAAAATCCTCGAATCCTAGAAGCATGGAGTTACGTGGGTCCCATGTCATCACTGCAGCCATAGTGGACATAGCAGAAGCAGCATCAGCTGGGGAGACCCACAGACAGGTGTCTAGCCCTGATGCTGGGAAAGTACTCAGCATCTGTGAGCCTCAGTTTTCTCATCCATAAAGCATCAATTTACTTCATAGAGTTGGTGCAAAGATTAAACAAGATAGTGTATGTCAGAGGCTGCAAACTCAAATGCCTTTGGGGGCCAATCAGGCCAGTGGAGTCTGGCAAACTGGAAAGCACAGCCCCTTTCTAAAACGAACTTCCCCTACTCTGCTCTGACCAGTTGTTATGTAGGAATATGGCCCCAGTGTTGCCAATTTTAAAAAAAAACATTGCACAGTCCAAAGAAAAGATAGTTTTTATCATTCAAATTCTGATATGTGTAAAGTGTCAAGGAAGCGATCAATATGGTGGTGGTAATTGTTGGGTGGCAGCTTCTCAGGAACTCCCCAGCCCCAGCCCTGCCCTATACAGTATTCCTGGCAGGCGATGAAGTAGCAACATTCTTTGAGTGTTCATTTGTGTGCCCAGCTCTATGGAAGGTGCCCTAGATACAAAGACCAGCAGAAAAACGGCCCCTATTACAACCCTCCCTTGGAGGCAGGGAAGTTGGTGACAATGTTACAGCCTAGCCTAACCCACCATGTCTCCAGCCTTGGTTCCTACTGAAAATTTCAGCCATCTTCTAGGAAGATACATTCTCTAACATCATCTAGAAATAACACTTCTGGCACCTAATTTCTAGTTCCCATCTGAACTGCTACACATTTTACCTACGTTTTTAAAATGGTTTATTGGTTTGCACTTAACCACTAAGGACGTTTATTAGTTTTTTTTTCTATTGTGCTGAATCTCAGTCCACATTATTTTCGGATACTCATAAGAGGTTTTACAAAATCATCTAGGCTTCCTACAGATCACTGCCTTTAAAAGTTCTGGCTTTCATCCCCCTTGTACCACCTACCATTATCACCAGTGATGGTCTCATTTTCACCAGATGCCCATGAACCTGAGTGCTGCCGTTTCCATTTATACAGGGAATTATAGGTAATTATTTGAGAGGCTTTCCCCAAATCCCCCGGGGCTCGTGTGACCAGGCAGTTGGGAGAGTCAACCCCATCCCACCGTGATGAGAGTGCACAGGGCAGGGTCAGAAAGACCAAGGTTTTGGAGAAAGCTCAATGTTTGTTGGGTTCACGAAAAACTTGCTTTCAGCAGTCCCTAGCTACTAATTGCCACTGTGAATGTAGCCAACTTGAATTTGTAAACTATGTAACATTTGTGAATCTGTGTCCTTTCTGAACTTGTCTTATGCCCTGTCATCTTCCTCTGATCACAGGCAAAGTTCCTTTTTTTAAAAAAATTATTTAATTTATTTAAAATTTTTGGCTGCATCAGGTCTTCGCTGTTCCGCATAGGCTTTCTCTAGTTGCAGAGAGCAGGGGTTACTCTTCGTTGTGGTGAACAGGCTTCTCTCATTGCAGTGGCTTCTCTTGTTGCGGAGCACAGGCTCTAGGCACGTGGGCTTCAGTAGTTGTGGCTCACAGGCTCTAGAGTGGGATCTTCCCGGACCAGGGATCGAACCCATGACCCCTGCATTGGCAGGCAGACTCTTAACCACTGTGCCACCAGGGAAGTCCACAGGCAAAGTTCTTACAGGGGCTTGAGACTCCTTACCGTCACTTGGAATTCACTCCAGCCACCAAGACCTTTTTATTGTTCCTGAGTAAACTGAGCCTCCTGCCTTAGGGCCTTTGCTTTGGCGATTCCCTCTACCTGGAATATGCTTCCCCCAGGTACTCTCTTCACTCAAGTTTCTACTTAACTGTCTCTTTATCAGAAAGGGCATCTGCTCACCCTCTTTAAAGTAGCATGCATATACTTAACCCTGCTTTACTCCTTTTCAAGCATCTTTACTGCTTGACATTATATTATATACTTGTTTGGTTGTTGCCTGTCTCTACTAGAATGTTAGCTCGTGAGAGCAGGGACTTTTGTTTTGTTCGTGGATGTGGAGCCCTGGTACCTAGAATCCTGCCTGGCACATATTAAGTACTCAATCAATATTTGTTGCACTGTTTCACAAAGACTCACTCCATTACTTCCTTCACTAATGTCTACTTATGACTCAGCCAGAACAAAGTCTAACAAAGTCTAATGTATTGTTTTTCCCCCGGGTTTTTATAGTGACCTTTTCTGGGAATGCAACATTCTACTAGGATGCACTTTGATAATTAAAAATTCCAGAATTTCTACCTAGACTAATTTTATCACTGTTCTATAACTATTTATGGCTCTGTCCATATTTCTGGGAAATTACTCATTAGATGCTCCTATTACTATATTTTAATTATGAAAGAATAGAATTTTACCCACAAAAATTCTGTTTGTCTAAGGTCAGACTCATAGGTTTCTTTGTGCAGTCAGATTTTTCCCTCTGGTTTCTACTGTAAGTGTTAAACTAAGGTTTGCCCCTCCTCTCCCCACGCCCCTGCCCTGTCTTTGCCCAGGTCTGCACCCTCCATCCTTGTATTTTTCAAGTATAGGTTGTGACTTGTGACTCATGGCGGGTGATGAAATTAATTTAGTGGGCTGTGAACAGCAATTTTAAGAAAAAATATAACAAGATAGAAAATATTGAAAATGTTTTCATTTTGAAACTGTGGGACATAGTCCAAATAGTTTGAGAGCACTGCTTGGGCCTACATAGGTTGAAAAAAGTTTTAGCCTATTCTTCTCTTTAGTTGTCTTCAGAATATTCTAGAAGAAGGGTACATGTCGGGTTGTAGAAAATGGTCAGTTCTCTTTTAAAACATCCTCAGCAGCAGTACAAGTGGTGGGTACACCTGCTTCTTTAATGTATCTGCTTCATAAAGCAACTGTACCTGGAGCACTGAGACACATGCCTTATTTGCATGAACACTCCATCCAAACCCCAGCATTAAGAAACTTGACCAACCCTTGCATGGCTGCCGGCAGCCTAAGGCCATATCCTGGAGTGACCCGGCTCTCCTTTTGAGTTTCTGTCAGGAAAAGCTCAAGGTTCTCACAAGAATTTACCATTCATTCTAGTCAACACCTAATAATAGGCCCCTGACCTCCCTTTCTTAGAGCATTAACATTTTTTTTTAAATATTTATCTATTTATTTTGGCTGCACCGGATCTAGTTCCCGACCAGGGATCGAACCCAGACCCCCTGCGTTGGAAGCGCGGAGTCTTACCCCCTGGACCACCAGGGAAGTCCCAGAGCATTTACTAAAGAGGGCTTACAATTGTAAATCCTTCCTCTGTCCCTTTTAGATAAATATCTATGTATCTCCTACAACCTAGGCGTGTCTTTCTCAAGGCCCTGAAGCCATTCTTTTGAAGTGTAATTATCAGGAAGGACAGAGCCTCTGTCTCCCAGTTTTGTGGGAAGAGAGTATCTAACTCCATGGTTGCCAGCCAGCAGAGGCAGCTGCCTTAATCACATTTACAACGACCAACACTTTGTGCTTCCTCCCTTCCCTGACTCTACTTGAGCCCCCACTGGTTCCCAGTCCCCACCCCTCACCCTCCCTTTAAATCACCCAGTCACCTCTGCACAGATCATAGTAAGATTCAGCCCGTTCCCCTACTGTCAGTGGTTACTGAATAAAATGTTTGCACCACTTTAACCAATGTCCAGCTTTGTTTACCTTTGACAGCATGTATGTACGCACACACATGCACGCACACACACCCCTCCTAAGGACAAACACTGCTTCTCAGAAATAGCTGAATCCTGTCATCTTCATTATCCACTGCATTATTTCTGTGCTTATTTCCCTATCTCACCTCTAAGTCATCAGTAAAGTCTCACTTAACTGTTCCAGCCTGGTCTGTGCTGTCCTTTGGGAAATTAGATAGAGTCATGTACAGGACTCTTCCTTTATAGGAGAAAGAGTAGGGATTATAAGATACAACTATCTGTCCCCACTGGGAGTTTCTCCCTCTACCACCAAACTTGGAGGAACTGGGTTAGTTTTAGTAAGGGAGCAGGAAAGTTTCCTTACAGAGAAACCTTCCTAATGAATTTGTATCCAAGAAGTCCTATATCCTCTTTTGCTCTTTCTCCAAACTTGAGAAATCAAGAGGCCCTAGGGACACTATGGTGTTGGGGTAGCTAGAGGTCAAGACAAAGAGGGTAGTGGGGTTTCTATGTTTGGAGACCACAGGAGAGGCAGCAGGTAAGGAACCCAGGCAGATGATCAGGGATGGGGCATGCGTGGGTGTCAAGGTCATGGGTGGCATGCAGGAATCAATAACAAAGGAGACATCTGAGCATGCAAGAAGAAAAGGAAAATCCCCAGGTGTTAGAAATGAATGTGCAAGTAAAAACCAGAGTGACTGGTCATCAGGCAGGCTGTTACTGGGCAGCTTGCGGGGGGGTGGGACCTGACCCAAATTATCCCCCATCACCAAGGATCTTCATTGTGGCAGCATACAGGAAGAGAAAATGAGGCATAAGCCCACCGGAGGAGGCGATGGGGACTGAGATCCTATATAAAGGCAAAATCTCCAGGGAGAAGGAGGTCGGTCCAGGGGAAGCCACAAACCAGCAGACAGCACCAAGAGCAGGAAGAGGCGCCAAGGAAAGCTAGGCAGATGCCGGGCCCTGGCCAAGCTGTCCAGGCAGCAGATTACCACTTAGATCCAGCAGGGAAATTGGAGGGCTCAGCAGTGAAGTTAAGGTCAAAACCCCATTTTGACTCTCAGCTGGTGCACCGGCTCTCTGATCTACGGCCCAGGATTAACTCCAGAGCACTTCCAACCAGTGAGACGGGGCTGTGTTTCCCAAGATTGTCCGCCCAGAATCCCTAAGACTGAGAAGCAAGAACTTCTGTCTCTAGGGAGGCACAGGGGGAATGGTCTAAAGTTATTCATGTGACCCCACATTTCTTTAAAGCCTCAGGTTTTCCTTTTCAATTGCATAGGAACTTTGCATTGAAATCCAAAACAAACTAAATGATGACACGTTTACCAGTGCTTGAGAGTCACAGCTCTCTGGCTCATGTGTCCAGTTCCATGTGCTCTGGTTTGAGAAGCACGGGTCAGTTAGGGCTTCAGGGACAACACAGTGACATTGGTGGAGGCAGGGCTGCCAAGTCAGACCAGAAACCAGAAACCTAGAGGGGGGCCTCCTGCAGGAAGGTGTCAGGCCAGGCAGGATGAGGGTCACAGTTTGCAAACGGATTGGTAAATGCTGGCTCGGAGTGGCGATGAGGCATTAGGGAGGGAAAAGCTGTCTACTTTTTTGCCGTTCTGTAAACCAAATCTGATTAATTTTAGCCTATGAGTTTATCTAAACCCCCTTGAATCAACCGAAATGTTTCAAATTTCCCCTCCTAAATTAAGTTCTATTCGGATACCACTTACTCATATCAACCAAAACAAGCAAAAAAAAAAAAAAATTCAGCCAGTGATTGTACACAACATATACTTATCCACTCCATACATATTTTATTGAATAAATAAAAACTTTATTTGTATTTTTACCTATAAACAATATCTTTAGTTTGATCACTTAAAAAGAAAATACAACCTCATGTAACCAAAATGCTTAAAGGATTTGGTTAACTAAGTGTTGATATTTTTATCTATAAATATGAAAATCTGACCTGTCAGAACTGGTTTTGCAGTAGCCATGTTTGAGATATTTGTGGATTTCCATGAAGGATGACTCTGCAAATTAAAAGATCTCATACAACACCCAGATCAGATACTAAGAGAAAAAAGGATTTTGCAACCCCAAGTTAGGACTTTATATAAGAAATTGCAGTGGTGTTTACCCACTTTGAAAATTTTACTGAGTACTTTCTTTTTCAAAATAAAGTAGGATAAGTGAATAACAGCAGTACCTCAAGGGCTTTTATAAATAGCAAAGCTACACTTTCATAGCTATAAGCAAATATTTGCATTTCCCTGAGAGCACAGTTTCTTTCAGTTCAAGAGCTCTGTGTGCCTGTGTGTCTGCCTGTTTCCTGAAGCCAGTGTATGCAGAATGTGATGAAAGCTAAGAAGAGAACATTTAATCTGTTGATGTTTGGGTGAGCTTAGCTCCCCATCCATTTCAGATCAGCCTTGGCAACTGGGACCCCTTAACCTCCCCAACAGATTCCACCTCATCAGAGCCTCTGGGCCTCACTCTCTCGGTCCAGAACGATAAGAGACCCAGCCAAGCAGCTCAGAGGCCACACAGCAAATGGGTCTGACAGCTGGTCCTGCTCTAACTTTGTCTCACTTCTGAGAAGTGGGCTTCCTCCTGGAACCCACTTGCCTGGAACCCCTGGTTCCTTATTCTCCCCTCGCACTTCTTGAAAATGGAGTCGTGCTTACAAACTCCAGGGTCCCTGACATCATTTTCTAGACCTGTGTCCTTAAACCTGACTTTCTCCTCTTCCTACCTCATCCTCTTCCTCCCAGTCAGGGGTACTCTATCCACTCATGGGACCCGCCTCAAGATCCAGTCTGCTGTGCCAGGACATCCTACACACCCTGCCTGAGTCCCAGGGCCCTTTGTCTCTGGCTCATCTGGCACCACCCTGCCTCGTCCCCCTGTTGGTAGTACGGCTTATGAGAGTTAACTTCCTGCAAACTTGATTTTGGTTTGTTTGTTCATCTCAGAATGGAAGTTAGATTTTAAGAGATTCCATCCCTGGCTACTGCCTAGAGACTTAAATCCTGATGATATAAAGTTTCCCAAAAATGACTTGAAATTCATTATGTCCCTAAAAGTTACAGACTGGCAGCTTCAAGTGCAGAACTCTGGATCTTCTTAGTAGGTGTCTCTGTCCGCCAACCCATGCCGTTATTGAGAACTCTTGCATTGAGAACCAGATTTATAACACAGAGATCCTAAATCCTCAGTTTCCCGGCATAGGGTTAACCTGCTGAAAATTTGGGCTCAAAGTTTGCCAGTTGCTCTTATCAAAGGACCACCAGGACAAAGAGAACACTCTTTCTTGAGGGGAGGTTCTCTGCATTGCCAATGATGCCGTCATTGAACTTCCTCTTTGAAAGTTCTTTCCTGAAGTTGTCTTTGAAATACGGCTGATAGCTCCTATAGCCCAGAAGTGGTTTCTGAAGGCGATCTCAAAGAAAAACAAATATGTAAACAATGGCCACATCATTGACCAAAGAGCACAGCTTCCCAAGGAGATCACTTGGAAGGGCAATAAAGACCTGGATGCAACCTCATAACTTCATACACGTCTCATTTTCTCTAACTTGATGAAAAGAAAAATTATAATATTGACCAAGTGGCCTGTTTACCTGTTTATCGAGTGTTTCTAGGGTGGGGATTGGTCTTGCTCTTTGGAGTCCCTAAGGCTTTGCCAAACAAACATTTCCTGGAATGTTTGCTGAATGGAAGTAGATTAAATTGTTTCAGTTGAGAGCTTCATTAAGGTTATCAGTGTTTGTAAGTGAGGTATGTGTTCTAAATTCCCACAAATATGTTCGTATTTTCCCATCTCACTTTTCACAGCAAGGAGCTGAACTCTAAGCCACAGAGCTTTTCAAACACCAACATGCATTTATATTTATCCTCAATGATCTAAGCATAAATAGAAATCTCAGTTGTAATTTTCCAGGTCTTTTTATATGCTTTGAACTGTAGCTCCTTCTAACCATAACTTTTCTATGAAAGTTAAATTCACCATCAACTGTTAATACCTTCCCAAACTGCTGAGAAGTACAAGCACACAATGGCACATCTGACATGAAATAAAACTCTCTAAAGAGATTTGAAATCATATGATGAAAATAAAGGACATTAAGTAATGCAGTTACTATGTTGTTACCACTGTTGTTGCTGTTGTTGTTGTTGTTGTTTTTTTGGCTGCGTTGGGTCTTCGTTGCTGCGCGTGGGCTTTTTCTCTAGTTGGGGCGAGCGGGGGCTACTCTTCATTGCAGTGCGCGGGCTTCTCATTGCGGTGGCTTCTCTTGTTGCGGAGCACGGGCGCTAGGCGCACAGACTTCAGTAGTTGTGGCGCACGGGCTTAGCTGCTCCGCGGCATGTGGGGTGTCTCTGGACCAGGGCTCGAACCCACGTCCCCTGCATTGGCAGGCGTATTCTTAACCACTGCGCCACCAGGGAAGCCCCTGTTACTGCCTTTTAAGTACAGCACATGAAACAGGATCTCTTAATCTGTGTCCCCAATTTGGGGATTAGAATGAATTTCCAGTGAGCTCATATGAAAGCTCCATCTCTTAGAGTGAAGAACAGACGCTGTTCTTTGAGTCAAAACTATGCCAAGCTGATCCAAAAACCACATAGAAGGAAATAAAAGGATCCTGAAAACGAAGGTTCCAGGAGGGTGGGGTCACAGGGACATGGACCCAAATCACTGTCTAAAAAGTAGAAAGTGTGCTGTCAAGAAGAGCCAGTCATTCAACAGTGGCCGGTAATGTAAGGATGTTTACACTGAAGAAACAAAACCAAAGACAACCCTCCCCCCGCCCCGGAAAAACAAAAACGGTATTCTGAGTCTCTGCAAAAACCTTTTCTACATTGCAATACAACTGTTGGACATTGAGAGGCTAGGGCACTGGGCTGTGCTGAAGGTACAGTTCTGTCCAGCCATGACAGTTCCAGTCCACAATGGGCCTCCTGTGATCATAAAAAATAGAGGGGAGGACAGAAGTCTTTTACATTTTTCATAGCAAACAGGTCTTCCCAGACCCGTCTCCCCAGAACTGTCAGATGGAACAACCTATGAGATGCTCTTGACAAGGGGCCCAAGGTTTCCACACCAAAGATCCCAAACGGTTTAAATATAAGGGAAAGAAGAAAAGAAAAAAAGAAGCACCTTTATTTCCCTGCCTTGCTGAGTGAATCCTTTAGCAAACTTGTCAGAACAAAAATGAGCTGTTTTGTGTTTACCATGTTCTGAGATAGACAACATGACAGAACCTACACTAACTTTGAAATTGGAAGACCTGGGTTTAGACTCCTGGTTTAGCTAACTTGTAATCTGACTGACCTGGGGCAAATCACTTAGCCTCTCTTAAACTCGGTTTTCTCACCTGTAGAATGGGAGTAATAAAATCCAGTCACCAGGTCATTTGACGGTTAAAGGAATTGGTATACAAAAGTGCCCAGTATCGAACCTGGCATGGGACAGGTGTGTCTTGAATGTCAAGTATTATTCTTCTTTCCTCCTGAGGTAGGTCTCACAGACAGTCCTGGCTGGTCTCAAGTCCCAAAGCTGTGACTTCCAAGGAGCCGCCATGGGGAGCTGCGGTGAGCCCCTGATGTATGCACAGCCTGTAACTCAAGCTCCGCTAGCTGCTTTAGAGCGACCGATGCGGGGGAGAGGGAGGAGGGCTCCCCGCGTGGCTCCGCCCTCCGCGCTCCCGCAGTCAGACCGACACAGCTCCAGGCACGATCCTCCGAATGTGGGTGTACGACTTCCTGATGGTGACACTGCCGTGGTGCGACACCCCCCGGGGCAGGACGCACTCCTCCGTCAGTTTCTGGGCCTCGGGGTCCCAGCACAGCACCGTGGCGATGACCTCGTTCTTCTCGTCCCGCCCGCCAGTGATGTAGAGCCGGTTGTTGCAGGGCGCGATGCCGCAGCTGGCCCTCTCGTGGCTGAGCTGGGTCACCAGGCACCAGCTGTCCTCCAGAGGGCTGTAGGCGTACAGCGCTCTCATGGCCCCTCCTGAAGAGGAAAGGAAACACCGTGGGCATCTCACTGTTTTCTGGTTTTCTTCCCCATTAACCACTAAACTCCTACTCCTGGTTAGGTCAAGTCTACCATCTTGCCAATAGAAAGAGCAAATTCACGGCTCTGCTCTCCAGAAAGCCAGAATGGATAACTAGGGGCAGCAAGTCTCATGCTGGAAACACTTCATAGCCCTTTAAACTCTGCAGCCCGGTGCTAATCAGGTTCTGAAGGACGCCTGTCTTCACATGGCTGCCAAAATGTACCATAAAGACTGCTTCCTGGCAGAAATACCACCTGGTGCATCAGATAGGCCCGGCTCCTAATCCCAGCTCTGCCACTTTTGGATCTGTAATCATGAGCACCAAGACCACGGCGGTGATAAGAAATCAGAAGGACCACGCACATAAAGCACCTGGCAGAAGGCCTGGTGCATAGGAGTCTTGCATTGTATTGATCTACATGGCAGTGACTAGACTGAGCATGACCTGGGACACCAGCCCAAGTTACCCATCTTGAGATTAGACCTTTGGGGCAGAGTCACGAGTCTGACCATAAAGACACAGGAAACCTGAAGCAAGGGAGAGAAGGGGTTTTGCCTTAATCTGTTCCCATATTTTGCATTCAGGAAGCCTTCTCTGATTAGCTCTCATTTGCTGGAGTTATTTATTTTTGGTATTTCCTTGATCAGTCGTTCTCAATCCTGGCTGTACATTAAAATCACCTGCACATTAAAAACACCTGACACTGTGGCCAGCGTCCTCCTTCTCCTTCTGATATTATTGGTCTGTACGAGCCCCAGCTACCCATATTTTTGGAAAGAGCTCCATAGATGACTCTAATGAGTAGTCAGGGTTGAGATCCATCACTCTTAACAATTACATGCCAGCTATGGTCTGGCTAGTCAGGCTTTCCTTCCAGCTAAATGCAACTGTTCAGAGCCCCCAAAGCAAGTTGGAAGAATACAATTCCCATGAACACAGAATAAGAAATAAAGATAGCTACCATTTGTTGGGCACTTATACGGTGCATATTTCAATTTCTGTGCATTGCTAATGCTTACAACACACTTTGCTCCCAAAGCAATTTCTTGCTCCTCCCCTGGGCACCATTGTCCATCTGTCTTGTATGTCTCCTAAATGGGGGCTGTTTCTGTCTCCAGAACTGCAAGGTAAATTCCACCAAGGCCTGGATCAATCCCATCTTCTCTTCTTTTCAATCCCACCCACATCACCCAGGAACTCAAGAATTCCCAGGAGGGTCTCATGTGCTCTACCTGCAGGGCTGCAGGTGTAGGGGACCCTACACTTAAATAAGAAGCCATGTGCTCACTTACCAACCACATAGATACGGTCCCGGAAACTCACTGCATTGATGCATTTAGCCTCTACTGGCATGGTCGACTTTAAATTCCACTTATTGGTTGAAGGGTCGTAACACTGAGTCTTGTCTGTGGCCAGTTTCCCATTGGGCCCTCCCCCAATCACATAGAGCTTCTTCTTATGGCTGGTGGCTGCGAAGGAACTGACATGGATAAGGAGGGGTGCAGCCTGCAGAGACACAGGGCATCGGGAGAAGCTGTCAGTGACACTGCCCAGATTGCTGCAATGGCTCACAGGACACAGGCCAGGAGCCAGGGGACACAAGCCCGGGAATCTTTGCCTGAAGTCACAAGGCCTGTGGGCCTGACTCCCCTGAGACACAGAGAGGATCAAAGCGTACATTTCCCACCCTCCCGCCAGGCTCCAGATGTTTCTAGCCTGTTTCTCCCAGAGTTCAGTTCTCAGGGCAGGAGGGGTGTACAGGAATAAGTGTTTATACAGATGAAACCAGCCAATGTTGGAGGAGAATGCTTTCTCAGACATGCATATTCATATTTATTCATGTGCTCCTTCATTCAAAAAATATTTACTGAGTGCCTACTATGTGCCAGGCATTGTCGTTGGTGCTTATAGCTAGGAAGAAAAGCTGGTATAAGGGTTTCAGGTGGCCACAGGTAAGCATATTCTCCCACTCTGGGGCAACATACAGATCTGAGGGTTAAGCCAGACTTGTGTTTCCATCCTGTGAACCCCAGGGCACTAAAGGGGACTTTTAAGAGTCTCTTACCCATGAACATAACCCTCTTGGGTCATGGAGCAACTTTGTGATGGGACTTAAACTGAGAAGTTCTTGGGCACAGATTATAAATGTTAAGGGCTCCCCATAAAGTTCTTTTCAGGTTAACAGATCTTGGCTGGATGCCATCATGACCTGTCTACCTTTGCTTGTGCCTGTGATGACCACGTTTCACACACCCCAAAGCTGGAACATGCTCTGACATATAATCTGATAAGGAGAAAGAAAATTTGAAATTGGGAATAATCTGGAAGTACAGGAAGTGAGGTCAGCTTACCTTTGTGTGTGTGTTGGGTTGGGGTAAGGATACTTAACATGAGATCTACCCTCTTAACACATTTTAAAGTGTAAAATACAGTATTGTTATCTATAGGCACAATGTTGTATGGCAGATCTCCAGAGCTGGTTCATCTTGCATAACAGAAACTTTATGCCCATCGATGAGCAATGCTTTGCCTTTTCTTGAGTATGATATATACCTGAGATTGCATTGCTAAAGTCTTCTTTGAAGGCACGCAAATGGTTCATCACTAATAGGTAAATAAATAAGGGCTGACTTCTAAATACTACCAAATGACTCTGGATTCAACCAACAGTGTAGTCAAGAGATCCTGGTATGCCCAGTGTGGAGAAGACAAGGGCAGATGGCATCGGAGGAGACAGAGACTCTAGGCCAAGACATGCAGACCAAGACAGGATCAAGCCTCCCGTCTACATCTGGGGTTCTGGCCAGGATAGGACAGGTACCCACATAGAGCTCCCCCACCTGGAAGGAAATCATTTCCGTGATCTGATCAGTAATGCTGACTCGATGGCTCCTATGAGGAGGGAAGCTCAGAGCCACTGAAAATGTTCTCAGTGGGAGCAGGGAGATCAGAAAGCCGTATACCTACATTGGCAGATACTCATTTTTTTTTTTAAGCTTTGAAGCAATAACACAGAGTTACTCATAGAAATAATCTATACCTCTGACCAGCAGTTGTGGAAGGGGTCATAGGTCTCCACGTTGTTGATCCTCTGCAAGCCATCAAAACCTCCGATCACATAGACCTTGCCCCCGAGCACCACCATCTTATGCCTCCAGCGGCCTATGTTCAAATACTCAATTTGAATCCACTTGTTGATTGAAGAATTATATTTCCAAACATCATGCTGTGTTTCTTTGCCACCTAGGAGACATATAGAGCATTTAAGAAACCACTGATATGTCAGAAACGCAGCTTCTCCCATAATTCCCCACTGGCCCAGAGTGTTAAATCCCCAGATGAGCACCAACCCCCGCCCCATCCCCCCAGACAAAAGAAATCATGAAGGCGCATGCAGTGTGGTTGCCAGGACAGAGCCTGCACAGGGCGACAGGGAGACACAGCGTAAGCCTGGGGTGGATCACGCGCTGGGCTGTGCCCTGTGTCACCTCCGTGCTGTGAGAATTCAGAGAAGAGGAGGCTCCGTGAGCTAGGTCCAGAGAAGGCTTCAGGGGAGTAGTACCCAAGTCTGCCTAGGCGAGTGGGGACCAACAGGAGCCTGGACTCCAGTGTTTGTGAGGCTCAGGGGCAGGAGGTCAGGCAGGACAGGTAAAGTTGGACGATTGCAGGTGGGGATAGTAGGGCCTTGACCAGCGGGCAAATGAGAAACCAGCTTAAGTTCTCTGTTTGCTTATTTATTCAAACAAATACAAACCCGGGAAAATCACCATGAAATCTTACAAAATTCTCTTGGTTCATAACTCTGATCTCTATAAAAACATAAGTGAGGTTTGTCCTACTTTGAAACAACTTCTATTGGAACAGAATGAGATGCTCACCCCAGATCATCTGAGAGTGAGCTGCTAAAACATTTTTTCAAGACAACTCAATAGATAGAAAATAGGTAATTCCGTTAGGGAGAGAGACCAGGACAAAGGAGAGCTGACTTTTCTGGTGACTTTAATAAAATATTTTAATGACTTTGTGTTTCCATTTCCCCATCAGCACAGAGTACTACCAACTACCTAAAACAAAGGATGTACCTTTCAGACTAAAATGTGCACTAGTGTGGAAATGAATATCATTAATGACGCTCTGTGTCACGGGTAAGTGTTTCTCAAGGGTGGAGCCCAGAAGTGGGATTCCTAGGTCAATGGTGTGCCCACCTTGAATTTTTACAGGTGCTACCAAAGAACCTTCCAAAGCCGTCCTGGTTGACTTTTCCCCATACCCCACCCGCAGCGGATATTAGGAAGGTTTTTTTGGTTGTTTTGTTTTACAGCCTGAGGGAGAAAAATGATGCCATAGTTTGGTTTCCCCTGGCTGCTAGGGAGACTGAGCTTCATCCTCTCCTGTTTTCTTTTTGTTCATATGGTTTAACCATTCTGGGGGAGGGGTGTTGTATACCTCTTAGAGGTCTCTATTCAAAACACTGTGATATTGATCCCATTCAGGTAGTGTCCAAAATTATAAAATAACTATACACTTTCAAAGAAATGTATGCAAACTTTATTAAAAAGGGAAAAAAATGACAATTTTTTTTTACTTCAGGATGTAAAAGAAGACCTGATTAACTGGGCAGGCATATCATGTGCACAGATGATAAGACAGGTTACTGCAAAGATGTCAACCCTCCCCAAGTTAACCTATATATTAGGTGCCTTCAGGGCTTTTCATGGATTGCAGGACATGAAGTGAACATTCTAAGCTTCATTTGGAAGAGTAGATTTGGGAACATTTCTAAGAAACTTTTGAAAAAGAAGAAGGAATGAGAGAGCTCTCCCTAGCAAATATCAAAATATACTAAAAAGCTGTGATAATAAAAATAATGTGCTACTAGTATAAGACAAACGGATCAAATAAAAACAAGGTACAGAAACAGACTAAAAGATATAGAGATTATTAAATAAATGGCATTAGAACAATTGGCTATCTGTTTAGAGAAAAATTTAGATCCCTATTTCACATTATACTTAAAATTTAAATGTAAATGCTATAGAAGTAACTGGAGAATATATAGGAGAAGATGTTAATGATCTTGGGGTGGGGAGGGGTTTTCTAAGCATGACAAGAAACCTAGAACATATAGAAAAGAAAGTTACTATATAAAATATAAATCAAAGTTAAAAGACAACCCCACTGTCTGGGAGAAAGTGTTTGTAATACAAATAGCAAAGGAGATATAATAAGAACTCCAAAAAATTAATAAGGAAAAGACAACCAATAGAAAAACAAAGGGTAGGAACAGATCATTTTTAAAAAACAGATACGTTTAGCTAATAAATATGTGAAAATATATTCAACCTCATTAACGATCTAAGAGTGTAAATTTACACAATCAAGTCTATTAAAAATGTAATTGATAATAAAAAATGTTAACAAGGATGTAGAAAATGGGCACTGACATTCATCATTGGTTGAACTGTAAATTGGTACAAACTTTCTGGAGGACAATTTAGCAATATCTACAAAAACTCTAAATTTACACATCTTATGACCACTTCCAGGAATCTCTCCATATATCAGCGCAAGTTCATAAATATATATGTATGAAAATGCCTATTGCGGTATTTTTTTCAGTGGGAAAATAAAAGCTGAAAAAAATTATGGTTCATTCATTCCATAGACAGCCCTGAAGCTGGTGAAATGAGCAGTAGTAACAGTCCTCGCAGTAATGATAATGACGACTAACACTGCTGAGCTCTCCCCACGTGCTTGGGATTGTGCTGTACTTTACATGTATTACATTGCTTAACACATGTAGTAGATCAATTATACCAACATGTAATGATGTCCAGAACAGATTGTTAGTTGAGTACACATTTCTGTTGATTTAGTACAACAAGCATGCTTTCATGTATCGCCTGTATCATTTTTATTTTTTTAACATTTTTATTGGAGTATAATTGATTTACAATGGTGTGTTAGTTTCTGCTTTATAACAAAGTGAATCAGCTATACATATGCATATATCCCCATATCTCCTCCCTCTTGCGTCTCCCTCCCTCCCACCCTCCCTATCCCACCCCTCTAGGTGGTCACAAAGCACCGAGCTGATCTCCCTGTGCTATGCCGCTGCTTCCCACTAGCTATCTATTTTACGTTTGGTAGTGTATATATGTCCATGCCACTCTCTCACTTCGTCCCAGCTTACCCTTCCCCCTCCCCGTGTCCTCAAGTCCATTCTCTAGTAGGTCTGTGTCTTTATTCCCATCTTTCCCCTAGGTTCTTCATGACCTTTTTTTTTTTTTTTAGATTCCATATATATGTGTTAGCAGCCTGTATCATTTTTTAAAAGACAACAACAAATTGAAGACGGACAAAAGACAAGTTGTAGAATAAAACACTATGTGTAGTGTATGTGGCAAAGACTGACCATGATTACCAAACCTGTCTTTTCCTCCTGGGCACACGGCTAAACTACATTTCCCAGCCTCACTGCATGGGGAGCGGGGGTGCAGGGAGGGCATGTGGCTGGTTCTTGCCAATAGAATGTGAGCAGAACTGATGCCTCATGTCCAGGCCGAGGCTGTTGTGAGCTGGTGTGTCTTTTCAACTTGTTGGGTTTCTCTCTCTTCCCGAAATGCATCAAGCTTGAAGGTCACGTCTGGAAACAGCCTCATCATGAGATGGAAGGAGCCTAGGTCCCTGAATGACTGAGTGGAGCAGGTGCTCTCCCCCAACCCACACATACTTCTCTGGTGATTCATTGAGAGTCAGGGTTTGTTACAGCAGCTGGCATTACTTACTCTAAGACAATATAAAACCATTTTTGTAAAAAAAAAAAAATTAAAACATGTAGGATTGTGATGGCACAGAGAAGCTACCATACTTTGCTTTACACTCCCTGTATTGCTTAAATCTTCTACAACAATTAAAAAATGTTTCTGTAAGACAAAAGAAAGCTAAACCCTACTCTGTGGTATTAATAGACTCAAAGAAGAACTGACCTGCCCTTTATCTTGGAGGAGACCAGCTCTGGAAATAAGCTCTTTCCAAAACAAGTTCAGATTAAAGAAAACCTCCAAGAGAAGGGAAGGGATGTTTGTCTTTTCCCTTGGTGCTGCAAGAAGAGCTAGGTGGCTTTTAATGTCATGGGAGAGCATGAGACTCAGAGAACATGGATTGGAATCCTGCCTGACACTTACCAGTGTGTGACTTTAGGTAAGTTCCATACCTTTCTGAGCCTCGGTTTTCTCCATTTGTAATCCGGAGATTAAAATCACCTACCTTATAGAGTTGATGTGAGAGGCAATAATTAATTGCTACCAAAGAGTAAATTCATCTACTATGCTGTAAAGATGGTAGAGATTACATCATTTAATTAATATTTATTGAGCATTTACTATGGCCAGACACAGCGCTAGGTATTGGGAATACAGTGTTGATTCATGGAATTTAAGGACTAATGGGAAACAGGCATAGAGCAGTTAAAAACAATTAAGCAAACAACTTAGAAGTAAGAAATGAAAAAGTACTGGATGCTATTGGAGCATCTAAAAGTAAGACCTAACAAACTTGAGGGGAGAGGTCAGATTTGGGGGGAAGAGCAGATATTTTTATCCATTACTGTATTCCCAGTGGCTAGCTCAGTGTCCTATGCCTATAGCAGACACCGAATAAACTCTAGTACCACTTTCCTTCTTCCTTTTCCATGAAGGAAGTCCTATCTGCCTGCTCCCCCAGTTCCTACTACAATACTGCTCAAGGATTAGGGTTCACTCTCCATGATAAGACCATCTGAGTGCCCGGTTTCCATATCCTGACCCAGTTAGTGCTAGATCAGTGCCATCCACAGTAATTCTTCTGGGATGGTTGCCTGTCTCTCACTCAGGAAAACATGTAGTGCCTTGGGGGCTGGCTTTGGCATCACATGGCTTCTGCTTACCTGAGATGTAGACCTCATTTTTTAATGTCACGCATGCAAACTCCACCCACTTCTTATTCTCACTGTCCAGCTCGTGCTCTGTCATGGGGAGCTTGGCCACCTCCAGGCGGCTGCGCCTCAGGGGATCCAGGCAGGTTACCTCCGCCACAAACCGTTCATCCTTCGTGCAGCCACCGATGATCATGAACACCTCAGACTGGAACTCATGCATCCTGGGCTTGGTGCGCTCCGAAATGATCTGGAAAAACAATGGGAGTACAAAAAGGCAGAATGGTACAGTGGTTCAGAGCTCAGGCTGTGGAGCCAGAGGAGCAGAGCCCAATTCCCAACTCTGCCACCATAGGACCATGTGACTTCACCTCCTTGGGCCTCAGGTTTTTCTTCTGTATAATGGAAATTTTAGTGGTAACAACCTCATAGGTTTGTCATGAGGATTAAATGAGATAATATATTTAGTGTGCTTGGCCCAGGGCCTGATGTATAGTAGGTACTCAATAAAGGTTATCAGTTGTAGATTTTGCTACTTTTTAAGAAGTTCAGATCTGTCTACCATCAAATGCACTTTCCTGCCTCTTCCCTCTTGCTTGGTCAGAAGCACTGAATCCTGGAATTTCATTTCTGGTCACCTTCCACTCCCCCCTGGTTTCAGTTTCTTGATGATATCCCAGACTTTGCTCGCTACCAGGCCTTTTCTGGAAGAGAAGTCCTGAGGGCACATAAGAGCATCCAGAGACTTAGGAGAAAAGAACCAAAAGGGAGCAAGGATGTGTCCAAGGAGGTTGGGGGACTGGGTCCCAACATCAAGCATATGACCCTTCAGAGCCTTGAACAAGCAAAGAAATCCATACCACAGATATCTGAACCCAGCTGAAAGAGCAGAGGTTTGGAGTCAAATACACCAGAGTTCCATCCTGGTTCCACCACCGATGGCCATGTGACCTTGGAGAAGCAACACAATCTCTGTAAATTCCTGTGATCATTCCTATGCTACCATGCCACTGTGAGCATTCATGAGGTTGTGATGTAGAGAGCTGAGCAGAGCACCTGGCACACGCATGGCCCTCCATAGCTAGTCACGGCAGTAGGAGTGGTGGGAGATGTCATATTGATGTAATTAATGAAAAGGGAGAGCTGCCCTCCTCCTGGTTCCAGCCATCCCTGGGCTTGATGGGGAAGGTTCTACAGGGGTACTGATAGGAGACAGAGAGGCAGCAGCACCTATTTCCCACGTGGCCAAAGCAGCTACTCTTTCCTACAAGGTTAAGCTGACCTAATATGGATTATGGAACTTCAATCTTGCCCACAGATGGTGACAAACAGTTTACCTGAGTCCACAAGTGGTGAATCCAATCAATAGTCACATGTAATCAGATCAGCCAACACCCAACCTCTACTTTCCCAGAAGAGACTTTGTTTTTCTGTGCCAATAGTCAGATACAGTAAACTCTGCATCCTCAGTTATTGAGGCCAGACCGTGGCCATAAAGTATGTGGCAGGACTCTCCTTTATGGGTCAGCAGAAAGGAGTGGAGGTGTGTGGCAGTTTAAATCCTGGGCAATGGGCTGAGACCGAGGGCACTGACAGTGGAAAGGCTGGCTGGGATAAGGGTAGAAGGGGTGGTCCCGAGAACTTGGAGGCACTATGAGAATACCAAGCTGGTAGGAGAGGAATGAGCAATGAGTTGGCACCAAAGACAAACTTGGCCGATCTGAGATTTCTCCCTCCAGCCTCTAAACCTTCCTTCCCACGGCTGAGGGACAACCTCTAGCACCCATCTGGTCCTCTTGCAGGGAGGATTTAGGGATTATAGGGCAATGCTTAGAGGACAGCACTAGCTTCTCAGAACTGGTTCCCTGTGACCCTTACTCTGGTTCTGAGAGCCAAGCCTCAGCCTCCTCTCTGAAGCCCCCCCCATCTTATTCATAGTGTCTGCTCTCCTGCATCAACAGCCTGCTGACTAGCAGGGGACCAAACCAGCCATGATCTTACTCCTGACTCCCAGGGCTGGCATCCCGGTCCTGAGTCCTGGCCTGTGGAAGACTCTGCTCCCACTGACTGAAGCCTGCATTCCTGCCTGCTGTCTGCATCTCCCCATAATATCTGTCCTCGATTGCCCACACTACCTTCCCAACCACTTACCCTGTAAGCCACTTGACATTATTTTCAATGTCATTTTGTTCTTTCCTCCAGGAAGCCATTCTTGCCTTTCCACACCTGTTCCCACAGTCCTGAATTTCCCTATCACAGCGCTTTTCACCCTCATGTAATTTATTCTAATGTCCCTGATGGCAGGGATAGCCCTTTTCTCCAATGGATCCTCAGCACCAAGAACAGTGCCTGGAGCTTGTGGGTTTCCATAAATGTTGGCTGAATGAATGAATGAATGAATGGGCAAGTTAGTTAACCCAGGACCTGATAAAGACTTTTTTTTCCAGTCTAGATCATTGTGGTAACCAGCTTCCACAATGGCCCCCAGCAATCCCCACCTCCTGGCATTTACATCCTATGTTGTTCCCTCCACATTGTTCCTGGGTTGATCTCTATGCCAATAGAATACAATAGTGTTGGTATACCACTTCTGAAATTAGGTTATGAAGGCACTACAGCTTCCATCTTGACAGCTCTCTCAGTCCTTCTTGGGTCATTTGCTCTAAAGAAAGACAGCTGCAATGGAGAAGCCCAAGTAGCAAGAAGATGAGGCTTCCAGCCAACAGCCAGCAAGGAAGTGACTTCTGTCAACAATCCTGCGAGGGAACTTGCAAGTGGATCCTCCAGCCCCGTTTGAGCTTTGAGATGACTAACTGCAGCCCCGGCCAACAGACTGACTGCAACTTCAGAAGAGACCCTGCGCCAGAATCACCCAGCTGCATCACTCCCAGATTCCTGCAAACTGTGAGATAATAAATGTTTGTTGTTTTAAACAGCTGTTTGGGGATAATTTGTTGCACAGCAATAGATAACTAATACAATCATCTAGTTGATGGGACTGGCTGGGTATTGAGACCTGCCTTGTAACTCGGAACCACAGGACTGCCAGATGGTGGCACCATTACCAAATTGTAAGTTCAGCTACGTTTTGCAAAATATTAACCCCAAAGGCATGACAAACGCCAATCTGAAGTCAGAGATGGGCAAGTTTGTTGCAGACACACGGAAGTAAGTGTTTGCCAAAGAATCACATGCAACCATCAGGGCCTACACAGTTTATTTTCAGATTGTTAGAAGTAGAGCAAAAAAGTTTCCCCTTACTGACTACTCATTGTCCAAAGAACCTATGTGAGAGCACCAAACAGAAGTGACCAAACTGCTTGGATAAAGCTCCTCAGGGTGAGCTTCTGCCCCGCTGCCCTCAGGAGTAGGTCCTCCTGACAGCACACATATCAGAGCAGCCTTTGGTATAGATCAAGTTGGTCCCTGGAGACTTAGGAGGCAATGAAATGAAGGGGTAACTTTCTCTGCCCCAAAAGACCTCTCCCAATGAAGGTACCAGCTACTACTCCTAAATCAAATGTAAGTTGACATTTGCTTTTAGGGTTCTAAAACTTCCTTCTGTTACCACCTCCATGAGCTCAGAGGAGGGACAAGGTTAAAATGGAGAGATAATGATAGGACAAGCAGGGTTAAAGTTTGGGAAAGGAAGGTTAGGAGGAGAAATGTGTTCACAGAGTATCCTCCAGGCTTACACTAGTGTCATTAGGAATAAAGCCAAGATCACACAAGCAGCGAGAAGGCTGAGAGTTTCAGGGAATCAACTAGCAATGAGACACAACTCAGAGATCACAATGTTTGGTTGGTTCAGTTACCTAGACTATAAAATGAGGATGAGAAAATGCCCTGAGCAGGATTTGGGGCAATAAGGCAGAAAAAAACTAGGACACAATGAAAAGAGAGATTTTAGCCTCAGAGAAAGAAAATGCTTGATTGTGGGAGATAGAGTACCATAAAGAACTGAGTGAGAATAGGAACAGTCTTTATTTCTGGGGCACTTAACATATGCCGGACACTGTGCTAGCACATCTCATTCATTATCTTATTTCATTCTCAAAACAATTCTATCAGTTGGTAGATATTGTTTTCCCCATGTTACAAGGACTGAGCCTTACAGCAGCTAAGTAGCTTGCCCAAGGTCACAAGGTAGGTAAACTGTGCAGTCAAGATTAAAGCCCAGATCTGCCTGACTGGGAGCTCAAGTTCCTGACATTTTCTAGTTATCAGAATTCTCTCTCCTCCTAAATCCAAAGCTTATAATCCCACTCCCCCACCCGCACCCCATTGCAAATACAAATGGCAGAGCAGATATTTCATAGCAGCAGTTTTGCAGAAGACATAGTAGGGACATTTTATATAAGAGGAAAGCCTTTATCACCTGCATTTCAGGGAGTTAGGAAATGGGAAGCAGAAACGAAAATAGCAAGAATGTTGAAAGTACAGTTGATCAAGACCCTATACTTTGGTTTTTTTTTTTAGTTTTTAAAAAAATTTATTTATTTTATTTTATTTACTTTTGGCTGTGTTGGGTCTTTGTTGCTGTGCGTGGGCTTTCTCTAGTTGCGTCGAGCAGAGGCTACTCTTTGTTGCGGTGCGCAGGCTTCTCATTGCGGTGGCTTCTCTTGTTGCGGAGCACAAGCTCTAGATGCGCGGGCTTCAGTTGTTGTGGCTCGCGGGCTCAGTAGATGCGGCGCATGGGCTTAGTTGCTCCACGGCATGTGGGATCTTCCCGGACCAGGGCTCGAACCCATGTCCCCTGCATTGGCAGGTGGATTCTTAACCACTGCGCCACCAGAGAAGCCCCAAGACTGTACTTTAAATGCTGAACTGAGAGCAGTTGCAGAGATTGATCTTGTCTTCAGGAATATGAGGGCTTTCCCAGTGCTGAGCCAACTGCCAGTGACCCACATATCCAGCATAGGACCCTTGTGGTTATCTGGTCTTTCTCTATCAGTCTGCTTATCACCCTTCATTTGCTTAGTGTCCTGTCTTCTCTGAAAGACCATAAGTTTAGTAAGGTAGAGACTGTTTTATGGTGCTTGGTGCCATGTCTGGCATATAGTTGGTGTTCAGGATTTATTTGTGAAGAATGAAAGTATAGCATATGAAATTATAGCACTAATGGCAATATTAGAAAAAAAATCTCAAATTAGTGACCTTTATTTCTACCCTAAAAAACTAGAAAAGGAAGAGACAATTCAACATGAAGTAAGCAAAAGAAAGTAGTCAAGATTAAGGTAGAAATAAATGGAATAGAAAATGTAAAGACTGTAGAGAAAGTCAAGTAAAACCAGAAGCTGGTTCTTTGAGAAAATCAATAAAATTGATAAACCTCTAACCAGACTGATCAGGAGAAAAAAGGAGACACAAATTACCAATATCTGGAATGAGAGCTATAACATCACTACAGATTCTACAGATATTAAAAAGGATAATAAGGGACTACTGTGAACAACTTTATGCCAATAAATTCAGCAACTTCTATGAAATGGAAAATTCTTTGAAATATACAAACTACCAAAGCTCATTCTAGAAGAAATAGATAATGTGAATAGCCTCTTGTATCTATATAGCTATTAAAGAAATACAATTTGTAGTTTGAAGTTTAAAACCTTCTCACATACACAAAAAATTCCTCCTGGTTCTGATAGCATCACTGATAAATTCTACCAAATATTTAAGGATGTGTTTGCAGAGTGAATAAGTGACAATGGATCTGAGGACAACACAGAATTAGAAAAGGACAGACAGAAAAGAAGGGGCTCCCAAGAGGCCTCTGAAAGACAATTCCTAAACTATTTTGGCTAATATTTCTACCAATGGCCTAATGAAGAAGGCTTGGTAGCCAACCTCAGAACCATTGTATAGTGGTATACACGTATGGCTGTTCATGTGTACAAACGTAACAAACTGCCCCTCTATCATTACTTAATGATTATTTTGTTCCTCTCCACTAAGCCTATTCTTGTCTTTATAAAGTTCTGAATACAACCTTTCTTCAGGAATTGTTAAGGAGAACCAGGTAGATACAAGTGATATGTTTATTCACTACCTTGGTACCCATTTATTCATTCAACAAACATTAACCAATCCCTTGCTATATACCAAGGACTCTCCTAAGGTCTGAATGAAAAGTCCAATAAGACATATTTCCTACCGTAACAACCTCCCTGTCTAGAGATATTTACAGATGAGGAATTCAACGGTTAACATGCAGTGGTTGGTGCTATGACAGAGCAATGCTCCAGTGCTATGAGACTGACAGAGGCCTCTGGAGAAGGTAATGCCTAAACTGAGTTTTGAAGCTGGAGCAGAAGTTAACTAGATGAAGAAGAGGAAAAAGTCATTTGAGCCGCACCTGCATTAGCCTGAAGGCTGAAAAAGCGTGTCCGCTTTGGGGAATTACAAGCAGTACACTCAGACTGTAGCAGGAGAGAGAGGTTGCAGATGACGCTAGAGCAGCGAGCAAGAGACCAGGCTCAGAGAGTTTAGGCAGAAGTGTGGGCTTTATCCTGAAAGTGGTGGGGAGCCAGTGAAGAGGCTAAGCCCAGGAGTGAAATGATTAGGCTTGAGTTTTAGATCACCCAGCTGATGAATGAATTGCAGGGCGGCCAGATTGGGGGCAGAAAGCTGAGTTTTGAGGAATTCTCAGAGGTTCAGGAAGGAAATAATGAGAGTCTGAACCTAGGTAATGTCAGGGGAGATATAAGAGTCTCAAGGTTTCCCCAGAGTGGACAAACTGGGAAAGCAGCAGCCCTGTGGAATGGCGACTGGACAGGGCACACTCCCTTCATGTGTGTGTCTCCCCCACCAAACTCCCGCCCTTACACAACCGGAAAGGGGAAGGATGTGCCAGGCATGGTGCTGGGTGATTTCCAGATCTCACCTAATTCTCTCAGTAGCTGTCTACCATGTAGTATTATCGGCATTTTACAGATCAGAGATCCAGGGCTTCTGGAACTGCCTGACTCAAACTATAAACATCTACAGCATCTACTTCTTGATGCCCTAATGATTTGTGAGCCAGTCTCACCTGTATCTCTGGGAGGTCTGCTAATTCCTTCACTTCGCTGGTTATATACGGCATCTCTCATCATCAACTCACCTCATTGCCAGAAAGGTGGTACATCCTGGCTTCCTGCAGCAGCGGGAAGACCTCTGGGCATTGTCTGATGAGAGGATCCGCTTCCACCATCTCCACAAAGTACCATGGGTCCAGAAGCGGCAAGCGCACATTCTCCAGGACATAGGGGAGCAAGCAGAGTCGTTCTGACTGTTTGTGCCTGACCCAGCTCATCACAGTCTCAAACACCTGAGACTCTTCTGTCACATAGAGGTCATCGCTTTTCAAGATGTGGTACAGGGTATCCACAGGAAGTTCAAGGAACTCTTCGGAGTTCAGGATCTGCACAAAGTTCTGGATGATGTAACTTTGAACCTGCTTCTTTAGACTGTCCAAGGAATGTGTGTCTGCCAGCCTCAGTATTCCAACACAGTTTTCTGGGTTCAAGGCTTCTGTGAGGAAGCTCGCACAGGCGTCCACCATCCGCAGGAACTAAGAGAACAGAAGGGCAGCAAATCAGGCCAGAAAATGACTAGTCCACAAGGAGGTTTACCAGTGAGTCGTGTGTAGTAGCAAAAGTTTAGAAACAACCTTAGTGACCCAAAGTAGAGGACTAGCTAAATAAATGAAAATACATTCATATTTTTGACAGCTGTATGGTCATTAAGAAAGCACGTTGTAGAAGAATAGTAAATGACATGGAAAATGTTCATAATGTATTGAGTTGAAAAATCCATTCACTGAATCTTGATCAAGTGTCTAGATTTAATCAGCAACTTACAGGAAACATAGGGGAAAGAGGAACATGTTAAATGACACCACGTGAATACAATTAGCAAAACCCAGACTGTGGGAAACTCTACAGAGCAACCAGTTCAGTTTCTTCAACAAATACATCAAAAGGGGAAAGAGGAAAAGGGGGGTGGGGCAGGGAGGGAGAGCCGGAGCACAAAAAGAGATTTAAAAGATATATCAACCTACTACAAAGTATGCAGCTTACTTGGATCCCTGACTTAAACAAAATTTTAGAAGAGAAATGTTTACAGTGACCAACATTTGGTGATAGGAAGCAATTATTATTAATTGTAAGTGTGGTAACCGTGTTGTGGTTATGCTTAAAGAAAACTCATCTTTTGGAGCTATATACTGAAATATTTTCAGGTGAAATGAGAAGGCACTTCACAAAATCATACATACATTATGATCCTCTTTTTATAAAGAAAAATATATATTGAATATAGGCATAAAAAAAGACTGAAGGATATAAACCCAAATATTAACAGTTGTTAATCTCTGTGTATCAGGTATCTTGGGACAAATTATGCTGCAGTAACAAACAACCCTCAAATCTCACGGGCTCACAACAATAAATGTTATTTCTCACTCACATTACAGGGCTCACAGGGCTTCAGTCCAAGACCAAGGATGATGGAAAAGCTCTTGACATGCCAGTTTTGTGACAGAAGGAGAAAAAAGATGGCAAACTACACAAAGGCTCTTAAAACTTTTGCTGAGAGGTGGCACATGCCATTTCCACTCACACTTAACTGGCCAGAGTAAGTCACGGGGCAAATTTGTTGTCAAGGCAACAATAATCCTCCCACAGAAACAGGTCCCATAGGAATAGATGGAATATACTGTATAAATAATACAAGGCACCACACTCTGTAATAACACTATGAGATTTTTTTTTTCTTTTTTTCCCTTTTTTCTTTTATTTATTTATTTGGCCGAGCAGTGCAGCATGTGGGATCTCAGTTCCCCGACCAGGGATTGAACCTGTGCCCCCTTCATTGGAAGCATGGAGTCTTAACCACTGGACTGCCAGGGAAGTTCCGAGATTTTTTTTTCTTATTTTGTTTATTTATATACTTTTTAAATCTTCTAAAATGAATAAGTAACACTTTTGTAATAAAAAATTAATTTGTAAAATTGGCTTCCATGACATTTTTAAATTATCATCATCTTCATAAGAATATGAGTCCCATATGCGTATATAGCACTTTACAGCTTACAAAGCCCTTTTGTATTCATCATATTATTTAATACTCATTTTACAGATGAGATGTCTCAAATGCACCTGTCCATTCTATTTGCTGCTCTCTGGAGCTCAGCTTTGAAAGAGTTTAACTTCCTACCTTCCCTCCTTGTCCACTGGGCCCTTTAGAGGGTCAAGTTGTCAGTGTTCTTGGTTCGATCAGTTAGAAGAAGGATGGAAAGAGGGAGGCTGAGGGGACAGGGCCTGTTGGGGAGGGGTGGTCTGAAGACGGGGACTACTGAGAGTACAGATGGGCCGGCCTGACCAAGTGGGAGGGTGCAGCCTGCAGAGGAGAAACTCTAATGACAGGAGCTGGGGGTGGTAGGGTTATGGGTCCTGAAGGGAGGGGACAGGACTGGTCTTAGGGTGGACCATATTGACTTAGGCTTTGTTCTTCACTCCAGAGCATTCTAGGGGGCACACGTCCCTAATATGGGGGGATCAATCCCAATTGCAAAATATTATCTTACCCTGTCAGACCACACTTTTCAATTGTCAATTCAGAAAACACTGACCTGATGGTCAATGTTGCAGAACGCCTAAATTCTGCTTCAGACCACCCTGTGAGCTGGCCCCAACGGCCTGCAGATCTGCTCCTCGCATGAGCAACTGAGGAAACAGTTGAGACTGAGAAATCTAACACCTGTTTAGTTGTTTGCAGATTTTCAGTTCAAAGAGTAAAAATATAAAACCAAGACCAAGGCTCGCTGAGCCCTCAGAAGCTGTAACCAGAGCCCTCTGCGGCTCTGCCCACAGAGACATCATGAGGGCTGAAAGGGAACTCACTTAGACGGCAGCCTCCAGAGCAGAATGGCAGGTACGCCTTGCCAGCATTTGCCTGAGAAAAAGATGATATGAAAATCAAAGAGATTTTCTAAATATGTAGACTGGCCCTGGGAGGCCCCCTAAGAACCTGGTAACAAGGTTGCCTCTGGGAAGTGGAACTGGTGGGCGGAGTGAGGGTAGACAGGGAGAATTACTTCTCACTGTTTACCTTTTTGTACCCCAATTGGGTGCCATGTGGAGGAATTATCTATTTAAAATAAATGACATTTCTCACAAGTAGAGAAAATACTAGAAAGGAATACATCAAAATGCTAATAGTGGTTATTTCAATAGAGTTTTGTAGATAAAGTTATTACAGTAATTTGTTTTTTAGACCTTGCTGTACAGACCAAGTTTTCTACACTGAGCATGAAGTTGCTTTTAAAATCAGGAAAAAATAAAATAAATACTTTCTTGTGATTTTCAAGTACACAATGAGAAAATAAAATAAAATGTAAAAAAAAAAAAAAAGTGCACATACTAGGAGCCAGCCTAACCAGCTCATTTAACACAACAGCACTATAAAGTAGGTATTTATTATCACTGCTGTTTTATAGATGAGGAACAGATTCAGAGAAGTGAGGTAATTTCCTCAGAGACTTACAATGAGAGGCAGAGCTAAAATTTGAAATAATCTTTCTCAGTCCAAAAATGCACGTTTTTACATTATTTCAAGTTGCCTCCGGTCAAATAGTGTGTGCACAGGACAAGGGCTCGGCAGATGCCCAGGGTCATTTGCACACTTCACTGGAAAACTCAGATGGTCTGATCTGTCCAGACCGAGGAAGGCCTGGCTGATAAGATGCCAGTTGCTACCCCTGTGTGATAAACACCAATGAGCAAAGAAGGGAACAAGGAAGGAGAATAGAATCAAGTACCAAAGCTCCCACGTGTGAACAACAGTGACCCAGACGTGTCTCTCCCCACTCAGAAACCATTCATCCACCTGTTTTTTTCCCTAATATGTATTGAACATTATTAGATCATAGGCCCTCAACCAGGGCTGGGGGTACAGAGGGGAGCAGAAAGAGACACAGTGCCTGTGCTCATCTGAGAAGGTAGACCAGTGCGGGAGGCAAGCAGGAATCAAATAATCACATGGAATGTGTAGAGTTACAGCTAGGATAAACACTATGTAACGGTTCAGTGATTCCACTGCCTGGACTGAGAAAGTCCACTCCTACCCCTCAAGCTGTGCCCAGTGTGGCTCTAAGTCAGCACTGGGACTCTCCCTGATGGAGTCACACCTGTCTACTCACCTTCTCCAAATAGCCCTAAGCTCACCTGTCACAGTGCCTTTCTATGCTCACACCATTTCCTCAGCCAGGACTACCTTTGTCCCTCATTACTACCTGCTAAAATCCTGCTTTCCTCACCCAAGCAAGTCTGACTCTGGGGCCCCACTTTTAAAGAAAGGACTCAGGATAGCTTATCCTAATTGCAACTGAGAACTCCCCTTTTAAGTATACCTCAAAAGGAAGGAAGAGTGAGTACCATGGCCATCACTTTATCTACAGGGCTGTTTCCTTCATTCAGAGTTGTTAGATCTGGGACCAACGGATGCTCCAGAGAGTTTATGAACCCCTACATTGTATGCAAACATTTGTTTGCACATGTGACATTTTTCTGGGAATTGTGTTTGCAGGAGACACTGGGTGGCTCTCTGGTATCCATCCACCCAGAGGACAAAGCCAATAAAAGAGGGAGAGCCAACCTGAAGGACCAGAAAGACACAGAGCCAGAGTCTTAATCAGACTGTGCTTTGAGCCTTCCCTGCCTCTGGACATTTAAAATTCTGGGTCGATACTTGGTTAAGAAGGAAGAAGGAGAATGGAAGAGAAGGGAAGGGAAAAGAAGTGGAGAAATCCTACCTATTCATGAAGTTCTTTCTGAAAAGCCATTTCCTCCTTCATGGTTTCTTCAATTGCCCAACATGGAATCAATTCCTCCCTCAATCAATTCCTCCTCTCTCCTCTGGGCTCTACTAGGCAACTCACTTGCCCCTCTAGCAGAACACTGTACTGCCTTGTACTATGGTCAAGTATCTCAAGGGCAGGTTCTAGGTTATCCGTGTGTTTTTATTTCCAGGAGCACCTAGCACAAACTCTGGCAAAAGGAGAGAAAGAAGGGAAGGAGAGAGAGAGAAAGAAAATATTTTTCAGATACCTAGTAGGTACCAAGATCTATACTAGACAATTTCCCTTCCATTATTTTGTTTAACGAATAAATTTTATTTTTTAATGAATATATTTTAAGTAGGTATTAATATTGCCATTTGTACAGAGGAGGAAATAGAGAATTCAGAGTTGAGTGTGTTGCCCAAGGTCACACAGCTGGTAGGTGGTAGAAGTGATACTGGAGATCACCTGGCTAATTTTTCTCACTGAGCATCACCTTGCCTTTGTGACTGTTGCATTGTTGAGCTAACAAAATTCCAGGAGAGTCTGAAGAGGCCTTATAAGGAGAAGGGTGAGTGGGGGTTCTCCAAGTTGCCTACATTCCCTCCAAAATATGCTTCAAAAACACTTTTGAGTGCGAGGGTTGTGTAGGGCAGCATCATGGGATATCAACCAATGGCTGGGAAACTGCTGATGTGCAGGGCAGTCATGGGGACAAGAACTTGTTCTCTTTAAAAATATCTGGTTTTGGGCTTCCCTGGTGGCGCAGTGGTTGGGAGTCTGCCTGCCGGTGCAGGGAACACGGGTTCGTGCCCCGGTCCGGGAAGATCCCACATGCCGCAGAGCGGCTGCGCCCGTGAGCCATGGCCGCTGAGCCTACGCGTCCGGAGCCTGTTGCTCCGCAACGGGAGAGACCACAGCAGTGAGAGGCCCGCGTATGGCAAAAAAAAAAAAAAAAAAAATCTGGTTTTGCTTCTTCATATTTAAGATTATTTAGGACTTTAGGGTAAGTTTTCTGTCTCAGCCTGTTCCAATGACACATGAACTTGTTTATTAAAGCTGAGTGATGATAGATAATGGCAACAGTCAACTTCCTATTTGGGAGAACATGTGAGTAAAAATTTACACCCAGGCACCTGACTCTAACAGGGAGACTAAAAATACAATGAAAGAAACCACTTGAAACATGGCTGCAGTTCCCATGAGAAATGTCTGCCTCAAAGAGAGTGCACCCCTCCCTCCCCATCTCTACTGCCCCTCTTCTGCTTCCCTTTATGCTCTCCAAAACCAGGCGTCCTAAAGAACTTCACCACTGTAATTCCACATCTCACTAGAGGTTCCTTCCACTCCAGAATAACTGAAGTACTATTTTGGTCCAAATCAGGAATTCCATTGACCATAGTCCCTACGTGGCCTTGGAGTTCTTGCAAAGGGTCTATAAAGACATTGATATTCTTACCTTCAAGTCCCAACAAATCAGTATATGTGAAGAGTGTGTTAGCTGTTGATGAGATGAATAAAATTCAAATTTATTTGAGAGTGTTTCTGAATTCATTGTGAACTTTTGTCACTATTTTTGTCTTCCCAGACAATAGATACTAAACGTAAAGCCATTCTCTTGTGAGGTCTGTATTGGTATTAAAGAGGGGTCTTCATACAAATTGTAAATTACCACTGATCCTAATCTTCCACCTTTGCCTCTCCCTCCCTCTCAAGCCAGACACCCGCCTCTGACTCTGTGGGAATACACTCTCCCACCCCTCGGATGGCCTCTGCTCCCTCCAGACTTTCAGTCCTTCCTCTAGACTTGACTGAAAGGTCTGCTAGTTCCTGGAAGCTATACAGGGTGGGCAGGAAAGGAAGGAGCTAAGACCTGAGAAAGGCCCACTCGCTAAGGGGGGCAGGTGCTGGGGGACTGGGGCACTTAGAGGTGCACCTACCTCAGAAGTGGAATCAGAGGGAAAGGGGAGGGGCAGTGCCCAAGGGTGTGGCAAGTTTGGTAGAGACTCAGGCAACAGACAGCCCCTGAGTTCCCGGAGGACATAGCGGGGGCCCCAACAGGCTAGCAGGGTGCAACAGGGGATATATGTGGGCTACACTAAGATTCAAGGGGATACATGTGGGTCACACTAAGATTCAAGGGGCAAGTCACAGCTGCGGCTTAGTGACTCAGCCCAGGGAGAGGGTGAAGGCCAGGGAGGGACATCATTGTAAGGACTAAATAGAATGATTGTGTCTGGGACGTGGTTGAGGCTCAGGATGTCGGGGAGTTGAGTATGTGTGCATGTGTGTGTGTGCGTGTGTGTGGACACATGTGTAGGGCACAGAAGAAAGTACCTAAGCAGGAGCCAAGTCCTGAGAAGCAGGTCTATGAATGCAGACAGCTGCAATAGGTGGGGTAGCAGGTAGAGAAGGTGAAACCTTAAGTCTTTGCTTACAAGTTCCTTCTGCCTGGAATACGCTTCTCCAAACTCAACTGCCACTTGTTGAAATCCTACCCATTCTATGAAGTCCACCTCCTTCAGAGCCAGAAATTTCTCAATTTCTACATTCTGCCTTGGGGTCTGGAAGCTCATTGGGAATCCTCGTTTTTGAGGCTTCAAGGGTAGTAAATGGAGGCAGGTACAGGAGCCAGAAGTTCTGGGCTTAGACCCCAGATCAAAGCTCCACCACTTGATGAGCTGGACTCTCTCTGAGCCACAGTCTCCTCATCTGGAAAGTGTTGGGAATAATAAACCCACCTTACAGGCTCATTAGGAGGGTATTACCTGGCTTGCTCACTCTCAGAAATACTGTCAATTTCAAATGGGATCATGTAGGGGAAAGAACATGATAAATTGCTACTTAAATGTGATCTATATTTACAATTTTTATCTTTATTTCCCCCTGGTAGCGTCTCACAAAGTGCCTTGAACGTAGCAGATACTCAGTACTTTGTGGTAGTTAGGTAGCAGAAAAAGTCAGAATCTGGTAGCAACGTGGATTGTATTACAGCTAAAACCCCACATCCCACTTCCTTATTCCACAATCTATAAACAGCAACTAGGGCATTCCAGGCTTACTTACTCAGGGAAGGATGAAAGGGTAGATGAAAGAAGACAATTTTGGCTTTTGTGTTTCTAAATACACTTTTAGAACTTACACTAGAAAAATAGTTTTGAAATACCGATTAGTGGTAATAACTGGGCCCTTTGACCTTCAAAATCTAGAATCCTAAAGAGTGTGTGCAAAAGTTTATGCCAAAACAGTAGAAATAGGAGAATGGATGATAATATAAGAGTCAGCTTTTCCCACACTGGAGGAAATAACAATTCTCAGGCCTGAAAGAGAGAGGAGAAACGGGGAGTCTAGTAATGGAGTGAGAAGCAGGTGTGGGTCCCTGGGAGGATCCCTCTGTCTCAATGCAGGCCAGAACTCCAGAGTAAGGGGGATGCTGGAAGCCCTTAGAGGCTGTGGATATGAGAACAAAAGAACACGTACCCTGACTGCCGAGATGAAATCAGAAAAGCAGAAGGCCAGTAGAGCAGCAGCAGAAGAGAAACTGCAGTGTGTTGTTTCTAGACAAAGCGGGCCTAGGGCAGTTGCTCCGAGCTCTCTACAGCTCCTGATCGGCACAGGAGAGGAAATGGATGCTTCTTGTGTTGCCCCTGAGAGGGACATGGAAATACTGAGAGGATTGGCAGGCCTGAAGAGGCCTTGAAAACAGGACAGAGAAAATGCAAAATGACCAGCAAGGACTGATGGCCAGAACCAGGTGGGACTGGCGACTTTCAGTTGATGCCAGTGGGGAAGGGGCTGATGATCAAGAGACAGACCGATGGGAATGTAGACGCTCCAGGAGGTGCCAGCATGGACCCATGATGCAAATGACCACGGTGAGCCTGAGCCAGATGCCCCTTTCTACAATGTTCTGGCACTGTGTAAATGCACCCTGCAACTACATAAGCAGCCCAAATCCTGAACTGATAAGGCTCTCCTGAAGTGGGTTGTCATTAAGTTGCCTACAGCTTCTGCCACTGGTAGAATGGGAAGCTCAGAATAGAGATTAAGTTCGATGTTAGAAAAATGATAGGTTTAGAAAGACAAATATCATATGATATCACTTACATGTGGGATCTAAAAAAATGATACAAATGACCTTATTTACAAAACAAAAATAGATTCATAGACATAGAAAACAAACTTATGGTTACCAAAGGGGATGGGGGGTGTGGGGAGAGATAAGTTAGGAGTTTGGGATTAACATATACACACTTCTATATATAAAATAGGTAATCAACAAGGACCTACTGTCTAGCACAGGGAACTATACTCAATATCTTGTAATAACCTATAATGGAAAAGAATCTGAAAAAGAATATATATATATACACATATATATGTATAACTGAATCACTTTGCTGTATACTTGAAACTAACGCACTATAAATTAACTGTATTTCAATAATAAATTAAAAACACAAAAAAAGAAAAAGAATAGGTTAATTCACACTTTTTTTTTGCATACCTGAGTTTGTAGCCTAAGATTTAGACCCCTATACTAATTGGAATTCAAGAACAATACAAAATTTAAAAACAGGCAAAACTAATCCATGGTGGCATGGCTAGAGTAGTAGTTACCCCTGAGGAGGTACTTCCTGGGGAGGGCATGAGGGAGCATTTTGAGATGCCAGGAATGCTCTAGAGCTTGATCTGGGTGGTAGTTACAAGGTTCTATACCTAAATAAGAAAAATCATCAAGCTGTACACTTAAGATATGCACATTTTACTGAACATAAGTTATGCCTAAAAATTTAAAAGAGCAAACATTGAGATCAAACACAGAAATGCAAAGTTAAGAGAGATGCTCTGTGGGCAGCAGTAGGCTCACTGGGGAGACACCTGGTAACCCCAAGTGTCCAAGATTCCCCAGAGGGAGTTGGGTGAAAGGGTTTGCAGCTGTGCTGGTCACAGAGCACCATACTAAAGGCCCCAGCTGCCTTCAGGATCATGGCTTGTTTCAGGCCTCGCTCTGAGGGGTGGATACAGTATGTGTGGTGAAGAACACACAGGCTATGCACAGGAGTTAACTCAGGCTCCTCCTTCTCATTAGCCGTGAAACCCTGAGCATTTCCTTAGCATTGTTGAATCTTATTTCCCTCGTCTATAAATTGGGGGTAAAAATACCTACCTCATTTTAAATGAGATAAGACAGGCAAAATAGTTGTTCTGAAATACTCTGAAAATGGCAACCGTTACTGTCCTGTAGACCCAGGAAATTAACCCTGATTTCTTAACACTCACAGCAGCCACACAGCATCACTGATTGACAAGGGGAACGTGTGGGAGAGGGTGCATCAGACAGTAAACAGGTTGATTTTATCTGGATGGTGGTAAAGAAAGCGTTGGGTTGGTTTTCTTGCCTAGATCAACCGGCTATTCTGATGTTGAGTAGACATAATCTGTGGGTCCCTGTCAATAAGAGCAGAAATTCATCTGTACCTTACAGTAATGGGACCTACTTTTACCTAGGTGCCTGGCTCTTAGTAGGTGCTTAAAAATGAACAAGTGTCAGTATTAGCCTGTGGAACACTTCCTCCTCTACTAGCTCATGGCATTTCCAAGAGCCAGAATTGGGCTTCTTAGTGTCCTGTTGTAGGAGGTCAGGCAAATGTTGATGGCATCTTGAGCAGGTCCTCATATTCAGCTAGTGATGAACCAGAGCACCACATATTCACTGGCTCAACATGGTACATTTATGTACCATGTTCCAAGTACTGGGAAGCCAAGACGCCAACCCAGGCTATCAAGTCAGCCACTGACCACATGGCTCCCTCATCATACAGGTCTCACCAGCATCCATCCTGTCATTAGCAAAAGATACAATAGGAAAATAAGCAATGCCAGGACTTTCACCAAAGTCCCCTCAGACTGCCACCATGATGAAAGTTACATCACCTCCCAATGGGGTGCTGTGAAGACACCACATGAGTCTTCTCAGGCGCGGCCCAGGTGATCAGGCTGCCACTCCGACATCCCTCTTTCTTTCCTCACTTCAGCCGTAGGGACTCAGCCTGACCTCCTTTTTCATCCAAGCCCCTTCTAACCAGCTGCTCTGTATCTCGGGGATCCTTCCATCTAAGACTAAATGCAGGATGAGTATGGTCTCCCTGACCTCACATCTTCTTGCTGCCCTGAAGATAAGCTCACAAGCCCTTATTCTTTCATGAGGTTTTAATAATAAAAATGAAACTAACAGATAAGGCAAACTTCCCCAAACAAACATGGCAAAGTCCTCCAAGATTAAAAAATTGCCCAAGTTTTTATAGTCATGGTCCCTGATCTGTAGTTTCTGACCACCTGACTTATGTAGAGCTCAGAAGCCTAGAAGTCCAGTTAAGGCAAGAGAGGGACATTTGCTTCTCTGGAGCCTCCACTGGGTGACAAGCATCTTAAAATCCCTGCCTCACATGTGAACAGGTTACTTGGGCCTTTTCTCTTAGGTGCTTCTCTTACTTTTACCTTCCCCCAAAACTACTTAGAGAAAATATGTTCCTCACCAAAACTGGCTACTAAATTATAGCCAGGTTACTGCAAATCTCCTCAAGTGGGCAGATCATGCAGTACCTAACACACCCAAAGTTCCCTCCAAAGAAACTGTCTGGCCCTATGCCATACCTCACTGGATCAATGGGCCCTTGACCCAAGGGCAATCAGTGTTAACAGGCTAGCCACTCGTGAAGTGGCCTCACGTGAAAACTCTTTTCAAAGAGCCATAGTGGTGATTGGCTTGGTCAACTGAATTCTCCCTTCTGCCTTTCTGGACTGGGAAATCCTGAGAGAGAAGCAATCAGTGTTTAACAGGAAGAGATTAAGAGGAGGCCTGAGAAGAGAAGCAGAAAATGAGAGAGCAGCTGAGCCACATCAAAGGTGTGAAAATTAAGAAACCTTTACTACTGGTTGTCACAGGGAAACCAAGATAATCTGAATCCCGCTGATTTCAGTTCCACAAAGGAGGTATTGGCTTCTGTGGAGGTTCTAAAATGACAAAATAAAATGCCAACTCTGGCACACTTTCCCTGAAAGGCAGGTATTATTGTCATCCTGATTTTACAAATGAGAAAGCTGAGTTTCAGAAAATTTAAGTAACTTGTCCACAGCTACACAGCAAATAAGTGACTGAACTGGGATATAAACCCAGGTTCTGCCTGACTCCAAAGCCCATGTTCTTTCTGTTCCACCACCCTGCCTTATAAGAGACCATTACAGATAACTGTATATGTTTGACATCTAGAGAGACCCCAACGATACTATCCAGCATTGAAAAGAACAAGACAGGGCTTCCCTGGTGGCGCAGTGGTTGAGAGTCCGCCTGCCGATGCAGGGGACACAGGTTCGTGCCCCGGTCCGGGAGGATCCCACATGCCGCGGAGCGCCTGGGTCCATGAGCCATGGCCGCTGAGCCTGCGCGTCCGGAGCCTGTGCTCCGCAACGGGAGAGGCCACAACAGTGAGAGGCCCGCATACCCCAAAAAAAAAAAAAAAAAAAAAAGAAAAGAAAAGAACAGGACAGCTCTACACGTGCTGACCTGTAACAACCTCCAAAACTTATCGTGAAGCTAAATAAAGCAAGACATCAAAATAGAGTGTTTACTGTGCCAACATTTGCGTTTAAAAAATGGAGGCAATGAGTGAGTGATAGATGCACATATACACTGTACGTGCATAGAACAGGAAGGACAGCAAGACAGGAAAAAGGAAGCTAAGAGTGAAGATGGCAAATGTTTCACTGTATCTCCTTATATTTCTAAATTTAGAACAGGCATATGTCTTATCCATCCAAAAGAGTAAATAATATTTTAAAACCACAGAGTGATTTCAACAACCTATAAACATCTGTCCCTTATGGTGCCTTCAGGCATGAAAATATTCCCAGTTTTCTATGTCTGAGACTTCAAAGCAAGTAGTCCAGAAACAATATCAGTCAGAAAGCGAGTTAAACAGATGTCCAAAAGCTCACAGTACTCTTCTCTTATTTTCATAAGAATTAACACTCACAGGAAAATGAATAAAATAGCTTCAGAGAGAAACTATTTTTTTCCAAGAAGGTAAATAAGATTTGGAAAATTTTGAGGTGAGGGATTACCAGAATAGGAGAATCAACAATAAACAAAGCTTGCTGTAGTTCTATCCTGTCTCCATCTTCCTCTTCAATCCCTCTCATTAAAGCTCATTAAACTCTCCACTGAAGCTCACCACTTGGAGAAAATGAAAAGAAGAAGAAGACGGAGAAGACAAAACTTTATGCCAAAATAATCTCCAGGTATATTAAAGATTTAGGTATCAAATCTGTAGATGTAAAAAGATTAAATGAACTTATAAGTGAGTAAGTACATAATCAAGCAATGGGGAAGGTCTTTCTAAAAAGACAAACCAAAGGCAAAAACCATCAAGGAAATGATCAATAAACCTGACTAAATACTAGTTTTAAGCTTTGTACATTAAAAAACTGTAACTAACAATTATGAGTCATATTACCAATGGAAAATATTTGCAACAGTATTACAAAAGATTAGAGTCTTTACTATCTAAACGGTTTTTATAGGTCTCTTGAAAAATCACCCAAAACTGAAAGGAGAACAAGAAACAGAAACACAAACTCCATCCACAATGAAACCAAGAGACATCAGTAACCCCAAACCACACAATATAAAGACTGGTAAGTGACTTTGCTGAGAGGACAGAGGTCACACTAAATTTTTCCCTCAGAATCCAAACAAGTAGGAATATTAAAGTCCCCCCAAACCAGAAAGACCAGGGTAGGTGGGAGCTGACAGCAGGGAGTTGGTTTAAGAAGTTAAGCCTCTTGGTTCTCCTCCTTACTTCTTGCAGTCTAACAACTCCCACTTCCACTGGAAAAGAAGATTTATCCTGTGGAGAAACCAGACCAGAAAGGTTCTAGACTCAGGGACACCAGAAACTGAAGAAGACACATGAGGACATCTTAGTTAAAATACAGGGGTTAAGCAAAGATTTGCACACACACCTACACCTACGTAACCGGTCCAGAATACATGCAGTTGACTTATAACCCCCGGCAAAAGACTGAATGATCTTTATCTGGAGAAACTGAATGGCCCTAGGAAAAGTTCAGCAACTACTGACATTTAAGGAGCCCAAATAAAAAAACTGGCAGGCCACCTGATAACCCTGGTAAAACTCTCTAGTCTGCTCGCTTCCCATTCTACTCCACGTGCACTGAGTTGAACCTAGTATATTAAGGCCTCAATATAAAATATGACTGGATAGCAAGGGTATTTGAAGAAACCCTCTGTAGTAGTTGAATGGTGGGTCCCCAAAATATATGTCAACGTCTTAATCCCAAGAATCTGTGACCGTTACCTTATATGGCAAAAGAGTAAATGTTATTTTACATGGCACGAGGCATGACTAGGTCAAGTAGCATGAGAGGAGAAGCTTACCTGGTGGGCCCTACATGCAATCACATATATCTTTATAAAACACAGACACACAGAAGAGGAGGAGACAAGGTGACATGACTGCAGAGATTGGAGTGGAGTAAAGAGATGTCAAAAAGCCACCAGAAACTGGAAGAGGGCAAAGAACAGGTTCTCCGTTAGAGTCTCCACAGGGAGTATGGCCCTGCTGACACTTTGATTTTGGACTTCCGTCCTCCAGAACTGTGACAGAATAAATTTCTGTTGCTTTAAGCCACCCAGTTTGTGGTAATTTGTTATGGTAGCAGTCCTAGGAAACTGATACGCCCTCTAAGATGAAAGTTGGAGACCTAAGCAAACACACAGAGTAAAGGAACTCCAAAGAAAGAGAAGGCAGAAGAAAACTTCAAACATATTATAATAGTCTCCAAGAAATAAGAATAGGAATCTATTAAAATAAATAGCAAGGATATGGTGGCAGAAATTAAAAACTCACAGAAGAGTTGAAATATACAGTTGAGGAAATCTCCTAGAAAGTAGAACAGAAAGGTCATTAGGAAAGAAAAGATAAGAAAAAAATTAAATTCAGAAGGTGCGACACTTAACTAATAATAGCTCCAGAGCACAGAATAGATAAAAGAGTTGGAAGAAAAGTATCAAAGAGAAAATACAAGAAAAGTTCCCAGAATTGAAAGACATGAATCTCCCAGTAGAAGAAACGAATATAATAAGTGAAAAAAGACACACAGCAATTGTAAGTGCTGTTGCAGAAATGAATCTATTGACATAAAAAAAAAGATGATATACAATATGGATGAAATAGATGAAAAAACACGTGTCCAGTGGTAACCTATTCTTACAAAATATGTACATAATAGATAACAATATAGAGCACTGCCTTCAAAATGTCAAAGAAAATTATTATCAACCTTGAATTTTATACCCAGGCAAAATATCAATCAAATATGAAGGGAAGGGGCTTCCCTGGTGGCACAGTGGTTGGGCGTCTGCCTGCCAATGCAGTGGATACGGGTTCGTGCCCCGGTCCGGGAAGATCCCACATGCCGCGGAGCGGCTGGGCCCGTGAGCCATGGCTGCTGAGCCTGCGCGTCCGGAGCCTGTGCTCCGCGACGGGAGAGGCCACGGCAGTGAGAGGCCCGCGTACCACAAAAAAAAAAAAAAAAAAAAAAAAATATGAAGGGAAAACAAAAATATTTTTAGACATTTAAGTCTCAAAAAATTTCTCTCTTAAATACTCTTTCATTGTAAGATATTAAAGATTGTGATCCATAAAAATGTGGGAGTATACAAGAAAGAAGATATGGGATCCAGGAAGAGAAAATCCAACTTAGAAATGAGGTAAAAGGAACTCCCAGTATGACAGCAAAGGGAACTCCCAGGATAACAACTGTGCAACAGGCCTAGAGAGTGACCAGTTAAAATTAGAGCAGGAGGAGAGAGGGAAAAGAAGTTATCTAAAATTGATGCCTCAAGAGATAACAGTGCACACAAATCATTTAGAAATCTGGAAGTAGATAAAAGAAGAAACATTTAAAAACATGTGAAAGTAATTGTTCCAGAAGAGTGAGCTGAAGGAGGGGGTGGGAATAGGAGATTACTTCTTCATTTTAAGACTTTTAGCTATAGATTACTTTTAAAGCTTGTATTAGTTTCGTACAGCCGTCACAACAAATTACCACAAACTTGGCAATTTAACCAACCAGAAATTTATTCTCTCACAGTTTTGGTAGTCAGAGGTCTGAAATCAAGTTGTCAGTAGAGTTGGCTCTCTCTGCAGGCTCTGAAGGAGATTCCTTTCCATGTCTGTCTCCTATCTTCTCTCTCCTTGGTATTCCCTGGTTTGGTTGTTTTACTGACAAGGAAACTGGGGCACAGCAAAATTATGAAATACACCCAAAGTCACACAGCCAATAAGTGGTGGAGCTGGCATTTAAATCCAGCAGTCTGGCTCCAAGCTGTGCTATTACCACCCTGCTAGCTGCCTCTGTATAATCAATGCACAGAAAAGGACCCGGAAGCGTATATACTAAGGATGCTGCCATATTGCCTCTGAACAGAAAGAGGTTGTAGGTAATTTTTATGTTCTTTTTGCTTGTATGGATTTCTAATTTTCTGAAATGAGTTTGTAATGTTATTACAATTTATAAATATTACAACCTGCATTTTAAAAACAACATTATCTCCTCAGCCTATCATATAAGACCTACTTTCAGTTAGTGGGAAAAACAGGAGACCTTGTTACTAGATCCAACACTGTCACTCAAGGCACACAGTAAGTGCTCAATACAATTTGTATTCATTAAGCACCTACTCTGGTGTCAGACACTGTACTTGAAGCTTAATAAATGCTATTGCTATTATTATTGTCAGTGTTACCTGTCCATCTTTAGACAAGTCAACAACACTTTCTGGACCCCAGGAAAGGATATTAGCATGAAGGTAACAATAACTGTGGTTTGATTGAATTATGGTGAATGGGGTGATTCTGCTCAAGCTTATTGGTCCTTTGGGGGGAAGCAGTGAAGAAGGGATACTTGCCTTGTAAGAGAAATTTCCCAAACAGCATAAAAGCTGAACTAGACAGAGTCCCTTCCATAACACAAGAAGGATTTCCCTGAAGTTAGACTGGTGGAATAGTGGGTAGAGGGGATGAGTTGGGGATGTTGAGCCTGAGGTTGCTGAGCCCCTCCCTCTACATAACAAAGGAAGTTTCCCTGCCAGTGAATAAGGCTGAGGGTTTAAGCAGATAAGGAGAGAGAAAGGACAAGGGGCTGGGTGAACAGGTGGTAACTGACTTGGCCACATTGCCAGGTAAGGCGTGACCAGTCCTTTGGGAAGTAACTTGTTCTGTATCTTTAAAATGCCCTGAGGAAACTGAGACAAAATTGGCTAACACTGCAGAAACCCATTACTCAGAATCATCAGTGCTCTTCCATGGTTGATTTTTCTCCCTCTTTACACTTTCCCTTCCTTGCTGGGCTTCCTAAATCCTGCCTAGACTCCAACCTCACAAAGATAATCCAATTGCCCATGATCTTGACCCTAGACTCCTCTTTCCCCACCTTCCCAGACTTTGTGTTCTGTTCTTTTCAACTGCTGACCTACTGATGATCCAAGAGGATGCCAACTCCCAAACTCCCAAACCATGGACAAGATCTGATGCTTGTCTTCAGTCCCTGGGAATGACCTGGCCTGTCCCTGGACTCTGTTTATCATAAATCTCGACATCCTCAGTGGGATAATCTCTGTCATAACCCAATGGAACCGAGCTCAAGGTGCAATCTTAGACCTAGGCAAAGATGGTAACTCAAGCTGGATCTCCTGTGATAATTGTGGATGCAATTGACGTAATCTGTGGGTCTAATTATTTTATGAAGCTAACTATAATTATTATAATCAGACTGAAACACAGTTAAATGCAAACAATAAAACTTAATTCTGAGGGTTCTCTATTCATCTTCCATGACACCCCTCATGAGAAGTGCTCTTCTTTCACACCCACCACAAATTGCTGAGCAGCAAAGTTCCTGCTTCCCCTGGAATCTAGACACTGCTCCCTGAGAGGCTGCCCAGTATCGTGGCATACATGTGGCCCCTGGGCTCAGAAAGCCCAGGGTTCAAATCACAGCCTTGTGTCTTATTCTCTATGTGCCTTGCTTTCCCCACCCGCAAAGTAGGGGAAAGTGACTATCTCCCTGGGTTGTGCTAAGGAGTAGAAGGTACATATATGAAATGGTGACTGCAGTCCCCACTCCAATTAGGCTTCTGTACATTGTAGTCATTGTTCCTGGAGTCAGGAACCAAGTGTAGGTTCTAGGCACCAAGCTCCCCTGGCTTCATCGCATTAAGGGGTCAATGACTCAGCTCTCCACTCCCCGGGAAATTTCAAGTAAGCACAAGCCCAGCTAAGTGTGTATGTGTGTCCCAGGTACAGGCCTGGGAGCCAGGCCAGGCAGGTCTCCAGAGAACTGCTGCTTTTTTCTCTCCAGAGGAGAGCACTGGGCCTGTTTGTTCACACACCTGGAAAAGGTTAGCAGCTTCCAGGACCCGCTGGACGTTCTGCTTGGTGATCAGCGCCTTGCTGGTGTACGTGTAGTTCAGAAGAGTGTGCATGGTCTCCGCGTCGACCCCTTTGATGATGATCCTCTCCTCATACTTTTCCTTTAAATCATTGCAGAACATGGCCCTGGGAGAGAGATATGTGAATGTGAGTCCAACCGTGACCGTTGGTTCCAAATCTAAACAGACCCCCTTCAGACCTGTCTGCCCCCATGGGACAGTGAGGTTCCCAAGGTCGGAACCTGGGGCGATTGCTCTCCATCCCTCAGCACCCAGGACCCACCAGATGTTCCATGAGTGCTTACTGAACTAATGTGTCCTGCTGTGCTGGGCCCAAGTGTCTTCCCCAAGGCAGTCCCAGGCAGGAAGAAAGACATTAAGAAAAGAGAGAGAGAAAGAGAGGAAGAAATCACTGAGAAAAAAGAGAGAGGAAGAAATCACTTGACAAGCTGATTTTTTTTTGTTTAATTTATTATTTTTGTCTGTGTTGGGTCTTTGTTGCTATGCGCAGGCTTTCTCTAGTTGCGGCGAGCGGGGGGCTACTCTTCGTTGCGGTGCGCAGGCTTATCATTGCCGTGGCTTCTCTTGTTGCGGAGCACGGGCTCTAGGCGTGCGGGCTTCAGTAGCTGTGGCTCGTGGGCTCAGTAGTTGTGGTGCACGGGCTTCGTTGCTCTGCGGCATGTGGGATCTTCCCAGATCAGGGCTCGAACCTGTGTCCCCTGCATTGGCAGGCGGATTCTTAACCACTGCGCCACCAGGGAAGCCCCGACAAGCTGATGTTTGAACCTGTTGTTTTAGCCCATGAGGTCTTCTCCCCTGGGTCTCCCTCTGCCCTTCTTCCTGTCTTTTTTTTTTTTTTTTGCGGTACGCGGGCCTCTCACTGTTGTGGCCTCTCCCGTTGCGGAGCACAGGCTCCGGACGCGCAGGCTCAGCGGCCATGGCTCACGGGCCCAGCCGCTCCGCGGCATGCTCCAGAGCATCAACTCTGCTGTTGGGTCACCCAGATCTGCAATCATCTCAGGGGGTAAAGTGGATGTTACCCACATGAATGTCGTGTACATGAATATATGAGTAACAGGACGTTTAGCAGGAGAGGGTGGGCAGTGATGATGGGGTAAAATGAATCTTCATGTAACTGAGGCAACATATCAGTGGAATCCTACCAAAGTGAAATTTAGAAGTACCCCTTCACCTAAAATGTGATTTTAAAATTAGTAAAAGGTGAATTTCGTTGAATCTGCATGATCTCAAACATTCTAATGAAAACTGAAAAAGTCTACTGTAGAGATGTTTTAATATTAAATGAGATAGGTATATAAATTGTCTCATTCAATGCCTTGCACTTCAAGGGGCTCTTCTGAAGCCTATGTATTTTGGGGGTCCCATGTGACATGATTATTGGGATCTCTGGGATCATCTGGACTCTTGATCAGGCTGTCACTGCTAGACACAGCTTCTGAATTCTCTTGGAATCAATCACTGAATAACATCCTGGCCCAGCTCAGCCAATACTTAACTGGGTGTCTGGAATCCCCTGAAGCCAACCCTCAATAGCTAGTGATGTGTTATAGGGGAATGCGGGAGCAAGATGAGGGAGGGGAGGAGGCCAAGCAAAACAGAAGTCATACAGAAAGTCACTTTGGCCTAGTCCTGCAAGGGACCTCTGGAGAATACATTCCAGAATTGTCCCCAAAAGAGGCAAAGAACCTGGGCTGTGATACTCCAGCACCTTGTGACAGTCTTAGTTACAGGCCACCCCAGAAGTAGGTAAATTCTCACGCCCTTCTGGTTTTTCTTTTTTTTTTTGGCGATACGCGGGCCTCTCACTGTTGTGGCCTCTCCCGTTGTGGAGCTCAGGCTCCAGACGCGCAGGTTCAGCGGCCATGGCTCACGGGCCCAGCCGCTCCGCGGCATGCAGGATCCTCCCGGACTGGGGCACGAACCCGCATCCCCTGCAACGGCAGGCGGACTCCCAACCACTGCGCCACCAGGGAAGCCCACCTTCTGGGTTTTGATGTGTGTGGGTGTGCATGTGCACAAGCAGCGTGATTCCAGGAGCCTAGAGGAGGGTGGGAAGAAGCGCTGCAGTGCTGGCTTTTGGAAGGTGGAGGGGCTGGGCTGTCTAGGCTCTGACGCTAACTCACCACGTGACTTTGTACAAGGGAGCAAACCTCAGTTTCCTCTTCTGTGGAATGATATAACAATGGTCCTGACCCCAGTGAGCTGCTGGGAAGAATAAGATAATTACCACTCACCAAGTGGCTGGAACAATACCCAGCACTCACTAAGGGAAGGCGTCTCAGACCAGGTCAGAGGAATCTCGGCAGGCTGTGGGAGATACTCGGAGCAGGCAGCCGACTGCACTCTGACTCACAAGCCGGGACCTGCCAGCATTGGGCTTGGTCCAGTCAGGTCCCTGCACGGCTGTGCACCACCCATTCAGCATAGAGTTAGGGCTAGGGCCGCTCACAAACTGACTTAGAGACATTAGCATGGTGTGGGCACACAGTAGGAGCTCAATAAATGTTCATGGGAGAGAGAGGAAAGGAAGTGCTCCAAAGACTGTCCTTCCTCTGGGGCTTTTCTGGCCTGGTTTGGGTCCCAAAGTCCCAGCATTTCTCTGCTTTCCTCTGAGACTTTTTCACTGATTTTCTGCCACCTAAATAAACTCTCCTGGGCCCCAGACACCATGCTGAACACAGATAACATGAAACTAAGGAGAAAACTACATATTTCTCATAGACCAAACTCCTAGGCCTCCTGCTGCTCTCTAGGAGATCCATGGATACACTTTAGCAAAGTTGGGACCCCCTGGGCAAAATGGGCCATCCCTAGGTTTCCACTTTAATAACAGTAATCTCTCACATCTATGTGTATAGCCTTTGTAGGGCAAACAGCATCATCTCTTTTGATTATTATACCCATTTTATAGGTGATAGACTGAGGTAAAAGTTAAGTGAATTGCCTAGGACCCTACAGGTTGTCGGCAATAGAATGGGGACAAGAACCTAGGACTTTGGGCTCTTAATCTGGAGCTCACCAGTGCACTAAAATCAAGAAAATCAGCAGTAATTCAAAGCCATTTTTAGGGGGTCAAACTAAGTGTCAGCACTGAGTGAACCAGACCACATTTTGCTCCCCAAGAGCACAGCTGGGTTAGTTACTAACCATTTCCCCCTTAGCTTTTACAGGAGGTAAATAAAATTTTTGTGTAATAACAATATTTTCTAGACAGACACTGACCAAGTCTCATGAGATTCTTGTAAAACAGAGGTGGCTATGAAGATCCTCTTTTTACAGTTAGAAATAATCTCAGAGTAGGGAGTCAGTTGCCCAATACTTCAGCAGTGAGTCAGTGCCAATCCCAAAATAGAGCTCATCTCCCACAACAGCCATGAAGACAGCCATGGGCCCAATAGTCTCCTGGAATGAAGTCAGGCCATGGCCCCATCACTCTGCCTGGGCTTCGCTCCCCACCAAGCTCTGCCAACCTCACTCCCAACTTCATTCAGGTCTCTACTCAGATGTCCCCTCCTCAGGGTGACCATCCCTGACGCTCAGTCTAAGACAGTCACTCTCTAACATCATCTCTTTTGTTTTTCTTCATAACCCTGTAACAACCTGAAATTATATTACACATCTATTGTTAGCAAGTTTAATAATTGTCTCCCTGCTAGAATGTGAGCTGAGTGAGGGCAGGGGTTGTGCCATGTTCAATGCTATATCCCTGAGGCTAGAATAGTGCCTGGAACCTAGTAGAGACTCAGTAAATATCTGGAGAGAGAATAAATGAATGAATGAGCTTGTGCTTCTAGCCCTCGTATGTTTGCTTTCGACAGGAATCTGCACCTCCAAGAATTATCAAACACTCTCTGAAGCATGAGGCTGAAGAGGCTGCCCATAGAGAACCGAGTCTAGGGCCTGGAGCTTAAAGAGGACACACCCACACGAGAACTTTCCACTCACAAATTCAATGAGTTCTTGATGCTCCAACAGTTTCTAAATGTCATCCACTCAGGATTTTTCAACAGCCCAGCTTCGCTATGGCCCACCCCCTCCCCAGGCCTCCACACCTGCCACTGAACTTCCTGCTTCCTGAACCTCTAACCCCAATCACAGTCCTATAAACAAATATTCACCTCCACCACCCCCACTCTCTCATTCTTAGACCAGCTCCACCCATGCTGACCCCTGCTCTGTTCATCTTCTAATCCCTTCGCCATCCCGTTCGTACCAGGAGCTAACTCTTCTGCATCAGTGAGGTATTCAGGGTTGGAAATAGCTCTAACACTGGTTGCAGACTGAGTTAAATTCTACTTAAGGTTATATGTCTATATGTATACATTGGCTAAAAATATTTTTAAATTAGTAATCATGTGCTGCTCAATGAACATTATACTGTTAAGAAAGGATTATTGGATATAAACCCAATATGGCCAATCAAAGGGGATTCCACTCCAAAGGAAGCAGGGAGTCAGCAGATGCAAGGGTGACCTAGCAAGGGATGACATCACTATAGTCCCCCAGCACCTCTAAGCTGAAGACACCAAACCTTCCACCTGCCATTTCCTAAACAAAGGATGTATGTAGGCATTTGGCTCAGCCAAGTTTCTGACCTCAAGCTGTTCCCTAAGCCCTACCATGTAGACCCTGTCCCAACACATGAGTCCTGCCCACATCCTTGGGCTGCAGACACTCCAACCTCAAGGACAGTGGGTCTCAAAGTATATTCCATGGGTAGCTTGCATAAGAATTCCTGGGGTGTTTGCTAAGAATGCAGAATTCTGAACCTCACCCACCCTAGACCTACTGAATCAAAATCTCTGGCAGTGGGAATATGAACGCTATCTGGTTCACCCAGCCCCCGCCCATAATTGTTTTGCAAACCAAAGTTTAAGAACCAATGCCCTAGAGGGAGGTCACCTCACTTTCCAACCCAGCTCCCCTTGGCTCACCCTGAGAATGAGGAGATTGGACAAAGGTCCAGGTCGAGGAAACTGGCTGTGGTTCTGGGACAGACATGTCCTTGAAAGTCTTCCCTCCCTGTAGATGCTCATCTTCTGAGATCCAGCCCTCCTAGAATTCCATGAGGCCTAGGGCTGGCCCCCAAATTGGAAGTGGGGATGGGGGTAGTACTCCTCTTCCCCTTCCCAACCTGGTGGGGTTTTAGATGGAAGCAGGTCTTGTCCTGGCCTCTTAAGTCTTTCTCTAACTTAGCTGTTTATACAGAGCCCCTGCAGCTTATATTCAAGTAACACATTTCATTAGATCTAGTAGTTCTGAAACAGGATGTGGTGGCAAAACCCTATAGTCACAAACAGTGCACAATTCCCTGTTCTTAATCTGCTGTGCACATGCGAATCTCACACACCTGGAGGGATGCCTTCAGAGGATTGGGAGGTTCATGGGCATCTCTCTTTCCACTCCAGAGACATGACTAACAGCACTTTGTTGTCTCTCTCTGGGGCCTGGAGTCAGCTCCCTGAATTCACAGCTGCTGGCTCAGTATTTGCTCCAAGCTGACAGATGAGCTGGAACCCCAGAGCTGCCCCCGCCTGACTCTAAACATCATCAGACCTCAAAAGAACTGCCTCTACTAAGCTCCTTGCCCAAGTTCACCGTTCCTCAAGGATGCTGAACATGTACCCCTAGGGAACCAGAATGCCAGCCATGTTTCTATAGAATCAGAGTCCCTCTCAGCCCTACTGGACCATTGCTGAGGTCTCTGCATGCCGTGGATGGCCTCAGCCCATCCAAATTTGTGACAGAAAGAAGGGCTTGTACTGACCTGCAGGGTCAGACAGGCTCAACATCAGTCACAGCAAATGCTTGTGGCCAGAATTCAGCAATGATTCAGCCACAAAGACATAACGGAAAGTTCTTGCTTTGGCTGCCCAACATCATTCCTAATCACTTTAGGAGGAGGAACCAGACTTTCCTTTGGGGAACGACCCCTCCTGCAATACCAGTCTGGTAGGATGTCTCCCAAGCCACAGTGATTGGGTCACAGATGGGCCCAGGAAGAAGCCAGTCCAATTGAAGCCAATTCCAGAACTTTCTCTGGAATTATTGGGAAAGAGAAGCTCTCTTCCCACTGCAGTTGCTGAGCTGAGAGAAATAAAAGTTCAGAGCTGCTAGAGACCTTCTTGCTTCCATGTGTAAAGAGCCCCCTGAGAGAGAGACCAACACAAAGGAGAGACAAGAGACAGACTGTGAAACTGAGCCCTGATGACATTATATGAGCACAATGGTCCAACTAACCCTGAAACCAATACCACTGGACTTTTAAATCATGTGAGCAAATAAATTCTTTTTTTATATGCTTGAACCAATTGGAACTGAATATTTGCAATGCACAGTCCTGACCGACACAACTGGACAAGAGAAATCCTGAATAAAAACTGGGACCAAATGCTAAAGAAGACTAAATAAAAAGTCTCAACATTGCTAAAGACTAAATAAAAAGTCTCAACATTGCTATACAAGGCTCTTCACAGTCTGATCTGTGCACCCACTTCCCCATCCCATGATGTATCAATAGCTAGCAGTTTCCAACATGTGCCTCTGTTTACATCAACACCTTTGGGCTGCAGACAGGACTCTCTGTGTACACTCTATAGGGCCTATTTTTAATGTGTCTTTTCCCTCTATTAGATTCATGAGGATCTTAATGGCAAGGGTTGGATTTTATTTCTCTCTCACTTCTTATTTACTGGCCCACAGTAGGCACTCAATATTTGTTGGATGGATGGATGGATGAAAAGGAAGCTACACGTGCAGCTCAGTCCTATACTTGCTCCTGTAGGCCAAGTGGACTCCCCTTGTCTCCAAACCCACATTTCTCCTCTAACTGCCATGAGAATAAATAACAAGGACCTCCAAGACCAATTGATTGGAGCAAAGTATGTGTGTGAAGAACTATATTTTCCAGTGATTTTCTAAATCAGAACCCCAAGCCCATGGTGTTTATCCTAAGCCTTCCTACCTGAGATTTTACATTACAAAACATGGTGGTTGTTCTTCACTTTAATTTGCTTTTGCACATCTTCCACTTCCTTGCCCAAAGGTGAAACCTGGCTTCTGCTAACGAAACACCGCTTCCCTCACAACCCCCTTCAATGAGGTCTGCTCTGATTCTCACTTCCCTTAGTCTGGGAGTCAACATTTGTGCCTACTATCCACTGTCACACCCTGACTAGGCTGTTGCCCCGGAGGCTCCTTGTCACTCTCTTTTTCCAAACATTTTCCATCTCAACACCCCCCGCCACCAAGTACCCCACGTTGGTCTCCTTATGGCCTCCATGTCATTATCCGGAAATCAAGGATCAGCCTCTGCTTAGAGATGTTTCTGAGCCTTCCCTGGCTCTGACCACTTAAAAACATGCGAACTGGTCCCAATCCTCACTCCAAGGTATTCAAACGTTGAGGCTTCCCCAGTCCTAAAAGTTATCCCTACTGTGACAGGGCAAAGATGATCATAAATGTGTTCCAGACTTCTCCCACCACCAGCTGCCACAGAGGAATCCGGACTGCCAGGCCTGTTCTTTGGGCTTTTATGATACAGAATCCAGAGGAAAGTGGGAGGGCGAAAGGAGATCTTCTAGCTGGGGATGGAGAGGAGTTTTGAAGCAAGAGGCAAAGGAGGAGTTACCTCAGGCTGGGCTACCCTCAGAGCTGCCCAGACGGGGCCAGAGTTGGGGCTGACATTCAATCTGCACTCACCAAGTCCTGAGCCCTGATGTGGACAGCAACAGTCCCCAGGGAAAGAAGCACATATTTCTAACTGGTCCACCCAGACAGAACTTTTTAAAATTCATACAAAGATATCCTAAAAGCCAGCAGCGATCAGAGATGTGGATAAGAGAGGGGAACAGACTTTTTTTTTTTTTTTTTTGGGGGGAACAGATTTTAATAGCTGTGGTGTGTTCTCCCTCAAAGTGTTAAAAACACACACAGAAAAGTTCAGAGCTTGAGTTACTTTGAAATTACTTGTTCTGGGACTTCCCTGGTGGTCCAGTGGTAAAGAATCTGCCTTATAATGCAGGGGACGTGGGTTTGATCCCTGGTTGGGGAACTAAGGTCCCACATGCCTCAGGGCAACTAAGCCTGTGTGCCACAACTGCTGAGCCCATGCTCCTCAACTAGAGAGCCCATGTGCTCTGGAGCCCACGCCACAACTAGAGAGAGAAGAAACCCGCACGCCACAACTAGAGAGAAGCCCGCACACCACAACTACTGAACTCGCGTGCCTCAACTAGAGCCCAAGTGCCGCAAACTACAGAGCCCACATGCTCTGGAGCCCGCGCACCACAACTAGAGAGAGAAAACCCGCACACTGCAACTAGAGAGAAGCCCATGCACCACAACAAAGAGCCCATGCGCCACAACGAAAGATCAGCATGCCTCAACGAAGATCCCGCGTGTCGCAACTAAGACCCGCTGCAGCCAAAAAAATAAAGCAAATAAATAATAAACAAGTCTTTTAAAAAGAAAGAAAGAAATTACTTGTTCTGTTTCCAGGTTTGGCTCTACAGTGGGGTGGCACGGGTGGGTGGAGGACTGATAAAATTACACTACCTTCTCTCTCTCTTTCCAGTCTTGAAGCTCAGAGAAGTATGGTTTGTCTTCCAGTTTAGTTTGTCTTCCAGTCCCCCAGCCCTGCTTTCTTCCTCCCCTTCTCACCAGCCAGTGCTGCCCCGATCCTTTCTGTCCGGCTCTCTGTTGTCTGGCTGCCTTGAGGGCCCTTAGAGAGGACTCAGAATGTCACTTGAGACTGTCTCCCCATCCCCACGGCCTCAGCCTTAATTCCGACCTCATTTCCTCTACCTGTAATTTCTGCAACCACCTGAGGGTCTCCCTAGATTATCAGGGCCTCCACATCACCGCCCAAAGGGTTAACAGAGAGGTTGGATCCCTCTCCTCATTAAAAACTCTTCCCCGTCTTCCCACTTCCTATAAGGTACATTTCACACTCTCCATTCTAACCCAACAAATTTTTCATGCTATCCTACCCTGCTCATCTCTCTTGGCCTTCTTGGTCCACACATATTCTTTACTCCAACTTTAATCTTCTACCTGTGGTCCCTGTCCTTACGCTGCATGATACTTTCCCAGATGTGGCTTTTTTTGGCCTGGAACACTGCTCCTTTTCTCCCCTTTTCTTGGTCCCCTTGGCCCAATGCCTACTCATCATTTAAAACTCTGCTCAGATATCACCTCCTCCAGGAAGCCTTCGCTGACTGCTTTTTCTCCAGTCTGACTCTGTCACTGGCAAAGCCCACTGGGGTCCCCAGGGAAAAATAAGATGGAATCTAGCTGATAAGATAAGGTCTAACATCTTCTTTTGTGCTTAGTTTGCCTGTAGGGGGTCGTGTGCAGAGGCCGTGCACCTAACTCATCGGATTAGAGTTCCCTGGGCAGAAGTACCGGGCTGGACACCTCAGCTCCCAGACTGTGAGCAGAAGCGCTGCGCTCAACACCGCCATTCAAGAGGGCGGTGGGCCGTGTGCAGAGATGCTGTGCCCTGCACTGCAGTTCGGAGTGTGGGCAGCGCACCTGCGCCAGCCCAGTGAGAACTCGGTACCCTCCCCTCCGAGGAGAGCCTTATAAAAGCAGCCCCACCCACGGCCTCTCGGGAGAGTGTGTGCTCTAGAGTGCCAGCTGGCACTTCTCCATTCTCTGATCAAAGAATAAACCTTTCCTTTGCTTCAGAACCAAACTCGGTCTCGTTCTATGGGCACGAGCGACATCAGGCAGGAGGATCCTTGTTGGGGCACGACTCTAAAGGGTCCGTAACAATTTCATGCCCCTTCCATAAGCAGAGCTCTATCATATCCCTTATTACCCAGTACTGAAACACTGATTTACCTGTCTCTCTCTTCCAACTTATTGTGATTTCGAAGTCAAGCAAGAACCATAACTCATTCATCTTTGTACACTCAGTGCCTGGCCTTGATAAATTTGTGCCAGTTGAATGAATACATGAATGGGTAAGTGGGTGGAATTTCACTAAACCCACTCAACACCACAGTACTGAAAGCTTAATATTTTGTGCCCCCAACCCCCAGATATTTGCACCTTAAGAGAGGTTATATGATCCGGTGTTCCTCAGTTAAAGGCCTACAGATCACTAGTGGTACACGAAGAAGTGTAGTAGGAGTGCAGCTTTTCACAGCAATTACTAAGAATTCGCCCTCGCTCCTTCTTCGGGGTCATCTGTAAAATACACATCGTCTGCCAAGCCAACCTGCTATCCTAAGCTTTAAGGATACTGCCAGTCATTTGAGAACTTTCCTAAATTTCCTGATCTCCATTCTCTTTTTTTGCGGTATGCGGGCCTCTCACTGTTGTGGCCTCTCCTGTTGCGGAGCACAGGCTCCGGACACGCAGGCTCAGCGGCCATGGCTCATGGGCCCAGCCGCTCCGCGGCACGTGGGATCTTCCCGGACCGGGGCACGAACCCGCGTCCCCTGCATCAGCAGGCGGACTCTCATCCACTGCGCCACCAGGGAAGCCCCTCCATTCTCTTTGTCCTGTTTCTTTTGTGTGCTGTGTCCACCAACCTCACCTTCCTGGAATTATTCACCAGGCATCTGCTCCTCCCCTAATTCCCCCAACACCAGCCCCCTGCAAGCCTGAGCTCGCTCTTCATGATGTGATCTCTTGAATGCCAGTCAGCTCTTACTTGACCCAAGACCTGGACCATTATATGCAAAGCTGCTGATCATTAATTTTTATAGATCCCTGAGTGTCTCCTCAGAAAAAGCTATGATGCAACTTTTGGTTTGACTGTGTGGTTTTTGTTGGTTTTTTTTTTTTGGCCGCATGGCATGCGGGATCTTAGCTCCCCAACAAGGATGGAACCCGTACCCCTGCAGTGGAAGCAAGGAGTCTTAACCACTGGACCGCCAGGGAAGTCCCTGACTGTGTTTTAAAGTCATAACAGTGTCAGCGCTCCTGCAATTATTGTGGTCTTGAAGCTTTCCATAAAAGTTACATGTACTAAAAGAATAAAAGAATCCTTACAGCTGGCAGAGGACATATAGGTTGGCTAGATGATATTCTTTCATAGCAATGGGGATTTATCTTTAGACAGAAATGGCTTCTCCAAAAGAACTTGAGATGGCTTATACTAAAGCAGCAGAGGTATTATAAAATAAAACAGTAACAACAGAAAGAAGATAAGGACTAAGGAATTAAAGTAGGAGGAGAATATATCACGGAAACCTAGGCTAAGGAAAGCTGATGCACTGAGCTTCCTGACAGCCAAAGCAAATACAGAAGTATAACAAGCTGGCTAATTAAAAAGTAAGCCAGGATCTGTTATCCGTCTTTAATGGAAATTTATTTTTCCTTTTGTCCAGTACCCCTCCTCCTCTTTCTGGAAAATGCTCTTCTCCCCACCCAGGTCCCACTCAACTATGTGGTTCAAGTAGGAGCTCTCACCTTTTTATAGACATCTCTCTTTCTCTCTGTCTCACACACACACACACACACACACACACACACTCACCTCTTTGTCCAACAGTAGACTCCTGAGCTAAATTGGGCTGATCATTGTGCCCCATGTTCCTGACAGTGATTGGTCTAGGACTGGGTAATTGAATGGAGCTGAGCCAATCAGTCTTTCCTGGGGACTTTCAAACTGAAGCTAGCCTCTCAGTTTATCCCTAAAACAAAAGCTGGGAGAATTGAGTCTCAGAGCTGCCAACAGGCAAATTCCCCATCATGAGGCAGAAGTGCAACCTGAGTAATCCTACCTGAGAGAGAAGCCAAATGGATGGGAAGAAATCTCCCTGACTGCATTCAGGGACTTTGTTCCTCTTCCTCCTGGGCTCTGCTACATTCCGGCCCTTCCTATGCTTTGGTTATGTGGCCAAATACCTTCCTCTTTTGCCTAAGCTGGTTTGACTTTGAGTTCCTATCCCTTGCAACCAAGAGAATGCTGACTCATACGGGAACATTGAGCAATGAGATGGATGGTGAGGTCCAAGGAGGTTTTACCAAAATCACAGATGTTCTGCATCTGGCCATCTCTTCTCAGGGACTGTTTGGCATTTACTATAGTAGAATTGAGTTCTGTAAAGGCATTTTCATAAAGAGACTGTTACATATCCATGTACTTGATGCAGGGATAAAGCTCAGAACTTAAGATGTAAATGATGAAAGTACTTCTCTGTTGTGTTTTAGTTGAATGCTACATGGAACATTATTCAAAACTGGAGAAGAGAGATATGGGAACATATGTATATGTATAACTGATTCACTTTGTTATAAAGCAGAAACTAACACACCATTGTAAAGCAATTATACTCCAATAAAGATGTAAAAAAAAAACTGGAGAATATTTTTTTCTGTTCTTGATTGAAAGAAGATCCATATGCTCTAGACACCAGGGTGGAGATGACAGAGCTTACATTTTATTGCAAATTCAAAGGACCTGATTGCACTTCTGCCCTAAGGCAGCAACCTCTGCCCAGCATCTTCCAATCCTAAGAAAGGTCTGCAGGAGTCACTTTGTAGGCACAGCACATCTGTGTCCAGATGGTCACATGAGTGACCTATTGAATCCACAACATTCTGAAGCATTTGGATGTTCTCACTGCTCCTTCTAATTTTTCCTATGGTGACCACACTTTATCATCCTTCCCTTTTCTAAAGTTGTGCAATGGCCTCCCAACTCTTTGAGGACTTCCTGCTCTGACCAGGATGCCACTTAGTGACAGAACCTGCAGGAGGAAGATCAAGTTTTTATTCATGTCAAACATTTACAGGGTGTGCTGAATGCCAGCTACTGCAGTGGTAGCTCACACTTTCAGCCTGATTCTAGTCCATATATGATGGATGATGCCATATACGCTCACAGGTATGCCCAGGGCTACCCACAATTTGGAGGGAGAGGAGGAAGGAAAGTGCAAGTAATTGTCCTCTTGTCTTCTAGGATCTCAGAATCCTTATCTCTGATGCATACGTGACAAGAGCAGTGGAATTCCCTAATACTCGTTTATCTCATATTACTTTAAGCCCTATTCTGCCTCTGATGCAGGCCTGTCACATAGTCGCTGCATATAATGGACCCTTGGCAATTTTTGGTTGCCCAGCATCTGAAACCTTCCTGAGGTGTGGCAAATCTCCCTCTGAATGAGATGTAGTTTGTGGCAGAAGCCACTTCCCTATCTAGAAGCTGCAAAGTCCGATGCTCACTTTCCAGCTTGTCACAGTTAATACCCTAACATGTGTAACTCAGACTTGACCAATCAGCTAAACCAACACCAGGCTATGAACTGGGAGCTGGTGGTGCAAAGGCAGGAACAGAGGAAAACCTGTTCTGGTAGAGGCAACAGAAGCAGCACAGCCTCCAGTTTCCCGAGACTGCAGTGGCAGCAGTGCCAGGGGCCACAGCCGTGCTAGCATTGGCCTCCAAGGTCCTGCAGCAGCAAGGGAGTCCTCCCCACAAGGGTTCTAGGTGGCTTTAGGTTGTGGTGCTGGCCACTGCCTGGCCTCCCTTGCTCCTGTCTGTTTTCTGAGTTTGGTACTCCAGCCTTCTGGAGGATTCTGTGAGTTACCTACCTACATCCCCTTCTCAAAAGAGCCAATTGATTTCTATTCCTTGGAACTAAGAAATATGACTTATTACCATGCATAAAATGTTGAGGTGAATAAATTTATGAGTGAATCTGTTTTATTATGTGTATTTCACAATAACTCACCAGGATAGGTAGACACAAATCATTAGCCTCACTGTATTGTTTTTCTGTTTGTTTGTTTGTTTTTTATATAAATTTATTTATTTATTTACTTATTTTTGTCTCTGTTGGGTCTTCATTGCTGCGCGCAGGCTCTCTCTAGTTGCAGCAAGCAGGGGCTACTCTTTGTTGCGGTTGTTACGGAGCTTGGGTTCTAGGTGTGTGGGCTCAGTAGTTGTGGCGCATGGGCTTAGCTGCAATGCAGCATGTGGGATCTTCCCGGACCAGGGCTCGAACCCGTGTCCCCTGCCTTGGCAGGTGGATTCTTAACCACTGCACCACCAAGGAAGCCCAGCCTCACTGTATTGTTGATAATGGTGCTGAGCCTCAGAGGAGCCAAACAATTCCTCCAACATTTGCACAGCCAAGAAAGGGCAGGGTCTGGACTCAAATTCCAGTGACAGAACTTTAAGATAGTGTTCTTTCCACTATATCAACAGCTATTGGTTCCAGCCCCAATGATGTCCCACAGGTTTTTGAGATCCTATACTTTGAAAGCATACTGTCTCTTCACCTCACACTCTGACCTGCCTCCTGATTTCTCACTTAGCCCTTTGACCCAGGCCAGTACCCTAAGGCATGCTGGGTCTTTGCTACCAGCATCTGTCCGCTCAGCCCCCAGACACAAACTGGGTGAGTGTTCCTACTATATCCTGCCTGTGCATGTGTGTGCAAGCACACAGAGGCAATAAGTTTTACATCTTCTCCTCATTTTCAGCTTATGTAGACCACACTAGTGCACGGCAAGGAAGGGGAGTTAATGGTCTTGCACAGGAAATGTCCTAACAGCCATATTTCTGCCCAGTGGAGAGGTCTGTTTTCAGTTTGGATCCCAGTAGGGAAACCTTCTTCCTAGCAAAGTGAATTCTCTGGAGGGTGAAATGGAGACAATGCTACCTACTTGTCATTATTAATTGCCAACATTGTGAAGATTAAATGAAGTGAAAAAGAATCCAACAAAGTTCCTGGCATGCAATGAATGCTAAAAAAAATGTTAGCCTTTCCACTTTCCAAGCTGTGAAAAGTACTTAATACAAGGTGTTTATTACTACATACTTTATAAAAACAAAATTTTGGAAGCAACCTATATTCACGATGAAAGATTTTCTTATTATGCTTCTGTTAAAAATGGTAGCTATATAAATAAATAAATAGTAGTTATAAAAACTATGGAGCACTATGGGGGAAAGGTTATAAGAAAAAAGGGTGCAAAGCAAGATGCAAATTATACATAAACTATGTTTACAAGTATATTAAAATATGCAGATGAAAAAAGGTAGAAGAACACCACCAAAATGAAAATTAACTCTATCAGCAAGTTCCATAATCCCTTACCCTAAAATCTTGCAGCTGGATGTGCTCTGGCATCCAGAATTGTTTGGCTATTACCATATCATGAATACCACATAGTACCTCCAGCACTCCTTAATCGAACACATTAGCACCTCAGCAGTGAATATATGAATAGTTGTCCTAAGTGAAATAATAAAGACTCTAAGTAGCCTCCTCTCGGTTCAGAAGAGGAGATGAGTGGGGTTCCAGTTGGATTTGGCCATCTAATAAATTACGAAAAACTTTTCCGTTTTCAGCACTTTGGGGATTTTGAAACTGCAGATAAGAGATTATAGACCTATATATAGTACTTAAATATTAACCACCATATTGGTTCTGCCAAAAGGACAATATTGAAGTGTAAAATACAGAACCCAGTGCCAATCAATGCCAAGTACGATCGTCAGTCCATTTGAGTTCATCAGCAGTACCCACTGTGGCAGTAGCAATCCTCAATGTTTTTGCCATTAGCCAGATTTTCAATCCAGACCCAGATGGCTGTAACTCATCCTTGTTTATTCTATCACCTGCACTTACTGGCTCCTTTCTAGATATCTTACGTCGTTATGGAGAAAATGCAAAGGATTACATATAAACAGAAATTATGAGTAGCTTCTTGCCCCCCTTTCTGTCATCCAGTAATTGGTTAATATAGAATAATTATTCATAGGTTGTGCCCACAATACCCTTCCCATTCCTGGCCGTGTGCTTGATTTTTGTAGCTAGTGGTTAAAGTCCCCTTATCATAGCTTCAGGGAACCAGACCCAGAGACTGAGGTACTGAGGTGCAAGGCAGGGACCAAGGAGCAGCAGCAAAGGAGCTTGCTGTTGACAGCCTCAGCCTGGAAGCTTATATATTCATGGAGGAAGAGCCAGTCATCACGTAGGACTGAGTAGCCTGGTGACCCCTCCCTACATCAGCACTACCCCCCCCCCCGCCAACCCTAGGAATCACAGCATGGTTGCCCTCATGGGTCAACATCAGAATCTGCCATATTCTGCAGTGAGTTGCTCCCCTGCAAATGGACAGAATCACTGGCTTAAATGGAGATCATTTGGGAAGTGGGGCCCTGTATGCAGGATGCACAAGCCCTTCTAATGACTTTGATCTGGGGACCTGTCCAGAGACAAAACACAAATGGCAGCTTTGGAGCAATCTTATAAAAGACACTAGTAATCTTATACACTTAAAAAAAATATTATTATAAGTATTAAATCTGTGCTTCCCTCGATTTTTCTAAGCTTTATTCCCCCTCACCCTTTTCTCAGCCTCAACTCTACGTGTTTTCCCAGATTCCTCATTCCATTGCAGGCTTTTAAATAGGCCCCCAAAGGGAACTACATTGTCTGAGTTACTAATATAGTTCCTATTTACAGCCACCGTGGTTACATATGCAGCTAGACAACAGCTGGGCAGCAGGTTCAGAGAAGCTGTATAGGGTAATGGAAGTGATAAGATAAAGAAGTGGTAGATCCTCTGATGCATTTGGACTACATGAAAGATCACTGTGGAGAGGCTGTGAGCAAAAGATACCCCGAAAACTAAGCAAATGGAAAAAAGAGTGAGTTATTAACTTCAGGAAAGACAAGAAGGTTTACAAGAAAGAAAATGTAATCATAAAACACAGTTTGGCTCAACAGGAAACAATGTTTTCATAGATATAATGTAAACTCTTAATCCAAATATATGAAAAATGTGATAACATTATATTGAGAGAGGATAGGGAAGGGAAGGGAGTTAGGTATAAGTGCTAAATCCTTATCAGACCTACTAGAAAATTAATAAATGATGTCTAACCCTGAGAAATGAAGAAAGAGCAGTATAAGAGTATTTTGTAGAAATATAAATATAATACCAGAAGAAGCAGAAACAGCTAAATTTTGAAAATGGTGGGCTCTAGTGACCAAGACTGAAGGGTAGAGGAAGTGAAGAGGATTTTTTGGTTTTCATTATAAGCCTTTAAATACTATTTGACTCTTTGTTAACTACTTGTACATAGTACTTTGATAAAAATTAATTTTGATTGAAAAAGATATAAATGAGGGGGCTTCCCTGGGGCGCAGTGGTTGAGAGTCCGCCTGCCGATGCAAGGGACACGGGTTCGTGCCCCAGTCCGGGAAGATCCCACGCGCCGCGGAGCAGCTGGGCCCATGAGCCATGGCTGCTGAGCCTGCGCGTCTGGAGCCTGTGCTCCGCAACGGGAGAGGCCACAACAGTGAGAGGCCCGCGTACCGCAAAAAAAAAAAGATATAAATAAAAGTTTGAAAGGCTATAAAATGAGAGTTTATAGAAATAGAACTGCAGATGACCCTTAAACATATGAAAAGATGTTTGACCTTATAAAAAAATAAGAGAAATACAAATTAAAACTAACCTGAGATACTGTTTCACATCTATCAGATTGGGAAAAACCCCAAAATTAGATGGCATCCTCTTTTGGCAAAGCCATAGGGATTGCAAAATTATTTAACCCCTATTAAGAAGAATCTGGCAATACCCATTAAAACAGCAGATACATTTCTCTTTGACGCAGCAAACCCTCTTCTAGAAATGCACCCCCAGACACTCCTGAATGCATATGAAATGACGTATAAGATTATTTATTATAACATTGTTTATAATAGCAAAAACTTCGAAACAATCCAAATGTCTATCAATAGAGGATTGGTTAAATAAACTATGGTTCACTTAGTGGAAAATATTTATGTTCTCAATGAATAAAGAAAAAAAAACCCTACATAATTTTACAACCAGCTTCAGGCCCTCCAGAGCACAGAGGGCTATGTCAGAAGCTTCTCAGACAGAGCAGACTCTCTGCCCTTTCAAAGTCTGAGCATAAGAGGAACTTGGCTACCAACCCTTTTCAAAATCTTAGAAACAAAGCAAGACAGGCGGTGAGGCAATGTCAGACTTAATGTCAGTCCTAGGTCCAAATCCCACTTGGGCACTGCGTTAACTGAGACACTCCAAGTTTTGGTTCCTCATCTGGAAATGGGGAGACAACTCCCCACCTCAGGAGGGTTGTCATGAGGATTAAGTGGGACAGTGTATGTGACACAGGCGGCACAGGGACTGGCCCACGATAAGTGTTCAACAACAGAAGTTATTTTTAATAGTAGTACCGGAAAAATGAATACTGTCTCCAGGACTGTGGTCATTATAGGAGGACAGTCACCTTGGAAATACCAAAATGAGAATCAAAAGAGAATGAAAGGAATTTCCCTTCATAACCACGCAATTTGGGAAGAGACTCTTCATCCACAGGCAGACACGTGCACTGCATGGCCGCCTCCAACTTCTCGTTGCCCGTTGCTGCCTCTGGGGCTGGCACACACTTTCCCTAAGCACCCTACATCAGCAGGGTTGGAAGGACCTGGGCCCAAACACCTTCTGTTTAGACTGAGAAACCCCAGGACTGGAGACAGCACTGATGTACTTAAGAGCACAGAGCCAGCGGTCCTGTTTCATAGCCAGGTCAAGCAGCTAATGAAATCGCTAATCGGGTATATATTTTATAATAGCAGTTTTCTAGTGACCCAAAACAAAAAGATTAAACCTGAAAGTGAGTGCTCAACACATCAGCTAAGTTGACTCTCATTCATTTCTGAAAGGGGTTGTGATCAATGTGAAATCATATGATCAATATTGGTAGAGTGAATAATGTGTTTATCTGTGTGAACACAGTGTTATGGCCGTGCCTACACTTTACCTTTTATATACTTCTTGTGGAATAAAGCCTCCAATCTAGGGGCAGTTTGTATTGCAATAAAAACAAAAATTTCTAGAATGTGCCCAATCCTTGCTCCAGCAATGACTAGATATGTAATGTTGGGTTTACATTTCCTCATCTGTAAAAGGGCATATCAGCCACCTTCATTATGCTACTGCAAAAATAAAATCAGATAACTGTCTGTCTGGCATATAGCAGGCCCTGCTTCCTACAAACCCGTATATCCTCTTGCCTCGTGTACATACGGTACCTAATCAGTCCCACAACAATCTGTCAACCTTGCTTTTTGAATTCCAAAGATTTTCTCCTAAGCATATCAAAAAATGAAAAAATAAAATACCTTCCATGATATTTACATAGGTAAATAGTTTTTAATTTCCTCAGCCAGAACAAAGAATTAAGAAGAATCTTATTAAGAAGAATTACAAGAGTATTTCTTTTTCAAGTTTTCCAAGTACCTTTTGCTTCCACATTTCCCTTGGGGACTGGTTCCCATCATGTCTACATCGATCTGGAGAACTCTGGATCCAGCGGAATTCACTGGGTTCCTGATTCTCCCACATTCCTACCCCCAAGCTTTTGCCCAATACACAGCTCTTAGCTGAACTAAGAAGAATGAGGCGAAGAATTTCAACAGAGATATATTGAGCATCTACAAGATGCTAGGCACTATGTGAGACCCTCTTCCCTCTCATATTTAATTATCACAATAATCCTGAGAGGTAAGCATTATTGTCCCCATCTTACAGATGACAAAACAGAAACTCAGAGCATTAAGTGATTTGCCTCAAGTCACAGGCTCAGGAAGGGGCAGAGTGGGATGGAACCCAGATCCCTTGAATTTGTTGTAACTAGTGGCCTCTCATTTCGAAAGCACCTTTGTAACTGCTTTCCCTTCCTACTCATTCACTGCACTTAAACAGAAGCCCCTAATTTTCAGCAGATCATTGGATAACTTTGAGTGGTCACGTTGTTTTCTCTACATCTATTGGTGAACAAAGACAGCATTATGTTTCCAACACACTAGTCAGATGGTGGGGGGAAAATCCCCATAACTTTGGTAATTTTCCACCCTCTGGAACAAAGACATATACACATTAATGTTCACCATAATGTATAAACATTACCCTTAAATGATGCAAGCTCTCTTAATATGACTTAAATTCTAAACTTTAAAGTTTAATAGCTTCCTTTTTGGAATCTTGAATAGACACACAAACAGAAATAAATATACAAACCGTAAATGCAACAGCCAACTAGTTACACTGGGCTCTCACATCAATGCACATTTCCCTGATGACCTGCACCCAATCTGACTCTGGTCTAGGCGTGCTGACCTGAAATAGTTGCTGGCCGCGGCAAGCACCACGCGGTGGCAGGAGAATTCCTGAATGTCCACACACAAGGTGACGTCTGTCAGAGAGTTTTCCACTCGGAGGGTCTCCAGGCCATTCTGCAGAATTAAGGAGAGTCCAGTGTCGTCAAATTTTACCTTATCCCCATTTAAGATTTCTACCAGGTCTCCCCTTTTCTGGGAGGGCTCATCTGTAGAAGGTGCCAGGGGCCCTTCCAAACTCTTCTCTACCACGTTGTCCATGGTCCAGGTGCCCCTTTGTCCTGCCATCAACATCCAGACTGAAGAAGTGCCCAAGTTTCAGGCAGGTCACATTGCAGAAGCTGAGCGGATTTCCTGTGCAGGGCCCTCCACTTATCACCAGCTGTCACACACACATAACAGGAAGTCTTGCACTTTCTCATCCTGTTACTACAAATGCCAGTAACTTCTATTCTTCTTCTTTCTGTAATCATCACAAGCTTAGAAATTACTTAGAAGGCTGTGTAGGAAGCCACTCCAGTGAAAAGGAGTGGCTTCTCAGAGTCTGCTGTTAGTGCTGTGTGGCTATTTCAGTCCACCTCCCCCACCCCCCTCACATCCGTGAGCAGGAAGCCTCTGGTTCTGGTTATTACATTCATACTTCTGGTGCTTCTGTATCCCAAGGTGTCAATGATGGGATGGGCAGGGGACATTCCAAACCCTCCTCCTCCTTCCTCCCAGGAGTCTGAGACCCCATGATGTGCCCCAGACCAGTCCCTTGGGAACCTTGGAAAACCCACTTAGCTTTGGCATTCTCATTTCTATCAGCTCTGCATGTCATCTGTCTTTGTCTTCCTCCCTGCTCAGGGGAAAACAATGTCATGGCAAATATTAATGTTCCCCTTCCCCCCAAAATGTCTATTGTTTTAGATATGCCTCTGGGGGCAGAGAAGAAATGGTCTCCAGAAACTCCACCCCCAGGGTCTTCTCTCTTAGAAGACCAATCAGGGTAGGTCGACACCAGATGGCCCTAGGAAGCCTCAAATTGGCCTGACCTCACCCAGCATCTATTGGTCATGCATCTAGTAGTGGATCATGAAGTATTTTCATTGCCTCTGTAGGTCTCCATTAAATAGAAATAACTGTCTTTTATTAAACTCCTGCTATATCCTAGGAAATGTATAGGAGTTAAGGTATTTTTAAGCTTATAACAACCCAGTGGCACTAACATAACTTTCCTCATTTTATAGCTAAGGAAACTGATCAGCAGGAGCCCAACTGCCTGTCCTCGCCAGTGGTGACCGAAGCCTCTCCCAGAGTCCCAGTTCTGCCTCAGCTCTTCTTCTCTTCTACGCATGGATACTTACTCCTAAAATTGGGGCCTTTGATATTCTCCCAACACTTGTTCTTCATCCAGAGCTCTGTCAGTCAAGATGCTTTTGGCTTCTGGGAATTCCCTGGTGGTCCAGTGCTTAGGACTCTGCACTTCCACTGCTGGGGGCACAAGTTCAATCCTTGGTTGGGGAACTAAGATCTCACAAGCTGCGCGTGCATCCAAAACAAAGATGCGTTTGGCTTCAATGACAGAATATCCCATCAAAAGTGGTTTAAACAATAAGAGTCACATATTGTAAGAAGCTAGCGGTGTGGAGTCCCAGGTTGATCCAGAAGCTCAGTGATGTCATCAAGGACAGAAGATTTTCCCATCTTTCACTCTGTCACCCTTGGTGTGATAAAGATGTACCCTCATGGTCACATAATAGCTGGCACAGTACCAAACACCATGTCTTCACAGAACCCTGGTCCAAAATCGGGATGAAAAGGGCAGGCCTCTTCTCCTCCATCTCTCTCTTTTTATCAGAGAGAAAATTATTTCCTAAAATCCCCATCACACTTTTCCTAGGTCACTTGGCCACCTCAGACCAAACACCAGGAAATATAAATTGAGTACCACAATTGCCTTGCACCAAACACGATTCATGCACTGGGACTAGTCCACCTCCCCCAAGATCAAGGAATAGCCATCTGAGAGCTGAACACAATCAGGACCTGTTAACACAGAAGAGGGTGGTGGGCTGGTGTACAGTTAGCCCCCTGTGCTTGCCACAAGGACACGCACAACCCGAACTCCTCCTGCAGGCCTGGGCAGGGAAGAGCTCAGAACTGCACCTCCGTGACTCTAACTATGCTCTCTAGTACAGCTGAGGACAACACATGAACCGATGCCTCTCATGGCATTTTGTCCTCTAGAACCTCTCAGATTATAAACAACATTGGCCATAATCCAACTCCATCCAACCACCCCCAAAACACCAAAATTAAGAATATAACTCAATTCTTCATTCATGGTAGATCCTATTCACCAAGTTCTCTCATAGTGTTCCATATATTTACCTTGCAAGCCCACCCACCCCATCCCCTGACATAAGCCGATAACTGCTGTCTTCCCCCCAAACCCTCCATTTTCCTAGTAAGCAAGCACACACAGAGCTGTACCATGAGTGTGATAAGATCTATGATTACATTTTAGCAGAAACGTTAAAAAACACAATCAGTGCATCTATGTCAACCTGGATATGTTCTGAGATTCAGCATGAACTTGTAAATATTCTCTACAGATACAAGCAAAATAAATCTGTTCTGTGGAAGCTTTATTTTCCTACCACGCAGAAAAATATACAAAGCACTGGCAAAAGCTTTACTACTGAGAAAACTATCTAATTATATCTTACTAAGCTAGTTGGCTCTATGATGTTTGTAAGGAACAGATTCTGTCCCCATACAAATGGGTAGCTGTACTCAAGGAAGATCTCTATTCCTAAGGCCAGGGATTGCCCCTTCTGACCCCAGTCAACCATCTTCCCTAACACAAATTATGCTGATAGAAACAAGTCTTGAAGAATACTTTTTTTTTTAAATTAATTTTATTTTTGGCCGCTTTGGGTCTTTGTTGCATGCAGGCTTTCTCTAGTTGTGGCGAGCGGGGGCTACTCTTCCTCGTGGTGCGCGGGCTTCTCATTACAGTGGCTTCTCGTTGCGGAGCACAGGCTCTAGGTGTGCAGGTTTCAGTAGCTGTGGCACATGGGCTTCAGTAGTTGTGGCTCGCCGGCTCTAGAACACAGTAGTTGTGGCACATGGGCTTAGTTGCTCTGCGGCATGTGAGAGCTTCCCAGCCAAGGGCTCAAACCCGTGTCCCCCGCATCGGCAGGCAGATCCTTAACCACTGCGCAACCAGGGAAGCCCTATGTGCCACTTTCTATATCTATGCTTTGTTTGACAATAAAAAAGTTAACAATAATAATAGTAACATAGTCACCATTTATTGAACACCTACCAGAAGCAAGGGCTTTGCCAACCATTATCTCTTTTAATGCTTACAGTAGTCCTCTGAAGTAGGTATTGTTGTTCCTCATCTTAAGCATGTGAAAACTGAGGCTAATAGAGGATTAATGGCTTTTTAAGAGCATACAGCTCCAGGGACTTCCCTCGTGGCGCAGTGGTTAAGAATCCGCCTGCCAGTGCGGGGGACACGGGTTCGAACCCTGGTCCGGGAAGATCCCATATGCCGCAGAGCAATTAAGCCCATGTGCCACAACTACTGAGCCTGTGCTCTAGAGCCCACGAGCCACAACTACTGAGCCTGAGTGCCACAATTACTGAAGCCTGCGCACCTAGAGCCTGTGCTCTGTAACAAGAGAAGCCGCCCAATAAGAAGCCCGTGAACCGCAAGGAAGAGTAGCCCCCGCTTGCCGCAACTATAGAAAAGCCCACACGCAGAGACAAAGACCCAAGGCAGCCAAAAATAAAAATAAATTAATAAAGTTTAAAAAAGTTATTAAAAAAAAAAAAAGAGCATACAGCTCCTATCTCATCTTTCCTTCCCACTCACTCAGCCCCTTGACCCAAAGAGATGAAGTTAAGATTCCAATTGCATTTGCTCACTTCGAAGCCTGGGTTCTTAACCATTATGATGTATTCTGTCACTATGATTTTATAACTAAATATTTTGTCTCTAAACATGCTTAGAGTTTTCTTGTCTTTTAGTTGTATTTATTCCCTTTGCCTAGACTGTCTTTCCCCTTTTCTGCCTGAGGAAATACAACACATTCAGATTAGAAAACTATACATAGATTTAGCATCACTTTTGTAAATTCAAACCAAAACCATATGTACATCCTAGGACAGAGTTCCCCAGTCATGGCACTACTAACATTTTGGACTGGATAATTCTTTGTTGGGGAAGAGGGAGCTGTCCTGTACTTTGTAGAATGTTTAGCAGCATCCCTAGCCACTATCCACTGGATGCAAGTAGTATCCTTCCTCAGTGGTGAAAGTCAAAAAATGTCTGTATACACTGCCAAGTGTCCCCCCAAGTGGCAAAATCACCCTGGCTGAGACCCACTGTCCTAGATATATACCTATCAAAAATTTTAAATGAGGTTATATCTTGGTGGTAAGATTGGTAATGCTTCTTATATCCTTTTTGCTTTATATGTATATTTGAAATCTACTTCAATTGTTTCTGGTTGAGGGGGATAGTGTTACTTTCTTTTTTTCTCATTACAGAAGTAAGGATGTTCACCGAAGATTTACGAGCTACAAAGAGTCCAGAATATCATTTCCCAGAAATACCTACAATGTTTTTTGTTTTTTTTTTTAACATCTTTATTGGGGTATAATTGCTTTACAATGGTATGTTAGTTTCTGCTTTACAACAAAATGAATCAGCTATATATATACATATGTTCCCATATCTCTTCCCTTTTGCGTCTCCCTCCCTCCCACCCTCCCTATCCCACCCCTCCAGGTGGTCACAAAGCACCGAGCTGATCTCCCTGTGCTATGCGGCTGCTTCCCACTAGCTATCTATTTCACGTTTGGTACTGTATATATGTCCATGCCTCTCTCTCGCTTTGTCACGCCTTACCCTTCCCCCTCCCCATATCCTCAAGTCCATTCTCTAGTAGGTCTGTGTCTTTATTCCTATTTTACCCCTAGGCTCTTCATGACATTTTCTTTTTTCTTAAATTCCATATATATGTGTTAGCATACGGTATTTGTCTCTCTTTCTGACTTACTTCACTCTGTATGACAGACTCTAGGTCTATCCACCTCATTACAAATAGCTCAATTTCGTTTCTCTTTACGCCTCAGTAATATTCCATTGTATATATCTGCCACATCTTATTTATCCATTCATCCAATGATGGACACTTAGGTTGTTTCCATCTCCAGGCTATTGTAAATAGAGTTGCAATGAACATTTTGGTACATGACTCTTCGAATTATAGTTTTCTCAGGGTATATGCTCAGTAGTGGGATTGCTGGGTCATATGGTAGTTCTATTTGTAGTTTCTTAAGGAACCTCCATACTGTTCTCCACAGTGGCTGTATCAATTTACATTCCCACCAACAGTGCAAGAGGATTCCCTTTTCTCCACACCCTCTCCAGCATTTATTGTTTCTAGATTTTTTGATGATGGCCATTCTGACTGGTGTGAGATGATATCTCATTGTAGCTTTGATTTGCATTTCTCTAATGATTAGTGATGTCGAGCATCCTTTCATGTGTTTGTTGGCAGTCTGTATATCTTGTTTAGAGAAACGTCTATTTAGGTTTTCTTCCCATTTCTGGATTGGATTGTTTGTTTTTTTGTTATTAAGCTGCATGAGCTGCTTATAAATTTTGGAGATTAATCCTTTGTCAGTTGCTTCATTTGCAAATATTTTCTCCCATTCTGAGGGTTGTCTTTTGGTCTCGTTTATGGTTTCCTTTGCTGTGCAAAAGCTTTGAAGTTTCATTAGGTCCCATTTGTTTATTTTTGTTTTTATTTCCATTTCTCTAGAGGTGGGTCAAAAAGGATCTTGCTGTGATTTATGTCATAGAGTGTTCTGCCTATGTTTTCCTCTAAGAGTTTGATAGTTTCTGGCCTTACATTTAGGTCTTTAATCCATTTTGAGCTTATTTTTGTATATGGTGTTAGGGAGTGATCTAAGCTCATACTTTTACATGTACCTGTCCAACTTTCCCAGCACCACTTATTGAAGAGGCTGTCCTTTCTCCACTGTACATTCCTGCCTCCTTTATCAAAGATAAGTTGACCATATGTGCGTGGGTTTATCCCTGGGCTTTCTATCCTGTTCCATTGATCTATCTTTCTGTTTTTGTGCCAGTACCATACTGTCTTGATTACTGCAGCTTTGAAGTATAGTCTGAAGTCAGCGAGCCTGATTCCTCCAGCTCCGTTTTTCATTCTCAAGATTGCTTTGGCTATTCGGGGTCTTTTGTGTCTCCATACAAATTGTGAAATTTTTTGTTCTACTTCTGTGAAAAATGCCAGTGGTAGTTTGATGGGGATTGCATTGAATCTGTAGATTGCTTTGGGTAGTAGAGTCATTTTCACAATGTTGATTCTTCCAATCCAAGAACATGGTATATCTCTCCATCTGTTTGTATCATCTTTAATTTCTTTCATCAGTGTCTTATAATTTTCTGCATACAGGTCTTTTGTCTCCTTAGGTAGGTTTATTCCTAGATATTTTATTCTTTTTGTTGCAATGGTAAATGGGAGTGTTTTCTTGATTTCACTTTCAGATTTTTCATCATTAGTGTATAGGAATGCTAGAGATTTCTGTGCATTAATTTTGTATCCTGCTACTTTACCAAATTCATTGATTAGCTCTAGTAGTTTTTTGGTAGCATCTTTAGGATTCTCTATGTATAGTATCATGTCATCTGCAAATAGTGACAGCTTTACTTCTTTTCCAATTTGGATTCCTTTTATTTCCTTTTCTTCTCTGATTGCTGTGGCTAAAACTTCCAAAACTATGTTGAATAAGAGTGGTGAGAGTGGGCAACCTTGTCTTGTTCCTGATCTTAGTGGAAATGCTTTCAGTTTTTCACCATTGAGGACGATGTTGGCTGTGGGTTTGTCATATATGGCCTTTATTATGTTGAGGAAAGTTCCCTCTATGCCTACTTTCTGCAGGGTTTTTATCATAAATGGGTGTTGAATTTTGTCAAAAGCTTTCTCTGCATCTATTGAGATGATCATATGGTTTTTCTCCTTCAGTTTGTTAATATGGTGTATCACGTTGATTGATTTGCGTATATTGAAGAATCCTTGCATTCCTGGAATAAACCCCACTTGATCATGGTGTATGATCCTTTTAATGTGCTGTTGGATTCTGTTTGCTAGTATTTTGTTGAGGATTTTTGCATCTTTGTTCATCAGTGATATTGGCCTGTAGTTTTCTTTCTTTGTGACATCCTTGTCTGGTTTTGGTATCAGGGTGATGGTGGCCTCATAGAATGAGTTTGGGAGTGTTCCTCCCTCTGCTATATTTTGGAAGAGTTTGAGAAGGATAGGTGTTAGCTCTTCTCTAAATGTTTAATAGAATTTGCCTGTGAAGCCATCTGGTCCTGGGCTTTTGTTTGTTGGAAGATTTTTAATCACAGTTTCAATTTCAGTGCTTGTGATTGGTCTGTTCATATTTTCTATTTCTTCCTGATTCAGTCTTGGCAGGTTGTGCCTTTCTAAGAATTTGTCCATTTCTTCCAGGTTGTCCATTTTATTGGCATAGAGTTGCTTGTAGTAATCTCTCATGATCTTTTGTATTTCTGCAGTGTCAGTTGTTACTTCTCCTTTTTCATTTCTAATTCTATTGATTTGAGTCTTCTCCCTTTTTTTCTTGATGAGTCTGGCTAATGGTTTATCAATTTTGTTTATCTTCTCAAAGAACCAGCTTTTAGTTTTATTGATCTTTGCTATCGTTTCCTTCATTTCTTTTTCATTTATTTCTGATCTGATTTTTATGATTTCTTTCCTTCTGCTAACTTTGGGGGTTTTTTTTGTTCTTTCTCTAATTGCTTTAGGTGCAACGTTAGGTTCTTTATTCGAGATTTTTCTTGTTTCTTAAGGTAGGATTGTATTGCTATAAACTTCCCTCTTAGAAGTGCTTTTGCTGCATCCCATAGATTTTGGGTCGTCGTGTCTCCATTGTCATTTGTTTCTAGGTATTTTTTTATTTCCTCTTTGATTTCTTCAGTGATCACTTAGTTATTAAGTACTATATTGTTTAGCCTCCATGTGTTTGTATTTTTTACAGATCTTTTCCTGTAATTGGTATCTAGTCTCATAGCGTTGTGGTCGGAAAAGATACTTGATACAATTTCAATTTTCTTAAATTTACCAAGGCTTGATTTGTGACGCAAGATATGATCTATCCTGGAGAACGTTCCATGAGCACTAGAGAAAAATGTGTATTCTGTTGTTTTTGGATGGAATGTCCTATAAATATCAATTAAGTCCATTTTGTTTAATGTATCATTTAAAGCTTGTGTTTCCTTATTTATTTTCATTTTGAATGATCTGTCCATTGGTGAAAGTGGGGTGTTAAAGTCCCCTACTATGAAAGTGTTACTGTCGACTTCCCCTTTTATGGCTGTTTGTTAGTATTTGCCTTATGTATTGAGGTGCTCCTATGTTGGGTACATAAATATTTACAATTGTTATATCTTCTTCTTGGATTGATCCCTTGATCATTATGTGGTGTCCTTCTTTGTCTCTTCTAATAGTCTTTATTTTAAAGTCTATTTTGTCTGATATGAGAATTGCTACTCCAGCTTTCTTTCGGTTTCCATTTGCATGAAATATCTTTTTTCGTCCCCTTACTTTCAGTCTGTATGTGTCTCTAGGTCTGAAGTGGGTCTCTTGTAGACAGCAAATATATGGGTTTTGTTTTTGTATCCATTCAGCCAATCTGTGTCTTTTGGTGGGAGCATTTAGTCCATTTACATTTAAGGTAATTATTGATATGTATGTTCCTATTCCCATTTTCTTAATTGTTTTTGGTTTGTTATTGTAGGTCTTTTCCTTCTCTTGTGTTTCTTGCCTAGAGAAGTTCCTTTAGCAGTTGTTGTAGAGCTGGTTTGGTGGTGCTGAACTCTCTCAGCTTTTGCTTGTCTGTAAAGGTTCTAATTTCTCCATCAAATCTGAATGAGATCCTTGCTGGGTAGAGTAATCTTGGTTGCAGGTTTTTCTCCTTCATCACTTTAAATATGTCCTGCCACTCCCTTCTGGCTTGCAGAGTTTCTGCTGAAAGATCAGCTGTTAACCTTATGGGGATTCCCTTGTGTGTTATTTGTTGTTTTTCTCTTGCTGCTTTTAATATGTTTTCTTTGTATTTAATTTTTGATAGTTTGATTAATATGTGTCTTGGTGTGTTTTTCCTTGGATTTATCCTGTATGGGACTCTCTGTGCTTCCTGGACTTGATTAACTATTTCCTTTCCCATATTAGGGAAGTTTTCAACTATAATCTCTTCAAATATTTTCTCAGTCCCTTTCCTTTTCTCTTCCTCTTCTGAAACCCCTATAATTCGAATGTTGGTGCGTTTAATGTTGTCCCAGAGGTCTCTGAGACTGTCCTCAGTTCTTTTCATTCTTTTTTCTTTATTCTGCTCTGCAGTAGTTATTTCCACTATTTTATCTTCCAGGTCACTTATCTGGTCTTCTGCCTCAGTTATTCTGCTATTGATCCCATCTAGAGTATTTTTAATTTCATTTATTGTTGTTCATCAGTTTGTTTCATCTTTAGTTCTTCTAGGTCCTTGTTAAATGTTTCTTGCATTTTGTCTATTCTATTTCCATGATTTTGGATCATCTTTACTATCATTATTCTGAATTCTTTTTCAGGTAGACTGCCTATTTCCTCTTCATTTGTTAGGTCTGGTGGGTTTTTATCTTGCTCCTTCATCTGCTGTGTGTTTTTCTGTCTTCTCATTTTGCTTATCTTACTGTGTTTAGGGTCTCCTTTTTGCAGGCTGCGGGTTCGTAGTTCCCGTTGTTTTTTTTTTAAATTAATTAATTTATTTATGGCTGTGTTGGGTCTTTGCTTTTGTGCGAGGGCTTTCTCTAGTTGTGGCAAGTGGGGGCCACTCTTAATCGCGGTGCGCAGGCCTCTCACTATCACTGCCTCTCTCGTTCTCTGCAGAGCACAGGCTTCAGACGCGCAGGCTCAGTACTTGTGGCTCACGGGCCCAGTTGTTCCGCGGCACGTGGGATCTTCCCAGACCAGGGCTCAAACCCGTGTCCCCTGCATTGGCAGGCAGACTCTCAACCACTGTGCCACCAGGGAAACCCGTTCCTGTTGTTTTTGGTGTCTGTCCCCAGTGGCTAAGGTTGGTTCAGTGGGTTGTGTAGGCTTTTTGGTGGAGGGGACCAGTTCCTGTGTTCTGGTGGATGAGGCTGGATCTTGTCTTTCTGGTGGGAAGGTCCATGTCTGGTGGTGTGTTTTGGGGTGTCTGTGGCCTTATTATGATTTTGGGCAGCCTCTCTGCTAATGGTTGGGGTTGTGTTCCTGTCTTGCTAGTTGTTTGGCATAGGATGTCCAGCACTGTAGCTTGCTGGTCATTGAGTGAAGCTGGGTGCTGGTGTTGAGATGGCGATCTCTGGGAGATTTTCGCCGTTTGATATTATGTGGAGCTGGGAGGTCTCTTGTGGACCAGTGTCCTGAGGTTGGCTTCTCCCAGCACTAACTCCTGGCTGCAGCACCAAGAGCCTTTCATCCACACGGCTCAGAAGAAAAGGGAGAAAAAGTAGAAAGAAAGAATTAGTAGAAGAAGAAAGAAAAGAAAGAAAGAAGGGTGGGAGGAAGGAAGGAAGGAGGGAAGGAAGGAAAATAAGAAAGAAAGAAGATAAAGTAAAATAAAATAAAGTTAACATAAAATATAATAAAGTTATTAAAATAAAAATATAATTATTAAGAGAAAAAAACAAAAAAACGGACGGATAGAACCCTGGGACAAATGGTGGAAGCAAAGCTATACAGACAAAATCTCACACAGAAGCATACACATACACACTCACAAAAAGAGGAAAAGGGGAAAAAAATAATAAACCTTGCTCTCAAAGTCCACCTCCTTAATTTGGGATGATTCATTGTCTATTCATGTATTCCACAGATGCAGGGTACATCAAGTTGATTGTGGAGCTTTAATCCGCTGCTTCTGAGGCTGCTGGGAGAGATTTCCCTTTCTCTTCTTTGTTCTCACAGCTCCCAGGGGCTCAGCTTTGAATTTGGCCCCGCCTCTGTGTGTAGGTCGCCTGAGGGCATCTGTTCTTCGCTCAGACAGGACGGGGTTAAAGGAGCCGCTGATTCGGGGGCTCTGGCTCACTCAGGCCGGGGGTAGGGAGGGGCATGGACTGCGGGGCGAGCCTGCGGCGGCAGAGGCCGGCGTGACGTTGCACCAGCCTGAAGCGCGCCGTGCGTTCTCCCGGGGGATTTGTCCCCGGATCACGGGACCCTGGCAGTGGCGGGCTGCACAGGCTCCCCGGAAGGGGGGGTGTGTGTGGATAGTGACCTGTGCTCGCACACAGGCTTCTTGGTGGCGGCAGCAGCAGCCTTAGCGTCTCATGCCTGTCTCTGGGGTCCGCGCTTTTAGCCGCGGTTCGCGCCCGTCTCTGGAGCTCCTTTAAGCAGCGTTCTCAATCCCCTCTCCTTGCGCACCAGGAAACAAAGAGGGAAGAAAAAGTCCCTTGCCTCTTCGGCAGGTCCAGACTTTTCCCCGGACTCCCTCCGGGCCAGCCACGGCACACTAACCCCCTGCAGGCTGTGTTCACGCCGCCAACCCCGCTCCCTGCGCTCCTACTGAAGCCCGAGTCTCAGCTCGCAGCCCCGCCCGCCCTGGCAGGTAAGCAGACAAGCCTCTCGGGCTAGTGAGTGCCCGTCAGCACCGATCCTCTGTGCGGGAATCTCGCCGCTTTGCCCCCCGCACCCCTGTGGCTGCGCTCTCCTCCGCGGCTCCGAAGCTTTCCCCCTCCGCCACCCGCAGTCTCCACCCGCGAAGGGGCTTCCTAGTGTGTGGTCACTTTTCCTTCTTCACAGCTCCCTCCCGCTGGTGCAGGACCCGTCCCTATCCTTTTGTCTCTGTTTATTCTTTTTTCTTTTGCCCTACCCAGGTACATGAGGGGTTTCTTGCCTTTTGGGAGGTCTGAGGTCTTCTGCCAGCGTTCAGTAGGTGTTCTCTAGGAGTTGTTCCACGTGTAGATGTATTTCTGTGGGGAGGAAGGTGATCTCCGCGTCTTACTCTTCCGCCATCTTCCCGGAAGTCTCCTTGGTTTTTTGTGTGTGTGTGTGTGTGGTACGCGGGCCTCTCACCGCTGCGGCCTCTCGAGTTGCGGAGCACAGGCTCCGGACGCGCAGGCTCAGCGGCCATGGCTCACAGGACCAGCCGCTCCGCGGCACGTGGGATCCTCCCGGACGATGCATGAACCCATGTCCCCTGCATCGGCAGGCGGACCCCCAACCACTGCGCCACCAGGGAAGCCCAATGTTGGGTTTAAAAAAAAAAAATTATAGCCATCTTCATTGAAACTATCTCCATGAAGCCTTCTCTGATAGGTTCGGCTATATATTCTCTCTCATTTTCCTATATTTTTATTTCTCCTAAGACATGATTAAATATTTCTTGAGGATGAGGATCTGAGATCGTTTTCTAGATTATAAAATCCTTGAGAGCTGGGACGTGTCTTCTGTTTGTAGGGTGACCAACTATCCTGGTTTGCCTGGACTGAGGGATATCTCAGGATACCAGACTTTCTAGGCTAAAACTGGGACAGTCCTGAGAAAACTGAATTTGGGGACTTCCCTGGTGGCACAGTGGTTAAGAATCTCTTGCCAATGCAGGGGACACGGGTTCGAGCTCTGGTCCGGCAAGATCCCACATGCTGCAGAGCAACTAAGTCCGTGAGCCACAACTACTGAGTCCGTGTGCCACAGCTACTGAAGCCCACGTGCCTAGAGCCCGTGCTCCGCAACAAGAGAAGCCACCACAATGAGAAGCCCACGCACCGCAACGAAGAGTAGCCTCTGCTCACCGCAACTAGAGAAAGCCTGCACACAGCAAAGAAGACCCAATGCAGCCAAAAAAAAGAAAAAGTAAAACAAAGCCTCCACATTAAAAACAAAACAAAACAGGGCTTCCCTGGTGGCGCAGTGGTTGAGAGTCCACCTGCCGATGCAGGGGACGCGGGTTCGTGCCCCGGTCCGGGAAGATCCCACATGCCGCGGAGCGGCTGGGCCTGTGAGCCATGGCTGCTGAGCCTGCAGGTCCAGAGCCTGTGCTCCGCAACGGGAGAGGCCACAACAGTGAGAGGCCCGCGTAGCGCAAAAAACAAACAAACAAAAAAAACAAAACTCAATTTGGTCATCCTATTTCTATTCCCCCTCTAGCATGCCAAACACCTTGCCTATTATAGGCATTCAATAACATTTTCCCAATTAATGTTGGAAGAGAGAAAATAGTAATGTTTTCCTTTGATGGACGTGAAAGTGGTCCCGTCTTAGTTTCTTGAGGAGCCTCAGTACTGTCTTCCATAGTGGCTGCACCAATTTGTATTCTCACGACAGTGTACTAAGTTTCCCTTTTCTCCAAGTCCTCACCAACGTGGTGGTGAGGTCTTTTTGATGACAGCCATTCTGACAGGTATGAGGTAATATCTCATTTTGGTTTTGATTTGCATTTTTCTGATGATTAGCGATGTTGAGCATGTGTTTGTTGGCCATCTGTATATCTTCTTTGGAAAAATGTCTATTTAGGTCTTCTGCACATTTTTTAACTGGGTTTTTTGTTTTTCTGACATTGAGTTTTATGAGCTGCCTATATATTTTGGATATTAACCTCTTATATGTCATATCATTTGCAAATACTTTCTCCCACTCAGTAGGTTGTCTTTTAGTTTGGGCAATGGTTTCATTTGCTGTGCAAAAGCTTTTAAGTTTAATTAAGTCCCATTTCTTTATTTCTATTTCCTTCTTAAAAATAACTTTTGTTAGGTGTTTTTCTGACTATAAAACAAAAATAAATCACCTTGTTGGAAACTTGGAAAATTTAGAAAAAAAAAAGTTAAAATTTGGTGCCCTGGAATAGACTCATATTGATTCGAGAGATTGAACTGCACGCATTTCTTCCCAGCTTCAAGCTCAAAGACATCATATTGGTTGAAACTGGCCGTGACAGGAGTATTTACACAACAGAATGATAAATGCTATGAATCAGGGCTTTTTTTTTAACCAGCACACAACTGATATACCGTCTTCCCCATTACACAACTTAGGTCTCGAGGCCACCTTGAGACCGTAACACCCTCCAACCCCACTTAAGGCTGCACTATCGGATTGCAGGGGCGTTCTGCCTAAATCCCCCTTTTCTCAAAGTAACTGGATTGAGCCTCTGCTCCTTACATCTAAACAGGCTTCACTAGAACAGAGACAGAGCAGTATCAGGACGCTCTTCCAGCTGACGCATACCCTGGTCAGCACACCGCCCCTCCTCCTCGGACATTGTTGTCGTCCCCACCTCCAAGTACTTGACATGGCAGCCACATCTACAGCCCAGCTTGGCACCTCCAAGCTTCTACACCTGCCCTGAAGGCAAATGCAGTTTTCCTGTAAAGGGAATTTCTCAATAGACACTGATTTTTGAGCCACTTAGCCCATGTAACCTCTCACTCCTTATCCTATTATGACTTCATGTCACAGTTTGCTACTTAGCTAAGCTTGCTCAAGCTATTAAGGGGTTCTATTTTTCTCTTTTTTGGCTGAAACTTCCAACTTCCAGTAATTTGCCAAAATGACCAACACAAAGGGAAAGAAGAGAGGCACCCACTATGAGTTCTCTAAGGCTTTTAGAAAACATGGAATAGTTCCTTCAGCCACATCCATGTGAATTTACAACAAAGGTGATATTGTAGATGTCATGTTCAAAAAGGAATTCCCCACAAATGTTCCCAGGGCAAAACTGGGAGAGTCTAGTGTTACCCAGCATCCTGTTGGCATTGCTGGAAACAAAGAAGTTAAGGGCAAGAGAAGTAATGTACACACTGAGCATATTCAGTCCTCTAAGAGCTGAGATAGCTTCCTGAAATGTGTGAAGGAAAACGATCAGAAAAAAGAAGGAAGCCAAGAGAAATGTTCTTGGTTTCAATTGAAGTGCCAGCCTGCTCCTCCGACAGAAGCACATTTTGTGAGAACCAGTGCAAAGGAGCCTGAGCTGCTGGAACCCATTCCCTATAATTCATAGAGTAATACATGTAAAAAAAAAAAAAAAAAAAAAAAAAAAAGACCTCTGGGCTGTGAAAAAAAAGTTATTAAGGGCTTTGGTGGCAGCCCTCAGGTTTGGAATTCATGGAAGAACACTGGCAGTGGGAAGAAAGAGGGTGCAAGGCAAGACTCCAGTCCTGGAACAACAGCAATACCAACCACGGCACTCAGAGGACAGAGGACTAGAGATGGACATAAAGTCAAAGCAAGGTCAGCTGGTTACAGCTTATGGAAAGGATTTTAAGAAACAGATCAATGTCTCCGTTTCTTTATCTGTAAATCGTAGATATCCACCTTGATGTGTTATGAAGAGGGGGAAATGAGTTAATACATGTGAAGCCTTTAGCACAATGCCTGGCATATAGTAAGCACTATGTAAGCATTAACTATTACTATTTAAACATTTCTGTAGAAAAGAAATTGTGTGCATTTCATTCTAAATCTGGCTTCTGGCTCCAGACCAAAAAACTCCTTCAGTACAATAGCCTTTGTTAGTATCCACAGGCTGTTTATTGTCCCCATGTTATCTTGGATCATTTCCACATAGTACAGAGGGGCCAATAGACCACCATCTCCCCGGGGAAAAAAACATTCCCATCACTCCACCCTGTGCGTCAGAAATATTATTCTACCTAGAGTCACAATTTATAGAAGTATTTATCCATCTGAGAAATTCTTCCCAGAAGTAACCTGGATTAAAGAGGTAATTTGAAACTACATTATCCCATATCTCTCTCTCTCTCTATATATATATCTCACATTATATGTATTATATTTATTTATAATATGAAAGTATATTATTTTCAAAGAATATATTCAAAGATATAATGTATTGTGTATATTCATTATAAACATTAATATGTTATAGATGATACTATTACAATGAAGAGATGTAATAGTACCTCTTACTAGTTGAGATGCTACTGGGTCAAGTGTTCTGTGTGTTTTATCTCATCTTATTTCCTTATATCCTGAGAATTTGATAAAATAGGTTGCTTTCCTCTTTTTACAGCTGAGGAAACCAAGGCTCAAAACTGAAGTTGGGTGTTTTGTTCCAGGTCACACAGGCTGTACTAGGTAAGTCAGTAATAGCGTCTGATTTGTCCATGCCCTATTCTAATGGAAAATTCCCAGCCCACCTCCTCTGTTGCCCAGGAAGCCATTTTTGGTACTACATGACTCCACTGCTTCCCCTTGTTACTAACTAGAGTGGATGCCCCCATCCAAAGACAGCCAAGTGTATATAGAGATTAGTTCAAGGACATATACAACTGACTCAACAAGATCAGATGGGACAGCAAGAGTCTCTCTATTTTGAAATAAGAAACACAGAGTTTGCCATTTGAGAGCAGAAAGAGGTGGCAAAAAGATGTATCAAGAGATGCCACAGATAGAGTCAGAACCGTGCCAAGTTAAAGCCATTTGCAAGCCAAACTTCTGAAAAGCAAAAACTGTAAGTAATCAGAGGGACTTGGAAGGTTAAAGAGGAGACTGAAGCTGACATGTAGAGAGTAGCCAAGACAGGTCACCCTGAGACTGGGTGGAGAGCCAGGGGGTCCTGATGCTCCTGGGGCTGCTCTGAATCTGGATCCACCTTCTAGCTCTAGTTACAGCTCTGCTCTTGGATTTCAGAGAGATTTCTGCCTAGATCCCACTTGTCTTGAAGTAGCTTGATAGAGACTTTGCTCATTATATTCACCTGGGCCTCGCTGGGACAGAAGCAGAGCAGTGCTGAGATGCTCATCTCTGACCCCCCACATGCTAACCGCTGCACTACCCTTCCTGCGTGGACCAGGGTTGTTGCCAGGTGCCAAGATGGGCCTCAAAAAAAGATCAGAAACCATAGCTGCAGCCAGTGCTGATTCAGTTTTGCTATTTATACCCAACCCTACAGTGGACTTTCCAAATGAAAACTCAAGGAGTAAATTGGAAACAGCAAAAATTCCAGAGTGGGTTTTGTCAATAAAAGCAGCCCCCAAATGTTTGCTTACTGCTAAGTACACGAGGAAAGCTATAGAATGGTAGGTACAAGATGTTTCTATTTCTGCAAACATAATAGTGTATGAAAATAGATAAAAGGCCAGAAGGAAAGGCATTCATTCATTCATCAGATGTTTCATGAGTATGTTCTAGGTGCTCAGGATACAAGGGTGAGCAAAAGGAGACACAGTTCCTACCCTCAAGGATATTTCAGTCTAGTGAAGGAGATCAACACACACACTGCAATCATTCTAAATGTTTGAGGGAAATGTACTTGGCGGAAAACTTTATCAGGGGCAATGTGACCCAGTCAGAGAAGTCAGCGAGGGCTTCTCTGATGACTGAGCTGTGATGGATGAGTATGCAGTACCCGCATGAAGCGTTGTCCAGGCAGAGGCTATAGCATAGGCAAAGCGCAGTGAGGAGGGACCACAGCAAGTATAAGGAACTGGAGGAAGGCCATATGGTTGGAGTAAAAAAAGTAAAAAAGGTTGGGAGAGAATGGTGTGGGATGGAGCTGGAGAGGTAGGCAGGGCCAGATCATGTAAGGTCTTACAGGCCAGGTTAAGGAGTTTTGTCTTTACCTCTGAGAGATTCGGGGAGCCAGTGAGGATTGAGTGTGTAAGATATAATCAGATTTGCACTTTGACAATAGCTGTCTCTGTATGGAAAACAAATTACTAGGAGCCAGCACGGATAAGCAGGAAGAAAAGGGGGCCAGTAATCCAGATGGCATCCCGATGGGAGCTCATTTTACTATTCTTTTATATTTTAAATTTGAAATGTTTGGAGGAGTGTTTAGGGAGCACATAATCTCCAGGGAGCACACAATCTCCAGCATGGATGGAGAACGAGGCTTGAAAGGAGCAGCTAAGAACAGGCTCAGAATCACTCTGAAGGATCAGCCCGGTAAGGACACCACTTTCCTTATGCCCGAGTTAAGATGCTGCAGTCGGGACTTCCCTGGTGGTCCAGTGGTAAAGAATCTGCCTTACAATGCAGGGGACTCTGGTTTGATCCCTGGTTGGGGAACTAAGATCCCCCATGCCTCGGGGCAACTAAGCCCACGTGCCACAACTACTGAGCCCGTGCTCCTCAAGTAGAGAGCCCACGTGCTCTGGAGCCCGCACCACGACTAGAGAGAGAAGAAACACACGTGCCACAACTACTGAGCTCGGGCGCCTCAACTAGGGCCCATGTGCCACAAACTACAGCACCCACGTGCCCTGGAGCCTGGGCACCACAACCAGAGAAGAGAAAACCCTCACACCATAACTAGAGAGAAGCCACAACGAAAGATCCCACGTGCCTCAATGAAGACCTGACGCAGGCATAAATAAATAAAATAAATAAATAAGAAATCTTAAAAAAACAAAACAAATCCTGCAGCTTGCTTCACTGACACAGTACAGGGCAGGGATGCCACTGCCAGCGCCTCACCCGGGACTCAATCTTTACAACAAGCTCCCAGCTGAGTAAATAAATCCGGCAGAGATGGTCACCTCTGGATGTACCCTTAGAATTAAAGTGTGAACCTGAACAGCTAAGGGTAAGACCGTAGCACAGTATAGGGTGTAAGAGTTGGGGGACGGGGACTTCCAATCAATCTCATTTTGAAACAGCCAGGTGGCCTTCTCACCTTTAAAACATTTCATCTAGGGTGAAAAAATGTGAGCAAGTCTGTTTGACATTTCAAGCTACAGAATTTCAATACATCTTTAGACGAGAGATGAAAAACAAGGAAAACATTGGGTCAATGAAGTCTACTCGTTCTATATCTCCATTTCAAGGGAAGCTTTCATGTATGTCTCTGGATATATCATCCACATTATCCAGAGATTCTCAAATTAATCTAAATTCTTTTAAACTTGACATACTGGAAACCTGATACAATAAATATGATTCAGTAGCTCTGATCTTTTATGATTCTCTGAATATATATAGAAACATTTTAACACATACCAAAAGCATTCAGGAAGGACTTTTAGATGATCCCCATTCTGGGTTAACAACACTGCTGCTCAGAATTGTGGATATAATAAATGAGAAGATAAAATATTATTAAAGGGTACCATGTATAACCAATAGTCTATCCATCAACATACTTAGTCATCATGTTAATCCTTCCAGGTACAAATATAGCAGGAAATATTGAGGGGGACACCACTCAAAAGTAGAAGTTCATGCTCACTTTTGAATCTCACACTGCCTTTTCGTAAATTGTCTCCTTCAGTATGGTGTGTGGAAAGGTGAAGTTATAGTAAACTAATTTAAACCAGGGACTGGAAAACTTAGCCATCACTTTCTCAGAGGGATAATTGGAACTAGAGTGCTTATACCTGGAGAGAGGATCCTAGTGTGGAGAGAGTCAGGAGATCTGTCACTCCATTCTAAGGGTCTAGGGGCTCTGCTTGAACAGGAAAGCAGAAGACCATTAGAAAGGACCAAACTGGAGTCAGAACGACCTGAATTTTAATTCCAGTTATTGCATTTCCCACAGTGTGGCCTTGACAATTTGCTTAACTTTGCAGATCCTCAGTTTCTTCATCTATAAAATGGGTTACCCATCTTATAGCATTGTTGTGGTTATCAAATGAGAGATGATTATGTAAAGTCCTTAGCACCAAACCTGACATACCATAGTGCTAAATAAATAACAACTATTATTAAATAACAAAAGTTTCAAACTCTAAGCAAAAAAGAGCAGAGACATAAATTCCCTCCAGACATGAGAACTATTTGGGCCACTGCCTGACTGACTGACATGTAAATTATGTCTAGCCCTCTCAAAATAATCCACCTTAACGGAAAGTCATTTCTCTGTCTGAAGGCGACAAAATACACTCCTCTTGCTTGGCTGCCCCTTTCCTGAAGGCTCTGTCCTGGATCATAGACAGGTCCAAGATGACACTGATGATGGGGAGTTGAAATGGGCCCTTTTCCAGAATTTAAGTTTAATCAATATGTATTAAATGCCAAGCATGGGCCAGCCACAGTGCTGGACACTAGGGGATACAGAGGGGACTAAATATCCTCCAGCCCTGCCTCAAGGACCTCCCAGCCTAATGAGGCCAACATGAGAACAGAAAATCTCTGAATAGTACGTGGAACATGCAGGCTACTATGAGAAAATAAGACACCCTAAATTATATGAAGTTTTAAATCCAATCTTCATATATTTTCAACATTTTATTCTGTTCCTCAGTTCAGTTATTTTCCTTAACAATTAAACACTCAGCAAATGGGCTTAAGTCCAATGTACATTCAAATGAGGAAACAAAGTCTACCTCTCTGTTTGCTTCAAAAGTTGCCGTCTTTGTCTCGAATGTGCTAAATTTGTGAGTTCTACGGTCCTTGTCCCTGGCATCAGAGGAGAGGTACCTAATACAGTCTGGAGGAGTCTATGCCAGAAAGGATCTTTATGTCACACTCTCTGTGAGAGTCACATTGGGGATTAGGGCTTTCAACGTATGAATTTTGTGGGGACGCAATCAGTCCACAGCATTCTGCCCCGGCCCCCAAAACCCACGTCCTTATTGCATGGAAATTACATTCACTCCATACCAACAGCTCCAAAAGTATTAACTCATTCTAGCATCAGCTCTAAAGTCCAAACTCTAAATGTCTAAATCAGATGTAGGTGAGACTAGAGGTATGACTCATCCTGAGGCAAACTCCTCTCCAGCTGTGAACCTGTGAAATCAGATGAGTTATGTGCTTCTAAAATGCAATGGTGGGACAGGCATTTCCATTCCAAAAGGGAGAAATAGGAAAGAAGGAAGGGGTGATAAGTCCTGCAGGAAAGGCAAATTCCATTAGATCTTAAGTTTCGAGAATAACACCCTTTGGCTTGATGCCCAGCCTTCCAGACCCCCTGGGGCAGCAGCCCCACCTCCACAGCCAGGGTCATGCCCACAAGTCTCCAGTACATTTAATAGAGAGAATTTAATATAGAGAATGTTTAACTAGGTAGTAAAGAATTGTTAACTAAGCAACCGAAAAGGCAAAAAAAAAAAAAAAAAAAAAAACACCACTAAGCTACCATAGAGGTAGCAAAAGCAGGAAGGAGTTCATAGCCCGGGGAAACCAAGGGAAGAGGTTGGAATTATTAAAACTTAGGGATCTGGAGGAGGGTACCAATGGATTGGGACCCAGACTTCTGAAGAAAGGGGGCCAGCCAGCAGTGATGGTATCTCTGCAGGGATGCCATGAGGTTGGCTTTGCAAGTTGGTAAAACCTCAAACTGGATTGAACTGTATGTTACTTGCTAGGGTGGCCAGAACAAAGCACCACGAACTGGGTGACTTAACAGAAATTTATTGTCTCACATTCTGGAGGCTAGAAGTCCAAAATCAAGGTGTCAGCAGGGTGGGTTCCTTCTGAAAGCTGTGAAGGAAGGATCTGTTCAAGGCCTCTGTCCTTGGCTTGTAGATGGTCTTCTCCCTGTGTTTCTTCACGTTGTTTTCCCTTTATGCATATCTCGGTGTCCAAATTTCCTCTTTTTATAAGGACATCAGTCATATTGGATTAGGGCCCACCCTCATGTTAACTTGATTACCTCTCTAAAGACCCCAGCTCCAAATAGGGTCATATTCTGAGGTACTGAGAGTTAGGACTACAGCATATGAGTTTTAGGGGAACACAATTCAACCCATAACAAACTGCTTCTGGAATGAACTACCTCTGCCAGAGCGAAGGAGCAGCATTGCTGGATGCTGGTGACAGGAACAGGGGGCCAACCAGAAATAAACCAAAAGCAAAGAGGAAAAAGTCCCTTCTTCCTCATCTAGCCCTGCAATCTCCCTCCGACGTCCCTCGTTGACAGAGCCTAAAAGAAAGCAGCTGGCCAAGGAAGAATGTTATTCGCAGAATGCCAGTCCCTGCATCACAAAGCAGAATACAGACGAGTGGGTTTGAAGCTGAGAGATGATAGTTTAATAACCGACACAGCACTGACTAGTTTGTACTTATTAATCACTAGCATCAGAACTTTTCTTTTCATTTTCCACACATTTTATAATATAAAAGGAAAAATTGCAATAAAATATTTAATGGAACAGACATACTGGCTATGCTGTTAAAGCTGTACTGACGGCCGGGGGGCTGGAACATCACCTGCCTCAGCTCACATTCTTCTGTCCACTGATACACAGCAGTGTATGGGTGGCCTTCAGAACTGAACTGCCGAAGGCCAACGTGTAATACGTATGGTGCGTAAGAAAACAGAAACATTGGAAGTCAAGTCGTCAGCAAGTGTTGTCTCCATTTTGTAGCTCAGGAGGTGAGAGTTCAGAAGGGGAGGTCATTTGCCCAGTGTCACACAGCAAATAAGTGATAGAGCATGGATTTGAGCTGGGGCCTGATTCTCTGCACCTAATCTGCCAAACGAAGATGACAGTACTTACCCAGAAGAACTGTTCCGAGGATTAAATGAGTTAACATGTGTATTGTGCTTAAGACACATCCTGGCAAGTCCCAAGAGTACAGCAAATGTTGGCCGAGTCTGGGGATTTTTCTACCATCCCAGGCTGTCCCGTTAAACACAGTCATCAAAACTTTGTGGCATTTGGAGGATAGAACTGCGAAGAATAGAGATGGGGTTGGGAACAAAATTCCTTTAAATTTTTTAAAAATCATAATATATTTTGCTATCCAATCTTTCTGCAGGGAGTCATGCCTTTTGGACTCCCAGGATCTAGTGACAAACATTGATGGGGCAACAGCCACATGGTAAACACTGAGACAGAGAGAGTCCCACCTTCAAGTGACAAGCAATGACAACACAGAAAAGGGCTGTGATGAGGACATCTAGTGTGGGAGCCTGTATCAGGGAAGCCTGTTGTGGACTTGAGGAAGAGAAAGCTTTCATGGAGGAAGTCACGTTTAAGTTGAAATCTGAAAGACAAGTAGGAGATTGGTAAGCATTTCAAACATAGGCGAGAACTTGAGAAAAAGTCTAGAGGCAAGAGGGAGCAAGGAGTATTCAAAGAACTGAAGGAGGCTGACTGTGGCGTGCAAGTTGAGGTGGGCAACAGACAAAGCTGGCAAGATCCCCAGAGCCTATTCCTGAAGGACTATGTGAGCCACAGGACCCTGGACATTACCTGGATGATGGTGTAGGACCACAGAAGGGTTTTAAGCAAGTGAGGGACCATTAGACATGCACCTTAAGAAGATCAGCTCTGGACGCAACATGGGGGATGGTTTGGAGTGAGGTAAGAGGGGAGGTGGGGAAATCAGAAAAGCTGCTACCTGCCAGCAAAAGCCAGATGAGAGTTGACAGAGGTCTGAGATAGAGAAGTGTCTGGGATGGAGAAAAGCACATGGATTCAAGTAATATTTAAAAGGTAGAGCCCACAGCATTTGGGAGGTGATTAGAAGAAAGGAGTGAGGGGCAAGAGGAAGAAGAAAAGAGAGAAATAAAGGAAAACACCCAAGTTTCTACTTTGGGCAACTGGATAGATGGTGATATCCTTTACCAGGATAGGGGCACAGGAGGCAGAGCAGGTTTAAGGCAGAAGAAGAAGGGTTTAGGTTGACGTTTAGGGGTTGAGTTTGAAATGTGAAAGGGTCATCCCGATGGATGTGATCCCTAGGTAGCTGGATTCTTTGTAAAACATCACATCTTATTTTCCCACTTCTACTGGTGACCAGTCCCACTTCTCCAAGCAGCTGAGCTCTCTATGAACCAACCAATAAGTGCCTTGAGTACCACCTGCTACCTAGAGTATTATTAGCCTCTCATTTTAATAACCGATACATTTAAATTTGCTCCCCTCCAAAATTCATTCTTAACAAGAACAGGATGTGGGTGTACCCCACACCTAATTATATATGTATTGTGAACTCTATTTAAAATGAGACCATTGTTATTCAACTGTTAGATACTTTCTAAACCCGTACCGATTTTGTGCTCTTTATTTTGCTACCACCAACTAGGATAGAGGGTCCCAATTTTTTTGTAATGTTGTCCTGTCTTATTATTCTTCACAAAAGTAAACACTAAGAAATGGAACACAAGTTATTTGAATTTTTATTCTTGAAAGGAAAATTCTAAGCTTCACAACATCAAATCAGATTTCTTAATCTGAGAATATGGCCAGCTTAGATTCAGAAAACGTAATGGCTAGAACATTTACATAAGTGGATATTACTTTTAATTCAGCAATCCCTATGTACAAGGCTCTGTTTAACAAATTTTGGCCTGCTTTGGGGGAAAGATACCTAAGTGTGATTCTGGTCTCCTCCACAATGGGTCAAGTAGCAGCTGCAGTGGAGGAAGCGGTGAAGTTTTTTCAGGTGTAGGCTTCTCCCAGGTGGGAGCTGCTTTCCCCAGAAGGAGCGGTGGCCAAGCCCCAGGCAGAACATCCAGTGGGACTACACCTTTGAAGACTGAGAGAATAGGAAAGCCATAGCCCACCCAATCCAAAGGAATAATATATGTTGAGAGGGATTCAAAGAAGCCACTTCCTCCAGGAAGCCTTCCCTCATTCCATTCAACCCCGGTTACGTGTGCCTCCCATTTGCTCACATAGAACCCAAGTGCGATGGCACTTGACACCCATTGTTGGAAACATGTGTTCTAGTGCCCATTCCTCCACTACACCAGTGTGCAGTGTGAGGGCAGACACTGTGCCTTTGACATTTGCATCTCCCTAGTGTCAGGCACAGTAGATACTCAATAAAATCTGGTAAATAAAACAGTGAATGCCCTCGACACATGTTTCTCAGGCAACTGTAACATCAGTAAAGACACTCTGATGCTTAAATACATAAAACATGTAATTCTATAAAATCTTATTAACCCAGTTCTACTATTAAGGCAAACCCCAGCTCCCTGTAAATTCCTTTTAAAGAAGGAATTGTTTTAGATGTGCTCCACATAAATGTGGTTTCACTTGATCAGCCACTATGTGAAGTTTACCTTTTCTCCTCTGCTCTGATCCACCTCCATGGGGCACCATTCACGCATCCTTCAATTCACGCGCATTTCCTGACTGCATACTCTATGGCAAGCATTGTGCTAAAGGCAGGATGCGCAGCACTGAACATAATAGAACCAGGTCCAGGCCCTCATGGAGCTTAGGCCTGGTATCCACTGGCACCTACCCACCTTCAGAACTCCAAAGACCCTGAGACTGTCACGTGGGCATAATACATTTTTATCTTTAAGCTCTTGAAAATGTAATGTGTTGATAAGGCAAGCCCGTGCTAATTCAGGAATATCTAGCGGTTTGCCATCCAGAGTTAAATAACAAGTCTGCTAAATATTTTAATTTTCCCAAGCCAAGAGGGAACTGATCAATCCAAAGGGATTCATACTGAGGCACATCCAAGTTTCCTGTGGCCTCCCTCATTGTGGGCACCTCCCCTGGGATATCCGCCCTGATTGCCGTCTTAGAATAGCCAAAGGGAGACAATGATGCCCGCGTCATGCAGCATCATTTGCTAAGGTCTTTCCATTGCCTGCTTACAGGCTGCCCTGGTGTGCATTCGGGAAAGGCGCCCCCTCTGGGCAGGCACTTGAGTAAAAGGCCTCCCTTCCTCCCTAGCAGATATAGCCCCACTCAGGGGCGCACAGCTGGGGGAGGGGAGGTCAGCCAGGATTTCAGTCCCAGCGTGCCCCCTCAGCACAGTCCCACGCCGAAGCCCCGTTACCAACTCCCTGTTCCATGCACCGGGTACAAAATGCGTTAGTGCATTTACATTACGTGTGTTTAAATTAACGTTCATAACTAAGGAAACCAGTTTTTCTGGGAAATTACTGAACTATATGGAAAGCCTTTCCTAAAATCCCAGCAGAAGCCACAGAAACTTTAAGCACAATTGAAACTCATTAAACTTTTTCCAAGACTACAACTCATTTCTGCTAAATAACTAACTCTTCAACACCTGTGACTTCACTGAGCTATGAGCAATTCAGAAATGGAAAACGAACAGAGCCTCCCAGTTGTGCGTTTTGGGACTAAGGCCCGGCACCTCCCTGGACAAATATCAAGGTCAGTGTTCCCCACAACTCGCCAAAGTCACATCACTGAGGAAGTGCAGCCTGGTAGCCTTTGAGTCTCTCAGAGCTTGAACTCCCAGCAAGTCATTTTTCTCAAGCAGCAAGTCAATGAATCCCCTCATCCTAGCCACTCATTATATAAAAATAAGCCATTCGCTCTAGCCTTTGGGTTCAACCACTTCCAAATGCCCATAAACTGGTTATAGTTCAAGCATAGGCCTAAGGAAAATGCATAATCTTAATCATCTTCTCCATCACACCATTCAATAAACCTCACTTGAAATGTGGCCCTAATGTCAGCTGGGGTAGCCCTGCCCCCTTTAAGATCTAGATAAGACAGACTCAAATCCCAATTCTAGGTCCTGTGGAAACTCCAGGGCTCTCCTGAGATTTCTACAAATGGGGCAGGGCAGCCCTGATTCCCAGCCTCCCCGGAACGGGCTCTCCATTCTGCGCTCTAGGGTTGCTCCTTTATCCTGGCCCTAGTGCAGTTCACCCAGGACCAGCCCCTTCACTTGTGACTCCGAGAAGCAACTGTGAAAATGAGGCTGCCATGGGGAGAGTAATGGTCCCTCAGACACCCGGCACTGGGCAGATCTCCCGACCCACTCCTAGTCCAGACCTCCTGGCCTTGCTTGTGCCTCTCCCTCCTTCTCCTCTCCCCTCTTTCCAGTCACCACCACCCCCTGGTCCAAATTCTCCTCTCAGTTTGAGAGGAGCCATTCAGTACCCCTTTCCCAAGCCACCCCAGGCTCAACTTCCTAAAGCAAGCCCTTCAAGGGGCTCAGCTGAACAAATAGGCCATATGAGTGTTTCAACAGAGGCCTTGATTTTATAGGTTTTTTTCTTTAACAAAATTCACCATCCCTGAAGACAGCTGTGGTTTCAGAGAGCCATCTTCTCTTTGCTTTTGTTTTTCCGATGAATGGCACAATGGAAATCAGGCGCTTGAACCTCCTTCTTCAGCTTGATTAAACAGTGGAAACCGTTTTTCTCTCCCAGACCAGGTGTCTGGTCTATGGTAAGTGCATTCAACTTTTCCAAGCTTAAAGTACTGAAATTGCAAATCAGCAGGTGGTTTAGACCTACTGGTTTAGAGTGCTAGCTACCTAGGGTTAAAGACAGAAAGAGTTTAGTTTAAAGTCTCGGTTGGGCCAGGGCCCAAGACCTGGTCCCCTTTGGTTGACGAGCTCCGTGGGACACAGCCTGTCTCAGGAGCGCTGCTGCACAGTGGCTCCTGCCCACCTGGACGTTCGATGGGCTACACGTGGCAAAGGGCCAGCCTCGTTTACTCTTGTGGCTTCTTTGGGTGACAGTCATTTTGTTGTTTCCTCTGATCCTTCTCTGCCATCCCTGCTCACACATCAAAAGCAGAAAGGGGGCAGCTTCCAGGCTCAGCCTTCCATCTGTGTACCCTGTACAGCTACTTTAAGGCCTCACACCCACCCCCAGAATCACACAGGCCCCACAGGGAAGGGAGACTTCCGCATAAACTTGCTGTTCACATCCTTTGTTTTGAACAAGTCCATTCTGATGCTGCTGCTTGTTTGGGGGATGATTTTTGATTCTCCACCCTGGCCACGTGGCCTCAGACTGCTTCAAGCAAAGAGCCCTCCCTACCTGACCTGCCGGGGATCCTCATGCCCTGGCCCCGCTCTTGTAAGTAGAACATTCTCCTGTCCTGAGAATGGCATCGGGCCACCATGAATCCACAGTCCCAGGCCCAGGAGTGCTTGCTCCTCCCTGGTTCCCTTGTCCCACCCCCTAAAAGCCCCCAGCAATACCTCCCCCCAGGGCTGCTAACGCAGCCCTGAGAAGAGGCCTCAGCCACGTAGGCTGAGCACTGACAGCTGCGGCAGCACTGTTGTGGGGCCACTCCTTGCCCAGTTGCCGTTGTTGGAACATTTTCTGGCAAATGAATGCAGCTGCTTAATTTCTCCATGCAGTTTGTGCTTCCATGGCTGTGACTCTCGGCGGAGGCAGAATGAGTAGTGTTTTGGTTCCCTGCCTGGTGAAAGTGATCCACATCCAAGGACACATTCCTTATGTGATATGTACTGCTTTTTCAACTATCTCTGGCAATGGTGAGCTCAAACAGCAGAAAACGCCACTGCTGATGGCAAGGATTATGAAAAAGAGACTCTGCGGCTCAAAGAGGTCATGCTGTCTGGGAAAACGCCCCCACAAAGACATGCAGAAATTTTCTTCCAGCCCTTTGGATGCCTGCAGTCGTGAAGCCAGCTGGAAGCCAGGCCCAGTTTGGGGCAGCGACAGGGAAGAAGGCAGCAGCTGTTACAGGGTAAAGTCAGACAAAATGCAGAGGGGGCCAAGAGGCTGGTGTGAGGTCAGGCAGGGTCAGGCAGGACATGGATCAGCTCAGGCCTGTAAAATGCCCGTGAGCTGCGGACTTACAGGAATGGCCCATCTAAGCACTGTCAAAGGTGAGAAAACTCACTGCAGGGATCTAACGAGACTTCCTTCATAGAACGCCACCACCAGATCCATTCTCTTACTCTCTGCTACTGCGGGCTCCTTCAGGGAGGTTGAAGAATCCCTGTTTCCTGTTATCAGATGATTTTACTAACAGGAAACTCTTTTTCCTAGTTGGTGGCATATTGAATGAATGAATGGATGGATGGATGAATGAACGAATGAATAAGAAAGCAAGAAGTATGTGCAGGTGTATTTCGTAGATAGAACCAGTAGCAAGGATTGAGTTTAAGGCCAGGATTTATCACCCTCCCCAAACTATCTCTGAGGACCACACTGACTGTTGAGTTTCCAATGAGGTTAGGGGTATGATTTTCATGGACCGGTACCACAGCAACAGTACTGATAACGTGATCATTTGTCGGAGAGCTGCTGCTATGTACCAAACATTGTGTTGTACGCTGTATTAAATAGGACTCTTGTGTGTTCTGTGCAAGCAACTTTGAGAAGAGTGTTATTTCAGGGAGTGGATGTGATAGCTGTTCTGTAATGCAGTTAAAGAAGTGCTTAGGGCTTCCCTGGCGGCGCAGTGGTTGAGAGTCAGCCTGCCGATGCAGGGGACACGGGTTCGTGCCCCGGTCCAGGAAGACCCCACATGCCGCGGAGCGGCTGGGTCCGTGAGCCATGGCCGCTGAACCTGCTCGTCCGGAGCCTGTGCTCCGAAGAAGTGCTTAAAAACACACATAATAAAGATGTTTAAAAGAATTGTACATGCAGGATACTTTGCGAAGAGTGTTATTTCAAGGAATGAGAGTGATAGCTCTTCTGTAATGCATTTAGAGAAGTGTTTATAAACATTTGTAATAACTGTTTATTAAAAACTGGTACCCACTTGGGACAAATAAACAAAATCACTGTTTTATTTGTATTTTTTTAATTTATTTTTTATTTATTTTTGGCTGTGTTGGGTCTTCGTTGCTGCGCACGGGCTTTCTCTATTTGCGGCAAGAGGGGGCTACTCTTCATTGTGGTGCGCGGGCTTCTCATTGCGGTGGCTTCTCTTGTTGAGGAGCACGGGCTCTAGGTGCGCGGGCTTCATAAATTGTGGCTGGCAGGCTCAGTAGTTGTGGCTCGCGGGCTCTAGAGCACAGCCTCAGTAGTTCTGGCGCATGGGCTTAGTTGCTCCACAGCATGTGGGATCTTCCCGGACCAGGGCTCAAACCCGGGTCCCCTGCATTGGCAGGTGGATTCTTAACCACTGCGCCACCAGGGAAGCCCAACAGTGCTTTTTTAAGTGAAAAAAATAATAGGGCTTTTGTTGTTTCAAGTAACAAAACCCAACTCAAGTTGACATAAGCATAAAAAAAGAAATTGTTACAGATACAAGGAGATCACTTTGAACCCATGACCAGGAATGCTCTCAGGCTTTCCTAGGGCAGGGAATGAACCAGTAGACGCTCTTTTCTCTTAACATCTGATTTATTATTTTTCTCAGACTGACTCTTTTAACTTCTTTATCCATGGGTAGAAAACACGACTGCCTACCACCCACATTTATGTGCAATCATTTCATCTCTCATAGCAAACAATTACCCAGCGCTTGAGGGGATATTTAAGATACATTCTTAAAGGGCTAGAAAACAGAGGCTTTGAAGAAACCGAATGACATGACAGGGTAATTAACATAGTCTCATGGCCTGTGGAAAATAGTTTTCCATTTGTCTAGGAAGAAATTGAACTGGCCTAGAATGCCATTCCCCTGTTTAAACTTAATCTCTTAAGTCATGATTCAGCCTGCCATCTTATAACCTGCTACTTCTTGGTAACCTCCTATCACTTGGAATTAGGTTGTGTTTCTTTCCAGCATGGATCACAGGTGCCACCAAGTCTTAAAATACACTAATGATATGTTGGATGTCAACCGTGACCCAAATTCACTGGAAATCAACTTCTTTAAAGCATTCAGCTTCTCTAAAAGGCTCAGATCCTCCAAGGTTTACAGAGATGTGTCAACAAAAAAATTAATCAATAGTCAAACTAAGAAAGAAATGGAGGGGGATTCCCTGGCTGTCCAGTGGTTGGGACTCTGCGCTTTCACTGCCAAGGGCCTGAGTTCAGTCCCTGGTCGGGGAACTAAGATTCCACAAGCCCCATGGCCAAAATAAATAAATAAATAAATAAATACCAGGACTTCCCTGGGGGCACAGTGGTTAAGAAGCCGCCTGCCAATGCCAGGGACACAGGTTCAAGCCCTGGTCTGGGAAGATCCCTCACGCCAAGGAGCACCTAAGCCCGTGCACCACAACTACTGAATCCCACACGTCTAGAGCCCATGCTCCACAAAAAAAGAAGCCACCGCAATGAGAAGCCCACACACCACAACGAAGAGTAGCCCATGCTCGCTACAACTAGAGAAAGTCCACGCGCAGCAGCGAAGACCCAACGCAGCCAATAAATAAATAAATAAATACCCAGTGTGATTTAAAAAAAAAAAAAAGAAAGAAAGAAATGGAAGTTTTATTCCAGCCAACCTGAGGATTATAACCCAGGAGACAGTCTTTCAGAAAGCTCTGAGGACTGTTCCGCCTTTTAGAGGTCAAAACACAGTTATACAATTTTTTGAGACAAAGAGTTATACATCAAAGTAACATACTGACAGTTTACATAGTCCAACGAGGTGAGTAGTGGGTTACTGTGACCTCTTACAGGACTGAGAAAGGAAGGTTATCTCCTAAGGAGTTACCTTTCTTGGGCAAGGAGGAAATGGCTTTTCTTTTTCTTTTTTTCGGCTACTAGGCGTTCCTGTGTCTTCTAAGGGGATCTAGCTAATGTATTATATAACACAGATGCACAATACACACTAAAGGGGAGGGGGTAGTGGCTCAAGAAGGCAGAGAGAGAATTTTACCTTTAAAATTTTTCTTGTCCTGCCTTAAAAATAATTTTATTTCATCAGATGGGAAGATAAAGTTAAGCCAGGCTTTGCATTTTATTATGTCTGTGAAGCATTTTAGCACAATGAGATAGAAATTGAAAATCTCCCACCATAATGACCATACCATCATTTGTCGGGCCCTTCCCATGTATCAGACGCTTATACGCAAACAACTTTGCAAAGATAATTATTTCTTAGATAGAGAAATCAAGATTCAGAGAGATTAAGTGACTTGCCCAAGATCATTAAGCCAATAAGTGACATAGATAGAATTTGACCCCAGATGTCTCTGACCCCAAAGCCCATGAGTTTTCCACCATACCATGCTGATCAAACAGTCATTTTCATCTACTGCTATTTGCAATTTGAATTTGTTGTGGAGGAAAGAATGGAAGTTTTAAACATAGGGTGGTATCCCAGAATTTCTCATCACTTCTGTGTTTCACCACACCCCACCCAAGTCACCTTGGATTTTCTACCAGTTGGGTGTACACGAGATATTTTCAGCCTTAGGAGGTCTTGAGGGCTCCAGTGTAAGCAAGTATCCTGTCCCCAAGGAGGGAGGTCTTCATCTGGGCCCTGAAGGACTGAGGGATTTGTCCTTCAGTCTGGCCGTTATAGGGAGGAATGCTTAAAGTGTTGCCCTTTTTGCCATTCTAACAAGATTTTCTTGGAGAGAGGCTGCCCAGGCCTTAAGTAAGTTTCCTTCTCTGTCATATTCTGACTGCAGAGAAGACAAAACTAATCACTATTAACATCTATCCTCCCCAGACCCTGAGGATCCTGTCCTCCTCTTCCTAGGTAAAATGTGGGGTGAGGCAGTGTCCTGCTCAGTTGGAGGAAACACCACATTGAAGTGGCATCCTCCCCGCTGAACAAGTTTAGGGCCCTGTAATTTCTCTCTGGGCTCTTCTAACTCGGGTCCACGTGGTTCCTCCAGAGGATGACTACTCCTGGATGTTGCCCCTTTCATTCATTTATTCACTGTATATTTACTGAGCACCTACTATCTGCCAGATACTATTCTAGGTGGCAAGAATACTGGTGTGAACAATTTAGGAATGCTTCTCTCTTCATGAAATTTACATTTTGGTAAAAGAAACAGAAAACAAAATAACTAAACAAAGAAGTAATAAGGTTCTTTAAATTTGTGATAAGTGCCATGGATTAAAAAAAAATAATAAGGCAATTGGATAAAGAGTAACAGAGGTCTCAGGAAGAGCTACTTTAGAAAACGTACTCAGGAAAAGCCTTCTCAAGGAGGTGATATTAGAGCAGAGACCTGAAGGCTGAGAAGGATGCAGCCTTAACAGAGTCAGTAAAAGAGCATTCCAGGCAGAGGCAACAGAAAGTGCAAAGTCCCTGAGGTAAGCAAGAGACTAGGTCATTCAAGGGAAAGTGGTTGCAGCATAGTGAGTGAAAGAGAATGGACCATATGAACTTAAGAGGAAGACAGGGACTAGATCATTAAGGCTTTTGTATTTGATGGTAAGGAGTTTGGATTTTATTTTATAGGAAATAGGAAAATAATAGATGATTTAAGCAGAGCATTGACATGATTAGATTTAAATGTTTAAAATTCACTCTGGTGATGTAGAAAACAGATTTAACATGGGAGGGGTGGAAAAAGGGAGACCAGATAAGAGAGCTTGTCAGTAGCCCAGGAAAAGTTCATGGTGCCTGGGAGTAGGGGATGACAGTAGAGATGGAAAGGAGAGGATGGATTTGGGATATATTCTTCAGGTAGAACTGACAAGACTTGGTTATGGACTGGAAGTAAGGGATGAGAAAAGGGGAAAAGTCCAAAATGACTCTTAGATTTTAGGTTTAAGCAACTGGTTGGAAGGGGATGCTTTTTATTTTTATAGGAAAGAACTGAAGAAAAATAAATGGTGGAGAGGGGAAAATTCGGGGCATATTAAGATGCCTATTAGACTGGCAATGAGTAGAATTGCCAGTACCAATTAGATTCTTAATTCTGGGGTTCAGAGAAAATGTTTGGGTTAAAGGTACACATTTAGAAGTCATCAGGATAAGGAGGGTCAAAATCATAAAATGGAAAGGGAGAGCATATCAAGAAAATGTAGGCAATGAAAGGAAGAAGACCCAGGACTGGTCTCAGACACAGTCTCATTTAGAGGTTGGATAGAAGACGAAAAATCCAGCCTTAACAATACATTGAGCAAGAGGAATGCACTTGGAATAATCAGAAAACCACTTTATTCTTTTTCTCCACTACCTGTTCAGACCATCCCCTTGGAACTACTGCTCCTTGAACAAAATCAAGGACAATTTTGTGACTTTTTTAGACATTCTTAAGTAATAAAAAAACCATCCAGTCACCTGTGGTCAGACACACACACAGAGTCTAATTTCAATCAGTAATATGAATGGTCCAAAGTAATTACCAAACGTTCCAAACTCATGAGTTGAAGTTTCTTCCCCAGCTTAGGCGGGCTCCAACCTGGCTGTCTCTAGTGGGAGAAGAGAGTATAGATGGGTCTTTATTTCTCTCCCCTAAAATGTGCAGTCCCCTTCCCCCCCACTAGGCTGCTCCTTATTCCTCCAGGGGTGAAGCAGAGTGGGGAGGGTGAACTAAACAAAGATACCTGGGCTTGGCAGGTATTTAGAACTTATTCTTTTTCCCATGGGACGATTTATGGTTTTGTTTTGTTTGTTTTTTTAGAGACTCCACCATCTCAGGAAATCTTGCAATGGCAGTCCCCTTCTGGAGGTAAATGCGTCTCCTAGGGCTGGTCACTTAAAATTCTTCCCTCACCACCTCGGAATTCAATAGTATATCTCCAGGGTTTGTTTGTGGTTTGTTTATTTGTTTTTCTCCAAGGAGCCCTCTTGGGCAGGATCTAAGAAAACCCCATGCCTGCTCTTTACATGTGTACTACATCAGGTCCATGGAAAGCACTCAAGCCTCATTTGCCTAAAACTCTGGGAGAACAGCCACCCTCAACACAGCATCTCTTTGCCATCAGAGGAGCCACCAGCCACCGTCAGACTCCAGTCCTCTGTGCCCCACTCTCCAAGTGCTTCCCAGTAAAGCCTCTTTCACCAAGCTACCAGGGAAGAGCAAGCAGTCTCACTGCTTCCCTACTGTGAGGGAAAACTTACATTGCAGATCTCTCTAAAGTAATTTTCTCTCCAATTTCCTATGCACTTTGATATCTTCAACCTTTTTCATAAACTGGAGGTATTTAATCAACTAAGGGACATAAAACCCACTCTTGGCTGGTCCTTTGCAAGTCCTAGCTAATTATCTCCTTGAATCATTTTCTATGATTGTGTAAGGAAGACAAAGCTGAAGAAAAAATAGGACGAGTCCTGTTTTTCAATCGTGTACCTAGAAATCTGAGAAAGAGTAACCAAAGGGAAAAGTAAAACCTGGAGAATATGATATAGCAGAGGCTGAAGGGTACCCAAGTAGTCACATGTTGCTAAAATGTGGAAAAGATGAAGACAAAAAATGCTCACTGAATTTGGTGCCCTGTGCCACTCCATTTCAGTGTAGTGTTAGGGACAAAAGTTAAATTGATATGTTAGATACTTCCCCAGAACCTGTTCTCGCCTTCTTCCTTGCAAACAAATCCCCTACAGCCAGCTCCACTGTAAATCCTGGTAGGTCCAAGTCAACCACTACAATCTACTTTCCTCTGGCACTGATTCCTTTAGGAATGTGCTTGTGATACAATTCTGGCCAAGATGTGAGGGGAAATCTGTTGGAAGATTTCTTAGAGGTCTCTTTTTTCTTAAGAAGAGCCACAAGGAGAAGGCAGCTCCTCACTTACACTGGCTATTGTCATTTCTACATGTGACATTTAGTTCTGTAGAAACCATCTTGGTAAAAGCCTGAGGATAAAGTCAATGCCAAAGAGGAGGACAGAGCCAAGATAATTGCCCCAAAGCAGAGCCAGAGCCCATGCCCGGAGCCCACTCTACCTGTTGGGGGGGGGGGGTGTGTTCTTGTTATTTAAACTCATAAATCTCCATTTTATTTGACACAGTTGACTCAGAGTTTTCTGTTATTTAATGCCAAAAGAATCCTGAAGATAAAGAGGAGGCTTAAGGGAGGTGAAGAATTGGAGACAGAGCATAGGTAATTCTTTTGAGATGTTTTTTCTGGAAAGAGAGGCAGAGAAATGGTCTGACAGTTGGAAGGGGATGAAGAATCTAGTGAAGTCTTTTTTAAAGATGGGAGACACAAGAGCCAGGTTGTGTGTGTGTGTGACACCTACTGATGGGAATGATCCAGTAGAAAGGAGAGAAGGCGGAGCTGCAAGCATCTTCCTGCCACCTCACTTAAAGTGCACAGCCTTTCCTGGAGTCTCCCTCACTTATCTTGCTGATGCCCCCACAAATAAAAGGGCCACCAGTTCTCATAGTATTGTTTCCACTGTCTGACTGCAACTGCTTGCAGGCTCCCTCCCTAGTGGTCCGTTAGTGGAATCCCTCCAGCCATCTCTGAGCTTTTTCTTTGTCAGGAGTAAAAGCAACAGCTGATCTCTGCAGGGTGGGTCTCTCTAGGACAACCTCTGCTCAAGCAGGAGTCCAGCTTTTTATTTTCTTGAGGTTCTTCCCAAGGAGATCCCAATCTTTCAAAGTTTTACTTCCCCTCACAGGGAAACACAGGCTACCAGCTTGCAGTTAACTGTTTATCCTCCAACCAGAGCCTGCCCCTAAGCCCCACTTCACCCAGGGCTGCAGGCAGCTCAACTTAATGAAGTTTGTTGTTACTTAACCCCCTCGTTCCATAACATTTTACTTTCCAGTTACAGCTGCACAAAAGGACATGCACTCGTGTCTGTTGGAGTATAGAGCCCCTCTCCTCCAAGGTGGAAAACCTGGTCTTCAGGTCATCTGCTCTCTCCCCTCCCTAGCCTACTGAAGTCACATACAAATTAACTTAGGGTACAAGTTCTTTCCCCAGGGGAACAGAAAAATTCAGTCCCAGCTGGCTCTTGAGCTACATTTGACTGCATATTTACTGAACAACGGTGATCCAAAAGGGCATTGCTGTAAAGCATTTCCAGTAAAAATATAAAAACAATGCAAAGAACCAAGTGAAGAACAATGTTGATTTGCCTTTCTATTGCTTCCTGTCCAGAGTAATGATTTGTTCCACATTTCACTTCCCCTACTCATTTACCAGTAAAACAAGATATGTAGCCTAAAATGTTTAACACACAGGCTATTAGGTACGATTATCTTCAGTCGTATAGGAACACCTGATAAAAGCCAGACAACTGAGTTTCATTTCCCTATAAAATTTTAACAATTCGTTAACTAAAACGTTACAATTAACCAAAATATTTTAAATATCTAAAACCAGCTCCCTTTGTTGATTAAATTCAAATTGATTTACTAGTTCTTGTTTTACCACATTTTCTTACTAATGTAATTTTGGCTAAACTATAGACCGTGTTTAAGTAAAGAGAAACAAACCAGCCAAATACTCACTTTCTAAAATCTTCACACTTACCTGTCATCACTAGGAATGATACTTCCCACTTAGAACAATAACTTAAACTAAGTCACACTTGAAATTTTTAATGATTTAGAGTAAAGAATTTTAATACTAAATTAATTTACTCTCCGGGTTTGTTATATTAAAATTTGCACCTGTGCATACTTTAAGATTTAGCTGTCTCATATCCTTTTTAGGAATAAGGCAGTTATTAATTAAATATTTTTGTGATGATCTTTCTCCAGATGATGAGTCCTTGCAATGAACATCAACAATATATGGCTGTGTGGAACTCTACTCAGTGCTCTGTGGTGACCTAAATGGGAAGGAAATCCAAAAAAAAGGGGTTATATGTATACATACAGCTGATTCACTTCACTGTACAGCAGAAACTAACACAACATAGTAAGGCAACTATACCCCAATTAAAAAATAATAATACTAATTTATGGTTGTAGGAGACTCCTTTTGGGATTCTCCCCTGAAAACTGCCCCTTCTCATGGGGGTAATTTCCATATACATGTTCTTGCTGATTTCACTTTCTTGGCCACATTTGATTGGCCCAGAGACAGACACTCAGCCAAGCTGGGCCAATCAGATTTTCTCTTATGGTAATTTGGAATTGTATATAGCCATTCTAGTCAGGCTTTATGGGTACTTACGAGGATCGATGGGACACAGAGCAGACAAAAAAGCAAAGGAAAGAAAAGAATGAAGCACACTCTCAGAGAGAACAGAAATAAAAGACCATGGAGCCTCAAAAAGAGAGATAAGGAAGGAGAGACAGCTTGGTTTCTGGTGGCTTTCCAGCACCTAATCTGGTACCTCAGAGGCTCTCTTTCATTTGGTTCTCTGAAATACCCTTGTAGACTTGTGTCTTTATTTAGTTTATGAAAGTTTAAGTGAGTTTCTGGAACTTTGAATTAAATCTTCTCTAAAATGACAATGAAGCCCGCAGGGCCTACTAAAGTATAGAGAGCAACTGGCAACAAGAACAATGCTAAATTTCAACAATACACTTTCTTGAGTTCCTGGGTCTGATCTTTGTTTCTTTGATATGTTAAGCACTTGTATAGACTGACTAATGCTTTCAAAGTGTTTCTGACCGCAACACACAGAGTGACATCATCAAAATGGTGAAATAGGGCTTCCCTGGTGGCGCAGTGGTTGAGAGTCCGCCTGCCAATGCAGGGGACACGGGTTCGTGCCCCAGTCTGGGAAGATCCCACATGCCGCGGAGCGGCTGGGCCCGTGAGCCATGGCCGCTGAGCCTGCGCGTCCGGAGCCTGTGCTCCGCAACGGGAGAGGCCGCAACAGTGAGAGGCCCGCGTACCAGAAAAAAAAAAAAAATGGTGAAATAGGAGTTTTCTACTATCTTACCCCCAAAGGTCACTGATTCTGACAATCACCCATGGACAAGAGTGCCTCTGTGGAATTCCAGGAGTCCAATGGAGAAGTTACAGAACACAGTTGGAGAAAAAAAAAATCTTATGTTGGACACATTGATGAGAGTAAGAGGAAACAGTTTCACTTTACCTGTGTCACCCCTCCCCCAAGGCAGCACAACTCAGTGCCAATAGAGACCTACTCAGCCCATGATTTCTCCCGCAGGAGAAAGTGAGAGTGTGTACCTAGCTTCCCCAGCTGTGTAAGATGCTGCCAAAGAGACCCACTTCTTTCTCACCGCATCTAGAATATTTCTGAGTGCTGCAGGACTTGGGGACAGAAAGTGGCCGATAGACCAGCAAACGGGGCTCTTGGAGGGTATCAAAGGGACAGAGGTCCTATTAACTGCGTCATGGACTCCATCAGGAAGACTTTCCACGAGCTGTCAGGGATACCTCACCTGCAGATCCCCCAAATGGCCCACAGGAACCCACAATGCTCCACATGCCTCACCCACACACACCCTACCCCGTTGCAGGCTCCCTGTGTGCGCACCCTGGAGGGAAGGGAGGGTGAGCCTTTGCAGACAACTAGCGAGCACACACAGAAAGCCGGCCCAGCACTTCAGGACTGGGAGAAAGTAAACAAACTTGTGCTTTAAGCACCACCCTAGGGGAAGCAAACAGGAGGCTATCAGCATCCAGCCTGGTTCTGCATACAATCTTAAGAATTACCCCCACCACCCCTTCCTCCATGTGAGGACAGAGCGCGAAGACGCCATCTATGAACCGGGAAGTGGGTCCTCACCAGACACCGAATCTGCCGGCCCCTTGATCTTGGACCTCCAGCCTCCAGAACTAGGTTGCTGCAAAGGAGGAGGAGGAGGAGGAGAAGGAAAAGAATGAGAAGACCATCAGGATTACTGAGAACGTCTTGGCCTGGTGATGGGAGCATAACCAAGTAACCTAATGATGCTCAAACGGGAGCTGCAAAGTGACGGGCAATCACTGGCAAGAATAGTTTTAAATTTTAATGAAGTCCAGCCTATCAGGACTTTCTTTCATGAATTGTGCCTTTGGTGTTGTATCTAAAAAGTCATCCCCCTACCCAACGTCATCTAGGTTTTCTCCTATGTTAACTTCTAGGAGTTTTATGTTTGGGTCTAAGATCCATTTTGATTTGATTTTTGTGAAGCATGTAAGGTTTGTGTCTAGATTCATTATTTTTTTTTTCTGTATGTGGGTGCCCAGCTGTTCCAGCATCATTTGTTGGAAAAGCTACATTTGCTCCATTATACTGCTCCTTTGTCAAAAACAGTTGACTGTATGCGTGAGCCTGGGCTTTCTATTTTGTTTCATTGATCTGTCTGTTATTTCACCAGTGCCGCACTGTCTTGATTACTGTGGCTTTCTAGTAAATCTTGAATTCAGGTAGCATCAGTCCTCAATTTTGTTCTTCTCCTTCAATACTGTGTTGATTCTTCTGGGTCTTTTGACTCTCCTTAAAAACTTCAGGATCAGTTTGTCACAATCCACAAAATAGCTTGCTGGGATTTTGATGGGGGGTTGTGTGGAATCTATAGATCAAGTTAGAAAGAACTGACAAATTGACACTTTTGAGCCTTGCTATCCATGAATGTAGACTGTCTCTCAATTTATTTAGTTATTTGATTTCATTCAGCAGGATGTTGTAGTTTTCTCATATAAATCTTTAAGTCTTTTGTTAGATTTACACCTAAGTATTTTATTAGGGAGGCTGTTAATATAAATGGCATCGTGTTTTTAATTTCAAATTCCACTTGTTCATTGCCAGTATATTGGAAAGCGATTGACTTTTATTTATTAACCTTGGATGCTGTAACTTTGCCGTAATTGCTTTTTAGTGTCAGGAGGGTTTTTTTGTTGATTCGTTGGGATATTGTTAATTTTTTGCAAATGTATTTAACTTCTTAGAACAACAAGATATTTGAATGAAAAGGATTATGAAATTTTCACCAATAGAGGTTAAATGACTGTCCCAAGCTCAAATTAATGTCATTTCATCAGTTTTCACAGTGCTTATTTTCCTAGTTTCTTTGATGCTGTAGGACACTATCATTGAGTTCTTTGTGTCACTGCCAGCAGTTCTTTATAAACAGGGTAATCGAACTTGTTCTGCATTTAGATGGTCATGCACTCAACGTGAGGGGTGTTGATGTCTTGACTGAAGATCTCCTCCAGGGTGGAAATTAAGCTAATTGTATTGTATTGATCATCACATTCACGTTGTGAACAGTTCTCTCAAGATTCACTTCCCATAACTTGCACTAGAAATAAAGAAAACTAAACTCCACCAAAAAAAAAAATAAAGAAAGAATTACCCCCACCAAGAAAGAACAAGAAATGTGGAGTAGAGATATCCATAGAAAAAGTCTGAGAAAGTGTCAGAATCCCTAACAGGGCTGACAGAGGTAGTTCTATTTCTCTCCCAAGCCAGTCAACAAGGACTGAAAGAGGTGACTGCTTCTTCAAATGTGAAGATAACAATGCAAGACTTAAAGAAACATGAAAAATCAAGGAAACATGGCACTACCAAAAGAATACAATAATTTTCCAGTAACTGACACCAAAGAATTGGAGAACTGTGATTTGCCCAATAAAGAGTTCAAAATAGTTGTTTTAAGGAAGTTCAGTGAACTACAAGGAAACACAGAAACACAATTCAACAACATTGGGAAAACAATACTTGAACAAAGTGGGAAGTTTAAAAGAGAGATAGAAATCATAAAAAAGAACTAAGTAGATATTCTAGGATGAAGAATGTAATGAATGAAATGCCAAACACAATAAAGAGCATCAACAGCAGATTGGATCAAGCAGAAAAAATCTGCGAAGTAGAAGACAGGTCATTTAAAATTATCCAGAGAACAAGGGAAAAATGAACGAAAAAGAGTGAAGAAAGTTTAGGTGATCTATGGAACACCATTAAGATAATATTCTAGGCATTATTAGAGTCACAGAAGGAGAAGAGAAGGAGAAAGTGGGGAAAAGCTTATTTAAATAAATAATGACTGAGAACTTACTAAATCTGGGGAGAGATTTAGACATACAAGTTCATGAAAATCACAGGTCCCCAAAATAGTTCAACTCAAAAAGATCTTATCCAAGATATAATAAAACATTCTAAATTCAAAGTTAAAAAGAATTTTAAAAGCAGCAAGAGAAAAAAATCCTCACATACAAGGGAACTCCCGTAAGACTATCAGTGGATTTCTCAGCAAAAACCTTGCAGGCAAGGAAAGACTTAGATGATATATTCAAAGTGCTGCGAGCAAAAAACTGCCAGTCAATACTTTACCCATCAAAGTTGTCCTTTAGGGCTTCCCTCGTGGCGCAGTGGTTGAGAGACCGCCTGCCGATGCAGGGGACACGGGTTCGTGCCCCGGTCCGGGAAGATCCCACGTGCCGCGGAGCGGCTGGGCCCGTGAGCCATGGCCGCTGAGCCTGCGTGTCCGGAGCCTGTGCTCCGCAACGGATGAGGCCACAACAGTGAGAGGCCCGCGTACCGCAAAAACAAAAACAAAAACAAAGTTGTCCTTTAGAAATGAAGAAGACTTTTCCAGACAAGCAAAACCTGAGAGAGTTCGTCACCACTAGAACTGCCTTACAAGAAATGCTGAAAGGAATTCTTCAAGTTGAAATGAAAGGATGCTGTTAGTAACATGAAAATATACAACATGCTAGTAAAGGTATGTATACTGTCAAATTCAGAATACTCTAATATTAGAATATGGTGCTGTGTTAATCACTTAACTCTAATATAAAGTTAAAGGCCAAAAGTATTAAAAATAAACATATCTATAATAATTTGTTAATGGATACACAATATAAAAAGATGTTAAGTTGTGATGTCAAAAACATAAAATGTGGGGGCAGAGTAAAAGGGTACCATTTTTATATATGATCAAAGTTAAATTGTTATCAGCATAAAACGGACTGTTATATCCATAGAACATTTTGTGTAAGCCTATGGTAATCACAAATTAAAAACCTACAGTAGATACACAAAATATAAAGAGAAAGGAATCAAAGCACACCATTATGAAAAATCATCAATTCACAAAGAAGACTGCAAGAGAGGAAAAAAGGAATAAGGGAACAAAACAGCCAGAAAGGAAGCAACATTTCATAAGGCTATAGCTGCCAGAGATAGTGAGTGATTCCTCTGATAGATCTGGGCAAAGTAAATTGAAAACCATCTGGAAAGGATTCTCCATTCTATGTTCCATTAAGAACATTCATGGTTCATGGGAAGAGGTCAAAATACCAATGTTAACAGAAGTTGGAAAGAAGTTGATTCCAGCCCTCATAGATGACTTTGAGGGGTTCAAGTCTTCAGTGGAGGAAATATCTGCAGTGGTGGAAACAGCAAGAGAACTAGAATTAGAATTGGAGCCTAAAGATGTAAGTAACTGAATTGCTGCAATCTCATGATAAAACTTTTCAGTATTTTTTTCTCTCTGTGCCTCATTTTGAATTTGAATTGCTATGGCTTCAGGTTCACTGATTTTTCTTTCTTCTGTAGTATCTTATCTGCTGTTAATCTCATCTACTACTTTTTCATTTTACATATTGTATTTTTCATCTTTAGAAGTTCCATTTGGATCCATTTTGCATCTTCCATTTCTATCTCAGGTGTTCCTTTACCTTCTTAACCATATAGAATGTATTTATAAAAGCTGCTTTAACATTTTTGTCTTCTCATTCCATCATCTCTGTCATTTCTGGGTCTGTTACTATCGGTTGACCTTTCTCTTGCTTGTGGATCATATTTTCCCACTTCTTTGCATACCTGGTAATTTTTTTATTGGATGCCCGACACTGTGAATTTTATACTTGAGTGCTGGGTTTTGTTTAATTTCCTCAATTAGTGTTGGATTTTGTTCTGGTGTACAGTTAAGTTACCTAGAATCAGTTTGTTCTTTTCAAAGCTTTCTTTGAAGGCAGAGCAGCCTTTAGTCCAGGGAGAATTTAGTCTCACTACTAAGGAAATACCCTTCTGGCATCTCTAGTTGATGCTTTAGAAATTATGAGATCTTTCTACTCTGGCTGCTGGAACACAAGCTATGCCCAGCTCTGTGTGAATTCCAGGAATTGTTCAATTTACTGCTTTGTGGTGATCCTTTCCATGGCCTCAGTAGTTTCCTCTCACACATGTGCAGGTCACTCAGCCAAAGGCTTAAGGGAATCTCTCTGAAAATATCCAGAGCTCTTTCTTTGTGCATTTCCCTCCTCTCCAGTACTCTGCCCCCATGACTTCTAGCTACATTAACCTCTCTGAACTCCAGTTTACATTTTTAGCTCAGAGAGTTCCTTCTCCCTGCACTGAGTCCATCCAGGCGGCACACTGAGTCAACTGTAAAACTCACCTCATTTGTTTTCCTTCTCTCAGGGGCCGCAGATCTGTCCTATCTGCTGACCAAATTCCAAAAACTGTTGTTATATACTTTGTCCAGTGTTTTAGCTGTTAAAGGCTAGAAGGTAAATCCAATCCCTATTATTTAATCATGTCTGGAAGCAAAGTCAGCTCACGGAAATCAGACAGGAATCACCCATTTTATTTAAAATACCACTAATAATTATGGCAAATATTATTAGTCAGGACAAAAGAAAAAAAGAAAAAAAAATCAAGGTAACACTACTATGTATTTAGCAAATACATACTACCTATATTGTGCCAAGACTATTTCTGGTCATGCGAGTCTTATGCAGTTCTTTGAGGGTTGTAATCAAGAAAAGTAAAATGTTCCAGTCCTCAACACACAGGAGATCTTAGGGAACCTATGTACAGAAACCAGTGAGATGATGGTCCACTCTTCTCTGCCTATTTTAATCAACACTTGATCATGAAGTTACAATCATGCTGCCCTCTTATTCTTCATTTCATTACCACTAAAGATCCTATATATCATATTTTTCTTATTTTTAAGTGTATACTGTTCCTGCATGTTCACTACAGAAAAAAATCAGAACATACAGATAAACTAAAATGGGAGGAACATTCACCCAAAGTTTAGATAGAGATTACAGGAGATAACAATTAAAATACCATAAGAGGGCTTCCCTGGTGGCGCAGTGGTTGAAAGTCCGCCTGCCAATGCAGGGGACGCGGGTTCGTGCCCCGGTCCGGGAAGATCCCACATGCCGCGGAGCGGCTGGGCCTGTGAGCCATGGCTGTTGAGACTGCGCGTCCGGAGCCTGTGCTCCGCAACGGGAGAGGCCACAACAGTGAGAGGCCCGCGTACTGCAAAAAAAAAAACAAAAAAAACAAAAGAAAAACCATAAGATATTTTAAAAAACTAAAACTCCTTGGTGAAATTTAATAAAACAAAACTACCAAAAATATGAATGACCATTTAAATAAACGTAGTCATAATTATGAAATCTGTTTGATATGGAGCTAAAATTAGGAAAAAATGACAAATGAAATTGAATCAAGAGCCAAGAACCCAGGGCTTCCCTGGTGGCGCAGTGGTTGAGAGTCCGCCTGCCGATGCAGGGGACGCGGGTTCGTGCCCTGGTCCGGGAAGATCCCACACGCCGAGGAGCGGCTGGGCCTGTGAGCCATGGCCGCTGAGCCTGTGCGTCTGGAGCCTGTGCTCTGCAACGGGAGGGGCCACAACAGTGAGAGACCCGCGTACAGCAAAAAAAAAGAGCCAAGAACCCAGAAATAGATCCAAAACACCAGACGTGAAGCACCTACTACACAAAATAAGTAACACGTATGAAACATTAAATAAATATTGGCAAATGAATTAATATTGTCTTTAACACACACTGTTCACTATTTTAAGCTGCAGGTGTATTAAAGAACTAAATATTTTAATAAAATTTTTATTTTTGTGTATGATAGGTAAGTTTAAGATTATTAAAGAAAAATAAAATGCATTTATATTATAAGAGATACATTTTATACATAGATATATACCAAAACCTCAGTGCAATGAAATGGAATAGGACCCAACCACAAATATGCAGACTGGGGAAAAGTATACAAGGCAAATGTGACTGAAAAAGCTCATAAAAATTCTGAGAATTTGAACCTTATATAAAAGCAGGTCTCAGCAGCCACCACAAATGTAAACATTTTTAAAGTATCATTATTGCCCAGACTTTGGAAATAAATACACCTAGGTGTCACATTTGCATTTCAAATTGGTCCAATTTTTCTTAGCACCAACTGGCAGCCTACAAAGCTGTTTACACATTTGACCTAATTATTTCACTTCTAGGAATACAGCACCAAAGAAGTTTGCATTCTGGGCAAAAGCTTTTATGCTAGTCCTGTTTTGAATAGTTTAGACAAACAAATCTTAGAAAACTGAGAAACTTCAAAAACTACAGCTACAGTAAGTATTTAATCAAACTAAGACAATTTAGTTTGATGGAATACTAGACAAAACCATATTAACAATTTTAACCTCCTATTGAGCCCTTGCTATGTGTCAAGTACTGTGCTGGGTGTTTTAAATATTCTATTTTGTACTTTCATTTAATTGCTTAATAGTCTGTATCTTAGGTACATATTTACAGATGGAGAAATTAAGGCTCAGAGAGGTTATGTGATGGGCTCTGCAATTAATAATAGCAGACAGACAAATCAGGTCTGTCTGACTCCAATACCTTTCAAAAACTCTTTCCACTTTATCATGGAATTTCAGGATCCAAATAGGGCAAACCCCAAAGTTTGTAGAAAAAGTCAGAAGACATAAATCTTTGAGACCAAAAGGATGCGGTATTCAGAATAAAATTCTCTATTACTGGCCGCCTATAGAGATCTTCCCAGGAAGATTTGTAGTTTTTTTCCTTAAATTTATCTATTTTATTTTTGGCTATGTTGGGTCTTCGTTGCTGTGCACGGGCTTTCTCTAGTTGAGGTGAGCGGGGGCTACTCTTCGTTGTGCTGTGCAGGCTTCATTGTGGTGGCTTCTCTTGTTGTGGAGCACCGACTCTAGGCTCGTGGACTTCAGTAGTTGTGGCACGTGGGCTCAGTAGTTGTGGCGCACGGGCTTAGTTGCTCTGAGCCATGTGGGATCTTCCCAGACCAGGGCTTGAACCCATGTCCCCTGCATTGACAGGCGGCTTCTTAACCACTGTGCCACCAGGGAAGCCCCAAGATTTGTAATTGTGATTGCTATACAAATTTTCAACACTGTACTCTTTTTTGATCACCTAAATACCAGTGTTTTTGTTGATGTAATACCATTTTTAATCAAAAGCTTCATGCGCCCTTCTTGGCCCTCTCTCCAAACCCTTTCTCTGTACTTTCTCTGCCTCTTTGACACCCTTGTCACAAATCCTCCCTCTTATTCAATCAATTCCTACCAGTCGCCCCCCTCCCTGCCTCTTCCCATCACATCTACCCATCCCCCATGCCTCCCCACCAAAGAAGCAGATCTCTCTGCTGCGGAAGGGACCAAGCACATCTTTCAAGAGCTGGGAAAGAGAATTCAAAACTGCTGCGACAAGTGGTCCTGAAAACTCACTCCTGAGAGCTGAGCAGGGTAGAAAGACACTGAAGCCGGTGGATCTGGCAACTCCAGGAGACCACCGTGACGACAGCCCCCTTCTCCAGATGAGGGAACTGAAGTCCAAGGGCACAGCCACACCAGGAGCGACTAGTGGGATGTTTAAAATTTTTTTCTATGTGAAATATAATAAATATGTAGTTTCAATGGTTTTATTTTATTTCACAAATTCTGAGATAAATACAGAAAGACCAATATTGCTATTATGCAATCATAACCTGTACATGCATTGTTGATGAATGTAATTGCTTCATCAATTTCTGTGAAGGGACCCAGAATGCCTTTGATATGTCGAAGACATGAATTTAAAATGTAACTGGTTGGGGAGGAACTGTAGATATTTAAATGATCTGAGAATCATCAGGAAAACCTTCAGATACAGATTGATAATGAAAGAGGAGAGAGAGAAACTACCCGCATTTACCTAGAACTGTCCGCAGGAGAGAGACAGGACTTAATGAATTCTAATCCCTACAAAAGTGCACCTTATAGTGGAAGAGAAATTCTCCATGCTCTGTCATAGCCAAGCTAATGCAATGGGTGCATGTGCGTATGGGTTCACACACACACACACACACACACACACACACACACACACACACGCACACTGGGCTGAACTCAAGAGGTACAAACAGGAAATGGCTTTATTTTTCTCCTAACACTGTCCTTTAACATGCCTCACCGGATCTCTTTTTTTAGCCCCTGGACAGAATCTCAGGAAGATCTTAACGATTTTCAGGCTCTTGTGGTTATAGGAATAGCCTCTACTGGGGACCTTAAAAAAGTCCAGTCCATAGTAAGTTAAAAAACTCACATCCAATTCAATACTTCTCTCCACCTCTCCCCGAGGCCTGACCAGTGGCTTGGGAATCAACACTGGGTAAGAACACATGTGTGGTCTGCAATGTCAACCCTTGTTTCACCTCATCCACCTCATCTTCTGGCTCTTCTAGGGTTGGGTTAGGGGAAAGGGAAGGGGAAGGGAAGGGAAAGTTCTTTTAACTCAGGCTGGTGCATTCTGTGGTCTCTCTTGACTAACTTAGTTGGCTGAGGTTCACATACTAGGTCTTTAGAGGGGAAACGTCTGTGGGTTCTTCAGAGGCCATCATAGTATCTTTGTAGTGCATGGTTCCCTGATGTGGGTGATGTCCTGTACTCTCTGGTTAATCTACTACAATCCACCCCTGCCTCTCCTGACCTCTGGAGATAACCACCACTTCCTCATACTGCTGGAGTCCTGACAGGTAGCCCTCTGGGACAGGACCCCAGCAAGGCAACTGAAAGCCCACTGCCCACTTCAGCTTCCATTTGGCCAGGGAACTCACCATCCTTACCCCACCAAACTATTGCCCTCTCTCTAACTACACCATCATAATCGTCTCCAGCCTGCCTCCTACTTTCAGAATTCTTCAGGCTGGAAGAAAACACTGGTCCCTAACCTCACTCCAAGGGTCTGTATTCAGGCTTCCCTCAAACTCTCTTAGCCCTAAACTCTGGTTCTATGGAAGCATGGGGGCTGTAATCTCTTGTCAGTCCATCACTTAACCACATCACTCCCTCCTAGGCAGACTCTCAAATGAGCCGCCTTTGAAATCCTAGTCTCCTGTGAGGCTGGAGGTGGGTGACAGAGGCTGATAGTCACAGGACCATCTCTGCCATCTTTTAGGAGGCCCTAAAGGTATGTCTAACAACATTCTTTAGAAGGGGGAGAGGTGTTTATCACTGGCTTTGAGAATTTAGCCCAAATTCTGAGACATCAGAAAAATCCCATTTCATACCCTTTTATAACAGCAATTCAGGTCTATTCCTTGACATGGTTATTGGTTACTCAAGTGTGTTCACACTAAGAAAAATTCATTGAACTGTGTGTTTATGCTTTGTGTATTTGTCTTTTTGTAGGTTATACTTGCATAAAAGTTTACTTACAGGAAATGATTCTGAACCCATTGTGTGTTGGATTCTGTGTCAAGCATTTTACATATCTTATCTCATTTAATCAGGCTGACTACCATTCATTAAGCACCTACCGTATGTCAACACAATGCTATATTCTCTCTTTTAATTTTTATTGTGATATATAACATATACACAGAACATGTTCAGTTTAACAAGTAAAGTGAACACACATGTAACCACCACCCAGATAAAAAAAAATATATTGATTGCCAGCACCCCAGAAGCCCCTCATGTATCCTTTCTTGGTAACAACCCCCTGCAATATTCTTCATATGAATAATTTGATTTAATCCTTACAACAATCCTGGGAAATTATCAGTGGTTGCAGGCTGGAAAATCCCCAGAGCTCACCTAGATCTAGGATACATTTGAGTTCTGATCAGGCAGAGTGCAGAAACCCCATTGAGCACCTGGGTCATTCAGTAAAGACCCCAGACAGGGTTTAGGTCTTTCTCTGTCTGACTTATTTCATTTAACATAATGCCCTTGAGGTTCATCCATGGATCAAGCATCTTAATCAGAAATTGAGTCTTAAGTTCCTGTTCAGTTTCTATGATACTGGGTTCTGCCCTGCTCTCCATACCCAGAGGGTAGACTAAGCTCTTGAGGTCCAGTCCCTGGACCTATAGCTCCTGCAATGTTCTGCTTATCTCCTTAGCACTGAATTCCTAGATGTGCCTGGACACTGGCCACTAGAACTTACTCCTTTACCTGCCCCACCCTCATGAGTCCCTAGGCTGTGGTTCCAATCACCCAGGGTCTGGCTCACTCATTCATTCAACAAGCATTTATTGAGCACCTGCTATGTACCAGGCACTAAACAAGGTCCTGTAGACACAGCCATGGACAGGACAGACAGAGTCACTTTTCCAAATAAGTTGTAGTCTACTGGGGGATACAGAAAAGTCATAAGACAATTACAGAACATTGTCATAAGTCCTATGAGCAAGCAGGTCCAGGAAGCTTTGAAAGTATAGAGGGTGGATGCTTAATTTGGACTTCAGGTTTAAGAAAGACTTTTTAGAGGTAATAAAATCAAAGCTGAGACTTGAAGGATGAGTCGGAGTCAGCCAAAAGGATAGGAAGAGTAGTAGAATGGTCTAGGCCAGAGGTTCTCAAAATGTGTTTCCAGACCAGCAGCATCAGCATCAACTGAGAACTTGTTAGAAATGCAAGTTCCCAGACCCTTCCCCAGACTTACAGAATCAGAAATTCTACGTTTTGGGCCCATCAGTATTTGTGATTCTAATGCATAGTATAATTTAAGAATCATTGATCTAAATTGGGGAACAAAACATACAAAAGCCTGGAGGGAATGTGGCTTCCTTCCCCTTCAAATCATACCACAGTTATGAGAACGATGATTCCAGTGCCTCATCTGAGATGGCAACTCCAGGCCATCCCTGGATAACAGAAGAACAGAATAGGAAAGGACTACCATTTGTTAAATACACCTATGCTTCACATAGTTTCTTTTATCTACTTCTCACTACATGCCTATTATCATGCCCTTTTCACAGATTTGGAAACTAAGGTTCAGAGATAGTAAGGAGCTTTGCCTAACCTCACTCAGCCAGTAAGTCCCAGAACTGGGATTTGAACCCAAAGATTTTTCTACACCAGCCTACTGCTTCCAGGGAAAAGAGCTCAAGATTGAGAGATGAGGACAAGATCAGAACATGGGTTCAGCTCTGGATGAGTCGTACCAGATAGGGTGGGGAAAGGAAATCCAAGTCTCTCCCTGTGTTCCCTCCTCTCAAACTCCCACTCCCCAGAGAGGACATGACCAACAGGCAAGAGCAAGGAGGCCAAGCTCTTCCACTCAGGTCTGAAATGGAAGTAAGGAAACCAAGCCCAGGTTTTCTCAGTTGAAAAATCCTTGTTAAAGCTTAATCATTTAAAAAAAAAAAAGCTTAATCAAAGTCTGTGTTTGAGACCGAAAGCTTGTTGGAAATAAATGGCATAGTATAATTATCTGGAAAGCAACTTGATAATATGTAGTAAGAGCCTTAAGCTTTCAGATGCTAACATAATTGTATCTGTAAACAAAACATAACCATGAGAAGAGTTGTGATATATTATTAAGAAAAAAGGTGGAATAAAATTATTTATTCAGTATGATTCCAATCATGTTTAAAATGCCAAGTAAAAAGACTAGAAGTGAACACACCAAAATGTTAAGATAGTTTTCCTCCCATCTAATACTCACAAAAGAGCTTAAGTTTAGGAGAATGATTTATGTACCAAGATGCTCTTTATAGTATTTTAACAGCAAACTAGAAACAACCTAAATAGTCCACATAATGAAAAGGGATAAATAAATTACATTTTGATCATGTGATAGAATATAAAGCAATTATCAAAAGTGACAGTTGAAAAAAGTATTTTTGCCAAGTCCTTGGCTCCTGCCTGCACTCCCCTGCCCTGGAGGCACGGTCCAGATATCCTCCAAAATGATGATGAGAGGCAGGGCCACAGAGGGCAAGAATCAGCCACCTCTTCTGGGGCTTCCAGGAAATTTTCAGTTATGAGATAAGGTCCTCACTTTCCTCTCTCAGAGAACTCATGCCACTGTGTTAGGTATTAAATATGGACCCAGGGAACCCCAGACTAAATGGGGCTTAAACAGATTTAAACAGAATGCAATCTGTTTAAATCTCGTCTTTTGCTGGTTTAACCCCCAGCACCCTACACATCTTAGATGGTGAGTTTCCTGTAAGTAGAAATGTGACCAGTTGACCTCTGAATCCCTGAGGAGGAGAGCATCATCATTTCCATTGTCAGCTGTGATTTTATCAGGGGCTGCCCCTTGTTCTGCACTGGGGCAGGCCAGGCATTGGACTCTCTACACCCAGAGTCATCCAGCTGCCGCCCACGACTAAATCTGACCCATCATCTGCTCTGTAGGTAGTTTTACTGGAACATACGTACACAGACACACACAGACACACACACACACACACACACACACACACACACAGTATATTTGTGGCTATGAGAATAGCCATGATATTTATTAAGGAACAAATGTGGGGAAAAATTATATATACAGTGTGATTCCAATTTTAAAATGCTTAATGAAAAGAATAGGAGGAAACACACCAAAATGTTAAAATAGCTTCTCCCTCATCTAACATGACAATCCATTATAGTAATTATGCCCACTCCACAGGCGCAGAAGCAGGGTGATTGCCTCTGAAGAGTGGAATTGTGGGCGGCTTATTCCATTTCTTTACCCTGCTTTCTATATTTTCTATAATTCCACCACTTGTTCTTATCCCAAAAGGTGGGAGGCTGAAGGAAAAATCCAAAGATGATCCCTGATCCTCAAATGAATCCCCTCTGCCCAAAGGTACAGCCTGCCATCTGTCATGGGCCTCTGGGGAAGTGAGGATGGAGGTGGGCATTGGGCTTCCCTGAGAGGTCTGGTCCCTGCAGGCCTAGAAAGACCATCCTGTGCGTGCAGCTGTCTGTGAAATTTAATTCGTTTTAAAATTAAATTTAAATGCAAAAACCTGAACCATCCCTGATTAATTAAACTTAATCCAATTTCTTTTTCTAAAAAAACCTGATCCAGGGCTTCCCTGGTGGTGCAGTGATTGAGAGTCCGCCTGTCGTTGCAGGGGACACGGTTGGTGCCCCGGTCTGGGAAGATCCCACATGCCGCGGAGCGGCTGGGCCCGTAAGCCATGGCCGCTGAGCCTGCGCGTCCAGAGCCTGTGCTCCGCAAAGGGAGAAAAATCCTGATCCAAGGAGGGCTGTGCCCTCCTCTCAGGGAAATTTAGAAATTCCCTGGTGCTGTCTCCAGCCCTGCAGCCTCCATTTCTGCCTTATCCACTCCTCTGGTTCAGAATCTTTTTGTAAATCAGAGAACCCAGCTTCCCTCTGAGGGTTTACTGATCTGATACCTCTTTATGCCCACAGCTCCCCCGGATCCTGTCTGAGCCCCTCGGTGACCCAGCCCTTGGCTTCTGCCAAGCCCCTGATTCCCTGCTCTGCCCCTGCTGGCTACCCACCCAGCCAGCACACTCACACCAGCTCTTGATCTTGTCCTCAGCACACAGATAGACACAACATTTTGTTAGAGAAGGCAGAGATGCAAAGGAGTCAGATTTTATTTCTGATGGTGACATCAGCAGGAGTTTGTGTAGCTCCTGGCTAGAGTTGACAGCACAGAAACTAGCTCAGGCAATTCGCGTGCTCTCCATTTTTGCTCTTTCTCTTTGTCTGCACTTTCCGCTGCCTCTCTTTTCCCACCAAGCTTTGGTGTCACCGTTAGATGTTGTCTCAAATAGAAGTTCTCTGATTCTGAGCGGAGTCAGACCCATCAGCTGGACCTTGAGTCCTCCAGCTCCCAGTGGTTCTTTAATAAAGGTTGAGAACTTGTGAAACTAACAGAGGTAAAGGTCTCTAGCAGCACTGGCCAGCTCCCTGCTCTGTAGGGCTTTATACATTACCTCCCTCTAGGCTGCGAATTCACTTTACACTCTAGGGCAAATTTCATTCCTGGGAAGTCTGAGGTACCTGGACCAATAATTCAGGCCTCTGTATCCTCATCTTGTGGCCAGTTCCACTTTGAACCCACTAATGGAATGGGAATGGTTTATAACCAAGCCCCTGTCTTGAAACCTCAGATGACCTTGATCCCCTTCTTGGGTTCCCAAGTCCAAGCCAGCTTGGCATCCCAGGGATATGAAGGCAGTTACCCTACAGAAGAGCCATGTCCTTCTTAAGTACTGTCTCAGGTGCCTTGACAGGTGCTGTTGTGAAGTGTTGTGAGCAGAGGTAAGAGGACCCACCCTGGGGTCTTGGCTTACCTCTGGCCTAAGGTAAATGGGATGGACCTTGGGTGGTAACCAAGGGATGTCAGCCAGACCTCAATGGGACGGGAGCCTTAGAAACTGATCCCAAGACCACCAGCTGCTGGGGTTCTGCCCCGCCTCCTACTGGGCTCTGAGAGGGCTCCTAAATTAGGTTGGGTTTAGCCAGCAGTGGATATCTACGACCACAGTTAGGAGGGATGGGGTAAGGCAAAGTCAGAGTCCTTTCCCCTCTGTAATAGTCCGGGTTCCCCAGAGAAACAGAAGCAATGGGATTTATTATAAGGAATTGGCTCACACAATTATGGAGGCTGAGAAGCCCCAGGATTTGCAGTTGGTAAGCCGGAGAGCAAGGATGAATAGTATAGCTCCAGCCCAAGTGACCCAACAGCAGGAGAAGACCAGTGTCCCAGCTCAAAGACATCAGGCAGAAAGAGAATTCTCTCTTACTCCACCTTTTGTTCTATTCTGGTCTTCAACCAATTGGGTGAAGCCCACGAACATTGAGAAGGGCAATCTGCTTTACTCAGTCTACAGATTCAAACGTTAATCTCATCCAGAAACACCTTAACAGACACACCCAGAAATAATGTTTCACCAAATGTCTGGGCACCCCATGGCCCAATCATGTTGACACTTAAAATTAACCATCACACCCTCACTGGGCCTCAGCTTCCTCAAGTACATTGAGGAGATTGGATCTGGTGATATTCAATCCTATTTCTGGTTCTATGAATGGGCCTAGGCCATTCTGTAATCAGACAGGATAATAATGTTATCTAAAAGGTATGTGTTGTGAGAAGCAAATTAGATAATAAGTAGGAAAGTGCTGTATAAAATAGTGAGATTATTAATATTATTAAAGTGCAAAGTTTATGTGATTATTATTGCTATTAATTATCATAATTATCATGCCCTCTCCCTGGCTTTTAACCATATACCTTGTTAGTTAATGCTACTACTACTGTCAGTTACATCTTGCAGCCCTACTGTCCCCTTACATCGTCACAATGTTTCACCCACCATCATCTCAGTCACTGTTAACTTTAGTACCTGTTTTAAGATGTAGGTTTCATTATTATTCAAGTATAGTGAGGCCAGCACAGGAGGAGGTGACTGCCATTGAAAAGATAACTCGTTATTCAGAGTTCCCAAAAGGTGGGGGCACATCACGCCACACAGGGCCACAAGGGGAAGCACTAGTGTGGATCAGGGGGCAGAAGAATCAAGGGGAAAATGTGGACAAGACCCTTTATTACGGTTTTCACAGGAAGGAATAGGTGAGGCAGGGTACGTAGGTTTAGGATTGTCTAGTTTGAATAATTTCAGCAGACTCTGGGGCGTTGGGGCCGTCTCTAGTTGCCAGGTACCTAGCCCTGAGGCGATTAGGACAGGGGAACAGTGGCCCAAAGGTGAGAGTCCTGGGAGCACCCAATAAACCAGGTGGTTGGGGTGTGATCTTGAGTTGGTTGGTTTGCTTTCCCAGGGGAATTGTTTGCTTATCTGTAGGAATTTCCTAACCCTGGGAAGACAAACTTCCGGTGTCAGCTAAGCTGCAAAAAGTGTCAAAAATAAAAAGACTTAACCCATCCCGATTCTTAATACATACGCTGACTAGGTATTAGTCCTTACTATCACAGTTAATTCAATTGAAACTGAGAGTTCACAGTTAAGAGAGGTCTTTCTTTCTCTAACCTTCATTATTCACTCAACAAGCATATACAAAGCACTTACTATGTAATGAGCACTATGTTAAGCCCTGGGATACAAAAAAGAAAAATAGACAGTCCTTTTCTTAGGGGCTAACAAAATAAAATAAGCTTAAATGTCTTTAATAAACATTACAATAACAGGAAGTCCAGTGTTCCATAGTAGGAGAGGCCCCAAACACAGCCTGAAAGGGACGAGATTCCATAATGCCCCAGTATCCCTACCTCCACACCTCCTTCAACTCCATAGTGTGGGGTTCAGGAACAGAGCCTGTGGCTAAAAAACTGAATAAATTTTCCTGTCTTCTCCCAACAGCTCCTCCAATAAGCTCCCTTTGAATAAAATTATTTTCCGTTTCCATTTCTGAGAACTAACCATAAGGAAATCATGCAGTAGAAGCAGAAATCTATATGCAGAAACTGATTCATTGCAGAGTTATTGAAATTGGGGGAAAAAATTTGATGCAACATAAGTATCCAAAACCAATGGAGTAGTTTAACAAAGTATAGCATATCTACCAAGGCACATTATTAAGCAAAAAGAACTGTATAATGATTCAGAAGGAGCACAGACCCCAGAGTCAGATTTTCTACGCTCCAGCCTTTGGGCAAACTAGTTAATGTTCCTGAATCTCAGTTTTCCTGTTTATAAAAGCGGGGGCTAGCTAATAATAGTTGCTACCTCACAGTGTTGCTGTGGAGATTAAATAAGAAAATGCAGGCAAAGCACTTAATAAACACCTGGAATAGTGCTCAATAAATGTTGGCCATTACTGTTCTCATTATTAATATAAAGTCAAAGAAAACAGTTAATTGGGTGGACTTAATACACCACAGAAGATATTCCTCATAGAGTCTTAAGTTAAAAATATATATATTTATATAATAGTATGTAATCAAATTCTGAGCCTATGTGAAATGTATATGAAATGCTTAAATAGTTGTATTGGTAGCATAATGGCATTATGAGTAATATTTTAATGAAAGATTTACTTTAACCTTATTGCAAATTTCTGTTTAATAAAAAATGAAAAGGGGGATATAAAAATAAAATTAAAAATAAAAAGCAAGGGAACACTGAAAGAAATTGTATGCTGAGAAATTCAAAAAACATCAATAAATTTGTCCTGGTATTCATGTCTGCAGAGTTGATGAACCTAAATCATCTTCACTTTGCAGACAGATATCTTTTTATTAGCATATAAAACTCTAACTCTTCTCAATATTTAGTAATAACATGCTGATGTAAGCTAGTTCCAAGCTGCAGGTCAGTGTCATTGGGACTGCCAAGAGGTGAAAGATCAAGACAGATCAGAGAGAAGGAAACAGAAAGCCACCTATTAAATGGTGATATATAAGAGTTTATTTTGCATGTAAGTATTAATTCAAATATGCAAAAATATGTATAAATAGCTATAGACACACTATAAATATAAATACAAAGAAATAAAAGATTGGAAATATATTGCTAACAGTAGCTCTCTTAGGGTTGGAAGATCATAGATGATATCCAATTTCTTCCTTATCCCTTCTAAAGTTTCCTACAGTTGGCATGTAATACTTTTAAATTTGGAGGAAGGGAACTTTAAAAACTATTAATTTCTCCATTTTAAAGCAAGGGATTATTAGTGAGAAGGTAAGAGGGAAAGTGTGAGCCAGTAATGTCATAAATTCCCCAGCACATGTGACTGTTCACTCCCAAAAGTCACTGAGTTGGAAGTTAAAAATAGAAAGAGCTGAGGGCTGAATTTGGGGGGGTAATGAGTCCCACAAGAAGGGCTGTGAGCAGGGCAAACTGAGGTGAAGTACAGGAGTGGGGTGACTTGGAGGGAAAGGTGGTTGACTGGGGTCCACCCTTAAGAGTATGGCTACATAAACAGGGCGTGCTGGTCCGGGGACCCAGCTTGGAAAGACTTTGTGGAGGGTATTGCTTCAGGAGTGGGAGAGTTGTTTTAAAGGTTCAGTAGAGAAACCGAGTTCAGTCTGATCACAAAGGAAGCAGCCGTGTCCTCCCCCAAATCCCATTAGCCTATCAAGCAGGCTTTTCACTCCCAGAGCTGGAAACTGATTTCTGGTCATTCGTAGCCTCTTACAGCCACCCAACTCCTTCCCAAAGAATTCTATGTGCTCCCAGGAATGTCTTGATTTGGGTGCTTGTTGAACCAAAAGAAATTTTCCACTGAAGTCCTTTCAATCAAAAAAATACACAAGGGGCTTCCCTGGTGGCGCAGTGGTTGAGAGTCCGCCTGCCGATGCAGGGGACATGGGTTTGTGCCCCGGTCCGGGAAGATCCCACATGCCGCACGGAGCGGCTGGGCCCGTGAGCCATGGCCGCTGAGCCTGCGCGTCCGGAGCCTGTGCTCCGCAACGGGAGAGGCCACAACAGAGAGAGGACCGCGTACCAAAAAAAAAAATACACAAACTTCCTGTACCTCTAAAACTAGACAGGCCTTTAGAAATAGTTCACCCAAACACCTTCACGGTGGAAGGCACAGTGCTCCTTTTAGGGATGAGGAAATTGGGACTCAAGGAGATTAGGTGATTTGTCCAGGGTGACTGAGTAAGTTATGGCAGGGCTCCCCAGGATCCCTCTCTTTTCTATGTATTTTTTCCATTACCCCATGTTGTTCTTTGTTAAACAGGAAGAATCTTTCTTTGCTAGGATCTGTCAATGCACCATTATGTCCTGTCATAATAGTAATTATCATTATATTTTGACAAAATAATACTTAACCATTATGTCCTGGCTGAATAATACTTAACCATTTATTGAGGTCTATGTGCTCTTTTCATAAGCATTTAATTCTCATAATAAGAAGGTATTATTAGGTTTCACACAAAGAAGCTGAGCTTCAGAGCAATTAAATAAACCATCCACTGTCACCCTGACAGTGGTAGCAGAGTCAGGATCTGAAGCCAGTCCATCTGAATCCAAAGTTACCTTCCTGATTCTCCATAAAGAAACACTGTTGGCTATATATACACAATGGAATATTATTCAGCCTTAAAAAAGAATGAAATCTTGCTATTTGCAACAACATGTATGAATGTGAGGGACATTATGCTAAGTGAAACAAGCCAAACACAGAATGACAAATACTGCATGATATCATTTGTGTGTGGAATCTAAAATATGTTGACGCTATAGAACCAGAGAACAGAATGGTGCTAACAGGGGCTGGGGGCAGAGGGACGGAAAGATGTGGGTCAAAGGATGTAAAGTTCCAGTTATGAATGATGAATGAGTTCTAGAGATCTAATGTAGAACAACATGATTACAGTTAACAATATTTTGTTGTATACTTGAAATTTGCTAAAAGGGTAGATGTTAAGTGTTCTCACTGCATAAGAAAGGAAAAGAAGCTGGGGAAGGAGTGGCAGACACCATGTCCAGCTGCAAAGGTGGTAAGAAGAAGCCCAAGAAGCAGGCCAAGGAGATGGATGAGGAAGATAAGGCATTAAGCAGAAACAGAAAGAGGAGCAGAAGAAACTCAGGGATTTAAAAGCGAAGGCCTCAGGGAAGGGCCCCCAGGTCACAGGTGGAATTAAGAAATCTGGCAAAAAGTAAGCTGTTCCTTGTGCTTGAGGCAACGATGGTCCTTAATTCCATTCCTGTTTAAACATTTGGATCCCCTGCCATAACATCGGTTGCCACCTATAGCTAGAAAAGTGTAGTCTTATTCTTTTTTTAAAAAAATAATTAATTAATTTATTTCTGGCTGCGTTGGGTCTTCATTGCTGTGTGCGTGCTTCTCATTGTAGTGGTTTCTCTTGTAGAGCACAGGCTCCAGGCGCATGGGATTCAGTAGTTGCGGCACGCAGGCTCATTACTTGTGGTTCGCGGGCTGTAGAGCGCAGGCTCAGTAGCTGAGGCGTACGGGCTTAGTTGCTCTGGCATGTGGGATCTTCCCGGACCAGGGCTCGAACCCATGTCCCCTGCATCGGCAGGCAGATTCTTGACCACTGTGCCACCAGGGAAGTCCCTGAAGTGTAGTCTTAGAACCTATTCTACATTTAAGAATAAACTTATGTTAAAAAAAAAAAAGGAAAAAAGAAACCAGTAACTATCTGAGGTGATAGGTATGTTAATTAGCTTGATTGTGGTAACCATTTCACAATGTGTACGTATATCAAACCATTAAACTGTACAAACTGTACTGTCAAATACACCCCAGTAATTTTTTTAAAGTACATAAATAAAAATACCTTGACTGTACACATACCAAAATATCCTCTGTTGAGTCTCATCTTTCAAGGAGCTGATTCTCCATTAAATTCAGCATTCCTTAAAATTCTCTCATTAGTGGGCTTCCCTGGTGGCGCAGTGGTTGAAAGTCAGCCTGCTGATGCAGGGGAAACGGGTTCGTGCCCCGGTCCGGGAAGATCCCACATGCTGTGGAGCGGCTAGGCCCTCGAGCCGTGGCGGCTGAGCCTGCGCGTCCGGAGCCTGTGCTCCACAACGGGAGAGGCTACAATAGTGAGAGGCCCACGTACCGCAAAAGAAAAAAAAAAATTATCTCATTAGTGAAATTGTCTTTTCTTCAATTAAAATGGCAACCTTTAAGCATCTTGACATTATATAAGAACTAAATCCCTAAACTGGATTCATCCTAAACACCTCCATAGAGCTTTTACCTTGGATTTGTTTTTATTTCACTTGAGTGTGCAAAGTATTATTACGATGTATTATTATAATAATGATTTGCACACTCAAGCCAAAAAAAAAAGGAACTCAGGGTAAAATTTTTATAAGAACCGTAAAGGAGAAATCTTAGATACTCCCTTGTGTTTGTTTGTTTTATTTTCCATTCTTTGGGTCTTCCCTGGTGGCACAGTGGTTAAGAATCTGCCTGCCAATGCAGAGGACACGGGTTCGAGCCCTGGTCCGGGAAGATACCACATGCCGCGGAGCAACTAAGCAACTAACCGTACTGACCCTGCGCTCTAGAGCCTGCAAGCCGCAACTACTGAAGCTCGCACGCCTAGAGCCCGTGCTCCGCACAAGAGAAGCCACCACAATGAGAAGCCCACGCACCACAAGGAAGAGTAGACCCCGCTCGCCGCAACTAGAAAAAGCCCACGCACAGCAACGAAGATCCAAATTTATTTATTAAAAATAAATTTATTTATTTATTTATGATTTATTTATTTATTATTATTGAAAATAAATAAATAAATTTATTTTTTTTAAATGGCAATCTTCAAAAGTTTTGCATTATAAAACATCAACTCTGGCATTTAAAATAAAGTAAATAAATTTAAAAAATAAATAGTAAAAAGCAAGGTGACCTCCAATTCCTTACTCGTGTTGGGGACAAAGATCACTCAGAGTTCATCCTGAAAATCATCTAAATTTAGAGATTTCCTACCGGAGCAAAACTTTCATGCACCAGTAATAGAACCAGGCAGCCTTTCCAAAGTATGTCAGGCATGTGCTTGCAATGCTGTCACAAGCAGCGTCGAGTATCTGTCCCTGTGTGCTGGTGACCTAGGAGCCCTCGCTGTTTTCTAGGCCAGTTGCAGAGAGATCTGGGGCTGGAAGCAAAAGAGATTGCACAATAGTTAGCACAGGTGCTTATTTTTAATCACATTAGTCAGGCAAGCACTTTTTAAAACATTTTTTTAAATTTGAAAAGTGTATATATGTAGGTAGTTTTTGTTTTTGTTTTTTTTAATTGTCAAAAGCTTACTGAAAAAAACAAAGGTCTCGACCCCTACTCTTAGTCCCTTGGTCTGCATCTCAAAGGCAACCATGGTTTAAGTTCAGCGATGTGGCCTTTGAGTGTGGATATTTTATGAGCAGAGGCAAATTGCTTTTCTACATCTTGTGGGCAGTCTCTCTCTTTTTTAATCTTATAAATGCCCATTGGGAAAGACAAAAGAAGTTAGAGGACAGCACCCTGGTGAATGTTCAAAAAGTCTGGCTTTGGTTTCTAGCTTTTCTAAATCACTTCATGTCTTCAGGCTTTTTTTTATCAAATATAGTTTACAAAGGCTATATATTCTTTTACTCCTCCTTTCTTTCCTTCTTTACCCCTCCTAAAGCAAAGGACAGAGCATAGAGGACATAGCTAGAATTGGTGGGGAAGGGGACAGTAATAATAGTAATAAATTTGGTTGTTATTGAGCACTTACTATATCCCAGACACTATATTTTTTTTCTCATTTCATCTTCAAAACAATTCTATGAGGTAGGTGTTTTTATCCTCATTTTTACAGATGAGAAAACTGAGAAAGATTAAGTAATTTACACAAGACTATATAGCTAGTAAGAAAAAAAGCTAAGTTTTGAACCTAGACTCTTCAAGTCTAAAGTGCCAGTGGAAACACGTAGGTTTCAAATCTTCATAGGGAGATAGAGAACATGACTGTCAAAGTGCTAAGCTATGTAAGGGAGTGAAAAATAACAGCACAAATTAGGGTGGTCCTGGACTAGCAGTGTGTGGGAACTGCTCTGAGATCTGCATTAAAGTTTTTGGGAGGTTGCACTGTTCGCAACAGATGCTTCAGACAGAGCATCCAATGAGCAGTGAGAATTCTTGGGCTGGAGATAGGTGGGCCAACCTCAACCAACACAATTTCCTAAGAAACTGGATGCAGTCTTTCAAGAATAGGAAACGTCTGCTGCAGATACTCGTGGTCAGGTCTAGCCCTTTCATACCTACTGAAGGATTCTTGGAAGGCTGCCCATCAAGCAAAAGGGATGGACAAGACACAAGATGGACAAGACACACTGTCCTAAACTGCAGGCATTTGGAAGAAGAGTGCCAGAGACAGCAGAGGAACATCAACTTGGAATTAGTACATGCCTCTTAAATGTCACAGGGTGGCAAGAAACTGGAGATGAAGTCAAAGTCTGCTGGGACCAGCAGCAGGAATTCTATGTGGACTCACAGCCATCTGTGGGACAGACTGCTGAGCAGCCTGTGGGATTATGGTCATTTTTAAAAACTGGCCTAAACTTGTGACCAGATGCCATGAGCAGAAGACACTTTCCATATGTGTTCATACCTGAGAGGGTTCTGCAGCAAGTCATAGGACAAGGTGCTATGAGGTGTCCCTTGGAGAATCAGGCCTACCTAGAGCAGTCAGGGCAGGAGTAACTTCCAAAACATCAGGTTTCTTCAGAGACCAGGGGGCCACCTAAATTCTCATTACTGGGGAAGTAATCAGGAAGAAGAGAGGGAGGTGAAATCAGATGTCCTTGGGGCAGAAGAATGAAGAGAAAAACAGGGACCAGCATCACATGCAGGGAGGATGCAAGTATGCCTCAGTCCCCTGAAGTCAGAGCCCAGGGCTCACGGTGGTAAGCAGTCATCCTTACCTGCATCTGGTGTGGCAAGTTTGGTCACAAACAGGATCCGAGGCACCTAGGTACCAATTCCTGGCACCTCATCGACTTCGACCTGTGAAGGATGGTTTCGAGAACAAAGCAAGCCTTGCCACTACACCCATACCACTCCCAAGAGAAACATTTCTTGTTTCAGAAGGAAAAGCTCGGGAGCAGGGGTAGGGAGCTCACCTTCTAGGTGGCAGAAGACTTACCTCTTTTCCCAGATCTCAAAATGGAAAATTTTCCATCTATGTCTTTCCTTGCTAAATCCTAATACAACTGTGTTTGACTCCAAGGTTTAACTGGCCTAGTAGGGCCCACGACTCTCTGGGCCTGGGTGAGACAGCCTTCCTGGTAACTATAGAGTCAGAGAGAGTCAGACTTCTGTATCCAAAAAGCTGCAGAGATGAGTCACATCTCTCTTCACCAGAGAAGGGAGGGAAGGAGTAGGCCTCATGACTGGAGAGGCTCAGGTGCCACGAGCAAATAGTGTATTGTGTTCACTCTTGTCTCCACTCAGCACTCTGAGGAGTTATTGTGTAACAGACTTGCTGAGATGTTAAACATGTCTGTGGAGGAAAAAAGGGTGGGGGTGGAGTGCGCTGAGATAATTTGTTATTTATGGTATTCTGTATCTTCTGAAGAGTGGAACTCTCTTGTTTGAAAGGTGATGAGTGTGAAAATGCAAAGTACTGAAAAAGAGATGGCGGGGGGCGGGGTGGAAGGGTAGAGGGGATTGTCTAGGGGGAAGGTGGCAGAGATCATGGAAGGGGAGGAACCCCAATCTTGTGGCTGGAGAGAGGCCCAGAGAAAGGGTGTATGGTGGGAAAAGAGGAGTAGTTGGTACCAAGGAGGAGCTGAGGTGAGGGAACAGAGATGTTTAAAGGGAATTGTTAAGGAGTTTTGCGATGTGAGATGCTGTATAATTCTCTTTGTGAAACCTTCAGTAAAATCTCCATTCATCAAGTGCTTTGCAGCTGGGGCTTGTTGCAGGGAAGGGGCAAATGTGCCGAGCCCGTAGCTGGTCAAAGGATCCAGCTGCGTTCAAGGGCTGGGTATAAACACAGTGCTAGTGTCACATGATAAAGGATGTGGGAGGTGTGCACAGCTTCACAACGGGTGAGGGAGAGAGGAGAGGATCAGAACAGGTGGCACCAGAGATGGGCCTTAAAGGATGACCAATATTTCTACTGGAATTTGGGACAGGGGGACTTCAAGTGCAAGAGACCTAGAGCAGAGGCAGGGAAGTCTGAAAGTGTGTGGTATGTCTAGGGAGTGATGATCTACGATGTCCCAACTGTTGTCTGCGTGGGGAAGAGGAGCAGGCTGGAGAGAAATAAAAGAATGGCTGGAGGAGCTACGGACGCTTGGCCACCTTCAGACCTTAAAGGCTGTCACGAATGCTCTGGAGAGCAGAACAAGAACTTCCATGTGGTGTGTGCAAGAAGACAGAATATGCAGCAATATACTGTATCCCTGAAAGGAGAGGAAATTGGTCTGAAGACCCTCGGATTCCCCTCAGTAGCTACCTACTTCAAATGATCAAACTGACCTGGATGGTAAACACTGCATAAAGTACATCATGTTACAGGGGGAGGGGGGAGGGATGAATTGGGAGATTGGGACTGACATATACACACCACTCTATATAAAATAAAAAACTAATAAGAACCTGCTGTATAGCACAGGGAACTCCATTCAATACGCTGTAATGGCCTACATGGGAAAAGAATCTAAAAAAAAAAAAAGAGTGGATATATGTATATGTATAACTGATTCACTTTGCTGTACACCTGAAACTAACGCAACACTATAAATCAACTATACTCCAATAAAATTTTTTTTTAAATCATATTACCATCACTCAATTTCAGCAGATTGCCCCTGGACTTGACACCTCTGCTTCTGTTCCAGTGCCAGCTGAGGAAAAGGCTGCCAGGCAGGCATGCTCACTGATTTGTGGGGTACGCATAACTCCCAGGGCCCTCTACCAATGCCAAAACCACCTCTATTCCGGGGGCTGCCTGAGGAGCTCCCACACCCATCAATAGGCCCTTGCCTGTCTCCGGGGCTGCTGTCCTGTGAGTCCCCTCACTCCTTTCCACTCTCAGAACTGTGATTGATCACCCTGCATCCATCTGCCCCAAGAGAATCTGAGGACCTCATCATGCAGGCCAGTCCAAGGGCGTCCCAAGTGGTCTGGAGGCACTTTTATTTCTCTCAAGGCCCCTTAACCTCAAGAAGTAGAGATCACTCACCGGTTAACAGATACATATGGAACATCTACTTGGTATACTGCAACACAAAATGAATAAGACATCATCCCTGACCTCAGGCATTTCAGAGGATACTCAGTTGGGAAAGGCATGTAAATATATAGCTGACCCTTAAACAACAAGGGTTGAATTGCAAAGGTCCACTTATATGCAGATTTTTTTTTCAGTAGTAAATACTACAGTACTACACCATCCAGGGTTGGTTGACTCTGTGGATGTGGAAGCAATACAGAGGAATTGGGTATGTGGAGGACTGACTATAAACTATACACAGATTTTCAGGTGTGCAGAGGATGAGAGCCCCTAACCCCTGCATTAGTGTGATGTCACACAATTAGTGTGATGTCACACAATTAGTATGATAACTGCTGGGAAGGAGGTAAAGATGGGCTGCTGCGGGAAGAAGGAGGGGAGATACCTAGCCCAGAGGGCAATGAGGATGAATGGAGGGTTTCCTGGAAAGAGGACTCACAGGCTGACTCCTGGAAGGAAGAGCAGGAGCTAACCTAGTGAATGGGGTGAAGGGGAAGAGGGGGCATAAGGGGCATAGGGAGCAGGATATGGATGGGAATGGCCTGGAGACAGACAGCGAGAGTCCTTTGGGCAAGAGTCCTGTGGGAAGTTCACTGAGGCTGGTGTTCAGGCTGCAGAGTTGGGCCCCAGGGTGCATCAGGAAGACCCTTAAATGCTCTCTCAGGGAGTTGGAACTTTATGATGGTATTGAGGACCCCCAGGTGCTTAGCTGCCTTTCTACCCAAGGAAAAATGAAAAGCCATCCAAGAAAGGAAGTAGTATACTGTTTAACTCATCGTTGAACAATAAATACATAGTCTTAATAACATAAACATTAAATAATTAGTTAAGCAGAAATGTAAGATATTGGAAGGATGGGGGACAGGGATGACAGCTCCCTTAATGGGAAATAGCCATACATTATATGGAAAGATAAATGTAAATATCAGAATAGCTCAAATTGTTGAAAGTGGCTGCTTCTGGAGAATGAAGAATGAGGAAGGGTGGGAGATGGTACTCCAGTTGTACTACTAGACTTGTAATATTTAACTTTGTAAATACACTTTTTAGACAATTATGTACCTATATTAATACATATATATATATATTTTAAATGTGTCAACCCCAGCCTCAACACTTAATAACTGAGTGACGAGGGCCAAATGTTTATCCCCTATGTGGCTTAGTTTCTTCACCTGTAAAATGGGATTATAACACTATCTTGCTGGGTTATTATGAAGATTAAAGGATATACGTAAAGTGCCTAACACTCTGTCTGGAGCTTAGTAGAAACTCAATAAATGGTAGGTATTTTCATTTTTAATAACAGATGGAAAAGAGAACTAAAATGCCTGTTTAAAAGGCCTGGACACAAGCCTTCTATATTATATACACCTCTGATCACTGGAACACATCCTCTTATTTAATAAAAGCATGACTGTATTCATAAATTATGGAAGAGAGAGAAATTATAATTTTGATATCAGAAACCAAAAACTAGTTAAATGTTTCAAAATCTGGAGGTGTACTCAACCTTGAAAAAAATATTTGCTGAAACAAAAAGATAAAATAATGTCTTTTGGTGTATATATGTCAGTCCCAATCTCCCAATTCATCATGCCCTCACCCCCGCCGCTTCCCCCGCTTGGTGTCCATACATTTGTTCTCTACATCTGTGTCTCTATTTCATATACACTAATATGTATAAAATGGATAACTAATAAGAACCTGCTGTACAAAAAAATAAATAAAATTAAATTTAAAAAAATAATACTGTCTTTTGGGGAATCAGAAAACAGGGATTTGTGAAAACTTTGTCTGATTTGCATGTACTTTTAAAATAGAAAGTTAACCCAGGATGATACAGGTGACAGTAATAGATTTACAGTGAAATTTAGTTTCCCTGCGCTGTCTAGCTACTAGGGTTGTAGTCCCTTTCATCTCTCAGATCCTCAGATTTCCCGATTCTATACCAAGGGGTCAAATTAAAAGGTCTCTAAAGCCTGGTCCCAAACTCTAGGGTTCTGAGAATTCTTGATTATGTGCTTTTGCCTAGGGACGTGGCAATAAACATCCGACTGAGGTTTCCCACTAGGCTCCTAACACGGATGCAGTTTCTTAACCTATCTCTACCTAAAACTGTTTCCGAGTCAATAGCCCTTGGATTGGATCTCAAGCCCCACGTCCGACACCCGCCCCATAGCGGGAAATCCAAGCTGCCGGGGCGGCCACCCCCCCCCCCCGGAATAGGAACTACAACTCCCAGGGTCTCCCGGGGCGGGGGGCGCCCACTCGGATTGGCCAGGGTTGCGTGACGCTCAGTGTTTTGGCCCGGGCGGTCACATGTTTCCTTTGTTGTGAGGTGCGGAGGGACTGGTGGCTCGAGGAGACGCCGGCGCAGGAGACAGCGCTTCGCCGCCGGAAGCTAAGGTACGGCGGGGGCCGCCTCCAGCGTTCGCTGAGCGGTACCTGGGGATGACAGCTCCGGGACCGGCCGAAAGGCGAGGAACCGGCCAGAGCCGGGGGCGGAGGGGCGGCCGAGGTCTTGACCACGGGGATGTCTGCAGGAGGGAAGCCTGCGGCGGTCGGCCTCTCGGAGCCAGAGGAGGGGTCCGAGGAGAGATTGCGGGTGGGGCTGCAGGGCCCCTGTTTGGGGCGAGAGGTCTCCGGGGCTCCCCTGGGGGTTGTCAGCCCCGGTTCCGCAACCACACTCTGAAAGGAAGGGCACCCCCAACTCCTGACACTACCGCCCCGGAACCGCGGCGCTGCTGGCGCACCCGCCGGGGGCGGGTTGGGAGGGGCATGGCCGCCGGGGCGGGGGGTAGCAGGTGCGGGTCACCCTGGGGGACGGGGAGCAGCTGGCGGACAGGGCTGGGGAGAGGGGTCCCGCATTTTGCCGATGGGCTTCGAACGGAACGTCGCTTTTTTAATCGAAGGTAGCACTGAGAATGCGACGGTCTGAAATCAAACCTTCCCGTTTGGTGGGGGCGACAGTTTGATCCTAACAGGGAGGACTGACGGGTCAAGTTAGGTCCCAGGGCTGCAGGCTAGAGAATCCCCATTAAAGCAGTTGCGAAATGTGCTCGGCGCCGTCACCTGACCGTTACCCCCGCCCTCACCGCCAGCGAGCCTTTGTTTACCACCGCTCGCCTGGGGGCCCGCTCCGGGAGCCGGGCCCTAGAAAGAAGGTCCCCCGGAAGTGGGCGCGGGCGGGGGAGCGGGCGTTCCGCCGGCGGAGTCCCCGCCTAATCTCCCCTTCCCACCACTCCAGGCCTCGGTTTCTTAATTTAGTTCCTAATGGCCCCGCCCCCAGGTTCTGGACACTCTGGGCGAAGACTGTTAACGCGGCGGGGATTGGGGCCCTGCGGGTGCTTTCGGGCGGAACGACTGGGCGAGTTCCGAGTGTTTATTGGTGGGTGTCTTGTCGCGAGGTGGACTTGCCCAGGCAGTTCTTCCCCGCCCCCTTGAAGGTGATCTGGAGGACACGCGAGAGCGCGCGCTCGCCTCTTGTGCAGCTGCGACCCGAGCGGAGCATCTGGCGGCGCGCGCTGCCGAGCCGGGGGACTCGGGAGCTAAGCCCAGCTGACCCGCTATCCTTTGGTGGCTGCCGCGGCTTCTGCCTGAGCCTGTTCTGGGGCCCGCGGAGGACCGGAAAATTATCCCTCTTTAACTCCTGTCGCCCTGTCTACCCAGATGGTGGGAAGAAAGCCATCAGGCGAATTAGTTCCTGCCTGTTCTGTAAACAGGGTTTAAATAGCTAAATAAGGACCGTAAAGCCACATTTTAGAGTGCCTCACAGTCACTCCTGAGGCAGCGAGCTTTCGCAGTTAATGTTAGTGGATTTTAATGATTAATCACTTGCTCTCTTGAACAGCTTTTTAAAAATCATCTCTTAGTATTTGCAGCTACAGACTGTTTATGTCCACCGGCGAGGTTGGTTTTTGTCAAATACGTAAAATAGATGAAAAATCTGCTTGCTGTCGACTAAGATGTAAAATTAGAATTCTATTTTTTAAAAAAATAACTTGAGGATATCCTCCCCCCCGCCCCCCCAAAAAAGTTAAGATTCTTCTATACCCCGTTTTAGATGAGTTGTTTCCTTGTTTGGGAGATTATAGCTCACTCTTCTATGATGACAGTAATAAAATCTACAAGAACGATCATTTTAGCCACAGTGTGTTGAAGATGCGGTTTTCCTAATCTGTGATTTAATAGGTAACTTGGGTTTTATCAGATTTTATTTTCCTATAAATCTGTAGGAATTCACCCAAGACAGTGCATTTCTGTAGGAGGTAGATTGAGCACCCTGAGTGAAGCAGGAATTGACTATGAACAGTTCTCATTGTATGCATTCTTAATTTATTTTTAAAATTCAAGTTGGGATGACTATGCCCGAAGGAGCAGCTTCTGTGATCCTGAACTGCCTCATCTCTTGTGCATTGAAGGCATTTAACATTTCTAAATAAGTACAAGTTGCAAACCTCTAACCTTTGTAAAAAATAAAACCACCACTCATAAGCCTGCTTATCCAGACAAAGCCTGCTTATCCAGACAAAGCCTGTTTAGTCTCTAAACAGGAAGAAGAAATAATATTCTGAGTTGGGGTTTACTATCAGCTTTAATTTAAACTTTCTTGGCTTTTGTCCAAGTTGCTGAACCCTTAATGCTTTTTCAGAAAACTTTGTATTAGTTTCTTTGTTTTTCTGCCATTTTATTAAAACCCAAAGGTCAAGCCTGTGAAAAACAAATACTATTCATTAAATGAGGGACTGCAGTTATTTTTTTGTATATACTCCTTTTTTAAAAAAATATTTATTTATTTGGCTGCACCAGGTCTTAGTTGCAGCACGGGGGGATCTCTTAGTTGCAGCATGCGGGATCTCGTTTCCTGACCAGGGATCGAAATCTGGCCCCCTGCATTGGGAGCGCAGAGTCTTAACCACTGGACCACCAGAGAAGTCCCTGTATGTACTTTTTTCTTACCTAGGAATTTGGGACATCGTTTTTCAATAAATATTTAGGTATGGATTGTATAAAAAATGTAAATAAAATATCCTAGTATATCCTCATAAGTATATGAAATATATAAGCATATATATTTTGTATGATTCTATTTCTGTTGTGACTGAAACAAAGAGTATGTGGCCATTTAACAACTGTTGATATTTTAAAACCTTATTCTTTCTCCTATTAAAAACAATAGTTAGGGGCTTCCCTGGTGGCGCAGTGGTTGGGAGTCCGCCTGCCGATGCAGGGGACACGGGTTCGTGCCCCGGTCCGGGAGGATCCGGCATGCCGCGGAGCGGCTGGGCCCGTGAGCCATAGCCGCTGACCCTGCGCGTCTGGAGCCTGTGCTCCGCAATGGGAGAGGCCACAACAGTGAGAGGCCCGCGTACCGCAAAAAACAAACAAACAAACAATAGCTAAACTAGCTTTTTTAAATTAAAGTTTGTCACTCTGCCTAAATTCATCACCCAGGGGCTACAATATTTCAGCATTTGGCACATTTTAAAGTCTGCTAAATTGATGTCTAAAAGTCATTAGGCTTTGCTCTTTACTCAGTGCTTTCTAAAACTTACTTCTGTAAATAATTTGTATCACCACTAAGGTAAATAAAAATCACTGACTTCAAAGTGCTTTTATCCATAGAGAGGTCACGAAAAATGTTGGATCTCAAACTTGTTCAAGTGGCAGAGTACTGGGTCATGTCCTTGCAGATTTAATTAATTCTAATAAGAGAACCAAAAACAATTTTTAAAAAAAAATTATTTATTTTGTTTATTTTTATTTTTGGCTGCGTTGGGTCTTCGTTGCTGCGCGCGGGCTTTCTCTAGTCGCGGCAAGCGGGGGCTACTCTTCGTTGCCATGCTCAGGCTTCTCATTGCGGTGGCTTCACATTGCGGAGCACAGGCTCTAGATGTGCGGGCTTCAGTAGTTGTGGCACGTGGGCTTCAGTAGTTGTGGCTCGCGGGCTCTAGAGCACAGGTTCAGTAGTTGTGGCACATGGGCTTAGTTGCTCTGCGACATGTGGGATCTTCCCGGACCAGGGCTCGAACCCGTGTCCCCTGCATTGGCAGGTGGATTCTTAACCACTGAATCACCAGGGAAGCCCCCAAAAACAATTTCGCTAAAAGAAAAGATAACTATATATCTACAGGTCTTAAGATTTTAAAATAAAACAATGCATTAGATATCTTCTAGCAAGATAAAACCAAGGACATTAAGTTTACATGTCAAGTAGGTTCAGTAGGACAGCTTTATATCAAGTATGATGATTAACAATTTTTTTTCCTTCCTTTGGGGGTTGGGGAATATTAGTAGCCAAAAGTTTTAAAGCAAGGGAGCGAAACAGTGAATGGATAAGTTCAATTTTTTTGTTCTGTGATTTGGGAGAAGACAGTATTCTTTTTTCAGTTATAGAACCATAATTGTTTAGTCTGACACATTGCTTAAGAACTCCTGAATTTTTCATCATCAGATACCTCTTATTTCTCTTTCTCTCATTAATCAAAGTAATAATGTATTGACTATTTCAGGTTCATGTAAACAAGGGATAATCACTTGCTATAATTCTAGACAAAGAAATTTAAGGGTTTTTTTTGGTTTCTGATACCTTATGGTGAGTAAGTATGTTATTGGTGGTTTCATTAAGAAAAAGAGAAATGTTGAAAATAACAGCTTGAAGACTGGACTTTAGGTGTTGCATTTGTAAAATTTGGTTCAGGAACCACTACTCCAAGAGTAAAGGTTTAAATTGAAGAGTATAAATTTACAACTTTTAAAAAGTGGTCATTAAATAGAATGGTTCAAATAAATTAGCGTTTGAGAAAATGTGGTGAAAAAAACTGCTTGGTTTCAGATACTTCCATGTTAAATATTTTCTAGTTATTTTTAAATAATAGATTTACTATGTTACAGTGTTTTCTGACTTTCCTTCTGTTGAGTTACTGTATATCTTTAAAGATAAAACTCTTAATTCTTTAGTAATTTTGCTGTTTCTGCTATGTTGTTCTTCATTCAAAGTTCAATTTGAGAAAATGGAGTAGTAGTGTGGAGCATAGCATGTAGCAATTCATTACTGCAAGTTGCAGGGACCATGTTAGTCAAAATGTTGTTAGTTTCCTTTACCATCTGGTGTTTATTAGTCTTTGTAAACCCCTCACTAATCTATGCTATCTTAAGGCTAATAGTAACTTGTTTCTTTGTATAGGGGTCCTGCATGCTAAAGGAAAAATAAGCTTGATTGCAGTTCTACACTCTAAAATCAATTCTGATACTATATAACACCTTTGGACCTCCTACACTGACCTCCTTGGTCCCTAGCCCTTACTGATTAGGTTGGTAAGTATTACCTAAAAACCCTGCAGAAAATGCCCGGGTGAGTTGCCTTGCCCTTCTACTCCTTAAGGTATAATTCTAGACTAGATCAGTCATGAGAGAATGTATTCCCATTTGCACTCCAGCAGAAAAACAATTTGTGTTTTCTGCTAGAGAAACACTGAGAATTTGAATCTATTGTAGTATCAATCTTTGAGTTCTTGTTTGATTCTAATCTTAACCAACCCCACAGCATCTAAAATTGGATCTGAATCCAATATTCACCACCCCAGTGGCAGACAGGGGGTAGGCTTTCTAGAATTGTTTCTTGAATTGACTTGAATCCCTACATTGGCTCAGGATCTTATTGTCTTATTGGGGGAAAAACTTACTTAGCTAGGACTAACAGTCCCCTAATTTGACCAAGTTGAAATATTCTTTACCAAGATATACACAAGTTAGATTGACTTTTGCAAATAAGGAAACAAGCAAGATAACATTCACTTCGCAATCAAACAATAATCAGGGTATAGAGATGTGTGTTTGTGTATACATGTAGGAAAAAATCAGTAGTCCATATCTTGGTTTTCTGGATCCACTTTTGAATTTGTCTAAACTTGTTAAGAATTTATGAGTTCTATTTATAGATATCTAGGCCAGAAACCAGAATCACTTGTGCTTAAATACTGTTGGTATTCTGTGTACAGTTCAAGGTTCCAGTATTCTCTCTTAAGCATTCCTCTCTTCCCCTTCCAACAACAACAATGAAAAATTGTGCTGAATTTGTTGGTTTCTACAGGTACTAAAGTCTATAAGGATCAAAAAAGCAGAAGAAATATGCATTTATATACTAAAAGATTTAACATAATTACTTGATAAGCATGGTGATTCTATATGGATAATCTAGATAACTAAGAATTAAAAACTGAAATGTTTTTTCCTGAATTACCCAGAATACTTGAGATTTTGTCATTGCTTTCATAGTTATATAAAATATATAATGACTAAACTGTTTGCTTTGGGTAGTATTGATAGACCAACTCAGAATTATTTAATGACCCCAAACTCAGATGAAACATTAGTTACCAGACATTCTTCAAATATCCAGTGCAGAGTTATCATAGGATATGTTTCCTCATCTCAATTCCACCGTTAGCTTGATGTTGACATGAATATTTGTTTACTCATCTTTCACTCAAGAAACCTTACTGCAGGATAAAATTGTCAAGTAAGGAAGTTGATAAATAAGGAAACTATTTTAGATATAGCATAAAGTTATTAATTTGCTTTAAGGATTATTCAGGATTGGTTTTCCTATGCAGAAGTTAACTTCCAGTCACAAACTGAAATCTACTAAAACCTTCTTTCAACATATTAGTAAATAACACCAATTATACACAAAGTGATTACTATCTGATTTATGTGTTGCTGTTTTCCATTTATTTTAGGTGTGGAAAAACTGGGGCTTTGATCAAGCAAATGCTAAAAAGGTATTATATTTATAACGTTTATAAACTCTCTAAGCATTGTTATTAGAAAATGTAAATCATTCTCCTTCAACCAGGGGTCACAGACCATCAGAGTAACAGGGAACAATTCTATCCTCAAGATCAGATAGGAAGGCAGCATCACAGACTTTTCTGTTACCAAATAAACTTCTTTTTTTTTTTAAATAAATTTATTTATTTTTGGGTGTGTTGGGTCTTCGTTGCTGCATGTGGGCTTTCTCTAGTTGAGAGCGCAGGCTCAGTGGTTGTGGTTCATGGGCTTAGTTGCTCTGTGGCATGAGGGATCTTCCCGGAACAGGGCTCAAACCCAACCCATGTCCCCTGCATTGGCAGGCGGCTTCTTAACCACTGTGCCACCAGGGAAGCCCCCAGATAAACTGTTTACACACTCCTTTCTACTCCTTCCGAATATCCTCAGTCCCTATTCTACCGTTTCTCCAGTCCAAAAGACACTAAAATAAGTTATCTCCCTTCATTTTTCTGGGACATAGGCCAAAAACAGCTAATTTTAAAATCTACCTAGCAATCTGAAACTAGGTCTACAACATTTATGAGTTCTGTAGTTGGAAATAAACTCTAGAGTACTCTTAACCAGAAGAATCTTTCTCTTAAAATTCTTCCTTTCAAGTGAGAGTTTAGTTCCAAGAATAAAGCTCCTGAAAGAAATGAGAGAAAGAAAGGGATACTACCTTTTCTAGACAAATTATGTGTCTTTGGCAGTCAGTCATTGAGAGTCCAGTCACCCTTGCATCCACTAACTTATGTAGGTATTATTTTCAGTCATTATATTTCTTGGGAACAAACATTGTCGTCATGTTTTGCCTACTTATTTACTACTTTTTCCTGATGGGAATAATGATGCTTTGATATTTGCTAAATTTTTAGAAGAATTCAGTCTAATTTTAAAGTCTACTGAATTACATCTGGAAGCCCAAAGGATACACTCTGAAATGCATCTCATATTCCTAAGACACAATTGCATAAATCATTTAGTGTGTCATCAATACAAAGAGTTTATATTTCGTGCTGTTGTGGACTAGTTCATGGAAGAGTTCTCAGAAAGTCCAGAGAAAGTGAGGCTGTCCAAAAAGCCACACAGAAGCTTCTTGGAAGGAAATAGCCCAGATCTATGAGATAGTCTCTTTTACATACAAAGCAGTAGACAAGTATCTTGTTGCTGTTGAATGCATTTAATACCAGGTGATTTTATAGCTATTCTAATTCAGGATTTTCTGGTAAAGCAGTGGAAGACCTCTTGGCAGTCAACAATCAAAGAAAATAGCCGTGAGAATTCAGGGGCAGAAAATAGCATAAAAAGACCTTTAACTTATATAAAATTTTAATCAGCCTTATATTAATCCAACTCACTCAATATGCTATCCCCAAATTTATCAGATACAGATACAATAAGATACCAGATAACAAATACCAGATACAGTAAAATTATTGGATACAGAAAGCAGAGTGTCTTTTCATTTATGTTTTCCTACTTGTCACTTTTAGCCAAAGGGAAATTCTTAGTACTTGCAGTATGTTATTTTGTTTTGCATTCTGAACACATTTTCATTTAAACTTTGAGAAAGCAAAAATGTATGGGGGCTTTCCTGGTGGCACAGTGGTTAAGAATCCGCCTGCCAATGCAGGGGACACGGGTTCGAGCCCTGGTCTGGGAAGATCCCACATGCCACAGAGCAACTAAGCCCATGTGCCACAACTACTGAGCCTGTGCTCTAGAGCCCATGAGCCACAACTGCTGAGCCCACACACCACAACTACTGAAGCCCATGTGCCTAGAGCCCGTGCTCCTCAACAAGAGAAGCCACCACAATGAGAAGCCTGCACACTGCAACAAAGAGTAGCCCCCGCTCGCCGCGATTAGAGAAAGCCCGCGCACAGCAATGAAGACCCAATGCAGCCAAAATTAAATATAAATAAATTTATATATTTTTTAAATGTATGGAGGTAGAAGCCAATTACAAATAACACTTTGGATCACATATCAACTTATAGAGATTTGTGAAAAGAGAGTAGGAGTAGAAGAACCACCTTAAAAATCAAAATTTAAGAGAATTGATAGCTATAGTCCAGTGCCTCAATCCATCAGTTACCTATTCAGAGCCGTTTTTGAGGGAGATTTGAGTATGTTTCTTATCAGTGAAAGGGAGCAGGGCATAAATAACATACATTTAAAAAAATCTAAAAACCCAGTACTATATAATTATAGTGCAGATTTTGGGTAAAATAGAGGCAGACAGAAGATAAATAAATACTTATCATTTGACATACGTGCCTCCTTTTTTCTATGCCTAGATGTAATGATACTTAAATTTTTTTATTTTCTTTGCGTATTTTTAAAAATATTTATTTATTTGGTTGTGGCAGGTGGGCTCCTTAGTTGTGGCACATGGACTCCTTAGTTGCGGCTCACCAGCTTCTTGGTTGCAGCATGTCGGCTCCTTAGTTGCGGCATGCATATGGGATCTAGTTCCCTGACCAGTGATTGAACCCGGGACCCCTGTATTGGGAGTGCAGAGTCTTATCCACTGCACCCCTCTTTGCATATGTTTTTTGTTTGTATGTTTTTTGTGTATTTTTTTTCCTTTTCCAGCAGTAAAAACATTCATACATACATACATCTATACTATAATTTGTGCCTACGTAGCATACAGAGAGCTTCATAAGTCTCCCAGCTGCTTTAGATAAAAATTCTTAGAGACCTACCTAGAATGGGGAGAATCTGAGAAAAATTCTTATCAGATACCCCTAGTCCAGCTCTAACTCTTGCTTCAGTTTTTTTTTTAACATCTTTATTGGAGTATGATTGCTTTACAATGGTGTGTTAGTTTCTGCTGTATGACAAAATGAATCAGCTATACATATACATATATCCCCATATCTCCTCCCTCTTGTGTCTCCCTCCCACCCTCCCTATCCCACCCCTCTAGGTGGACACACAGCACCGAGCTGATCTCCCTGTGCTATGCGGCTGCTTCCCACTACCTATCTGTTTTACATTTGGTAGTGTATTTATACCCTTTTGCATATGTTTTGATATCTGCTTTTTACTTACTACCTGGTTAATGCTTCCCCATGTCATTAAATAGTCTATATAGTTTTTAATGGCTGCAGGGACTGTGTTCCATCCTTAATATGTACTATGGTTTAACTAATCCGCTATTGTAGGGTACTTAGGTTGTTTTAAGTATTTTCTATTAATACAGCATTGAACAACTATAGATAAATCTTTCCGTATAATCCTGATTATTTCCTTAGGATAGATTGCTAGAAAGCAATCTATCTACTTACTGTTCAAACAACATACATATTTTTAAAGGCCATTGATAGATATAGCTGAATTCTTCTTAGCAGCACTATGTTAAAATAATAAACATTTATATTAGGGTTTGAATGTACTCAAGTTCTGTGTCTTACAGCATTCTGACTTAACTCTACATTCAGTAACTGAAACCCAGTTGTGTAAAAGGGAAACAGAAGGTTATTAGTAATTCACAACTTACATAGCATCTTTTCAACTGGGGGGGTTTAAGGACTACTATTGCAAATTACCCCTAATGTTCTAATTGTATAAATTTTTATTTATCAGTTTTTATTAAAATGAGATATAGTGCTCTAAAGCCTGTATGAAATATATTGATTGTGTAATTTTATTGTAGTGTTTACATCAAAATGAAATGTCAGTTGAGTACTGAACTTTCTACATATTGAAATGGGTTAATTTTTTTTACTTTTAGCCACATAAGGAAGATCCTTAACAGTTATTTCTCAACAATTATATAGTCAACTGATGTAACAATGGTACTAATATTGGGACGAAGACTAAACAGAGAGGATCTCGGAGTGCGTGATTCACCAGCAACAAAGCGTAAAGTTTTTGAAATGGACCCTAAATCTCTGACAGGCCGTGAGTTTTTTGACTTCTCTTCAGGATCATCCCATGCTGAAAACATACTCCAGATATTTAATGAATTCCGAGATAGTCGTTTGTTCACAGATGTTATCATTTGTGTGGAAGGAAAAGAATTTCCTTGCCATAGAGCTGTTCTCTCAGCCTGTAGTAGCTACTTCAGAGCTATGTTTTGTAATGACCACAGGGAAAGCCGAGAAATGTTGGTTGAGATCAATGGTATTTTAGCTGAAGCTATGGAATGTTTTTTGCAGTATGTTTATACTGGAAAAGTGAAGATCACTACAGAGAATGTACAGTATCTCTTTGAAACATCAAGCCTTTTTCAGATTAGTGTTCTCCGTGATGCATGTGCCAAGTTCTTGGAGGAGCAACTTGATCCTTGCAATTGCTTAGGAATCCAGCGCTTTGCTGATACCCATTCCCTCAAAACACTCTTCACAAAATGCAAGCATTTTGCATTACAGACTTTTGAGGATGTGTCCCAGCATGAAGAATTTCTTGAGCTTGACAAAGATGAACTTATTGATTATATTTGTAGTGATGAACTTGTCATTGGCAAAGAGGAGATGGTTTTTGAAGCCGTCATGCGTTGGGTCTATCGTGCTGTTGATCTGAGAAGACCACTGTTACATGAGCTTCTGACACATGTGAGACTCCCGCTGTTGCATCCCAACTACTTTGTTCAGACAGTTGAGGTGGACCAACTGATCCAGAATTCTCCTGAGTGTTATCAGCTGTTGCATGAAGCAAGACGGTACCACATACTTGGGAATGAAATGATGTCCCCAAGGACAAGGCCACGCAGGTAAGAAGACTGTTTACATATTAACTACAATATAATTAACAAAAATTTTTGTTTTTAAAATATTTTAAAACTTCCTGAATGTAATCTCAGTGTAGTCATTTATATGTATCATCTGCATGTTGCTTTATATAATTTGAGATTTGTTTTGGATTACAAATCATTAGAATTTCTCTCCCAGTGAAGACTAGATTCAACAATAGCATTTTTCGTTACTGTTATTCTGAGCTACGAGATGGCACTGCAGAGGGTCTTTGCAGCTATGTATGTTTCAACATATTTAATTTCTCTTAACCTTTGTAGGGTAACAAATTTATTCCACTTTTTTTTTCCCTAAAGATCTTTGGATGTAAGGTAGCTAGACTTTGTTAGACTCTGTTGGACTGCCTCTACTTATAAAAAACAATTTGTATATTCACAGACTAACCGTTTTCCTAACAGATAGCATGAAATATAGAGGTGAAGTAAGTAAGCTAATATAGATTGAGGGGGTTCTCAGATGTAAAACCAAGGCTTCAGATCTTTTCTCATTGCCACAGTTACTAGATTTGAAACACCTATAGATTTTAATTCACAAATTGTAGAAAAATAATCTCTATGCCTTAATAAGGGAAGGAATAGTATTAAACGTGTTTTACTGTGAATAAGCCAAAATTGGCTATTGTGAGAAATATTATAGTAAAGAATCTTTTAAATATTTTTCTAACAAAGCTAACTTTTTTGGTGTGTTTGGTAAAAAACACATAACATAAAATTTACCATCCTAACCATTTTTAAGTGTACTGTTTAATAGTGTTAAATATATTCACATTGTGTGAAACTGATGTTTATTTTCCCATACCACCTCCACTTTTTCTATAAATTTACTATAGCGTAGCTCTCAAACCACATTTTTGGCATTGATTTTGATTATCATTCTTTTGGCATGTGATTAAAATTCAGCATATTGTGAGATAGCATGTTTTTAATTAAAATTCAGCATACTGTGAGATAACATGTCTTTAAAATCTACACTAGTTTGGATATAGCAATATTTAATCTGTTTCTTCATATGTAAAATGAAAATTATGATAAATGGTGCTTACTTCACAGGTTTTGCCATTGAAACTATTTAATGCAGTAATCCTTAAGCTTCTCAGCATAGAAAGTGGTACATAGGAAGTGCTTTAAAAATTATTGGCCATTATTATTTATATAGTGTAGTGTTGGTCTGACCCACTTTAAGAAAACTCCCAGTACTTTACAGTCTGAACTTCTTTATAAATTGGATACAATATTGAGTAACTATTATTACAAAAATTAACGTAGGGGCTTCCCTGGTGGTGCAGTGGTTGGGAATCTGCCTGCCAATGCAGGGGACACGGGTTCGAGCCCTGGTCTGGGAAGATCCCACATGCCGTGGAGCAGCTAAGCCCGTGAGCCACAACTACTGAGCCTGCGCGTCTGGAGCCTGTGCTCCACAACGGTAGAGGCCGCGACAGTGAGAGGCCCGCACACTGCAATGAAGAGTGGCCCCCACTCGCCGCAACTGGAGAAAGCCCTCGCACAGAAACGAAGACCCAACACAGCCAAAAATAAATAAATTTATTTTTTAAAAAAAATTAACGTAATATTTCTTCGTATTAGGGTTAGAGTGCATTTTCTCTTCAAAGTCAGGCTACTTTAGTTAAAAGTAATTGTTTTATAAGAAAGAAATATAAGGACTTCCCTAGTGATGCAGTGGTTAAGAATCCGCCTGCCAATGCAGGGTACACGGGTTTGACCCCTGGTCTGGGAAGAACCCACATGCTGTGGAGCGACTAAGCCCGTGAGCCACAACTACTGAGCCTGCACTCTAGAGCCCGTGAGCCACAAATACTGAGCCTGTGCACCACAACTACTGAAGCCCACGTGCCTAGAGCCTGTGCTCCGCAACGAAGAGTAGCCCCCATTTGCCGCAACTAGAGAAAGCCCGCACGCAGCGACGAAGACCCAACGCAGCCAAAAAAAATAAAACAAATTTAAAAAAAAGAAATATAAAATACTTTACTCCTAGTCTTTTAACAAAGAACAAAAACTGCAGTTTTATTCTATAAAATATACTGATGATTTTTTTTAAGTTCTTCCATTTAGGACTGTTAAGAGACTTCGACTGAGCCTGAGAATGTGACAGACCAAGGTTCTTAAATGTATTACTTAAGAAAGCTAAACAGCTTTGGGACTGTCCCAGAACTTTTCTGGGCAAACAGAGTCTTTCCAAGGGTAGAATCGTATACTTTTACAAACAGAATCCCCTGTGGCAGACAGAATGGTTTTGGGTCAAATAGAGTTAATAATATCTATCCCCCATATCTCCCATCTGCATAGGATTAGAATAGGGACCAAGGAATATACGTTGTAGGATCAAAAGTCATTTATATTAAAATTATTTGTTTATAAAGATATGACCGGAATGAAATCAGAGTACAGCCTAAAGGTAATTAGCCTTACGTTATAACTAGAGAATTTTCTGATTTTCTTAGTTATTTGATTTACAAAATTACAATTTTAAGGGATCCAATTTTTAAGGGAACCAATCCATTTCATACAGTGAAACACATCTATATAAGATTATGATATCACTTTTCTTTAGGAGGCCAGCAGGAAAAAAATCAAACTATAGTTTTATTGAATTTGCAAACTATTGTAAATATAATAGCAGATATTTATTTTATGTAAATCTTATATTTTATGTATTACGTGAGGAATCTGGAGGAATCCTTTATTTTACAACTCTGCCATCACCTTCTATCCTTTATATTCTGTCTTCCACTTACCTGTTACTGCATGTTAGTACTAATCACTACGAATTTCCTTATCTGAACAATATGTATTATTTATACAGGTTCTCATCTTTCTGAGAAGCTACAAACTTTGTAAGAGGAGTGATGCCTCCACTTCTTCAACTGCAGCTCACTCCTCTGACTTCTGCTCCAGTCAGTCTACTGAAACTCCTCTCAATCAGGTCATCAGTGACCTTCTGTTCGTTATTTGTTAGCCTCTTTTCAGTCTTTATTCACCTTGATCTCTGTTTAGGATCTGACATTTTTAATTGCTTTAATCTGTCTTGAAACTCTCTTCCATTAGCTTCAGGAGTACAATTTCCCTCATGGTCCTCTTCTCTAGCTACTCATTTTCAATTTGATAGCACTTTTTCTAGTGTCTGAAATGTTGATATTCCCTTGGTTAATCTCGCTTCGTCTTGCCTTGATACTTTCCTAGATGGTCTCATCTATTCTCATGGTTTTGATTACCATGCTTGCTATTGACTATCAAAGCTATATCTCCAGCCCAGACTTTTTCATTTGTTCAGTCATTCAGCCAATGTTTTTTTTTTAATTATATACATATAGTTATACATATATAAAATATATATATTTACTTGAAGATGCATCTTTAAAACAATAACATAGGCAAAATTAACCTCAAAGTTAAGAATAATTCTTTCATATTATTTAATATCCAATCCATATTCATATTTCCCCAGTCTTTTCCAAACTGTCCTTTAATGAACCTGGATCCAGTCCAGGACTACTTATTGCACCTGGTTATTTCCATGAAGTCTTTTATTTCAAAAGTTTCTTTTTTATGATTCTGACTTGTTCATGGTCAAGTTGACCAGAAAAATATTCCACCTTCTGTATTAGTCTGATTGCTTCCTTATGGTGTCACTTAGCTGCATTTAGCTGTTTCCTGGAAACTGGAAGTTAGCTTCAGCTCGATGGAGACAAGTTAAATATTTTTGATTAGAATTCATCCTAGGTAATGTATATATCACACTGCATCACGTTGGGAGACACAGCATATCTGGTTGTTCCACCATTAGTGATGGCAAAGATCAGCTCTGGATTAGGGTAGTGACAGTCCCATCCCACCACTATGCAGTTAGGTTATACTCTTCACATCATCCAGTATTTCTTTAGTGTTTATTGTGTGCCAAGTATTTTCCAGAGCTCAAGCCATACTGGATAGTCTGCCTATATACATCCATGTATCTCAAATGGCAGAAAAAAACCCAAGATACATTATATTAGAAGTGGAGTGTGATGGCAGGTTTCTAGGAAGAGGCTATAGAACATAAGACCATGAAAACTTTGATAATCGGTACTGCCAGTTGTAAACCTTGGGTATATAAAGAAGAAATAGTGGAGACCAATCACAGAAGGAGTAAAGCTTAGGAATAGTTGTTTTTACTAATATATGTTATACAACTTTAAATTTCTGTACTAATGTATAATAGTGTTTTTAATAAACACATAGTGCAAGCCCCACGATGTGTCAGAAGTACTGGCTTCAGAATCAGATAGACCTCTGGACTAGAACCTAGCTCTAATAACTAGTTAATTCTGTGATGCTGGGCAAAGCACTTTAACTTCTCTATGTGTCAGTTTCCTCATCTGTAAAATAAGCATAATACCATCTACCTTGTAAGATTGTTGTGAGGACTAGAACTGTCATATGAAAAATGCATAACCTAGTATTTGACACAAAAATGCTTAATAAAAATTATTGCTGGTTTTGTGAATAATCAAAATACATTTTAAATTTGAGCTATACTGTTATAGAATAGGAAATGTGGTTTGAGAGACAGAAATGCTTGCTATCAAATGGTTTAAGTATAAATTGTTCATACTATGGAAAAATATCTGCCACACTCCATTAAACAATAGAGATAGCTAAGATTTAATGAGTTCATCACTTTGAGTTTGGAATTGGTTAATTAAGTACTTGTCTCTTCTAATACTTTCTACTACCTCTTGTCTGATAAGCAGTTACTATATAATGAAAATAGGAACCTGATTGTCATAATGAGGACAAGGTTCAAGTTCTTATTGAGTAAATCAGTGAGAAGACTAAGGTTAAGATTTTTTTTAAGAAATAAAATTTTAGAACTGAGTGTTCTGAATTTTTGTTCCAGTCCCTTTTAAGACTGATAATCTACTATATCATCGGATGCATGATTTACCATTTTTATACATGTTAGTTCATTGTTATTTTGAATTCATTTTTACATAAAAGTACTATATACATGCCTAAGTCTCACTCTACTTGACCCTTGATATATCAGTTCTCATCCCAAAGGATATCTCCCTGTTACCAGTATTTTTTAACTTTTTAGAAATATTCTTTGCATATAGAAGTGTGTGTGTGTGTGTGTGTGTGTGTGTGTGTGTATGTACACATACGTCTCTACTGTTTTTTATACAGACCGTAGTGTACTTCTCTCACAGTTCCTGCACCTTGTTTTTAATCACTTAAAAATATCTTGGAGTTGGGCTTCCCTGGTGGCGCAGTGGTTGGGAGTCCGCCTGCCAATGCAGGGGACACGGGTTCGTGCCCTGGTCCGGGAAGATCCCACATGCCATGGAGCGGCTGGGCCCGTGAGCCATGGCCGCTGAGCCTGCGCGTCTGGAGCCTGTGCTCTGCAACGGGAGAGGCCACAACAGTGAGAGGCCCGCGTACCGAAAAAAAATCTTGGAGGTTGTTCTATATTAGCACTTATAGGTCTTCATTCTTTTTTTTTTTTACTCTTCATTATGGAGAATTTCAAATTCATTCTTTTTAAAGAGATGTATAGTATCACATTTATGGATACCATAATTTATTTAATCCATCTCTTGGTGATGGACATTTGGGTTGTTTCCAGATTTTTTTCATTGCAAACAGTGCTCAGTGAATATTCTTATACATATGTCTGATAATTTATAGCATAAATTACTAGAAGTGGAATTGCTCAGTCAGAGGTTATGTGCATTTTAAATTTTGGTAGATATTGTAAAAATTGACTTCCAATTTATACTTCATCTAAAAATACGAAAGTCCCTATTTCTTCACTCCTTTCCCAGCACAGTGTATTATTAGTTTTTGTAAATCTTTGCTACTCTGGAAAGTGAAAATTTATATCCCATAATTTTGATTTGCCTTTCTTTAATGTGGAAGATTGAGCCTCTTTTCCTGAGTTTGAAAACCATTTGTAGGTTGTTTTTTCCTGCAGTTCATTGAACTCTAGTGTATCAGAATTCTGATTGCAAGTAATTGAAACCAGCTCACCAGCTGTAAGCATAGAAGGCAGATATATGTATTAAAAGGGTCCAGGAAGTCGTTATCTTGTAGAACCTGAGGGCAGAAATTCAACAGGACTTCCAAGAAGACTAGAACAGGCTACAGAAAAGCCATCAGAAACCAAGCTGTGTCTTCTTCACGCTTGCCTCTGCTTTTCTCTGCATGTCTGCATCATTCTCTCTCACTAGTCTGGTTGAATATGACCACTCATGGGATTTGGTTTCTATATTACAAGTTCAGTGACTCAGAGAGACTGAATGTCTCCCATCTCATGTGGAGAGATAATCTCTGATTCAGCTAGACAGCCTTCTCTGAACGGTTACCTGTGGCCTTGGGAGCAGGATCATGTAGCAGAAAAGTGATAGCAGAAATGCTTGTCCCATATGTAAGAGCAGACAACCCAGTAGTGGCTATTAATAGAAAGGTATGGGTTTTCTCCTTTTTTCTTTCTTAACTTGAGGCAAAAAGAGGGGGTGGAGTAATTTATGTTAATTGTAGATAAAAAATAATATCCATATTCCCATCTCTGAGAGGTAGCACTGTGGCATTTGGCTTTATTCTTCCCTTTTATTCTCTAGGAATTTATTATTTCTTTTACAAAGTTGTAATCTATTTCATAGTTTGCTGTTATTATTTAATAGATGGTAAACTGTAGGGCGCGGTCAGCTAACTGCTACGCAGCAGGAAGCTGAAATAAGCTGAGTCATCCTTCCTGTGGCCACTGCGCTTGCGCTAAGTATACTAATGAGGTTTTAAAGTAGCGACCTATCCGATGCTGGCTCACAAATCGCACCATCGGCGAAAGCCAATCACAGAGCGACACATGTTCTTAATCCCTATATAAGCAGACTGCTATAGGATTGCGGGGTCTTCCTTCCATCTTTCTTCAACCAAGCTGTGCTCCAATAAAGTGTGATACGAGAAGAATCTTGCGTGTGGCGGCTCGTTATTCTGCCGGTCAGAAACGGCTCGCCGCAGTAAACATGTTTTCATGACATGAAATCTACAGTGAACCATAGCCATCCCACCCAAATTTGAACTCTTCCTGATTTTTTACCAGTAAGTGAGATGAACATCTTTGTGGCTATATAATCACATCTGTGATCAGCTCCTGATAATAAATTCTTATATAATTGCTTATTTTTAAGAGTAAACATTTTGAATCTTTCAGTACAACCATTTCTTTATAGAACCCATTCTGTCTGTTCCAGTTTCAGGTGGAAAGCCTTACCACACAAGCTGAAACTGTCCTTACTAAGTTTAGAAAGCCATTAGGTTTATGGCTGGCATAAGCCTCTTAAGGGGTCATTTATATTCGTTTATATTGATGAACCATAATCCAGTGATTCCTCTAGGCTTAGAAACTTTTTTTTTTTTGATACAGTAAGATCAGACTGTTAGGGGCAGATTTAATGTTAATTATGAGAGACTGATTAACTCATTTATCTTTTAGTTTATATACATGTATTGGCAATAAGAAGTGGAACTGTCAAACAGACTAGATATTTTAAGTCACCCTTTCCAGCATATTCTCTTACTATGTGCAGGTTACCAGTTGAGAAACCAAAGTTTTCAAAAAGGTTGTTTAGAATCCAAACAAAGGGATCTAGTAGGTCTTTAGAACCAGAGTCTTCTCAGCTAGTATGGCTTGAGAAAGTCTCACCTACCATAAAATATTCTTACCAAAAACCCAGTAATGTTCTAGTTAGCTTAGCTAAGGTTTCTCTTTTCCTTTAGACAATAACTTGAATGGGCACAGAAAATGTTTGCCTCTGTGATTATTATTTACTCTTTCATTCATTTGTTCACTCATTTACTTATTGTTTCTAGGGCTGACCAATCCCCTCTTTTGATATATAGTTAATATATTAAGTTTATTAACTGTCATATCCTGCAGACTAGAGAGCCATTTGCTCTCTTTATGGCTTAAAGTATCATATCTCTATTTAAGTTCAGTTTTTGGTGTGATGGCTTGGTTTTCAGGTATTTTTGAGTCTTGGAATGGTAAATAGACTATGTCACTAACACCTCCCCCTTCTCCCTTCCAACTTCCCACTATATGGAAACATTTCCTTTTGTGTTTTTTAAATATATTGTTATTTTTCTTATTAGCCAGGATCACCTTTTGACCCCCCCTTTTTTTTTAAGATATTGTTTGTTTGTTTGTTTGTTTTATTTTTTTTTTGCGGTATGGGGGCCTCTCACTGCTGTGGCCTCTCCCGTTGCGGAGCACAGGCTCCAGACGCGCAGGCTCAGCGGCCATGGCTCATGGGCCCAGCCGCTCCACGGCATGTGGGATCTTCCCGGACCGGGGCACGAACCCGTGTCCCCTGCATCGGCAGAGGGACTCTCAAGCATTGTGCCACCAGGGAAACCCTGTTTGTTTTTTTAAATGAATTTATTATTTATTTTTGGCTGTGTTGGGTCTTAGTTTCTGTGCGAGGGCTTTCTCTAGTTGCGGTGCGCGGGCGTCTCACTGTCGCGGCCTTCTCTTGTTGCGGAGCACAGGCTCCAGACGCGCAGGCTCAGTAGCTGTGGTGCACGGGCTTGGTTGCTCCGTGGCATGTGGGATTTTCCCAGACCAGGGCTCGAACCCGTGTTCCCTGCATTGGCAGGCAGATTCTCAACCACTGCGCCACCAGGGAAGCCCTGAACCCTTTTTGTTGATGAAAGTTAGTTTGGCAGTTCATCTGTCTCTGGCATGTTTGCATTGATAATAAGTAGGTCTGTTATTTCAGCTAGCAAGTCCTTTATTTCACCTTTTGAGATTTTTAACTGAACCTGGTAATTACTATCCATTTTACTGATTAGGTTTAGAATATTCTGTGGATTTATAATTATTTTATCTTTCACATAAATCAAAGAATGTGACTTTTTAATTTGATCTTTTCTCAAGTTTATGATAAAAGAGTGTGATGGCTTTTTAAAAAATATTTACCAATGTAGAAAAAAGAGAATTTGCTTGTCCCACTTTCATAGGAACAAATGGTGAGACGTAATACTAAAGCAGCAAATATTTGTTAGTTTGTCACAGCAGAAAATCAGAATTTTCATTTAAAAGGGTTAATAAAGTAACATTCACCCTAAAAAATAGATTGCATGGGTATCCAGAATTTTATTCATCCTATACTATCATCTTGGCCACTTTTTTATTCTAGTCACCGTTATCAGCTGCAGCAACTCATTTCCTTTAAGGCAATCATCTTCCTGCCTGAGATAAGTATTTTTCTGAGCTCAAGAAATAAAAATAACTATTTTATTGAGTTAACAGTCTCTAATGAGAACACCAGATTTGTCTCTAATTAAGTTAAAAGCCATTTGGTCGCAAATAAGACCTTCAGTCAGGCAAAATTACTAGTTTGCTGATCCTTTCAGATACTTACACATATAGACACTAAAATAATCCCTTATTTAGTGAGACTAAATGTTTTAGCCATTAGCTTTTTGTGCTGTTTTCTCTTCTTGTTCCAAGGTGCAAAACAGACAATATATGTTTACTGGGCTAAGAAGTCTTGAAAAAGCAAGCAAGTGCAAGCAAAGGGAAAGTATAAAACAAGTAAACTGCTATAAGGAAAGTATAAAACAAAATTCTATGTAATAATTAACTTCATTTTGTATTAAAACTATTAGGAGTGACTGAACCCCAGTGACAGTATTTAACAATTTTTGTTTTGTTCAATCAGTAAATAAGACTTTGAGGAATATCACCTGGGTTTGTCTCAGAAGTATTTTAAGTAAGATTTTAGGAAATAATACTTCTATGGAAAGAAGGATAAATTAGTCATTAGTTATACTACTAAGTGTCTGGTGTTGTCCACTATTTACTTTTAATATTTTCATTTGGGAATTATTTGGAAAATAGTAAATATTATTGATAGTATTTGAGTCCTTCTGATAATATTTTACTATATTCTAGGTTAGGGTAATATAATTTGCTGGGTTCCTGAAAGTAATTTTTATTGCATCTGTGAACAAAATTCTTTTCTACAGTATATATTTTTGATTTTATAATGGAAAAAGTATGCCTGGCATGGACTAGGTGAATGATTGTTAGTTGAAATAGCTGTAAGTGTAGCTAGAATATAGCAGCTCTGTTAAAGGGACATACCAATGTCGCTTTACTTTGTTTTTTTCTAGTGTAATTGTAAAACATCACTCTAAAACTACAAATAAGTGTTCTGATGTTGTCTTTTTTTCCTCCACATTTAAGTAAGAGAAGAGGCATTGTTAGCATTTTTCTTTGTGAGACTTAATATCGTAGCAGTCATAAAATGCAATTACAAGACTTTTTCATTTCCATGAGCCTTATGAACAAAAAGAAAAGTCTTGGATAAGCTTTTAGTTTTTCCTGTCAGTATCTTTTTAAACTACAAAGTAAAAGAAGCCAGTAATTAACGTAAAGTTTGGATTCCCTTAGTGCTCTTAAAAGTTGTCTTTTCCACTCTAAAAGTAGCCCATGCTCATTATTGTTTTGAAAATTTGTGTTGATATAAAGGAGGAAGCCACACAATCCAGAGAAAACCATCATTAGCACTTTGGTATGCTCTCTCCAGACACATTATTTACATAGTATTGATCAGACCTTCTGTACAATTTTTCATCTTGCTTTTTTCCTTTAGCATTCTTTGTTATAAACTCTGTTAACATCTTTAGTGACCACCCAGCACCTTGAACTGGATTACCTTAATTTACTTAACTTTAGAAAAATTACTTTTAGGGAATTCCCTGGCAGTCCAGTGGTTAGGACTCTGCGCTTTCACTGCCTAGGGCTCAGGTTCAGTCCCTCGTTGGGGAGCTAAGATCCCGCAAGCCACGAGGTACAGCCAAAAAAAAGTTTATTTATTTATTTTTGTTTTGCGGTACGCGGGCCTCTCACTGTTACGGCCTCTCCCGTTGCGGAGCACAGGCTCTGGACGCGCAGGCTCAGCGGCCGTGGCTCACGGGCCCAGGCGCTCCACGGCATGTGGGATCTTCCCGGACCAGGGCACGAACCTGTGTCCCCTGCATCAGTAGGCGGACTCTCAACCACTGCGCCATCAGGGAAGCCCAAGTTTATTTTTAAAACTAGTGTCTGAACAAGTACATATACTTCTCTAAAGGGTACTTAGATTGTACTGTGAATGTTTTTTTAGAACTAGCAATCTGATGAAAAAGCTCCATTTTCCTACACTTAGAAAAAGTGCATTATCTTACCTTGTGTGGTTATGCATATCTGAATTGCTGCAAGACTGCATTTGAAAGTCATCCTTGATATTACCAGGGTTCCAATTGAATTAGGTAGGATCTTTGGACCATTTTATAACTTTTAAGGTAAAACTCATAGAAAAAAATACCCATAGAAATTTTCTGTGGAAAGATGATATCACTAAATCCCTTGTAAATGTTCTCAAAGTCAGTAAATTAGCAAGCTGTATTAGTTGGCATATACTGAGAGAATAAACAGTTCACTTTATAATAGTGTTCTACTTCCTTTATGACAATGGTATGCTTTTAGGGTTTTAAACAATCTTGAGGGTATTTTAATTTTGCATTCTTATAATAATTATTTTAGGTCAACTGGCTATTCTGAGGTGATAGTTGTCGTTGGAGGCTGTGAACGAGTTGGAGGATTTAATCTTCCATACACTGAGTGCTATGATCCTGTGACAGGAGAGTGGAAGTCTTTGGCTAAGCTTCCAGAATTTACCAAATCAGAGTATGCGGTCTGTGCTCTAAGGAATGACATTCTTGTTTCAGGTAAATAAAGAATTATTACAGTAGCTACTTTTAATTTAATCACAGCTTGGCCATTTTAAACCATAAGTGTCAAAAGAAAACAGTGAAAGTAGATATGCCCACCTTAGGCAGATCATATTATACAACAAATAAAACTGAAAATGACTTTTTGCTCTTAAAAACAGGCACAAGATGATGCAGAATGATTTACAAAAGATTCCCCAGAAAATGCCTTCAACTATATCATATTTTTTAAATTTATTTTATTGATTTACAATGTTGTGTTAATATCTACTGTATAACAAAGTGATTCAGTTATCATATATAAATTCTTTTTCATATTCTTTTCCATTTTGGTTTATCACAGGATATTGACTATGTTCCCTGCACTAAACAATAGGCCATATCGTATTTTAAATGCTCTCAAATGCATATAGAATATGGTACAATTTTTAAAACTTTTACCTGTTTACTTTGTTTTAAGGAACACAGTAACGTATGCAAAATGAAAAGTACTCAGTTAATCATCTCTAATCCACCCATGTTTTCTGAAATTCTCCCCAACGTTTATGAAATAGGATTTTCCTTAAAATTCTTAACTTGAACTTTTATTATAATATGTGATATGTTACCTCTAAAATCAAACAGACAATAAAGTGACAGACTTATATACAAAGTATAGCTATAGGATCTATAATCTGAAGTTTAATTAAGTTTGTTGATTAATTTGTTAGTTAAATTTAATTTTACCACCTTTGCAGGTTACTATATTACTACACGTTGAATAATATAACAACGCATACTTTATTTTGTACAATGGTATGCTTTTTAAAAAACGGGTGATTTTTAAAAATCTTTCTAGAGTAACTCTTTTGTCTGGGTGCTTCTGTTGTCTGACTCTTAAATGAACAGTCTTACACATTTGGTAAATTCATATTCTGCATTTTATTATTTGGGACATATAGTTATTATTTCTCAGGATAACAACTGACAAAGTTAAATCTGCTCTGTAGAACCATTTGCATTTTAAGTTTTAAGAGGGTCCTTGTTTCATTTATTGAACTGAATCCTCAAATTCTCGGACTGGGTGAATAACTCAATGTTTTCATTATCTATGCCTTTGGCAAAGATCCCTTGGTGATACACATGTTAGTGTGTGTGCATTGTTTTGCATTTAAAGGTGGAAGAATCAATGGCCGTGATGTCTGGATTTATAACTCACAGTTGAATATTTGGATCAGAGTTGCTTCTCTAAATAAAGGCAGATGGCGTCACAAAATGGCTGTCCTCCTTGGTAAAGTAAGAGAAACCACTTTTTATTATTATTGCTGTTACGTTTCCAGAATGAATACCACAGATGAATCCTTGATTTTACTCACCCTCTGGGTATTTTGAACTCAGATTGTATTTCCTTCCATTTCTAACCTCAATACATAAACTGAAGATATAAACAATTTGACACTGTACTTTTGAATGGATATTTTGTTCTCCCAACTAGGAATTTGTAGCAGTGCAGCACATTTCTCTTCTCAGGCACCAATGCGGTCTAAATGACTGAGAAGCACTGGAAAATAAAGCAGTTACATCAAGTACAAAAACAGGCCAATGTCTAATCCAAGCAATCTTTTTCCTTTTACTGACTTTGGCATTCAGGCCAAGATATATTTATGTAGAGTGATATTATTTTATCTTTTTTATTTGTACAAGTAGGGACAAAACAAGTGTTAAGATAAACTCACCAACATATTTTAAAGCAAACTTATTATTGGCTGCAGCTAATAAATATGAAAAACATATAATTTGATTCTGGACCATTTACTGTCCTTAGGAACTTGAGAATCACTTGTAGACTAGCGATTTTTGAATCACTAGTAGACTAGTAACTTTTTTGAAGTTAAATCTAATATAAAAAGCTATTACATAAAGCAGATAAAAATACAGCTGTGTATCAAGGGCTAACTTGGACTCTGTAGCCCTTCCCTGCCTCTGTCTCTATCATCTCCTCCAAAGCCACTTCAAATTAATGAGCAATCTAAATAAAAGCAGCGTACTTGCTCGCACATTTTTTTTTGAAGTATAGATGATTTACAATATTGTGTTCAAGTGTACAGCATAGTGATTCGTGTTTTAGGGGTGTTGTTTGTTTGTTTGCAGCTTATATTCCATTATAGGTTATCATAAGATATTGAATATACTGCACGTACATATTTGTCTGGTCCCCTAGTACTCTCTTCTAAAAAGATTGCTGCCTCTTAAGCCCTCTCTTGAAGACATTTTAGAGCCACCAGTGAGAAAGCAGAACTGCTCTAGTTGGAACAGAGATAATGCCAGGAACCCTTCCTACTCAGCCACCCATCAGTTCTGATTCCCTCCTCCTATCTCCCCACAGAAAGGTCTTGAAATCGCTATACTATAGAATACTAGAGCTTCTCAAAGCGCAGTTTGAAAGGTATTGTTAATTCCTAAGGGTATTGATCTACTGTGTTGCTGCTGTCTATAAGAGCAATGAAATAATGAGGACTCTGAGGTAGATGTAATGGAAATAAAATACTAATAGAGTATTTTCTAAAACCACTGGTTTGTTAGTACCTACTATATTATATACAGTTTTGGTAGCTATACCTCAAGGATGACAAAATATTACTGGAAAGTGGCAGCTAAAATAATTAAGGTGTTGAAAAGAGATGAGGTCTTACTAAAAACATTATAATTATTTAGTCTGAACATACAGAGGCATGTGAAAAAGATTGATGTCTCAAATATCGTATATGGATTGATGAACACAAATTTATTTGACAAATATTAGTATATTTGACTTGAAGGTGCCCAAAACTTGGAAGCACTAAATCAAGAAATAAAAGGAATCCTTCCTACCTTACACAGCAAGTACTCAATTCATGGAAAACAGTTATCCCAAAAACTACAATATAGGCTGAATTCAAACACAGAAAGTTATTTAAAGTTGTAAATGCACTCTGTTAAGGAAACCTAGGATGATTTGGAATATAGAATCTTAGAGCAAGAAGGCATCTTAGAGAATATTTAATGTAACTTCTTTAGTTTACAAAGAAACTGAATCCAGAGAGATCAAGTCATTTGCCCAAGGTTGCACAGAAAGTGATAAAGCAGGGGTAAAAGCTCAGATTTTCCTAATCTAGAGGCTTTTTATCTTAAGGCGCACAGCATATATTTTTAGTTTATGCAGGTAGGGGAATAGTAATAAAGTTTAATCTTCAAAATTATATTATGTGATAGGTACTATTATTGTCTACATTTTTAAATTGAGGAAATTAAGATGGAGTCTCAGAGAAGATAGGTGAACTGCCCAAGCAAGGTCTTACTTGCAGTGGCAGAGCTAAAGATGGACCTACCTCTCCTGATTTCAAAGCCCATACCTTTAAGTACTACATTGTGCCACAGTTTCCATACCCCTTCTAGCTGCATGACCTTGAATAAGTTACTTAACCTCTCTGGGCTGCCTGGTGTTGGGAGAACAAACCCACCAACAGATAATTTTCACATAATGTAAGAAATGCAAGATTGAAATAGCATTAGCTGCTGAGGAAATTTGGAAGAGTACAGAAAGAGATTTGTGGACACACTTGAATGACAATGTATAAAATTTGGCCTTGACCCTTAGGCATTCATTGTTAAAGTAGTAAAAGGAGTTGATGAGGTGTTTTAGGAAGATTAATCTGTGGTTCAGAGAGTACAAGAGTGGAGACCAGGAGATTGAGAGGTGTGAAATGATATGGACCCCAAGGATGGTGGCAGTGGGAAACAAAAGGAAGGGACAGACGTGAGAGATGCTGTGAAAGAACGCTTGGTAGAACTTAATAGTTAATTAGATATGGATGCAGAAAAGAGTTGATGATGACTGTTCATTAAAAGAATTATAGGTGTTAAACAGGAGAGCTTTTTTTTTCTTTTTTAGGAGAGCTTCTATAGGTTAAAAGTTTCTTGTATATCTTGTGATGCTTAATGGATTATTCTGCATGTAACTGATTTAATTAATGGCTTGTTGATTAGTTCATCTGCCCTACCTTCCTCATATTTGTGAAAAGAAAATGTACATGGAAGCCCTTTGAAATACACATTCTAGAGTTCATAATGTATCAGGTACTTTTCTAGGTACTGCAGGGACTAAATTAAAGAACAAGATAGGCCCTGCCTTCAAAGATCTCACAGTCTAGTAATCCTTACTTAATACTTTAGTTTCATAGCTTTTATTACTTTATAATATTCAAGTATTTTCACCATCCCTGAGTATGAGCATTTATGCTAAATCCTGTAATTCTCAGTGCAAGCAATATTGCTCCTAAGGGGATGAAGATTGGTTCTTGGGCGGGTGAAAAAAAAATCATACTGTTTTGTGTATAAAGCACAGATACAATATATAAACAGATATACAATATATCTGTGGTATTAAAAATTTCACTGGAGGGGGCTACTATGAAAAAAATGTCTAAAAAGGCTCTTTGGTGGTGGTGAGAGAATGATAATTTTTTTTAAAGGTCCAGAAACTGAGCTAAATATATTGCAATTACAGTTACCAAGGGCTTTTTAAAGGGGAGAGATCCCTTAATTCTTTCCTTTTTTTTTTTTTTTTTGCGGTACACGGGCCTCTCCCGTTGCGGAGCACAGGCTCGGGACGCGCAGGCCCAGCGGCCATGACTCACCGGCCCAGCCGCTCCGCGGCATGTGGGATCCTCCCGGACCGGGGCACGAACCCGTGTCCCCTGCATCGGCAGGCGGACTCTCAACCACTGTGCCACCAGGGAAGCCCCCATCCCTTAATTCTTTAGCCAACTAGTTAAAAATTCAAACTTTTGATAATTAAGATTTCTCCATGTATTTTACATATAGGTATATGTTGTTGGAGGCTATGATGGGCAAAACAGACTTAGCAGTGTAGAATGTTATGATTCCTTTTCAAATCGATGGACTGAAGTTGCCCCCCTTAAGGAAGCAGTGAGTTCTCCTGCCGTGACTAGCTGTATAGGCAAATTGTTTGTGATTGGTGGAGGACCTGATGATAATACTTGTTCTGATAAGGTAAGCCATGCTCTCTCTCTTTTTTTTTTTAAATAGAAATTACCAATGATATACACAAGAAGAGAAATATGGAAGGCCTATCAAGTAGGTAGTTTGGTCCCTTAGAGTGAGGGGGCTTTTAAAAATTGTCTGGTACTTTATACTTAGGGAGGAAAACATTGAGTTTCAAGTTACTAAAGTGAGATCATAAAGTGAGATCATAACATATCCAACAATTTTCTGTTAAAAGTGTGATCCAGTTTTTTTGAGATGAAACTGATCTCAGCATTATACTATAAACCATTTTAAAACTTTTTACTGGTATAGTTTACAAAATCAAAAAATTATTCACATAAAACAATTGGGAAGTGAATTAGCAAAGGGTAAGATACTGTACTGCTTCCAACTGGGTCATTTTCTGCATACTTTGAAAATATTCTTAGAACAAAGAAAAGAAAACCTCTCTAATGTAAATATAGGATGGCTCAAAGCTGCTGCAGTTCATTGAATTCGTGAGACAAAAGAACATGTGCCATCCTGACATCTCAGAAAATACCCCGTTTATTCTGCAAACGTGTCTAATGCCTAATTCATTTAGCAATAGTTTACTGAACTTTGTCAATCAATAAATTCTTTTTCTAAATTAAATTTTAATATAATGTCAAATGTTACATATTTAGAATTCATTAATTCAGAATTTGTGATAATTCAAAGTATACTGAATTGAGGTTCGCTGGTGTTCTTCTGAAGAAAGGACTCCCTAAACATGTGAAGAAATTATATTCAAATTGAGGCATACTTATCCTATATAACAGAATTTATAAGACTGTTATTTTATTTTATTTTTTTTGAAGACTGTTATTTTTAATGGAAAAAAAAAAAGCAAACCTGCTAGCCATTCATCTTGGAAACGGTCTGTGTTTCTTACTCTATTCTGCTTGATAGTAATAAATTTGTATTTCTTTTGAGAATTTCATAATTCAGATATTTTACTCTCAAGCCAACCTCCCTTAATTCTGTGAATTAATGGGATTTTATTTTTAATCATGTTTCTGTATATTGGCAGACTATTTATTATGTAAATTTGCATTTTTGTTGAGAAATTTTAATTAAGTACTTCTATATATTATTAGGTTCAATCTTATGATCCAGAAACCAATTCTTGGCTACTTCGTGCAGCTATCCCAATTGCCAAGAGGTGTATAACAGCCGTATCCTTAAACAACCTGATATATGTTGCTGGTGGACTGACCAAGGCAATATACTGTTATGATCCCGTTGAAGATTACTGGATGCATGTACAGAATACATTCAGCCGACAGGTAATAACATAAAACAGTCCAAAAGAATAATCAATGTAGGAGAGACCAAGTACAGGACCAGTATGAATATACAGTAACTTTACTATTTATGTGTTTCATGTATGCTTGGATTATTTCCAAAAAAAAAAATTTTTTTTTAATAAATAAATTTATTTTTGTTTGCGTCGGGTCTTCGTTGCTGCCCACCGGGCTTTCTCTAGCGCGGAGAGCGGGGGCTAATCTTCGCTGCAGTGCGCGGGCTTCTCATTGCGGTGGCTTCTCCTGTTGTGGAGCGCGGGGTCTAGGCGCGCAGGCTTTAGTAGTCGTGGCACGCGGGCTCCAGAGTGCAGGCTCAGTAGTTGTGGCGCACGGGCTTAGTTGCTCTGCGTCACGTGCGATCTTCATGGACCAGGGCTCAAACCCATGTCCCCTGCATTGGCAGACGGTTTCTTAACCACTGAGCCACCAGGGAAGTCCCTCAAAAATTGTTTAAACTCCACATAAAGCATATGGTATTCTTGTTTTGAACTCCTTCCAAGGAATTTATTGAAATAACTTACTTTTGTTTTTAATTTTTTAATTAATTTTTATTGGAGTATGGTTGGTTTACAATGCAGTGTTAGCCTCCACTGCACAACAGAATGAATCAGCCATACACATACAGGTATCCCCTCCCTTTTGGACTTCCTTCCCTGAAATAACTTACTTTTTACCATCCCATGGTAAAGTAGGTATTGCTCTTGGGCTGTTGGGTTTTTTTCCCCTTAACCTTTTTGAGACTCCTACTCCAGTTCTTATCCCTCTCTCTAGCACATTTTTGAAAGAGAAGAAATTCTCTCAAACTGGTTTCTTTCCTTCTGCGGTTAGAAACTAGGTAATTTGTTGTTTTTGCTATAAAGAAAATGGCTGTACTTGGGTCTCTTTCATCCACACTGCACTTGTACCCTTATATGGCCTTTATCCCTGCCCCATAAAGGCCTTCCCTTGGCCTTTTGTTTCGTGGCTCTACCCTCTTTCCTTCCACCATCAAAATGCTTGATGGCTCTGATGCTGGAAATCTGGCTCTACCTGTACCACTCTAGAGAGATTGTACTCCCAAAGGTCATTAATAATCTCCTGAGTCTCATTCATGTTCTCTTGTTTTTTTCTACCCAACCCTTAAATATGGGTATTCCTTGAGCCTCTTTTCCCTGCCCTTTTTCCAGATTATACTCCGTTCCTGAGTGATCACATTTACTGCTCAGTACTGATGACTTCAAATCTTATTCTCCATTAAAGCCTCTCTCCTGTGCTCCAGACTCAAATTTCCAACTGCCTATTTGATGTTTTCCGTGGCATTCCAAGACTTTAAAACAGAATTCACCTTCTTCCCCAAGTTTACTTCTTCTGTTTCCAAAGAACCTAGTGAATGGAAAAACTCTGTTTCTCCCTGACAGCACTTCTGACACCAGGTATGTGGGTTTATTCCCACACCAACCGATCTCTGTCTTCAGCTGGTGTCTTACAATTCAATTCAGTTCTGACATGACCTGAAATTTGCTTCAGGTTCCACAGGTTAAGGACTCAGTCCCGCAAGACTGCCACCACTTCACATGCCAGTCACAAGTCTCAGGTTTTCACCAGTACTTCTGACAAATCAGCTATAAATCAAGGTTTCCACAGCCCCCCCGCCTTGGGTTCAGTAATAATGCTCAGGAAAACACTTACTTATGTTTACAGGTTTGTTATATGATAAAGTATATTATAAAGGACATAGATGAACAGCCAGATAAAGAAGTACCTAAGGCCAGGTCTGGAAGGGTCCTAAGCAGGGAACCTTCTGTCCTCATGGATTTGAGGTACACCACCCTCCTGGGACATAGATGCATTTACCAGCCTAGAAGCTCTCCAAATCCTATACTTTTGGGATTTTTATGGAGACTTTATCATGTAGACATGATCAGTTATAATTCAGTTTCCAGCCCTGCTCCCCTCTCCAGAAAAGGGAGGGTGGGGTGAAACTTACAAGTTTCTAATTATGGCTTGGTTTCTCTGGTGACCAACCCCCATCTAGGAGCCCAGCAACAGTCCCTCCTTGGAACAAAAGACACTCCCATCAACCAGGAAATTGCAAGGGATTTAGGAGCTCTGTGTCAGGAACTGGGGGCAGAGGCTGATATGTATTTTCTATTATTTCACACTTAGAAACTTAATTTTTAAAATTTTTCTTGATTTCTCTTAAATTGAATCAATCCATCGTATCAGTTCTGCGTCCTCAAGAGTTTCTCCTATTCTTTTCCATTCCTGTGGTTCTTGCTTTTGTTCAGGTTCTCATCAGTTCTTACCTAAACTAAAACAGTATTTTCTAAGTAGTGTTCCTTTCTCTAATGTCTTGCTTTTCTAACCCATTTTACCACCAGTTATTTTTCAGCAAATCAAATTATGTCTCTTCTCTGGAAATGTACTGAATAAAATCTAAAAGTTTTCCCACTTCATTCTAGGTCTCCTGTTGTCTGACCTCTTCTTGCCTTTTAGCTTCACTTTCTTCACCTTTACCCAAATTACATTAAGTATCTGTTGCTTGCATTTGCTATCCAGATGGTATGTGTTCTTGCCTTGATTCATGTTGTCCTCTTAGCCTTTAATGCCTTTTCTACCTTCTCTATTTGTAATTCTACTCATCTTTCAAGTACCACTTCACAGTTACAACAAACTGAGGTTGCCCTGTTCAGAATTAATCTCTTGTTTTTCTGATCTGTCACTACACTTAACACCTCTATAATGCAAGTGATAAATTTCCTTATAGTTATAAATGTTCATTTCTATACTGGAATTCAGTCTTCTTAAGGATACTGTGTTTTCTAACTCATCTCATGTATCTTGCATTGATTGATTGGTGCTCGGTAAAATTTTTTTTTTTTTTAATTTTTTTTTGGCTGCATTGGGTCTTCACTGCTGTGCTCGGGCTTTCTCTAGTTGTGGAGAGCAGGGGCCAGTCTTTGTTGCGGTGTGCGGGCTTCTCATCGTGGTGGCTTCTCCTGTTGCAGAGCACAGGCTCTAGGCACACGGGCTTCAGTAGTTGTGGCATGTGAGCTCAGTAGTTGTGGCTCACAGGCTCTAGAGCACAGGCTCAGTAGTTGTGGCGCACGGGCTTAGTTGCTCCCCGGCATGTGGGATCCTCCCGGACCAGGGCTTGAACCCATATCCCCTACAGTGACAGGCGGATTCTTAACCACTGCGCCACCAGGGAAGTCCTGCCTACCCTTTTAATACTAATCAAATGAAAAATGATAAATCAACTGTAATTTCATGGTAGACAGCTATTTGAGTCAAAGGTTGTGGTGTTTTTAAATGCTTAGAATGTTGAATGACAAAAAAAGAACTGAAAAAATGAGCTTTTTTTTCCCAGTCCTAATGGACCCAGCCTTTTTCTCTGTTTTTACCTCGCCATTTCCATGCCTTTTGACTTTGCATAATTCCTAAATTCCACAACTTGCTATTTTAAACATATTTTGCTTTTTAACTTTCATCAGGAACTTTTTTTTTTTTACTGACGAAGATTTTTTTTTTTACCCTTCTTCAGCGGATTAGGTATTTAAAATGTCGTTAAAGTTTAGAATAATAATTGAAAAGAAATCTGATTCTTTTTCTTTATTGGCGTTTTAACATTTAAGCATTAAGCATTATAAAAAATAATAATTAAGGAGAGGGGTATATTTTACAATATTAAGATTGTGTTTCATTTAAGTCATGAAAAATAACATTAAAACTTCATGTATTGATGAATTATTTTTCTTACTAGCTGCCATTACCCTTGAGACTCTCATAGAGTGAAATAAACTACTATGCAAGTAATTTCCTGATATGAATGAATATCTGTTCTGAAGGTTGCTTGCTTCATTTAATTCTGAGCACTATTTATGAAATGATGTTAATAACAAGATAGATCCTATAATTATATAGTTTAAGAATCATCATCAAAGTGACTGTAAAGTTCAATAGTGCAAGCCAGCTTGTACTTGAAAACTAAGGATGTTGTCTTTTATTGTGTTCAGAACTTTCAGAATTTATAGAAAGAGCTCATTGTGCTTTCGATGGAAAATGTTATAGTCTGGTACATAATTGGTACAATTCATGGGTGGTATTCTACATAAAAGTTTGTCATTCACTGATGATAATGGGTCCCAAGTCAATATATAATATATATATATATATATATATGGGCCCCAAGTCAATATATAATATATATATATTATATATAATATATATTATTATATATAATATATATTATATATAATATATAAACTCTAATGTAGACATTTTAAAATATTCACTAATTCTTCTAGACCCAAAGATACTATCCTCTATTATAGAAATCCACCAAGATTTAATTTTTTCTACAAGAGTGAAATTTATATATAGCAAATCTGATCAAGTAAAAATGTTTATTGTACTCACTGGTAGAACCCATCTCATTGTTGGTTATGTGGAAACAGGATAATAATATACAATAACTTTCTGAATTAAAGTGAAATTTAAATGGAAGAATAATTGACCTGCAGCATAACCAGATTCATGCAATAGTGAGACAATTTTAGTATAATTTCTTTCTTTGAAGAATCACTCTTATCCTTGCAAGAGTATTTGTTTTATATAATAATTGTATTACTGACAGAGAAGAGTAAAATTTAGCTAAGAGTCTCATTGCATGGAAAGTTAACTATAAAATGTTATCTGGGGAGTTTCTGTGCCCCATCCAAGGCCCCTAATAACAGTGCTTCTTTAATTTGGTTATAACTCTCATTCATTCTTTCAACTTGTGGGTAATCCCCTATAATGAATAATGTTCCTACCCTTTGATCATGTAATAGCCACTTTCTATAATAAAGGACCTTCCTGTAATAGGAGAAGCAAGTCTTCAAGGATGTTTTCATTCAACTACCATTAAGTTAACTAAAACCCTTCTCTCAGTCCACCACCCCCACTTCACCTCCCATATCTTGACCCCAATTAGTGACATGTATTCTATCTTAACACTCCCTTCACCCATGCAAATTTACCTAGTATTCACACATAGGAGTTGGGCAAAAGGGAGCTTATTATTTCATGTCTCCTTTTTTGACTTGTTAAAGCATGTCTTATTTTACTTTTCAGTTTGCTGCCAAATCCCTTACTGTCAACAGTTAATTTTTTTTTTTTTAATTTGGTTGAACAGGAAAACTGTGGTATGTCTGTATGTAATGGTAAAATATATATCCTGGGTGGAAGACGGGAAAATGGAGAAGCCACAGACACTATTCTCTGTTATGATCCTGCAACAAGTATCATCACAGGGGTAGCTGCAATGCCCAGGCCAGTGTCCTATCATGGATGTGTGACTATTCATAGATACAATGAGAAATGCTTTAAGCTCTAAAACCAGGATACCTCACCCAAGAAGCCACAGCAATCCAAGATGAGAGGTTTTAAAAACTCCAGAGTGGGAACTTGACATATCTCCTTTTTGCAATATGCACAGAAAAGTAAAAATAATAATTGTCATGCCTTTCTTCCCAAAATATCAATCTTTCAAACTGTAATAAAGGCTTTTCTGTAATTGGGAAAAAAAAATTTGTTGTTGTTGAAGGTAATAGTGGTCTTTGCTTGGGCTTTGAGAGTGTACCTTTGTGAGTATTTGTAAGAAACCTATGTGGAGTAGGAAATAATGTCTGCCTGCATACCTTTTAGGAATTTGTGATGGTTTCTTCATTTATGTATGTTTATCTGCAAGACTGTATATTCCTTACTTTGTCACATATGTGTGTGTGTGTGTGTGTATATATATATATGTATGTGTGTATATATATATATATATACACACATACATATATATATATAAAATTGCATGGCAAGTTTTCATTTAGTTTGACTCATATAATGCTTAGAATACTTAGAATCATTCTAAGGTAGAAAAACCAGTTTTAAAAATCTTTGTCACTAAAAAATACATCCAAGTTGATTAATTTTATTGTGGGTTTTTTTCTGTAATTGATAAAAGTGTAATGATGACAATCTGAGTATCATAAAATACTGAATTATTATGACTTCATTCTTAGAATTATTTTCTTATATTAAAGGTATTTTGGGGGGAGGAGATACAAAAGCAAGTGCCCTTAAAATGGAGATTAAAATTACATGTTAGTTCCTAAGAAAAAATCATCTAAGACCATTGAAGGGAAAATGACCCACTGTGGCTCTCAAAAGTATTTATATATCATCTCTAAATCCTCTAAGGGATGCGCCTTTTCTTGAACATGGCAGAAGAGTTGAAATCCACTTTGCAATATTATCTTGTGAAAAACAGGGACAGATTTTCTCCGTAGCCCAGTAGGGTTTGACCTCATTACTATGGTGCTTTGGGTGAGGACCTCTTCCTGGTTATCCTACTTTCTTGTGAACAGCTAAAAATCCTGGGAGTCTCTACTGTTAAGCTGCCCTTAAAGGATAAAGCAGGGACCACCTGTCTCAGTGGGTCCATATTTCTTTTAAAATTAGCTATCTGAAGAAACTAACAGCAGTAGTTGCAGTCTTCTAAGATAAATCTTTCATTTGGTACCCATTGTGTAAAATAGTGATCAATATTCTCAAGCTTCTCTACATCAAATTGCCTTTGTCTAGATGTTTCAACTCCAGTTTATAAAGCTTACTGGTTTTCAGAGAAGAGTGTAAAACTTTTTCTAAGGCAAATGAAATGGCAGGAACTATAGTGTACGTGATTATTGATATTCCTGGGTGGACAGATATAATTTAGAACATTTTAGGGATGTTCAGGTAGCCTGCTATATTTCGACTTCCCCAGGCACTATTGTTGTCTCACATCATAATTATATATTTGCCATAGGAGAAATGATGCAAATATGTGATTATAGTGTCACCAGATTTCTGTTAAAAACAAGGTAGTAATCAAAAACCTAACATTGATAAACTACTCTTTCTTTCTCATTTTAGAATGATGCAAAGATTTGAAATAAACCTATACAGAGTCAACTTTTAATGCCTAGCTGGAGTCTGAATTCTGAGGAAAACTCTAAAACACTTAACAAATCTTTAAGGAATTTTTATTTTTCAGATCATAATTTGAAATGATGTATGCCTTTTTGTGATAATTATCAGAGCAATTCAGAAACCACTTTTCTACCATTTTAGTTGAAAGACAGTAGTAGATACAATTGGGATACTTGTTTTAATTTTAGAGTAAACTTCTACTTCTGCATCATACCTTTTGTAGATAATGGAACCTATTTAGTTCAGAAATTCTCTGTGGTATATGAGAAAAGTGTTTTGTAAATGCTGAGAATTATACAAATGATACTTGTTATTTTCATGTGTATTTGTAAGATCATGCCCATCCATAAATAGACACTTCACACAAAGAAGACTTTCTCAACATAACCTGTATTTTAGTACTTTCGTCTATTATAAAAGTATTAACTATTTACTTGTATTTTGTTATACATTTATTTTTAATGTTCAGGTGTCTGTTGTAGTAAATTGGAAATCCTATAAAACAGAATTTGTTTAAACATGGACCTCATGCCAATATTGCTTAATTTTTTTCTCTACATAATTTAAAACTACATAAATTAAGTAGCCACCAAGAACTTAGTTTGAATCCTATGAAATTAAAGTAACAATTTTTAAAGTTACCCAACTGATACTTTAATTTTCTTAAATTATTTATTTTCATTTACTGATTTTTGATAAATAATGATGTTAGCATTGATAAAGTAATAAAGAATTTTAGGGTATAATTAGTATATCAAAAGAGATTTATCAACCAAAATGGTATCAGATTATATTCATGCTCTCATCACATAGTTGACATATTTTCTTTTGGTGGGTGATGCTCGTATAAGCCTTTGGGTTAGTGTGTATGTATATATTCAATACATGTGTGTATATATGTAGATAGATGGTATGCTCATCTACACACATACATACAGACATCAAGAATTTTATCAGTTTCTGATCAGAAAAAGGCACATAAAGTAAAAATTAGTTGATCTTATTAAATTCAATTCCAGAAGTATATTTTTTTAATTTGGGCATTTCTAGAATACTTTGTTACATATGAAAGTACATGATGAATATTAGTATGATGACTCATATACAGTCAGAATCTATATAATGCATACAGTTTTACCAGATCAGAAAACAAATTGACGGGAGATACAAGTTTGCTAAACCTAGCCATTGATATACCTCAGTGGGGAAGGAATTCAAAAGTATTTTTTGTGGGTCAACAGAAATGTACAGTTTTTTCTCCATGAACTTTAATCATTTTTCATGTGTTCCTATATGTGAATGAGCTATAAAGTGGTCTAGTTTTTACAACAAAAAGGCCTTCTTCCTTTTCTACTCTAATCTTCCCACTGACTTTACTGCACAGGTATGAAATGGTAGCCTATTGTATCTTCAGTAACCTTTTTTTTTCCCCTAGATGACTGAAATATAGGTATTTACTCCATTTAAACCAGGTGTTAACAAAAAAATGATGTAAATACTCAGGGAGGGTATTAACTTGTCATTTTTGCCTAATTGGAGTGTTTAAAGTGCCATATCTAAGTAACTTGCAGTTCATGATTCTAGAGTAAATTCAGTTTGGTAAAGGGGCTTCACACATGGCGGTGGTTAAACATTCATTTTTTTTATATTTAGAAAGATGAAAATGTTTTGTGGACTGATACATTTTCTCTTAGTGAATATGAATTGTTTATGTATCTCTACTGTCATACCCTTTTGAAATGAAACTCAGGAAAATATAAAGGTTCAATTATACTACTTTTGTCAGTGTACAAACCAGGTGTATTTTTTTTTCCTGTTGTGTGGATATGGCAATAGATTTTTTAAAAAGAAATGCTGTGAGAACCCATACATGAAAAGAGAGGGTTGAATCATCAGTGTGTGCCTTTTGTTTCTTGAGATTTATATGTGGAAAAGATATCTTCTACTCCAGACTGTATTTTCAAAGAGAAGAGATTGCTCTTTATGTGGTGCCAAGTGATAAGATAACGTCTCTTAAAGGCTTCCTGTGGACTGCCTTTATTTTCCTAAACTCAAAGACACCAGTTAACCTCAACATAATTTTGGCCTTTCTTAGAATTTCTTGTGCATTATATTGAAAACCAGGTTTATATCACCTCACCCCATTATTCCTTTTAGTTAAATAAATTCACCATACCAAGAAACCAGAATGGGGCAATTTGGTTGGCCTTTAAGGCAGTAGGTTTGACTAGCTAGTTATACTTACTGTCACATCTAATGCTAGTCATCAGAAACCACTTGACCAGGAGTGTGAATTGATAATTCCAGAGACAGTTTCAACATACTTCAGACTTTTTTTAAATGTTTTTTATGAGTGTTTTACATTTGTGTGATTGCCTTAGATATTAAATTTTTGTAGTGCTAAAGATCATCATTAAAAAATGTTTTGAATACCAGTAGTTATAACTTATTTTATGTATTGTCCCAAAGAAAAGAATTTGTTTTAATGTTTTCAAAATAACTGCATCTGAATTTGTTTATATGCCTTAAGTTCTCTAGTGCTATTTCAACTTTTCTTTCAATCTAAATAAAGCTTACCTTAGATAAGTTTCATACTTGTTTCCTATAGAGTGAATTTCCCTTCTTGAATTCTTTAATGAGCACCAGCCTTGTGGTTGCTTGAAAGAAAATGTTAAGAAAGGTTGTTGGGTGTTTGGAGTTTTATTATATTGGGGGGACTTTTTTTGTTTGATGCAAGGTGCTTTTTAAGATATTAAGAAAAACATCTATCTTAGGTTGATTAAACCCTTGTAAACATCATTTGCAATATCTGCATCTAAAGTCAAAAAAGTAAGTCTACTTATTTTTGTTTCATTCTTATGTACTGTTTTGTTTCTTTTGTTTTTCCTTCTACAGGCTCTTTCATTTATCTTTCCTGAAAAAGTTCTTAGTCTTTCTTTCTCCAACACCCCTCCCCATGGTTTCTTAATTTAAATCTTGTTGAGAGTTTCTGGAGCTATCTAAGACAACACGATTATAGAGTTGAACAAAAGCATAATGTGCTTTACAGCTTGTACAGACTTGTGGCAGCCAAGTGTCTTTTGCTTTCAGATGCTCCAGAGTCTTCACAGTGGGGGAAAAAAAAAAAACTTTGTATTTCTTTGTTTTCAATTTAGTTGCAGCACACTAATACTTATATGTCTTGTTTAAATATACTTTGTGCATAGTTGTCTTTAATTTTTAAAAAGTTCTATCTAATAAAAAATGTCTTTTAACCATTATTACTTGACTATGGTTGTATTAAATTTTATTTACCAAAAGCTCGTTGTTTTGTCTTACCTTAAATATATTCAAGTGGTTGTTTGAAAAAGGAGTGGGGGAAATTACAAGTTAATATATGTATTTACTAGTGTGTTCACAAAGTAACTAGAAGGCTAAACAAAAAGCTAAAAACATTGGTGTGTATGAGGAATTGGTGGCTTAGGGACAAGTAAAAAGGCAATTTCACTGCATACTCCTATAGAATTGTGTGTAATTTATATAAATATGCACATAATCAGTTTTTTAGTGTGAACCACATGTAAGTGTTACTATTCAGAATTTTTTTATTATGATTTTAATTTTTAATTATGAAAGTGATCCATAACATTTGCACTGTAGTGTTCTTTTGATTTGGCTCTCAAAAATACCCTTATAGTAATATCTAGAGTAAAGAACTTAAGAAATTTTATTGCAGGTGTCGAAGAGGGCACATTATTTACTGCAGAGGCAATGTCTGATTTTACATTAGCAAAAGTAAAATCTTGAAAAGATATGTTACAGAAGTGTAAGCAGGGGCTTCCCTGGTGGCGCAGTGGTTGAGAGTCCGCCTGCCGATGCAGGGGACGCGGATTCGTGCCCCGGTCCGGGAAGATCCCACATGCCGCGGAGCGGCTGGGCCCGTGAGCCATGGCTGCTGAGCCTGTGCGTCCAGAGCCTGTGCTCCGCAACGGGAGAGGCCACAACAGTGAGAGGCCCACGTACCGCAAAAAAAAAAAAAAAAAAGAAGAAGAAGTGCAAGCAATGCTTTAGCTTGTTATGCTTAGTTTTTATATTGTGCCATCAAAATAAAATGGCAAGTTAGAATGTGTCTTAAGTAATAAATGTTAAAGCTGTTTTCATTTCACTTAATTCCTCTGTAGCCACACCTGGAAAGTGGATAGGCTTCATCGGCTCTGATTCCAACCTGTGCTCTGCCATAAAGCCGTTTCACCTCTCTGAGCCATACTTTGCTTATTCTAGGAAATGCAGTCGTAATACTCACTTTACAGGCTTGTTGGATAATGGGATGTATGTTGAAGAGTGAACAGAGTTCTGGCACAGAAGAGGAGAATATAAATGTTGATTCCTTTTCTATGCATTTTGTCTTCAGGACAAAAATGCAGTATGCAAAGTCAGGGAAGGAGTTGAAAGAATTAAAAGCATTTGTTAGCTTATAATTGGAAAACCATGAGCAATGGGTAGAGAATAGAAGCCTCATATAATTTAAATTTTCTCTTCAAAAAATAACCTGTGCTCTTAACAGAATGAGGGGGAAAAATGGGCTAAACCTGCCTTCTGCCTCTCTGCTATTCATTAACTGTTAATGGAGACTGAGAAAATCAAAAGGCATGATTTCCTCCTAATTATGTTGGGGTCTTTTATATTTTTTATATGATGTTTTGACATCTTTGGCGGACCTTGCTGGCTGGGGAGAGACTGCTCCTCCCAGGACTGGCTAATTCCTAGAGGCAGTAAACAGCTTGTCAGTGAGCCCAGCTTTCATATATAAACCAACCAATCTCCTGTCCAAAACTCCAGCCGCCTCCTTAACTCTCACACACCAAACCAACATTTCCCGTGCCCTAAATCACCCTAGGGCCAGGTACCAGACTGCTAAGAACCACCCCTTGTGTCACCAAACCAGCTGGGATTATTCAAACTAGCCAACCCTAAACTGCTTACCCTGCTATGCCTTGACTTACCCATGGAAACCCCAGTAAAGGCTCTGTCCTATGCTTCCCCCTCATTTCTTTCTGCCTCCTGACTGACACTGGTGCTTCCCCTGTGGCCCTGTGTGACACACTGCGCCTCTTGTTTCTAGGAGAACTGTAACACTAAACTTTTCTTTCAATGGCACTGACTGCTCCGTGTTATCACCCAGTCACCTCTATAAATTAAGACTCATAAGTCACATGTTCATGTTTATGTTTGAATGGCATGTTCAGCACAGAGGTGCTTAATGTTTTAGTGAATAAAACCACCAATTCTGTTTTTTATACAAGAGGTTATATACCTTAAAACAGGATTTTTTTTTTTTTTTTTTTGCGATACGCGGTCCTCTCACTGTTGTGGCCTCTCCCGCTGCGGAGCACAGGCTCCGGACGCACAGGCTCAGCGGCCATGGCTCACGGGCCCAGCCGCTCCGCGGCATGTGGGATCTAACCGGACCGGGGCACGAACCCGTGTCCCCTGCATCGGCAGGCGGACTCTCAACCACTGCGCCACCAGGGAAGCCCCAAAACAGGATTTTTGAGTCATAGTTTGATAAACAATAATCAATGCATATGTAGTACAACCAAAGTGCCAATCGGTCCAAAGAGTCAAGGCTTTGAATACTCATATCTTTTTATTTAGAGAAAAACACGGTTGTGTGATAAAGGAGGAAAGAGGATTTTTAAAAGATCATATTTACTTTCTTAACACACTCCTACTGAGATGTGGTGGATGATACCAAAGATAGTAAGGCTTTATAGGAATTCAGTGTCTGCAGGTGAGTAAACAGAGGAGGTGAAACAAAACAGAAAGCAACACTCCAAGAAGCTTTCTAGCATGGTGTGACAGCTATGGAAATGGGCCTGACTAGCCTCCAACCACAGAGAGCATAATTGACCAAATAATGCCCCAGCTGCTGGCTTTGAAATCCATGTTGCATTTGTGCTGAGCCCACACACCTCCTACCAGCTGCTTTCAGCCAGTGACTTGTAACAGGAATACTAAGGCACACATGTTCCTTCTGATGGTGGATTTGGGCTCCAGGACTCCCCTTCTGCTTTGTGCAACCTTCATTAGACTACATGGCAATGTAAGATGCTTCTATCCAACCTTCTTTCCCTCTCCTTCACTTGCTTCTTTCCCTCTCCTTCACTTGCTTCTTTCCCTCTCCTTCACTTGCTCCTTCACTTGACAGAAAGCTGCTGGTGGGCAGGGCCTGTTTTATTAGATTAATTCCACTCTTACTCAGTGCTTGGCATCAACGGGAAGGAAGAGACCAAAGCCCAGTACTTGGCAGTGGTGCTTAATCAGGAATGGTAGTTCTTAACAGCTGAGAGGTTCATTCGTTTATGTATTCATTTATTTATTTGACAAAACACTGGCGTCCTTAATGTGGATCAGACAGAATGTTTCCTCTGGGATTACAGTAATGAATGTGACAGTTCCTGTTCTCAAAGTTTATAGAATGATGGGAGAAGCAGACATATGAATAGATAAATTCTACATATAGTATGATAGAGGAACTTACAGGATTCCAGGGACTGAGAACTGTGTAAATGGGAATAAAGAATCAGCACTCTCTAGAGTAAAGAGATTGTATGGTCTCTTCTTTCCGACTGCTGCCAAGAACTGGGTAAGATGCTATGGGATTAATAAGACAGGCCCTGCCCTCCAGAGCTTTCTGTCGAGTGAGGAAATACATAGCAATCAGGGAAGGGCTGCTTACTGACACATGGAAATAACATTACACTAATGTCCTAGTTTGTTGCATTTTCCACTTCTCAACTTGTGGTTTCCATATACCTACCATTCATAAAATTGTTTGTTAGCAAATTTTTACCTCTGACTCATAGTCTTTAATTTTGATTTCTGCCATTATCCTGGGTCATTTAAGCGTATAGGACCCATCCCTTTGCTCTAGCCTCACGTTGTTTTGACCTCTAGTCAACAGACCTTCACTCTCACTCACTCCCAAGTAACACAGAAGGCCATTCCTCGGATCATTTCATCACCCAGAATTATTTTTCCTATGAAACCTTAAACTCCAAAGCCTTTCTGTCTTTTGCCACAGCCTTCCTTTCCTTCCATCTCTCTCATTCTGTGATTTTCCTTGTGAGTTTATCTAGATCTCCAGTCTTCTAACACCTCTTCATGCAGGCCCCTGGGTTACCCATTATCCCTTTCCAGCCTGCACTCCATCATCACAATGTCATTCCAACACTCACCAGCACTCAAAATTTGCTCACCCTTTTGATCTCCCGTTCCACTTATTCTCCTACTGCCTCCATGTGTATCATCCCAGTGGTTGGCCCTTCTCTGCTCCTACTCCCAAGCTATTGAACACAGGTAGAGAAAATCAGCTAATTTATACCTCTAAAATTGTGTGATCTCCAACTTCAATTGGGCAAGATGCTCTTGGCAAGGCTTCAACTCACTCGCCACTCTCCTGGCGTACTCCACACTCTTCTCAGCAGTTGATCTTGCTTTCTCCTTCAGAGACTTAAAGGACATGAAGTAGAATCTCTCCTCCTATACTTCTTTCCTATCGTCTCTCTTCTTCAGGATTTAGGTGTCCCTCCTCCACCTGAACTCTGAATCCCACTCAACCAGCATCTTAGGGACTTCCCCCTACATCCTTCTCTGATTTTCAACCTCTCTATGAGCACATTCCCATAGCATTTTTTTTTTTTTTTTTTTGCGGTACGCGGGCCTCTCACTGTTGTGGCTTCTCCCGTTGCGGAGCACAGGCTCCGGACGCGCAGGCTCAGCGGCCACGGCTCACGGGCCCAGCCGCTCCGCGGCATGTGGGATCTTCCCAGACCGGGGCACGAACCCGCGTCCCCTGCATCGGCAGGCGGACTCTCAACCACTGCGCCACCAGGGAAGCCTCCCATAGCATTTAAACATACTCTAGCCTCTCCCATCTTTAAAATCCTTTCTGCAGCCCCAAGTTCCTTTCTGGCTAAACCCTGTTTTTTAAAAGTCTCTCCTTTGCTTCACTTCTTAATATACCGCAATCTGGCTCACATACTCACACCACTACAGAAATCACATTTGCCAAGAGCTCCAATTACATCTTTGTTGTTAAATTCTAAGTCCCTATCTTATTTAACAAATTTGATGCTCCTGATGACATTTTCCTATCTTGTCTATAGCCATACTTTTCCTTTTCCTTTTCCTTCTCTTTCATGGGCTCTTCCTCTGCCTCTGCCCTAAATCCTCAATCATCAGGCTTTCTTCTTACCCTGCAGATAATTATCCTGGGTAATTTTATCCACCACTATGGTCCCAGTTATGACTATATTTGATGGATCCTAAATCTAAATGTTCAGACAAGATACTTATATCCAAATGTCTTCTAGAAATTTCTGTATGAGTCCTCAATATGGGACTACTAGAACCTGAAACTCAAAAGCAGCTTTCTCCAAAAAGATTCATCTTGTATTTTCCTTTCTGGTTAATAGCAACAAAATTGACTGAAACCTAAGAGTAATTTTTCCCATTATTCAATCATGCATTCAAATATTGAGTACATACCTTGTGCCAGGAACTCTTCCTCTTTATATCTAAATCGATCTATCTATCTATCCATCCATCTTACTTTCCCTCCTCCCTACCAGTGCCTTAGTTCAGGCCTTCATTATCTCTATGGAAGAGCCTTCTAAGTGGTTTGCCTAAGATCAAAATTCCTTGTTGGCATGTGACTGAAACAACACTATCTGAATAGGAAATTTATTGGAAGGTAGCAGAGGCTCACAGAGTTCATGAGGCAGCCAAGTATCCTACCTAGAAAATAGGCATAAACTGGGGCAGCTCTAGAGAGCTATGAAGCAGGACACACACAATTATCTTTAAGCAAAAATAATCTGGATAGAACATCCCTACCCAGCCACCATGCTAATAAATTTATCTTTACCTCACTGACTCCTTGATTGAAATCTGCGGTGGAAACACTCAGCTGACACCAGTTCATGTACCTGACTGGCTGCTAAGGGCTAGTGGAGAGAGAGAGGGAGAGAGAAAGATCTGAATTCCTTAGGGAGAGGGAAGGTTTGTTTCTTGTCAAAATCAATACAATTTGGAATTCCCCAAATCTTGGGTGGGGTGGGGGAGAGAGGAGGAACGCTTCCTGGGCTTACCCATCTCTGTGCCTTGGTTTCCTTCTCCTGGAATGCCTGGCCTCCAGCTATCTCCCCTACATTCTCTGAAAGAGCTAGGATTCACTTCCTCAGGGGAGCTTCCGTGATCACCCTCTTCCCATCCTGTAACCAAGCAGAGCCCTATGGGGCCTTCCCAGAACAGGATCCCCTCCCTCATATCCTTGGCCTGCCTTTTGTCTATAGATAAACTTTAGTCAAAGAATAAATTTAATCAGAGAAGTGAGAAAATGCAGAAAGGAAAACAGTCAAGCAAGACAAAATAATAGTTGTAGCCGTTAAACAAAGTCAAGGACCTTTGGTTCCTTCTCAAGGGCTATGGATAATATTCTGAGCCATGTCCTCTGAGCTGTTTTGCAGATACTGAAACCCCCACCAGGTGGAAGAAATTAACTGTATGCTGCCCACAACATGTAGACCCTAGACCGGTTGGAACCGGGTTGATGATGTTGATGACTTCTGATCATCACCACCAACCAATCAGAAGAATGTCCACGAGTTGATCACACACCTCACCCTATCTTTAAAAACCTTTTCCTGAAACCATTTGGGGAATTCTGGTCTTTCAAGCACTAGCTGCCCTGGACTCCTTGCTTGGCCCTGCAATGAACGCTGTACTATCCTTCACCACAACCAGGTGTCAGTAGAGTGGCTTTACTGCGTGCGGGCAAGTGGACCCAAGTTTGGTTTGGTAATAAGCCCAGTCTGAGTTAGATGGGCTCTTGTGTGCCCCCATTACCTCCTTGATATACCTCTGTGAGAGTACTTTACTGTTTACTTGACTCTTTACCTCCCTCTCCCAGATTATGGACTCTTCAAAATTAGATACCATCCCTTATTTGGTGAGGTCCAAGAATCTAGCCAAGAATCCAGCCCAGAGGAGAGGACCAGCTGGGGTAAGATGCCTTAGTGGGTAGTTTTGGAAGGCCCAAGGTCACTTGAAAGTGAAAGGAGAGAGAAAGTGGCTAGAACGTAGGGTGCCAATGACAAATGGCCTGTTTTGAATTTGCCTAGACCTGAAAAATTTCATCAAAATGTGTTAAATCATATTTTTAATGATCTCCTGGCATCTTACATAACAGTGACTTTCCCTGATCTTATCATTAGCTTTTGGGTTTCTGTCTAAATCTAGGTTCAGCAATAACCCTCTCCTTGTTTCTGAGTCCAGATCAAATGCTACCTCATCTATGATGCCTTTCCTGATTCCCCAAATGGATTTATTTTTCACTCCTTGAGGGCAAGGACCAAGTCTATCTTGTTAACCTAACTCTATCCCTAGGACCAGGCAAAGTGCCTGGCACAGAGTAGGTAATGAATATTTATCTGACTGATTATCAGTATGGGAGGCAGAAGGGATATGTTGAAAAATAGAGGAATGGGGAAGTTATAAAGCCTCCAAATTTCTTTAGTGATTCCTGGTTTTGTTCACACCTACTGCTTCTCTCTTGTTCGCTAACTGGAAGTCCTGATGGGTTGTTACCCAATCTTTTATTCCTGACTTACTCTGCTACTGCTATCCCTAACCCCACCCCTACCCCTACCTCCACAACTGCTATGATCCCATTTTTTATCAAAAGTATATAAATTACTTCTGGAATAGTGGTGTAAAGAGTTTCACAGACCCCCACCTCAGCAAAACAACTGTAATTGGTGAAAATTATTTTAAAAATAACAACACTTAAAGTCTCTAGAAATTATCCTAAGGGCGTATAATAAGTAAAGAAACATTTATTCAAAAAAATCTGCTGAAACTTAGTAAGAACAGAGTCTGTAGCACTTAAACCACTATGCACGCTTTACCTCACTTTCCCTCCCAAGTCAACATGAGAGAAGCTACACTCCAAGTGGATGTGGTCAAGAAGATGGGACTCCCCTGCTCCCAGGCAAAGAGGTCTCCGTGGGAAGGGCAGGCCACCAGCATTTCACATCCCCCCGCGACTCCATGTTGCCTAGGCTAATTTCCAGGTGAGTATCGCTGAGAGGTAGAGGCACCTTTCCTCCAGCCAGCCCCTACTTGGTTGGCAGACGTTCCACACCAAAAAAGGCAGGTCAAGAAGACCAGAGCCTACGACCCCAGCATAGCACGCTGCTTGTAAAGCTGACTGACTTTATTTCTAACAGAGTGTGGAGATGTTCAAACTGTCCACCACAATGGTGGTAGACAGTTAAGAGAAGGCTGGTGGCTCCAAGAGGTCAACAAACACAGGTCAGCTAGTTTACCAGTGAGAACTAGGGAAAGAAACCGCTAAGAAGACCCCTCCTGGGATCAGAATAAATCTCAAAGGCTGGCCTTAAAAACTAACCCTGCAGAGGAGTCAAAATTAAATTGAACTTCATAAAAGTTTAAAACTTCTGTGCTTCAAAGGATACCATTGAGAAACTGAAAAGACAATCCACAGAATGGGAGAAAATATTTGCAAATCATATAATCTGTTAAGGGACTTGTATCTAGAATATATAGTGTACTAGTTTCCTGAGACTGCCATAACAAAGTATCACAGGCTGGGTGGCTTAAACAACAGAAATTTATTGCTTCACAGTTTTGGAAGATAAAAGTCTGAGATCAAGGTATCTCGATTTCTTCTGGGGACTGCGAGGAAGAAAATGTTCCATGCCACTCATCTAGTTTCTTGGTATTTTCTGTCAATCTCTGGCATTCCTTAGCTTCTGCTACATCACCCTGTTCTCTGCCTTCATCTTCACATGATGTTCTACTTGTATGCATGTCTCTCTGTGTCCAAATTTTCCCCTTTTTATAAGGACACCCACCATATTAGATTAACCCCACCATAAAACCTCATTTTAACTTGGTTACATCTGTAAAGACTCTATCTCCAAATAAAGTCATATTCTGAGGTGTCGAGGGCAAGGACTCCAACAGACCTTTTGGAGGAGACACATTCAACCCACAACATATAGAGAACTCTTACCACTCAATAAAATAAAATTAAAAAACCCAACTTCAAAATGGGCAAAACATCAGAGTAGACATTTCTTCAAAGAAGATATACAAATGGCCAATAAGCAAAGATGCTCAATATCATTAGTTATTAGGGAAATGCAAATCAAAACCACAATGAGCTACCACTTCATACCCACTAAAATGACTATAATAAAAAACACAGGCTTTGGGGTGTTTTTTTTTTTTTTTAGTTTAAATAAATTGAATTTTTAAAAAAGACAGATAATAACAAATGTTGACAAGGATGTAGGAAAAATGGAATCCTCATACACTGCTCCTGAGTATGTAAAATGGTACAACCACCTTGGAAAACAGTCTTGCTGCTCCTCAGAAAGTCAAACATAGAGTTACCACATAACCCAGCTCCTAGGTGAGTACCCAAGAGAAATAAAAACATATATCCACACCAAAACTTCAACAGTGCTTTTAACAGCATTATTTATTTGTAACAGCCAAAAGGTGGAAGCGACTCAGAGGTCTATCAACTGATGAATGGATAAATAAAAAGTGGAATTTCATTCATCAATAAAAAGGAAAAGAGAACTGATACATGCTACAGCATGACTGAATTTTAAAAGCATTATGCTAAGTGGAAGAAGCCAGTCACAAAAGGCCACCTATTGTACAATTCCATTCATATGAAACACCCAGAATAGGCAAATCTATAGAGACAGAGGTTGGTTGGTGGTTGCCTAGAGATGGAGGGTCTGGGGGAAATGGAGAGCGACTGCTAATTAGCATGTGGTTCGTTTTGGGGTAGTGATTGCACAATTCCGTGAATATGTTTACTACAAACCATTGAATTGTATACTTTGAGTTAATTATATGATTTATGAATTATATCTCAATAAAGCTGCTATATTTTTAAAATTTGTATAAACTCTTTCAGGAACCTCATCCTACCCAAAGTTGCTATTAGAACTGTAGTTGACAGTGAGAAAGAACAAAGGTACTTCCTTGTTTTCAGTGCAGTTTTCTTCCTTGATTTCTAGAGACAATAGGACTTTGCCCCACTCAGCATCTCCTTACCTGGACAGGGAGCTGACTTATGGATAGATAATTACAATACTATGTGTGAAGACCAGTAATAGGCAGATGATGGGTATAGTATGGAGAGCAAGCACAGATTTCTGAAGCCTGACGGCCCTGGGTTTGAATCGCAGCTCTGCTACTACCAGCCTCTGTTTCCTCTTTTTAAATTGTGGACAATAATAACGAGCCATGGGAATGCTGGAGGAACTAAAGGAAATACTGTCATCAGAGCATCTATCAATCACAAGGCCCTGCACAGCAGTGCTTCTCACACTTCAGCTGGCATGGGAATCATCTGGGGATCCTGTTAAATTGCAGATTCTGATTCAGTAGGTCTGGGGTGGAGCCTGAAACTCTGCTTTTCTAACAAGCTCCCAGGTGATGGCCCTAGTGTTGGTTGAGGACCACCAGTTAAGTAGCAGAACTCTAAAGTACCCTGTGTATGAAGTGCCAAAAGAGTGTAGAGGAGGAAGCAGTAAATTAATTCTTCAGTAGGGAAGCCGGAGCTGGACTTTCCTTGAAGAACTGGTAGGGAGTTTGCCAGGAATGAGAAGGGGGATGTGCATTCCAGACACGGGGAAGAGAATGATTGAGACCTGGACATAAGAGTGGCAGGTGACCTCAGAAATAACTTACGGGGACTTCCCTGGTGGTCCAGTTGTTAAGACTCTATGTTTCCACTGCAGGGGGATAGGGTTCGATCCCCGGTCAGGAAACTAAGATCCTGCATGCTGTGCGGCCAAAAAAAACCCAAAAAAACTTATGGAACGTGGTGAGCAGCGGCCAGAAACTGGGAAGGTAGGTTGTAAATGATTTAAACCTGATGTTAAAGAGTTTTAATTTTAGCCTAGACCAGTGGTTCTCAAAATGTGGTCCCTGATCAGCACCATCCTCAAACTTGTTAGGAATATACATTTTAGGACCCACCCCAGACCTACTGAATCAGAAACTCTGGAGGAGTGGCCCAGCAATCTATGTTTAAACGAGTCCTTCAGGTTATGCGGGTGCACAGTAAAATTTGAGAACCACTGGCCCTAGGTAATGGGGCCAAGGCACTGAGGTGTTTTAAATAGTAGAGTGAAGTGATCAGATGTGTTCTAGAAAGTTGACCCCAGCAGTTGAAACACACTAGATAGGGAGAGTAGGAAGGCAGCACAACCAATTAGGAGGAGAGGGTAGAAGTCCAGGTGGAAAGGGTGGGCACCTGGACCAGGGCAATGGTGAGGGAATAAAGGAGAGAGAGCTGACCTAAGAAGAATTTAAGAGATGGATTCAGTAACACCTGGAGACTAACTGGATGTGACCTGTGAAGGTAAACAAGGAGTGGATGATTCCAAAGTTTCTATCTCAGATAACTGAGTGGGTGGTGAAACTAATCAAAATAGTAAGAGAAGGGAGAAAAGTAAGGCTTGGCTGGGGAAAAAAATGAGTTTAATTATGGATAGGCGGAATTTGCTTCAGGACCATACAAAGGGAAATGTCTTAAATGCACTTGAAAATAATGGTCCAGGTTCAGGTTGGAGGCCCAAATTCATGATCTAGATTTGGAACTTGTTGGTATGTAAGGGGCAGTTGAAGCTGTGCCCATGGAGAAAATTATTCAAGAAATGAGAATAGAACAAGGAGAGAAGACACAGAAATCTCAGTATTCAGGCATAGGCAGAGAAAGAGGAGCTGGGGGTGGAGACTGAGAAAGAGCCATCTGAGAAGTTGAGAATAGGAAAGAAGCACATTGAAGAAATCTCGTGTGTCATAAAGGAATGTGGTTGGCTGAAAATAACAGAAAGTCTGGCCACAAGTTGTTTAAACAAACAAATGATGTTTTTCTTACATAGCAAGTTGGCAGTCCAGGCCTGGTACCATCATAAAAGACCCAGGCTCCAGCTTTCTTTCTGTCCCGTTTTTAAGGTGTTGGCTTGAAACTCCATGGTTGAAAGATGGCTGCCGTACTTTCAGGCATCACATCCAAACTCAAGGCAGGAGGAAGGGGACAGAGAGGCTGAGGCAGGACTAGCTACAACTCTCCCCTTTCTTTGGGAGTCTCTCTTTTTATTCACTGAACTTGCGGTTTCATCTTCTTGGCTACAACTGAGTCACATGGTCACTCCTGGCTTCAAGGGAGGATAGGAAATTGAGTGTTTAACTTTCTGGCTTCTATAGAAGAAGGCAAGGGAAAAAGGGTTGGGAGTGGATGTGACATCTGCCAAGCTGTCATGTATGCCACATCTAAAAGGAGACTTCCAAGGAGAGAGACACGGTGACAAAGGGGGCCAAGGAGAGGCACAGCTTCTCAGCCCTATGCTGTTGCATAAATAAATCTTTTACACAAAATATAAATGTCAACACTGTACAAGCAGTATAAAATTGAGTCAAAAAACAAAGCAAAACAAAACAAAAAGCAGCTTTCCCAGCTATCATTCCCAATATTATGATTTTTTTTTTTATCTTTACAACAGACTGCCTGCATTTTGGGCTATGAAGATCCAAACTCATTCTATATACAAACTCTGACTACTGAAATTCTCCAGTCAGTGTTTTCTATAGTGAATAGAATACAAAGCAGCTCAGAAAACTGATAGTTTCCCCTCCTTTTGTTCCTTTTATAATGTGAACAATTCTTCTCTAGGCACATTTATGACTGTTCTGACATTATCTGATGCTCAGCTGGGGACACCAAACCCGGATGAGTTTACTCTGAACATATGAATAAGGCATTTTGTAAGCACAGAAGGAGAAACATAATGGCCATATAAAGTATGAGTTTAGAGCTTCCCTGGTGGCGCAGTGGTTGAGAGTCCGCCTGCCGATGCAGGGGACGTGGGTTCGTGCCCCGGTCTGGGAAGATCCCACATGCCGCGGAGCCTGTGCTCTGCAATGGGAGAGGCCACAACAGTGAGAGGCCTGTGTACCGCCACAAAAAAAATAATAAATAAAAATAAAGTATAAGTGTTTGGAGAATAAAAGTTATTATGCAGGTGGTATGTCTCACTGCCAAGGTCTATTTATAGACGATTACTCTTCCCAACTAAAATCCCCTGTTCACTTGCATTTTAAGCATCCGAGATCTGACTACAGGGGCAACATCCCACAATCTACCATTGGGTGCCCCATGGTACAGGCCAAATAAGCCTCCCAATATCAGGGTCAACAGGACAGCACTCTGGGCAGGGCAGTAACTGCTTTTCGAAACCTGATGTATATGCAATATTATTTGTTTTGGCTTCATCTAGGCCACCAGAGGCCTCTTATTATATTTGGGAATGAGGGCTGTTTACAGCCAGGACTATACCTCTTGACTGAGGGCATTTGCGGAGCATTTCTAGAGCAGATGAGCCATAAAATAGGAAGCCAGGAAAAGATCATGATAAAAGCTACCAGAGGATAATATAAGTAGATACCATCAAGAAAATTAAAGTATATAAAAATTCTGTCAACAAATTAATAAGCTTAGCACTAGTGTCATTATTTATCTTTAATAACAGAGGGCTGTAGTGTAGAAAACCACTTTAAAAAAATAAACAATAAATGAAAATATCACAGTATTGTATTAACTAGACACCTAACAGCTGATGAAAGATATAAGGAAATGTAACCAAATTAAAATCAGAAGTCTTCGGTCTTTAAAGCTTGACCCAGAAGTTTAAGCAGGACTACTTTTGTACATTCCCCTTTTTACATTGTCTAGATTCCACCACAATCAAATCATATTACAGCTGAAATTGTATATTTATGTTAACTTTACAAGTAATTTTCAGATATTTTTAGCCTGTGCCCAGAGATGACTTCTTTTTTTTTTTTAAACAACCTTATTGAGATACATGCATTTGCTATGAACATTCCTGTACAAATACAGTGTGGACATATGCTTCATTTCTCCTGGGTATTTGCCTAGGACTGTAACTGCAGGGACACATGATAACTCTGTGTTTAACATTGTGAGAAACTGCCAAGCTGTTTGCCAAAGCGGCTGCACCCTTTTACATTCGCATCAGCAATGTATGAGAGTTCCAAGTTCTCCTCATCTTCACTTTCATATGAAACAAATACAGAGAACCCAACCACTTCCAACCATAGAAAGTTTCCTTTCAGGGCAAATACCCATTTCTTTTTTTGCACCAGTGAAAATGTTTTGCATCATCTTCCCCATTCCCCAAGTCTGCATTTGTGGTGACTGCCCAATCCACGCAGAGGAGAAGCACAATGCATGGTTTCTTTGTGGGTTAGGATGGGGTCCAGTAAGATCTTCAAGGGTGGGATATAGTTTTGTCAAAATCCAAAAAGGCCAACCAGACGTTTGGTTTCTTGTTTGGACTTGGTTGTGGACAATCATTTATTTTTAACAACCCGAGCATAATTCCCAGGCACTAACTACTTTAACAGTTTGCTTGGCACTGTACGTGTGAGGTTCTCATTTTAGAAGTCTAATTAGTGACTGCATTCTGGTAGGGGAACCTCATGACCACAAGGGCTCCAGGGGTCCCTGTTAATCTTCAGAAGGGTGGTTGGTCTTCCCAGGGTGGAGGCCAGGAGGATACTTCCAGCCTGGGGATCTCTGGGGCAGAGCTTAGCAAAATTGTCCATCTGAGCCAGATTCCCCTCCCACTCTCAGACAGAGCCTGAGCCTCACCACACTTCCCAGGCTTTCCTTGGTTATCTGATTGCTGCTTTCAGTCTGCCCCACCCCTCCCCTCCAGTGGAGCCCTGCAAGAAGCCGGGGGCTGCAGCTCCCAGAGTGAGCCTCCCTTCCAAATACCAGCTCCTTCTCCTGGGTCAGTGCCATCATTCCTAGAACCTTCTTGACTAACTTTAATAATTGTTGCTTTTCCTTTCATTAATACTGTACGTTTAACATTCACCCCCACCTCCCTCCTCTCACACTTTTACTAAGGAAGGGACTGGTGAGCGATCGAAGTCACCCCACCCCCTCTTCCACTTGAGAGACTGTAAGACCCCAAACTGACATAAACCGTATTTTTCCCCCAAGACTTGAAACTAAGTTTAAGCATACTGTCAAAGTCTCCCAAGACCTCAGTCTCAGATCAACCTTATCTAAATAAAACTGTCTGAAATTGAAAAGTTAGTTATTTAATATTATGTTGCCTTCGCTCTGTGTCATTTTCATCTTTTATACTTGGGAATGATAGATCCCAAGTATGTATCAGAAGCGTGACTGTTTCAGAAGCACGGAAACATAGTTATGAGTTTCTCATACATATTTAACCTAAATACTAACCTGTTTTTATCAATTCTATCTGACCAGATAACATACAAACAGAAATTTCACAAATAAATAATTTTAAAATTCTTACCCATGGAAGTTAGATGCCTTTAATATTTTTAATATTCTACTTGGTATAGATAAATAATTCTCCAATATCAGAAAACAGCAGTGCAAATAAAACAATAAATGGCAACCGATGCTCAGACTGGGATGGGGTTTGCCGGGGCAGGAAAACAATAGGAAGTGGTGGGACCATGCCCTGCAGGCAACAGGGCTTTTCTAAATGGGATTGCAGCTTCCCAGCTGCACCCCAGGTGTCTAAGCCCTCAGGCCCTGGTGCCAGATAGCCTGGGTCTGCAACCCAGCTCCACAACTTCTTAGCTCTCTGATAAGTTACTCAACCTTTCTGTGCTTCCGTTTTCTCTTACTTAACGTATGAACCATAAAAATCAAGTTGTTACTTAGATTAAATTTGTGAAGTGCCTGGAACACTGCCTGGTTCATAGTGTTAGCTAGTATCTAATTATAGCAATGTGGGCCCAGGTTACCACAGCTTGATTTTTCCTTTTTGCTTTTTTAAAATTTTATTTATTTATTTTTGGCTGCGTTGGGTGTGCTGCCGCGCGCGGGCTTTCTCTAGTTGCGGCGAGCGGGGGCTACTCTTCGTTGTGGTGTACGAGCTTCTCATTGCGGTGGCTTCTCTGGTTGCAGAGCACGGGCTCTAGGCATGCGGGCTTCAGAAGTTGTGGTGCACGGGCTCTAGAGCGTAGGCTCAGTAGTTGTGGCCCGCAGGCTTAGTTGCTCCGCAGCATGTGGGATCTTCCCAGACCACGGCTCGAACCCGTGTCCCCTGCACTGGCAGGCGGATTCTTAATCACTGTGCCACCAGGGAAGTCCCTTGATTTTTCATAGAAGGGGAAATCCAGGTTATTATGTGATATTTCTCAACATTTGGAATGTTGTCTTGTATAAAGCAAAGTGTGACATTATGGGCTGTGACTGTGCAACCCCTCTGAACTGTGCTGTCTTTTCTCCAATCTCATCAGCTCTCAGAACTACCTGCTGACAAGGGTACATTGACAGTGCTACCCACCAGTTCTCTGAGCCCCAGAATTGGGTGCACAGATGCCTGTTTAATGTCTTCAGGTAGATGTCTTAAACTTAAAATGTCCCAAGAATTCTTGATTCACTTACCACTACCCCCAACATAGAAAATCTGTCCTCCCTTCAGTCTGTCTCCTCTCAGTACATGGCATCACCATCCACCATCTGCCAACTCCAGAAACCACTCCCCCTAGGTTCTTCTCCTAATCTTCTCCTTCCAGGCCCCCCTCCAGTGCAGGAGGCCTGGCCGAGGAGGGGCCTGAAATCCAATCTCCAGCCATGGGCTCCACTGCAGGGCACCATCTGCTTGAAGGCTGGGGCTGCTTTTTCTCACTTCCCTGGTCTTCTAGCAGTTCATTACCAAGTCTCTCGGTAGCTTCCCTCCATCTCCGCTGCCCACTGTAAGGTACCCTCATTTTTCACCTGGATGATCAAATTGCTTTCCAACTGTGTGGCTGCTTCTTTGTTCACACACCCCTCCAGTCATTCCCCACCCATTTGCTAGGTCGAATATATTACCTTAAAAGGGCAAGTTGAGTACATTACTCCTTTGCTTAAAACACTTCGATGACTTCCTGTTGTTCTTAAGGTAAAGATAAAAATCTTAACACCACCTACCTGCACCATCTTGTTCTTGCCTGACTCAGCCCCAAACCCAGCCACTCTGCTCTTAAGTTACCCTGAACTTCTCTCACTTTGTCTTAGGCTTTATCGTGACCCGACAGCTCCTACTGCTTTCAGTTTCACTTAATATGTTTTCAGGGAGGCTTTTTCTACCTCCGTATTAAATTTGGTCCCCCTGTGCTGTGCTCTCTTAGCACCCTGCCCATTTGCTTCATAGAGCTTATTTCTGTTACTGAAATGTACACACTGTGTGCGTATGTATACAAATCCGTAGCTGTTATTTCTCTTTAAATGATGAAAACTTTCTGGTGGGTTTTCATTCCTGTTGGGGAGTGGGCTAAATTTAAGCTTGCCATACTACTCAGCCATAAAATTTCACTCAGCCATGAAATCTTGCCATTTGCAGCAACATGGATGGACTTGGAGGGCATTATGCTAAGTAAGATAAGTCACACAGAGAAAGGCAAATACTGTATGATATCATTTATATGTGGAATCTTAAAAATACAACAAACTAGTGAATAAAATAAGAAAGAAGCAGACTCACATATATAGAGAACAAACTAGTGGTTACCAGTGGGGAGAGGGAAGGGGGAGAGGCAATATAGGGGTAGGGGGGAAAAAGGGTTATTATGGAATTACATGAAATCACGTGTGTGAAACTTTTGAAAATCGTAAAGCACTATAGCATTTCAAGAATCTTTCATTCGATTAAAAAAAATACTCTGGAGAAACAAACAAAAACAACTTGCCAGTGAAAGTTATATGGTCTTAAACCATCTCATTTTGGGTAAATATTCAGTCAATTGAAAGTTGTAGTCCTACCAGAACTTACCCCTCCCCACTTTTTTTTTTTTAATCATTTTTTTTTTTTTTGCGGTACGCGGGCCTCTCACTGTTGTGGCCTCTCCCGTTGTGGAGCACAGGCTCCGGACGCGCAGGCTCAGTGGCCATGGCTCACAGGCCCAGCTGCTCCGCGGCATGTAGGATCTTCCCAGACCAGGGCACGAACCCGTGTCCCCTGCATCGGCAGGCGGACTCTCAACCACTGCGCCATCAGGGAAGCCCCCCTCCCCACTCTTGACTTCCGAAGATGGCCTGTGGGATCAAAGGGAAGCTTCGAGGGAGTGGCCAGACGGGTCTCAGATCTGTGTGCAGAGATGTGAGCCATAGCTTGGGTCCTCACTGGCCTTTGCAGCCATGTGCCTAGTCACACCTGGTCACCAGGGCCCTACTGGCATCAACTGCTGAGGTTGTTGGCTGTCAAGCTCATGATCTGTTGCTTCAGCACCTTGAGAGTCTGACGTCTCACCTTCCCACCCCGACTCCTTCATCCCTGCTCCTCTCACCAGCTGACCTGGGAGCACTTCAGCTCTTGCTGGGGTTTTTAGCTCTGCCCATCCTTGGGGTCTTAGCCACATCATTACCTGCCAATTAGTCCACCATAAAGCCTCTGGTTTAGGATCACCTGGCCCCTGGCACAGTGCCCATTGGCCTGTCCATGGCTCTCACCCATGCTACTTTCTGCTTGCCTGGCAGAAGGCATAAGAGAAGTCTGGGTTTCTGGCACACCATCTGCAAATTGTGGACACCCAGCAGCACTATCTCAGATTCCTCTTTCTCACTAAAGCTACTGTCTGCTCCTAAGCCCTGCTCAACGTGAGACTTCTGCCAGAATTGGGCAGCCTTCCAAGCTGAGCCAGGAGAAGTGGGCTTCTAGCCTCCTCCACACTCAGCTGGATATTTCTAAGCCCCTGCCTCAGGGTTAGACCCCCAAAGTAGGAGAATACAGACATGCCCATGCTGACCACTTACCCTACCTCTTTCTCCATGAAATTTATTTTTATCTCCCTGATTCTCATTCTCTCTTTGGGTTTTAGCTTAAAGCTAAGAGAGTCCTTTCCTGGCCTTTCAGATTAGATTGACGGTAAATTTCACAAGGGCAGAAACTGTTTTGTTCATTTCTGATCCTCAGTATCTAACATAGTGCTGGGCACACAGTGCCAGGACATAGAATAGAAACACACAAAAAATTTGTTGAACAAATATTGTTAATCTGCCTTTACCCTTAATAGACATTAAGGTCAGGAGGCCAACAGTGACATTTTATAAATCCCTCTATTTCCTTATCATGCAGGGCTTTGGAGTAAGTTCCTGGCCCTACTATTCATTTATTCAACAAATACTTCTTGAGTGCATACTATGTGCAATGCACTGGGCTTGCAATTGGAGATATACGAGTAAATCCTTTAAAACATTTTTATTAAACACATCCAAAAAATTGATAACATACGTAAAGTGAAAAACAAATTATAAAGTGAACCCCCTCTAGACCTTGGTAATTCCAATGGTAAATCTTTACGTAGTGAGGAAAACAGATTGGAGGGGGACAGAAATAGATACCTGGAGACCACATGGGAGGCTACAGTGGCCTTGGGCAGAGAGATGATGGGGTCTACTCTAGGGTGGTACAGGGAGAAGGAAAGGGAAGGTTGGGCTCAAGAGATATTTAGGTGGAAAACAGTACTTGATGGATTGTTACTCACTAGTTGTATGACCTAGATAACCTTTCCGAGCCTCAGTTTCTGCATCTGTAAAATAGGTTAGTAATAACTATAGTTATTTGTATCCCTAGCACAGAGCACAAAGCTTGGTACAAGATGACACATACAAAAATCATAGCTACTGTGGTCCTTGCTGTAGAAGCTTCATAAATGCCGGCAGAATGAATATTCTGTCTTTGGGCTGGAACTCGCCATCTTTCTCTAAGGAGGAAAATAATATATGATGGTGCCTTTACCAGAACCGGCGCCCATGCTCCCCAGGTAGCGGGTCAGGGCTGGGCAGTGTGGGCCAGCGCGTCCCGGCCCGGGGTGAGAGTCTAGGACAGCCTCAACCCCGCCCCGGCCCCGCCCACAACCTTGCGAACTCCGCCCCCGGAACCGCGCGCGTCGCCACCGCCCTTGCTGGTGACGTCCGGGCCAGACGGGTCGGGCGGGCTCTGCTGAGCAGTGTGCTTCCGCGGGCTCCGGGGTCGCTGGGGCCTCGTGGCGGGGCGGCTCCGCGGGGCTTGGCCCGCTGCATCCCCTCCCCCGTACCCTCTTGCGGCGCCCGGCGGGGCCTGCGCTTCAGCCGGAGACCCGGAAAAAGGGTGAGTGTTGGCGGGAGCGGGATGGGACCGCCGGGCGCGCGCTCCGTTCTCCCGGGCATTGTCTGGGCGGGGGCGGCGCGGGCACGTGCGCGCCCTTCCCCCACCCCGCCGGACGCGCTGGCACCCTGGCTGAGGGGAGGAAGGGAGGGGGCGGGTGACTGACGAGAGGAGAGGATCCGAAGGAGGAGGCTGGGTCCGGGGTGAGTGTGTGTGCCGGGGGAATCTCCGCAGCGGGAACCCGGAATTTGGGTGTGTGAGGGGTGTCATTTTTTAAGGGACACCGCGCTCTCTGAGGGGATGGGGGTCCCCTGGGCCCCACTGGCGGGAGCTTTTAGCACGTTAAACCTGGTGGCCTGCAATGGGATTGGAGACGAGATTTGGCCCCAGCACCGGCAAGTTGTGGATTTATCAGCAAGAATCCTGGAACCTTTCTCCAACCTGTCGGCTTCCCTACCGTCTCCTTCCACCGTGAAGGATGAGTAGGATTTAGAAAGGTTGGAGGATACTCTAGAGATGGTGCCCGAGTTAAAGCACCAGAGGTGTGAGACAGTGCGGGGTGGGAGTGAAAGGCTGCTTTGGTGGGTTGCGGCCAGATTGCAGAAGACAATGAGGTTTATCTCATAACTTTTTTTTTTCTACTGTGAATGTAATTATGTTGAGGGAAAATATCACCAGTAATTCTACAGCCCTGACACCTCATTCTTAGAATTTTGATATTTGTTTGCTACTGTTTTCTTTTAAGCTTGTAACAGTTACGGAGTTGTAACTACAATTTTCCATTCCCTTTTCTCCTTAACATGTAAGAATATAATATTATGTAGTATTCAGCAATATAATTTCCTCTTTCTTAATAAGCAAGTAGTAGGTATTCATCATAGAAAAATTTAAAAATACAAGAAAAATGAGGAAAAGTACCCATAGTTTTACTGACCAGAGATATTATCATGGAGTGTATATTTTTGGTTTTGTATGTTCTTTCAAAGATAGGAGCAGGTGAAGCCATTCTTAGGAATTTAGTTTTTTTTTTTTTTTTTGCGGTACGCGGGCCTCTCACTGTTGTGGCCTCTCGCGTTGCGGGGCACAGGCTCGGGACGCGCAGGCTCAGTGGCCATGGCTCATGGGCCCAGCCGCTCTGAGGCATGTGGGATCTTCCCGGGCCGGGGCACGAACCCGTGTCCCCTGCATCGGCAGGCGGACTCTCAACCACTGCGCCACCAGGGAAGCCCGGAATTTAGTTTTTATGAGAACTCTTTTGAAGGCTGTAAGAAGGAAAGTAGCATAATCTGCTGGGCGGAGGGAGAGGGCAAGAGCGGAAGCTAGAAGATCGGTTAGTTTACAGTACCTTGGACTAGGTCCATGATTGTGGGGATGGAGAAGAGTAAGTAGAAAGATTAACAAATATTTTGGAGGTAGAATGAACAAGACTTGGAAATAGATTGGTGAAAGGGAGAACTCTTTGCTTTTTGATACTTGTTTTGAGCAACTTTGAGTAGATGGCAGCATTCGCTGAGAAGAATGGAAGAGAGAAATTTGAGGTGGGAGAAATCATGAGTTCTGTTTTGGATGTATTAAATTTGAAATGTATATTAGATATGAAGTTGGTATGTTGAGGAAGCAGTTGGATGTACAGGTTTGGAGCTTCCAGAAGAGAACCTAGAGCTGGAGATAAAAATTTGGGAGTACTCAGTATATAGATGATATTCAAAGTTATAGGACTACCTGTGATCACTTAGGGAAAGAGTGTAGAGAAGTGAAAATTGAGTGAGCCTCAGACACTATAATGCTTGGAAATCTTATAGAGGAAAACGATGGGCACAGGACAGAAGAAACAGCCAGCGAGGTAAGAGAAAAAAGCAGGAGACTGGTGTCATGGAAACCACAGAGAGAAGTTTCTGGATGATGGAGGCTTGGTCCGTCAGTGCTTCTGAGATGTTTAATGAGTTGCTTACTTGGATTTGGCAACGCAGAGGTTATTAGTTTGGTCATTGGTATTATTATCCAGAGTACTAGAAGTAGGAGGTAGAAACAGATGGGAGTAATTGAATGGGAGTGGGGAAGTGAAGACAATGAGTGTGAATTAGAAACAAGTGCCCCTTGTTCAAGACACCTTATTTTCACCTCCCCCAAACTAAATTTAATAGATGAAAAATTGTGTCTTTAATGTTTCATTCCTTGATTACTAGTATGTTTGAACATTTTTTCACATTTATTGGCCATTTGTGAATTTCTGTTCCTGCCCTTTGTGCGTCTTTTTATTTGTGTTTGTCTTTTCCTGATTGACTTTCTAATTGTCAAGAATTATCTAGATACTAAAAATATGTAGCCTGATACAGAGCTTACAGAATTTCCCCCCTAATGTGTGTCACCATTCCCCACCCCCTGGGAATAAATTGAGTTTATTACCTGTGCTCCATCAGGAAGGGCATGGTTAATAATGGAAAAAGCATACTTACCATTTAACTCCTACGTATACTTTTTTTCAGGTGTAGTAAAATACACATAACGTAAAATTTACCACTGTAACCATTTTTAAGTGTACAGTTCAGTGGTATTAACTACATTTATATCATCGTGCAGCCATCACCACGATCCGTCTCCACAACTCTTTTCATCTTGTAAAACAGAAACACTAAACTTCTCATTTTCTCTTACCCACAGCTATTGGCAATCACCATTCTGCTTTCTGTCTCTATGATTTTGACTAGTTTGAGTACCTCATATAAGTGGATTCAGTCAGCAGTTGTCTTTTTGTGACTGGCTTATTTTACTTAGCATAATGTACTGAAGGTTCATCCATGTTGTAGCATATGTCTCAGTTTCCTTCCTTTTTAAAGGCTGCATAATATTCCAGTGTATATATATATCACATTTTATCTTTTCATTCATCTGTTGATGAACAATTGAGTTGTTTCCATCTTTTGGCTCATGTGAATAATGCTCCTAGGAATGTGGGTGCCCAGATACCGGTTTGAGTCCCTGCTTTCAGTTCTTTGGGGGTATTTACACAGAAGTGGAATTGCTGGATCATACAGTAATTCTATTTTTAATTTTTTGAGGAAGCGCCACACTGTTTTCCATAGTGGCTGCACCATTTTATAGTCCCACCACCAATGCACGAGGGTTCCAGTTTCTTCACGTCCTTGCTAACACTTTTCTGCTTTTTGTTTTGTTTTTCTAAAGTAGCCATGCTAATAGCTGTGAGATGATATTTCATTGTGTTTTTGATTTGTACTTCCCTAATATTAGTGATGTTTAATATCTTTTCATGTGCTTATTGACCATTTGTATATCTTTGGAGAAATATCAATTCAAATCCTTTGCCCATTTTGAATCGAGTTCTATGTTTTGTGTTTAGGTCTTTGATCCATTTTGAGTTAATTTTTGTACCTGGCATTAGTTAAGGGTCCAAATTCATTTTTTTGCACATAGATATCCAGTTTTCCTAGCACTATTTGTTGAAAAGATTGATTTTTCCCCATTAAATGGTCTTGGCACCCTTGCCAAAGATCATTTGAGCATATATGCAAGAGTTAATTTTGGGGCTATTTTATTCCATTGGTCTATATATCTGTGTTATGCCAGTACCACGCTGTTTTGATTACTGTAGCTTCTAGTAAGTTTTGAAATCAGGAAGTGTGAGTCCTCCAGTTTTGTTCTTTTTCAAGATTGTTTTGGTTATTCAGGGTCCCTTGAGATTCCATATGAATTTTGGGATGGGTTTTTCTATTTCTGCAAAAAATGTCATTGAGATTTCAGTAGGTATTGCATTGACTTTGTAGATGGCTTCGGGTACTATTGACTTTTTAACAGTATTAGGTCTTCCAGTCCATGAAAATGGGATGTGTTACCATTTATTTGTCTTCTTTAATTTCTTTCAGCAATATTTTGTAGTTTTCATTGTATATATCTTTTACCTTCTTGGTTCGTTCCTAAGTATTTTATTCTTTTTGATGCTATTATAAATGGAAATATTTTTGTAATTTCCTTTTCAGATTGTTCATTGTTTGTGTATAGAAATGTAACTGATTTTTATGTGATGACTTGGTATCCTGCTACTTTGCTGAATTAATTTATTCTACCAGTTTTTTGGTGGAATCTTTAGGGTTTTCTACATATCTTCCCATATTAAAATTCCTTTATAGTCATTCAATGGATACACTGTAATTTGCTATGGACTATTTCCAGTTTTTTATTATGAAGTTTTTTATTATATTCTAAATATATAGAAAGTGGAGAACTAATATTTAAGTTGTAGATCTGTTAAGTACAGCCCATGTATGATGTATATCACCAGTCTTGAGAGTATTTCCTTAGTATAGATTCCAAGAAATACTTGATCCTCCTCTCTTCTCATTTGCTCATGCAGAATAGAATTCTTCATTGCCATCTCCTTAAAGTGGCCCCCACCTCCTTGCTTTTAACTAAACCTGCCCCCCTTTCAGTCTGTTTTCTACACTGCCACTGAATGGAGGGTGAGGGTCAGCATTGGTGCACTTTTCCCTCATAGAAAACAAGACTTATGAAGCAGATTGTTTCTATAGCATCTGTTCTGTGGGAGTTAGAAAAAAAATTTTTGAAGGCTGGGGTGCACTTCATGGATGAATTGGAATTTATTTTGATTCTTGAAGGATGAATAGCATTTCAGTAAGCAGAGAGAAGTTATGGATGAAATGTGAACCCGTTGGAAGGTAATTAGGAGAAGTTCAAGCATGTGAACTTTGATGACTGTAGGCAGGGAGAGGTAGAAGAACTAGTTCTCCTAACCAAGGATTGTTTATTCTGTTTATCTGAAGAGTGAGCTTGGGGTAAGTGTGGGGAGAGACCTGTTATGTGGTGGTAATGAAGGCTGGCGGTGACCAGAATGCCAAGGAGCAGGAGCTTCAACTTTATTCATAATGTTTTTACTTACAGAGTTGTGGATATGTTGGTGATTGTTATTTATTTTGTTTTTTTAAACTAATTTAGTTTATTTGAGTGTATACTTATTCGTTGAGACATAATTCACATAAGATAGAATTCACCATTTTAAAGTGTATAATTCAGTGGTTTTTTTAGTATATTCACAAGGTTGTACAACCATTACTACCATCTAATTCCATAACATTTTCATGATTCCGGAAAGAAACCCCATACATATTTGCAGTCAGTCCCAGTTCCCTCCTCCCCTCATCCCCTGGCAGCCACTTTCTGTGTCTATGGATTTGCCTGTTTCTGGACATTTCATAGAAATATAATCATGTAACATGTGGCCTTTTGTGTCTGGCTTCTTTCACTTAATTAGCATGATATATTCAAAGTTGATTGGTGTTGTAGCATGTGTTGGTACTTTATTCTTTTTTATTGCTTAATAATACATTATATGATTATATCACATTTTGTTTATCCAATCATCAATTGACATTTGAGTTGCTTCCATTTTTTTCACTATTGTGAATAATGTTGTTATGAACATTCACATACGTACAAGTTTTTTTGTGGACATATGTTTTTAGTTCTTTTGAATGTATACCTGGGTGTGGAATTGCTAGGTCACATAGTAATTCTGTGTTTAACTTTTTGAGGAACTGCCAAACTGTTTTCCACAGCAGTTGCACCATTTTACATTTCCACCAACAATGTATGAGGGCTCCCATTGTGTATTCTTTTTATATTTTAAAATTTATTTTATTTATATATTTTTGGCTGCATTGGGTCTTCGTTGCTGCATGCGGGCTTTCTCTAGTTGGGACGAGCGGGGGCTACTCTTCATTGTGGTACCTGGGCTTCTCATCGTGGCGGCTTCTCTTGTTGCGGAGCAAGGGCTCTAGGCCTACAGGCTCCGTAGTTGTGGCTCGCGGTCTCTAGAGCACAGGCTCAGTAGTTGTGGCGCACTGGCTTAGTTGCTCCGTGGCATGTGGGAGCTTCCCAGATGAGGGCTCAAACCCGTGTGCCCTGCATTGGCAGGCGGATTCTTAATCACAGCGCCACCAGGGAAGCCCACCATTGTGTATTCTTTATACGTTTTTTGACAGTTTATATTTAATAGCTGTGTGTGTGTTTAGATTGCTTCATTGAGGTACAATTGGCATACCACAATCTGCACATATATAAAGTGTATAATTTGATAAGTTTTGACATATTTATGCATCTGTGAAAACATCACCACAATCAAGATAGTAAACATATGCATTATCCCCCCAATTTTTCTAATGCCCCTTTGTGATCCTTCTCTCTCCCTTCCCCATCATTGCCCCATACCACAACAACCACTGATCAGGTTTCTGTCACTATAGACTAGTTTGCATTTTGTATAAATGTTACCATTGTAGTATATACTTTTTTCTTAAGCTGGCTTCTTTCACTCAGCATCATTTTGAAATTAATTCATGTTGCTGCATGTATTGGCTAATTCTTTTTTATTTTATAAGTTTATTTATTTATTTACGGCTGCCTTGGGTCTTTGTTGCTATGCGCGGGCTTTCTCTAATTGCGTTGAGCGGGGGCTACTCTTTGCTGCGGTGCGTGGGCTTCTTAATGCGGTGGCTTCTCTTGTTGTGGAGCACGGGCTTCAGTAGTTGTGGCATGTGGGCTCAGTAGTTGTGGCACACAGGCTTCAGTAGTTGTGGCTCACAGGCTCTAGAGCGCAGGCTCAGTAGTTGTGGCTCACGGGTTTTGTTACTCCGTGGCATGTGGGATCTTCCCGCACCAGGTCTTGAACCCGTCTCCCCTGCATTGGCAGGCAGATTCTTAACCACTGTGCCACCAGGGAAGTCCCTGGTTAATTCTTTTTTATTGAAGAGTATGTTCTATTGTATGGATATATCGCAATTTGTTTACCCATTTGCCTACTAATGGACATTCGGGTTGTTTTTAGTTTTTGACTATCACAAATAACATTGCTGTGAACATTTGTGTTTTTGTATGGACATAGGCTTTTATTTCTCTTGGGAAATACCTAGGAGTGGAATGGCTGGGTCATATGGTAGGGAATTTTTAATTTTTTTTAAGAAACTCCCAAGCTGTTTTCCAAAGTGATTTACCATTTTGCATTCCCACCACCAATGCATGAAAGTTCCAGTTGTTTCACATTCTCTGTAGTTGTGTCTTTTAAACATATAGAGAAGTAAGAAGAAAACAGAAAGAGACATAAACCCTTTTGGCATTTTCCTCCCCCAAATAATGCATGTACATGGTTAGAAAATTCAAACATTGTAGTCAGGAATAAAATGAAATGCAAAACCACTACCCAGAGGCAACTGTTGTTAAATCATTTTTTATCCTTTCTTCCAGAAAAACCTACACAGGCATCTACCCGCATATTTTTGGGTTTCTCTGCTCTTTCCCCTAGTTTACACAGAAAGAATCAAAGTATACACACCATCTGCACCTTGGCTTTTGTTCACTTTACAATTTATTTTAGAGGTATTTCCATATCAACACATTCTTTTTAATGGCTACATTGCAGAACATTTTTGCTATATGAAAACATGAATATGTTCCAGTGCAATTGATATAATAGGGAACTATTTTCAGTATACCGTGAATTTCACATTCGCTCATGCGTGATTTCATCTGCAAGAAATGCTAGGTGAATGCAGAAAACGGCACCTGCTGAATTGAGCCATGGCAAAAATACACAAGCCACACGCAGGCACACACCTCAGACATCCTCCAGCAACCTCAGTTTGCTGTGTTATGAGCCACACCCATCCACATCTGGTGTTACACTTTTCTGTTGATTTCAGATTAGCCTCATTACCACTTCAAGGTAACTCAGCAAGCTGTAACTTTTCAATGCCCACTTCCACAAGCAAACTTGAGGTCTTTTTCAAGGCAAACTTCCAAGTTTATTGTCACACGTAGGTATTTCTTAACCATTTAATGTGTAGAACTGTGCTGCCATTTTTACAATATTAGATTCCTTTTTTTATTTGATTCCCTTTTTTTCTTAATGTCACTGATAAAATTTTTGAGTGTTGGGCCCAAACCCATTTTTCCTATAAGCCTTGTGGTTTTTGTTATGCAATGTTATACAGCGTGGTGATTTTTAGAAATGCATATGTCACATTACAGTGGAACTGATTTATTCCATAGTATGAATGTACATAATTTCTTTTAAGTTTTGTTTTTAAAAATTATGAAATACATCATATGTATATTAAAGAGCACATATAATAAGGAGGTATGTTTTAAAGAATAATAATAAAGTAACAAATACCTACTTAGCTATCACCCAGCTTAAGAAATAGATCAGCCGGACTTCGCTGGTGGCACAGTGGTTAAGAATCCGCCTGCCGACACAGGGGACATGGTTCGAGCCCTGGTCCGGGAATATCCCACATGTTGCCGAGCAGCTAAGCCCGTGCGTCACAATGAAGTGTAGACCCCGCTCTCCACAACTAGAGAAAGCCTGTGCGCAGCAACGAAGACACAACACAGCCATAAATAAATAAATGAATGAATGAATGAATAAAAAAACATAGGAAATCACTAATACTTTTGAACCTCCTTGTGTTCCTGTCGCTGATCATTTTATACCTTTTTTGAATATCTGAAACATTTGATTAAAAAACTAAATTTGAAAGTGTTAACAGTCCATGCCTCTGGTCTTCCAAATGTTGATTAGGAACTGGTCTTCCTAAGGTTGATTCCCCAGGTGACTGCCTTGCCCTCCTGCAAGTGTACACATAGCATGTACACGCATACTTGGGGAAGGATAATCTGTAAATAGATTTCTGTTTAAGGTTAATGTATAGTGGGTTTGTCATTGTTATTATTTATAATGCCTTTATTGATTTCTAATTCACATACCATAAAATTCACTCCTTTAAGCTCATGCAGCTCAATATCAAAAAAACAAACAACCCAATCCAAACATGGGCAGAAGACCTAAATAGACATTTCTCCAAAGAAGATATACATATGGCCAAGAGGCATGTGAAAAGATGCTCAACATCAATAATTACTAGAGAAATGCAAATCAAAACTACAATGAGGTATCACCGCACACCAGTCAGAATGGCCATCATCAAAAACTCTACAAACAACAAATGCTGGAGAGGGTGTGGAGAAAAGGGAACCCTCTTGCACTGTTGGTGGGAATGTAAGTTGATGCAGCCAATATGGAGAACAGATGAAGTTCCTTAAAAAACTAAAAATAGAACTACCATACGACCCAGCAATCCCACTACTGGGCATATATCCTGAGAAAACCATAATTCCAAAAGAGTCATGTACCACAATGTTCATTGCAGCTTTATTTACAATAGCCAGGAGATGGAAGCAACCGAAGTGTCCATCAACAGATGAATGGATAAAGAAGGTGTGGCACATATATACATTGGAATATTACTCAGCCATAGAAAGAAAATTGATTTATTTGTAGTGCGGTGCATGGAGCTAGAGTCTGTCATACAGAGTGAAGTAAGTCAGAAAGAGAAAAACAAATACCGTATGCTAACACATATATACGGAATCTAAAAAAAAAAAAAGGTTCTGCAGAACCTAGGGGCAGGACAGGAATAAAGACACAGATGTAGAGAACAGACTTGAGGGGCAAGGGTAAGGTGGGACGAAGTGAGAGAGTGGCGTGGACATATATGCACTACCAAATGTTAAATAGATAGCTAGTGGGAAGCAGCTGCATAGCACATGGAGGTCAGCTCAGTGCTTTGTGACCACCTAGAGGGGTGGAATAGGGAGGGTGTAAGGGAGACGCAAGAGGGAGGAGAAATGGGGATATATGTATATGTATAGCTGATTCACTTTGTTATACAGCAGAAACTAACACACCATTGTAAAGCAATTATATTCCAATAAAGATGTTAAAAAATAAATAAATAGAGTAAACAATGTAAAAAACCAATTGACTCCTTTAAAGTGTAATACTTGGGGGGTTTTTTGGTTTGTTGTTTTTAGTATATTTACAAAGTTGCACAACCATCACTGTATCTAATTCCAGAAAAATTTCATCAATAGGTAGATTTTTGTAAATAGGTAGATTTTCTAGATTAGGCAGTGTTGCTAAAGAAAAACCAAATTTCTGAAAAATGTCTTATGTTTTAAGGTACTTGTTTTCTTTCTAGAATCTCAGCTCTTGATAGAAAGGCATGAGACTTATCCCCATAGGATTGACTGTCAGTTTGAAAGCTCCAGTGAAAAAATCCCTATTTAGTGAAGTGTGCAAAATTTGGCTTAATTTATATATTCTCAGTGACTGTGGCCAAGAGTTTGACACAGTCTTGATCTGGTCCAGTTCCTTTCTTTCCTTTTCAGCCCTTATTTGTAGACAAGTCTTTTTTTTTTCCTCTTTTTGCTTCTCTTGGAAAGAAAACTTTTATGGCTTCACAACTGAAACAACAAGATTGTCATATGAGTCAGAATTATCACTTTAGGTAATTCCAGTGATTTTTGTCTGAAAGTGGCTCTAAGGAAGTTACTGGAATGTTATATGGCCTACCTTCTGTCAACTTAAGAAGAATTTACCGTAAATATATCAAAACCTGTAAACTTCCCAGATAGCTCAGTCTGTCTACAAAGAGTATGTTTAAGAGGTCGGGTAAAGGAAGGGTAAACCTACCTAAAGCCAGCTCTCCAGTTGTTGCACTAATGGATAGAAGCAGGGCGTTCATAATTTAGTATAGCTGTTTGATCCTAAACTCTTCTTCTTGTTACTTTGTAAGACTGGAGACAGAATACTGTCCTGAATGGATCCTGGGACAGACCTTATATAGCAACTTTTGTAGTCTTAAGCAGTTTTATTTATAATAGGAAAGTAGGTGTTTTTGACCTGGAAATATATAATACTTAAATAATGAAACAGGTTTTTTGAGCTCAGCTGTCTAACTGTCCCATTTTGCTCACCTCTTTACATGTCACACTGGGGACGGCTACATCAACCGAGTGGATCACATCAGTTTGATGCAAATGACCAACGTCTATCAGCTTCCCACCATTCTGGTCCAGTGTAAAATTGTGGCTATTTTTATTTAAAAGACCTATTTTTTCCCATACCAGGTGGGTTGAAGAAACAGTGATTGTGTTGGCCGACACAGGGCTCAAACCTGTGTCCCCTGCATTGGCAGGCGGATTCTTAGCCACTGCGCCGCCAGGGAAGTCCCAGCATACAGTATTTGTTTTTCTCTTTCTGACTTACTTCACTCTGTATGACAGACTCTAGCTCTATGCACCTCACTACAAATAACTCAACTTCGTTTCTTTTTATGGCTGAGTAATACTCCCTTGTATATATGTGCCACATCTTCTTTATCCATTCATCTGTCGATGGACACTTAGGTTGCTTCCATGTCCTGACTGTTGTAAATAGTGCTGCAGTGAACATTGTACATGTCTCTTTTTGAATTATGGTTTTCTCAGGGTATATGCCCAGTAGTGGGATTGCTGGGTCATATGGTAGTTCTATTTGTAGTTTTTTAAGGAACCTCCATACTGTTCTCCGTAATGGCTGTATCAATTTACATTCCCACCAACAGTGCAAGAGGGTTCCCTTTTCTCCACACCCTCTCCAGCATTTATTGTTTGTAAATTTTTTGATGATGGCCATTTTCTGACCAGTGAGAGGTGATACCTCATTGTAGTTTCGATTTGCATTTCTCTAATGATTAGTGACATTGAGCATCTTTTCATGTGTTTGTTGGCAATCTGTGTATCTTCTTTGGAGAAATGTTTAGGTCTTCTGCCCATTTTTGGATTGGGTTGTTTTTCTGGTATTGAGCTGCATGAGCTACTTGTAAATTTTGGAGATTAATCCTTTGTCAGTTGCTTAGTTGGCAAATATTGTCTCCCATTCTGAGGGTTGTCTTTTCGTCTTGTTTATGGTTTCCTTTGCTGTGCAAAAGCTTTTAAGTTTCATTAGGTCTCATTTGTTTGTTTTTATTTCCATGTCTCTAGGAGGTGGGTCAAAAAGGATGTTTCTGTGATTTATGTCATAGAGTGTTCTGCCTATGTTTTCCTCTAAGAGTTTTATAGTGTCTGGCCTTACACTTACAGTGTCTGGTCTTTAATCCATTTTGAGTTTATTTTTGTGTGTGGTGTTAGGGAGTGTTCTAATTTCATTCTTTTACATGTAGCTGTCCAGTTTTCCCAGCCCCACTTATTGAAGAGGCTGTCTTTTCACCATTGTATATTCTTGCCTCCTTTATTAAAGATAAGGTGACCATATGTGGGTGGGTTTATCTTTGGGCTTTCCATCCTGTTCCATTGATCTATATTTCTGTTTTTGTGCCAGTACCATACTGTCTTGATTACTGTAGGTTTGTAGTATAGTCTGAAGTCCGAGAGCCTGATTCCTCCAGCTCTGTTTTTCTTTCTCAAGGTTGTTTTGGCTATTTGGGGTCTTTTGTGTTTCCATACAAATTGTGAAATTTTTTGTTCTAGTTCTGTGAAAAATGCCATTGGTAGTTTGTTGGGGGTTACATTGAATTTGTAGATTGCTTTGGGTAGTAGAGTCATTTTCACAATGTTGATTTTTTCAGTTCAGGAACATAGTATCTCTCTCCATCAGTTTGTATCATCTTTAATTTTTTTCATCAGTGTCCTATAGTTTTCCGCATACAGGTCTTTTGTCTCCTAAAGTAGGTTTATTCCTAGATATTTTATTCTTTTTGCTGCAGTGGTAAATGGGAGTGTTTCCTTAATTTCTCTTTCAGATTTGTCATCATTAGTGTATAGGAATGCAAGAGATTTCTGTGCATTAATTTTGTATCCTGCTACTCTGCCAAATTCATTGATTAGCTCTAGCAGTTTTCTGGTAGCATCTTTAGGATTCTCTATGTATAGTATCATGTCATCTGCAAACAGTGACAGTTTTACTTCTTTTCCTATTTGGATTCTTCTTATTTCTTTTTCTTCTCTGATTGCTGTGGCTAAAACTTCCAAAACTATGCTGAATAATAGTGGTGAGAGTGGGCAACCTTGTCTTGTTCTTGATCTTAGAAGAAATGGTTTCATGTTTTCACCATTGAGAATGATGTTAGCTGTGGGTTTGTCATATATGGCCTTTATTATGTTGAGGTAGTTTCCCTCTATGCCTACTTTCTGGAGAGATTTTATCATAAATAGGTATTGAATTTTGTCAAAAGCTTTTTCTGCATCTATTGAGATTATCATATGGTTTTTATCCTTCAATATGTTAATATGGTGTATCACATTGATTGATTTGCATATATTGAAGAATCTTGCATTCCTGGGAAAATTCCACTTCATCGTGGTGTATGATCCTTTTAATGTGCTGTTGGATTCTGTTTGCTAGTATTTTGTTGAGGATTTTTGCATCTATATTCATCAGAGATATTGGCCTGTAGTTTTTTTGTGACATCTTTGTTTGGTTTTGGTATCAGGATGATGGTGGCCTCATAGAATGAGTTTGGGAGTATTCCTCCCTCTGCTGTATTTTGGAAGAGTTTGAGAAGGATGGGTGTTAGCTCTTCTCTGAATGTTTGATAGAATTCGCCTGTGAAGCCATCTGGTCCTGGGCTTTTGTTTGTTGGAAGATTTTTAATCACAGTTTCAATTTCAGTGCTTGTGATTGGTCTGTTTATATTTTCTATTTTTTCCTGGTTCAGTCTTGGAAGGTTGTGGTTTTCTAAGAATTTGTCCATTTCTTCCAGGTTGTCCATTTTATTGGCATAGAGTTGCTTGTAGTAATCTCTCATGATCCTTTGTATTTCTGCAGTGTCAGTTTACTTCTTTTTCATTTTTAATTCTGTTGATTTACGTCTTCTCCCTTTTTCTCTTGATGACTCTGGCTAATGGTTTATCAATTTTGTTTATCTTCTCAAAGAACCAGCTTTTAGTTTTATTGATCTCTGCTATTGTTTCTTTCATTTCTTTTTCATTTATTTCTGATCTATCTTTATGATTTCTTTCCTTCTGCTAACTTTGGGGTTTTTTTTGTTCTTTCTCTAATTGCTTTAGGTGTAAGGTTAGGTTGTTTATTTGAGATGTTTCTTGTTTCTTGAGGTAGGATTGTATTGCTATAAACTTCCCTCTTAGAACTGCTTTTGCTGCATCCCATAGGTTTTGGGTCATTGTGTTTTCCTTGTCATTTGTTTCTAGGTATTTTTTGCTTTCCTCTTTGATTTCTTCAGTGATCTCTTAGTTATTTAGTAGCGTATTATCTAGCCTTCATGTATTTGTATTTTTTACTGTTTTTTTTCCTGTAATATCTTGTCTCACAGCGTTTTGGTCGGAAATGATACTTGATATGATTTCAGTTTTCTTAAATTTACCAAGCCTTGATTTGTGACCCAAGATATGGTCTGTCCTGGAAAATGTTCCATGAGCACTTGAGAAGAAAGTGTATTCTGTTGTTTTTGGATGGAATGTCCTATAAATATCAATTAAGTCCATCTTGTTTAGTATGTCATTTAAAGCTTGTGTTTCCTTATTTATATTCATTTTGGATGATCTGTCCTTTAGTGAAAGTGGGGTGTTAAAGTTACCTACTATTATTGTGTTACTGTCGATTTCCCCTTTTATGGCTGTTAGCATTTGCCTTATGTATTGAGGTGCTCCTATGTTGGGTGCATAAATATTTACAATTGTTTTATCTCCTTCGTGTATTGATTGCTTGATCATTACATAGTGTCCTTCTTTGTCTCTTACAATAGTCTTTATTTTAAAGTCTATTTTGTCTGATATTAGAATTGCTACTCCAGCTTTCTTTTGATTTCTATTTGCATGGAATATCTTTTTCCATCCCCTCACTTTCAATCTGTATGTGTCCCTAGCTAGGTCTGAAGTGGGTCTCTTGTTGACAGCATGTGTATGGGTCTTGTTTTTGTATCTATTCAGCCAGGCTACGTCTTTTGGTTGGAGCATTTAATCCATTTACATTTAAGGAAATTATTGATATGTGTGTTCCTATTACTGTTTTCTAATTGTTTTTGGTTTGTTTTTGTAGGTCTTTTCCTTCTCATGTGTTTCCTACCTAGAGAAGTTCCTTTAGCATTTGCTGTAAAGCTGGTTTGGTGGTGCTGAATTCTCTTAAGTTTTGCTTATCTGTAAAGGTTTTAATTTCTCCATCAGATCTGAATGAGATCCTTGCTGGGTAGAGTAATCTTGATTGTAGGTTTTTCCCATTCAGCACTTTAAATATGTCCTGCCACTCCATTCTGGCTTGCAGAGTTTCTGCTGAAAAATCAGCTGTGAACCTTATGGATATTCCCTTACATGTTATTTGTTGCTTTTCCTTTGCTGCTTTTAATTTTTTTTCTTTGTATTTAATTTTTGATAGCTTGATTAATATGTGTCTTGGTGTGTTTCTCTTTGAGTTTATCCTTATGGGACTCTCTGTGTTTTCTGGTCTTGACTGTTTCCTTTCCCATGTTAGGGAAGTTTTCAACTGTAATCTCTTCAAATATTTTCTCAGACCCCTTCTTTTTCTCTTCTTCTGGGACCCCTATAATTCGAATGTTGGTGCATTTAATGTTGTCCCAGAGGTCTCTGAGACTGTCCTCAATTCTTTTCATTCGTTTTTCTTTATTCTGCTCCCTGGCAGTTATTTCCACCATTTTATCTTCCAGCTCACTTATCTGTTCTTCTGCCCCAGTTATTCTGTTATTCTTTCCAGAGTATTTTTAATTTCGGTAATTGTGTTGTTCATCACTGTTTGCTCTTTAGTTCTTCTAGATCCTTGTTAAATGTTTCTTGCATTTTCTCTGTTCTGTTTCCGAGATTTTGAATCATCTTTACTGTCATTACTTTGAATTCTTTTTCGGGTGTGTTGCCTATTTTGTCTTCATTTATTTGGTCTTGTAGGTTTTTATCTTCTTCGTCTGTAATGTATTTTTTTTTCATGTTTTTTTTTTTTTTTGTTGGGTGGTGCTGTATTCCTGTCTACTGGTCATTTGGCCTGAGGTGTCCAGCCCTGGAGTTTGCAGGCAGCTGGATAGAGCTGGGTCTTGGTGCTGAGGTGAGGACCTCCGGGAGGGCTCACTCCGATTGATATTCCCTGGGGTCTGAGGTTCTGTGTTAGTCCAGCGGTTTGGACTCAGAACTCCCACCACAGGAGCTCGGGCCCGACCTCCAGACTGGGAACCAAGATCCCACAAGCTTCGTGGCATGGTTAAAAAAAAAAAGGGAAGAAAGAAAGAAGAAGAGGAGCAGTACAATATCAAGAATAAAAAACAAAATAAAATTCGAAAGATAAAAAATGTATTAGTAGAAATAAAACTATAATTGAGACAACTGCAACAAGGTAAAAGAAAGCCACAACAGAAAAAAGAAAAGAAAAGGGGGGGAACAAGTCAAAAGGAGGGATCACTAACAAAATATAAAGAATAAAATAAAGTTAGAGAAATAAAAGATTTATTAGGAAAAATAAAAATATAAAAGAATCAAGAACAATGAATCAACAAGGTAAAACAGAAACCCAGTCTAAAAGAGGAAAACAGAAAAGAAAACCAAAAAAAAAAGAAAAAAAGCCTTGGCTTTGGGGGCGGAATTTAGGTGGGGGTGGAACTTAGGCAGGGGCGGGGTTTAGGGTGGGGTGGGACCTATGCCAGTGGGGGCGGTGACATTTGAGCGTGGGGCGGGGCCTAGGCGAGGCACCGTTCAAGCCTGGGTCCAGTTCTCTGCTCAGGACCTGTGCAGAAGGGGAGAGGCAGCACGTGGAAAGGAGGGCCTCTGGAATGTGGAGTTCCCTGGAGTTTGGAGGTAGGGCACTGAGTGAGGGTGTGTGGGTGGGGTTTAGGCCCCGAGTGTTGGAGGGGGACTCCGAGTGTAGAGGTGGGGCCCAGGGTGGGGGTGTGGGGTGGGGCTTGGGTTCTGCACAGCAGGAAGGAGGCTCTGAGGACAGAGGATTAGGCCCAGGAGCCCAACAGGCTTCCTGGTGCCTAAGTGGACAGGGAGAGCACTGGCCCCGTTCCCTTCTGTTACTCCGTGCCCCTCCCCAACTCTCTCCCCCAGGGCCTCCCCCGTCACCACTGGCCCCCTAACCGTGGGTGGGTCCCGCTGGGTGTAGGAACTCCTCCCCTATCCCAGCTGCCTCTCAGGGATGCTGGTCCCGGAGGTCCGGCCTTACCTTTGCTCCCCTTTCCATCCCTCCCACTCCCTCAGGACCCGCACGGCTGGAGGGGGCCTAGGTGGGCAGAGGATCAGGCCCAGGATCTCAACAGGTTCCTGGGGGTCCAAGTGGACAGGGGAAACCTGGCCACACTCCCTTTTGATCCTCTGCCCTCCCAGTACTTCCCCAATTTCCCCCTTCTGGCATGGGATCCCTTCCCCTCCCCTAGCCTCCCCTCTGGGGAGCCAGTCCCCTCCTGCCTCCATTTCTCCTCCCCTTTCACTCCCTCCCATGCCGCATGTCCTACCTGGTTGCTGGGGGTTCTTCCTGTCCCCTTCGGTGTCTGTGGTCCCCCACTGGTGCCTGGTAGGTGCCCTAGTTGTGAGGAGGCAGGCATTCTGCGTCCTCCTAGTACGCCATCTTGACTCCACCTCTCCTGATCTCTTTTTTAAAATTTATTTTATTGAAGTTTAGTTGATTTGCAAGTTGTGTTAATTTCTGCTGTACAGCAAATTGATTCAGTTATACGTATGTATACATTCTTCTTTTTCATATTCTTTTCTGTTATGGTTTATCACAGGATATTGAATATAGTTCGCTGTGCTATACAGTAGGACCTTGTTGTTTATCCAGACAGAAGTTTTAAATTTCTCACCATTCTGAGTTAACATGATGAAATCTTGTGCCATCCCAGTTCTGTCCCACCTGGGATGTGAATCATCCCTTTGTCCTGTGTATTCTGCCCTTTAGTCACTAAGTAGCCATCTTGGTATCATATCAACTGTTGAGGTATCAGTGCTCATGTTCAAGTCATCCTTATTTTACTTAATAATGGCACCACAGTGAAAGAGTGGTTATGCTGGCAATTCAGATATGCCAAAGAGAAGCCGTAAAGTGCTTCCTTTAGGTGAAAAGGTGAAAGTTAATAAGGAAAGAAAAAAGTTGTATGCTGAGGTTGCTAAGATCTGCCTTACAAACGAATATTCCATCTGTGAAATTGTCAAGAAGGAAAAACAAATTCGTGCTAGTTTTTTTTTCCACACCTCATGTTGCAAAATTTATGGCTACAGGGTGTGAAGAGTACCTAGTTAAGATGGAAAAGGCATTAAATTTGTGGTGAAAGAGTTGAACAGAAGACAGGGTTCATTACTGTTCTTTGTTTCAGGCATCCACTGGGGTCTTGGAACGTATCCCCCACAGATAATGGGGGGACTATGGTAGACTGGGTTTTGTGTATAAGACCTGGCTTAGAATAACTAGGATGGAGTTTTTTTTTTTTTTTAACATCTTTATTGGAGTATAATTGCTTTACAATGGTGTGTTAGTTTCTGCTTCATAACAAAGTGAATCAGCTATACATATATCCCCATATCTCTTCCCTCCTGCGTCTCCCTCCCTCCCACCCTCCCTATCCCACCCCTCTAGGTGGTCACAAAGCACCGAGCTGATCTCCCTGTGCTATGCGGCTGCTTCCCACTAGCTTTCTATTTTACATTTGGTAGTGTATATATGTTCATGCCACTCTCTCACTTAGTCCCAGCTTACCCTTTCCCCTCCCCATGTCTTCAAGTCCATTCTCTACGTCTGTGTCTTTATTCCTGCCTGCCCCTAGGTTCTTCAGGACCACTTTTTTTTTTTTATTAGATTCCTTATATATGTGTTAGCATACGGTATTTGTTTTTCTCTTTCTGACTTACTTCACTCTGTATGACAGAGTCTAGGTCCATTCACCTCACTACAAATAACTCTTTCATTTAGGATAGAGTTTTTGTTGCTACCAACTTAAATGAAAATCAGAACAAAATCTTCTCTTCTCCCTTTTAGATTTCCCTTGATCTGAGTCTTTCCTATAAATAGGCTACTTCAGATTGCTTGTATTGTGAAAAATAAGCATAATTTTGGGAAGAAGATTTTCAGTTATCAGTATCAATGGGAGATGACAGCTCTATGGGTAATCTTCAAATAGAGGAAAAATTTAAATTGACACTGAAATATATATTTTGATTTTTTTGAAAGGACTTCTTCATGCCTAATGATTTTTGTCAGTACGATATTAAAATGGTTATTCTTTCTCAGCATGCACATTGGGCAGTCTTTGAGAAGCCTGGATGGTGTTGGAGTAAAAGCTGCTGCTATTTTTAGTTTGCAAGGTAAGGTATAATTCATGAAATGGATCATATGTATTTGGATTACTGAAAGTCAGTTGCATTTATGTATTTCTAAAGGTCCAATGTTAGACCTATGCAGTTCAAATCACCTTGCTTCTGGAGCTCCCCAATGCTTTATTTATTGCTGGTAATAAAACCTTCTAGTCACGATGCACAGTTCTTTTAATACCCTGCTGGACTGGATTTGTATCTGCTTATATTCACAAATGAAAACTGGTCTCTCGTTTTCCTCTGAGGATGCCTTTTGACCACATCTCCATAGGTTTAGATATATTGTTTCCTTTTTGCTGATTTTTTTTTTTTTTTTTTTTGCGGTACGCGGGCCTCTCACTGTTGTGGCCTCTCCCGTTGCGGAGCACAGGCTCTGGACGTGCAGGCTCAGCGGCCATGGCTCACGGGCCTAGCCGCTCTGTGGCATGTGGGATCTTCCTGGACCGGGGCACGAACCCGTGTCACCTGCATAGGCAGGCGGACTCTCAACCACTGTACCACCAGGGAAGCCCTGCTGATAATTTTTAAATAGTCTTATTGAAATTTCCTTCTTTCATATCATAGTGAGTTTTTGTTAATAATTTCATATTTAATTTTATCAAAATCAGAGAATAAAGCTGTAACATTTCCTAATTTTGCAGTAATTGAGACTTTCTTCATATAACTTACATAATTTAATTTAATGAATTTTTCTAGCTATTTAAAATATTTTTTGTTGGGTTCAGAGTTGTATGTATATATTAAATCTGGCTTGTAAATTGTATTATCTATATCATCTGTATTTTCATCTGTTGTCTTCTTGATCTTTTAAATTTCTGAGAGACATACGTTCAAATTCTTCTCTTATGATTTTCTTAAATTCTTGTAGTTCTGGTTTTGTGTTTTGTATGTCTTGACATGATGCTGTTTGATTTATAGTTTATGACATATCTTTATGATTATGTCTTTTAATAGTAACAATCTTTTTTGTATCAAATGGTTTTTGCCTTAAATTATTCTCTCTGCCAGTAATCTTGCCATGTGTGCTTTTTGTTTGCATGTGTCTGTGTGTAATTTCTTTGCATATCCCTTTATCTTAAACATTTAGCTATAATACCTTTGAAGGTATAGCAGTATCAACAAATAGATTTGTAAGTATTATAGGAAGAATGATGAAAGCTAGTAGTTTGTTCCCTGTGGGTATTTATATTTTGGCATGTATTTTAGTTATCCCTTCACTTATTTATTCAGTAAATAATTTATTGAGACCTTCCAGGAACTTTGGAGAGGGAATATGGGGAGAGCTGTGTTCGGTAGTATGATGAGGGAAGGCCTTCTCTGATAAGGCAGGCATTTGAGCTAGCATCTGGTAAAGCTAACCTGGGGGAAGAGCATTCCAGGCAGAAGGAACCATAAGTCCAAAAACCCTAGGGAATGATTGAGGTGTTTTTGAGGAATAGAAGGAAAACCAAGGCTTACTTGGTGGTGCAGTAGTTAAGAATCTGCCTGCCAATGCAGGGGACACGGTTTCGAGCCCTGGTCCGGGAATATCCCCTATGCTGCAGAGCATCGAGGTGCGTGCGCCATAGTTACTGAGCCTGTACTCTAGAGCCCGCGAGCCACAACTACTGAGCCCACGTGCCACAGCTACTGAAGCCAGCACGCCTAGAGCCCGTGCTCTGCAACAAGAGAAGCCACTGTAATGAGAAGCCCGTGCACCGCAACGAAGAGTAGCCCCCGCTCACAGCAGCTAGAGAAAGCCCACACACAGCAACAAAGACCCAATGCAGCCAAAAATAAATAAATGAAATAAATAAATTTTAAAAAGAACAAAAATAAAAAACATTTAAAAAAAAAGAAAGAAAATCAGTGTGTTTGGATCTTAATGATTAAGGATGGAGAAGCAGGCAGGGCCCAATTCATGTAACATTTTGTAGGTCATGTTAGGGAGTATGATTTTATTCTAAGAGTTATGGGAAACCACTGGAAGATTTCAAGCAGGAGAGGGCATGTTCAGATATGTTTGTATAGTCCTTTTCTGAGCTGAGCTACAGTTTACATACAGTGAAATACACAGATTTTAAGTGTACAGTTGGAATGAGTTTTTAACGATTGCATGAACCCGTGTAACCCACACCTTTAAGATAAATATTTTGGGGCTTCCCTAGTGGCTCAGTGGTTAAGAATCCGCCTGCCAGTGCAGGGGACATGGGTTCAGGCCCTGGCCCGGGAAGATCCCACATGCCGTGGAGCAACTAAGCCCCTGTGCCACAACTGCTGAGCCTGAGCTCTAGAGCCCGCAAGCCACAACTACTGAGCCTGCATGCCACAACTACTGAAGCCTGCACGCCTAGAGCCCGTGCTCTGCAACAAGAGAAGCCACGACAATGAGAAGCCCGCACACTGCAACAAAGAGTAGCCCCCGCTCACCGCAACTAGAGAAAGCCCGCGCACAGCAACGAAGACCCAACACAGCCAAAAAAAAAAAAAAAAAAATTTGGTGGGCTCCAGTGCAGACATGGCCAAGTCCGAGAACCACACCATGCACAACCAGTCCCGAAAATGGCACAGAAATGGCATCAAGAAACCCCAATCACAATGATATGAATCTCTTAAGGGGGTGGACCCCAAGCTCCTGAGAAATATGTGTTTTGCCAAGAAGCACAAGAAGGGCCTAAAGAAGATGCATGCCAACAACACCAAGGTCATGAGTGCACATGCTGAGGCTATCAAGGCCCTCGTAAAGCCCAAGGAGTTCAAGCCCAAGATCCCAAAGGGCAGCAGCCACAACCTCAGTCAGCTTGCCTACATCGCTCACCCCGAGTTTGGGAAACAGGCTCGTGCCCGTATCGCTAAGGGTCTAAAGCTTTAAGGCTCTGCTGGCCAAAGGCCAAGGCCAAGGCCGCAGTTGCAGGTACAGCTGCAGCTCCAACTCTAGTCCAGCTCAGGCTCCCAAAGCTGCCTAGGCCCCCACAAAGGCTCCAGAGTAGAGGCCTTTATCTACCAATGTGAGGACAGAAGGACTGGTGTGACCCCTGGGCTGCTGTCTGCATGGGACTGGTGTCCTCCTGTGCTATTTGTACAAATAAATAGGGGGAAAAAAGATATAAAATAGTTCACCCCAGAAAGAGTCTTTATTCCTCTTCTCAGTCCGTCTCCACTACCAGCACCCCAACTACTATTCTGTTTTCTTTCATCATAGATTAATTTGTGTGTTCTTGAACTTCATGTAAATAGGATCATTCAGTATGTGCTCCTATTATGTGTCTGGCTTCTTTTACTTACCATAATGAAGATTTATTCCTGTTGTTGGTTGGATCGGGAGTTCATTGGTTATACTACAATTTGTTTACCCATTCTCCTGTTTTGTTTTTTGTAGACATTTTTGAAATGTCTATCTGGCTAATAGAGGAGAATGCATTCTCTCTTTCACATGTTTAATAAAGGAGCACTAGTTGTCTTATTTACAGAGGGGAAAATGTTTGAAATGAAAATTACAGAAAGGACAGGGCTAAAGAATTATAAAATCATTATTAACATGTTAGGAGCATCTGTCTGTATGGAAGCAGATGGAAAATGATTGTACTGTTGCTCCCCATCCCCCTTCTTAAATCAGATAGGAAAAGTCATCTTGAGTGAAAGCACGAAATACAGTGGTTCTGGTGAGATTCAAATGCCATGAGGATCACAGAATTTTATATATTGAGAAGGTACCTCACTTAGTAAAGTTTCCAGGAACATTATTTATCAGATTTTATTCCTTTACCCAAGAGTTGGCCATATCTTGTATGATGTGGTGTTTGCAAGACAGGGTTCCAGGACTAGATTCTAGAGATTTTAGGTCTTCTCTAACATGAGAACTAAGACCTTTTACTAATAATTTCTAGTGACTCTATATTACATAATTTTTGGTTTAAATTGTACAATTTTCCTTTAAAAATTATTTTTCTTTTCAAAGTATAGAGCATTAAAAAGTTTTGTTTTGTTTTTGGTATTTAACCTTTCTCAGAAACTTAGACTTGTTTATGTTATTTGAATGGGTGTGATACAGGGTGGTTTTGCTTTCTTACATTGTATTGCAGTACATGGGGGGAGGAGAATGTGTCTTTTTAAAGTTCAAATTGCCAGTGTTTACTTTTTATAAAGAAGTTATTTCAATGAGAGAAAAATTTTAAATTAGAGGAATCAGCATTACATACATTTCTGTATTTGGATTTGGTCCCATGGTATGGAGAAAATCCTTTCTCACAGACAAATTATGAACAGTAACTGATTTTCTTTTTTAACAGTTTACCACATCAGTATTCTTTTCAATTTCATTTGATTCAAACCCTTAAGAGGATTAGTAGGACATTTTGTTTCAAAGTTGAACCTGACAATATCTAACAACTGTTCGTATTTCCTTTTCATAAATCTCAAAGACAAGAAGAATCCAAAACTTACTATTACATGGATCATTTGTTACACATTCCACATACTTACTTATTACATCATGGTGAGAGCATGCCTTGGCAGATGTGCCTAGCCTTAGGTAGCATATACTTGAATGTGGCATGTATGTTCTTTAGTATTGTTCTTGGTAGAACAGAAGCAGACCTCAATTACTAAAAATGCTCAGTACAGACCTAAATCTTCCTCAACATGTTTATCGGGGGGAGCTCAAACCTGTGCCCAAAGATGACAGGAAAGGCTTTATTACAGGGGCTGCATGAAAATGTGAATTACCTTGGCAGCATAAGTTAATTCATTGGTGGTTTCTTCCTTACCCACCCCACCCCCTTGCACCTCCAAAATCTTCTCTTTTTTCCCTTCTATTCTCTCAGTTTTAGAGCAGAAGTCAAAAGAGAATTTTGCTTTATCCCTTAAGTGAGGGTAAAACAAAATACTGTTTTCTTCAAGAATCCCCAACGTTTTGGGGGAGGAGCCACCATTACTCCTGAGAGTACGTGGGGAGAGAGGGGGTGTGGGAGGAGAATATGGAGATTATGAAGTCCGCTGAATGGATGAGTGAAGATGATGCTGGACTCACTCATTTTTACAGATAATCCAGTAAGACTCTTGGTAAACTGTAGAAGACAGGTAGTCATTGAGGAAATGGTATGGTGCAAAACAGATTGGAGATCTGCTATGATGTATCTACTTCTGATACCAGGTTTATCTTGATAGTAGGAGGTTTTGTTGTTGTTCTTTTTCTGTCTGCATTAGGGAAAAAGGAGTGAGGTTTATTGATTTTTAAGAAAGTATTATTTATGTAATTGCCCAAGATCTTTTCAGGTTGTCTATAACTAGTTGCCGACCAAATGGAGAAGGCTAAAAGAACAATACCCTACTCTCACTTTTTATAAGCTTTAAAAACAGAAAATAATCGTTGGATTCAGGACTTCTCCAAAAATATTCATTTATATTCTAAATTAGAGCAGGTAGGTAATGATTGTGAACAAACATTAAATGACTTGATTTAGGATGTTTATAAATGCTTGGGGGGGGTGGGCAGGTAGGACATTTTAAAGTTTAGGGCCATTATACAAAATAACAATTATAGGAAAAATGTTCTAGATCCAGGATTTACATACATATCATTACATGATGAGTCTCTCCCAGCTGAATCAAGTGAGTCTACCTCAGAGATTGGTGAAAGAACTGGACTAAGAGCTGAGAGGCTTTTAAATTGTTATTTCTGTCTCAACTTTGAGTGAATAAAAAAATAATTATTTTTGGGTTATATTTTATTTTCATTAATTTTATTTTAAAACTGTTTATTACCTCAATAAATACATCTTGTGTATTTTTGCCTTTGGTTAGGTAAATAACCTCCATCAGTGGTAGAGGAGAGGTTTGGAAATTAGGGAGCTCTTCTTGTCTTTTCTGTCATAGATCAGTCTTCTAAGGGGCAACTCATCTAACCTCCCTGGACCTGTTTTCTTACCTGTCAGTAGACCCTCGCTGCCCAGTAAGGGACCCACCAGCCACAGGTTGTTATTGAACCTTTGTAATGTGGCTAGTCCAAATTAAGGTGTACTCTAGGTGTAAAAGACTTAGTACACAGGTAAGAATGTAGAATATCTTATTGTTAATACGTTTATATTGATTATATCATTGGAATGATAGTATTTTGGGTACATTGGTTAAATAAAATATATTATTAAAATTAATTTCACCCATTTCTTTTTCCTTTTTTAAATGTGGGCACTAGAAAATGTTTATTTCCGTTTGTGGCTCACATTATGTTTCTTCTGGATAGTGCTGATCTGTACAGCATTTCCTAAACTGACTCATGAAATAATAAGTGCTCAGTGAAACAGTTTGGAAGAGGAGCGGTGTCCAGTGGAACTTTCTGCAGTGATAAAATGGTCTGCATCTCTGTTGTCCAATTTAGTAGCTACTGGCCCTGATGGCTATTGAGCACTTGAAATATGGCTAGTGTTCTGAAATGTAGGAAAAGGAACTGAATTTTAAATATTATTTAATTTTAATTAACTTTAAGGAGCCACATATGGCTAGTGGCTAATGTATTGGGACAATGCAGATCTAAAGATTTATGGGACAGTTTTATTTAAAGACTTGTATACCTAGGACGTGTTTACCATATTGCAAGCTTGTTAGTTTAATATAAGTCTATACAGTTTCTGTTTATTATGAATAATAATAAATGATCAGTAACAATAATATTTATTAAGTACTTGTTATATAGCATGTACTATGTAAGTACCAGAGAGAGGATTTCTATAATAAATTATTTACTGAGCTATATTCTGTAATATATTTGATGCATTGTGGTTTCCAGGATATTGTGGGCTTACCATGTTTTCATGAAAATCTGGTTTCTTTTCTTTCTATATGAGGTCCCTTCTGTGAAAGCCTGGCTCCTTTTGGAAGGTCTGAACAATGTGCTGCCTTGTTAAAGGATTTTCTTTTGAAAGGGAAACGCATGCTTTGTAACAGATGATGATTTTTTTTTCAGTGAACTTTTGAAGTTAGTTATGTTTTTAGCTTTAAAGGGGATGTGTATGTGTATTTACACAGACTTATAAATATCAGTATTATGTAATATTCCTTTTGTATGTGTGTACACATATATGTATTGATATCAAGCAGTGTTATTAATTAATGTATTATTGCTTCACAGTGAAGAACGAATGTCATCATGTCTGGAATCAAGCGAACAGTCAAAGAAACTGACCCTGATTATGAAGATGTATCTGTGGCCCTTCCAAATAAGCGGCATAAAGCAATTGAGAATTCAGGTAGAAATTCACTTGCCTTAGGAAATTATTTCTTTGTTGACATATGCCTCCCTATAAGATTTATAGGAACTAAAATGAAATGCATGTCCACTATTGTGTATATTTTGAAGAGGTTTGTGAGAGGGATTAGCTAAGTGCTCTGTTTAATAGTAATATACCATGTGTGGCATAAAAGGCTGGAACATAATCAGGTAGACTGTGAAAGCGTCAGTAATGAGACAGGCTCTAAGTTTTAGCTATCATTGTGTGTTAGGTGTAATCATAAAGTCTTAGCAATGTGTGTACTACAATGTGGTATATGTGAGATGATTATAGGTGGTACATGAATTAAGGTTTTTTATTTTAATCGTTAATGTTAATGTCTATAGAAAAGAATGGTCTTATCAGACTTGCAGTTTCATGGCTACTGCTTAGGATAAGGCTAACTTTTTTTTTTTTTATTTTAATTCTATTGGAGTATAGTTGATTTACAATGTTGTTTTAGTTTCAGGTGTACAGCAAAGTGATTCAGTTATACACATACATATATTCATTCTTTTTTAGATTCTTTTCTCATATAGGTTATCACAGAATGTCGAGTAGAGTTCCCTGTGCTATACATATATGTCCTTGTTGGTTATCTATCTTATGTATAGTAGTGTGTGTATCTTCATCCCAAGTGTGTGTATCTTCATCCCAAGCTCCTTATTTATCCCTCCCCCCAAGGGCTAACACTTTTTAAAAATACTATTTAATGGCGTTAATTAGATGTTTCACATGGTTCTCAGATGTGGTAGGTAACTTGAAGGTGGTATATGAATGATGGAAATTTGGGAAACACCGATCTCTGCACTTAGCTGGTGGTGGCTTAGTTAAGGCTCAGAGGCATTAAATTACTTGCCCAAGATCATTTAATTAGTTGAAGACCAGATCATCTGTAGTTACCCAGAATGTTTTAAGCTGTCTCAAAAAAAGTGGCTATATTTGAGTTTCTAAATCAAAATACTGCTAAAATTCATTACTGTTTATTTAAAAAATAAATCTATGTAAGTTATTACAGCTAGATGAAGAAGGTCTCAAAGTCATAGATAAGGTGCTGCAGCTCCACAGAGATCAGGCCTCCAAGGTTAAGTGGTGAAGGAAATTCCTGTCTGTGTCAGTGCAGTCAAGTCATATGTACCCCACAAAAGTCTCTGTGTACCGGAAGTGATTAAATCCAGTTCCAAACAATATAAACATTTCACTGCAACTTTTCTCTCCATTCAGTTGTAATTTTATTTACAAGGATACGTCATTTGCTTTCAATAACAAGCCAGATAAATATGAAAGTATCATGAAACTTAAATTCATTATTCAAATGCATCACATGGCATATCTTTTTTGTAATAAAAATAAGAAAAGGGAAAACTTATTGTTTTAGGAAGCATCGTAATTTCAATTTAAATCTAATGTAAGTTCACAAATACGTAGCCTAAGCAGGGACAGTTGTTTGTTACTAAGTGCCAATTTGCTGTTCTTCTTCTTGGTGTCCATTCTCAACCTAATTCCTAATAAAGATTTTATTTTTATTCTTCAGAATTTTTCTCAAAGTAGGTTTGGTAGGATGCTTCCCTTTTTTTTTAAATGTAAATTTATTTGTCCATCCACCTCACTGCAAATAACTCAGTTTGTTTCTTTCTATGACTGAGTAATATTCCATTGTATATATGTGCCACATCTTCTTTATCCATTCATCTGTCGATGGACACTTAGGTTGCTTCCATGTCCTGACTGTTGTAAATAGAGCTGCAGTGAACATTGTGGTACATGTCTCTTTTTGAATTATGGTTTTCTCAGAGTATATATCCAGTATTGGTATTGCTGGGTCATATGGTAGTTCTCTTTTTAGGTTTTTAAGGAACCACTATACTGTTCTCCATAGTGGCTGTATTAATTACATTCCCACCAACAGTGTAAGAGGGTTCCCTTTTCTCCACACCCTCTCCAGCATTTATTGTTTGTAGATTTTTTGATGATGGCCATTCTGGTGGTGTGAGGTGATACCTCATTGTGGTTTTGATTTGCATTTCTCTAATGATTAGTGACGTTGAGCATCGTTTCATGTGTTTGTTGGCAACCTGTATATCTTCTTTGGAGAAATGTCTGTTTAGGTCTTCTGCCCATTCTTGGACTGGGTTGTTTGTTTTTTTGATATTGAGCTGCATGAGCTGCTTGTAAATTTTGGAGATTAACCCTTTGTAAATTGCTTCATTTGCAAATATTTTCTCCCATTCTGAGGGTTGTCTTTTTGTCTTGTTTATGTTTTCCTTTGCTGTGCAAAAGCTTTTAAGTTTCATTAGGTCCCATTTGTTTATTTTTGTTTTTATTTCCATTCCTCTAGGAGGTGGGTCAAAAAGGATGTTGCTGCGATTTATGTCATAGAGTGTTCTGCCTATGTTTTCCTCTAAGAGTTTTATAGTGTCTGGCCTCACATTTAGGTCTTTAATCCATTTTGAGTTTATTTTTGTGTATGGTGTTAGGGAGTGTTCTGATTTTATTCTTTTACGTGTAGCTGTCCAGTTTTCCCAGCACCATTTATTGAAGAGGCTGTTTTTTCTCCATTGTATATTCTTGCCTCCATTATCAAAAATAAGGTGACCATATGTCAGCACTAGTTTTAAATTGGCAGTCTAGTGGCATATTTTACGGGGAGAAAATGACATGGGTGATTAAGGGTCCAAATTTTGTCTGCAATTTTTTTTACACCCCAAAGCATGGGTGGTGATTTTTTCATATTACAAACACAGGATCATTATGCAAAATCCCAGGTTTTTCAAGCAGTCATTCGACTCTTCTTTTTTTTTTTTTCTTCTCTTCTTTTTTTATTCTCTTGTAATCAAACTACATTTCATATCTGATGTTTTTAACTCTTTGAATTGCATATTACTTTGAGTAGTCATCTGAATTGAATTGCCTTCAGAGACATTTTCTGTCCTTTTGAATTCTTTCTTTGCTGGTTCCTTCAGGTAGTTGTAATCAGAAACTGCTGAATTGCATGCTAGATCCTAACTTCCTGCCTTCTTATGAACTGCTCTTGTGTCACAGACTACCTCTTCCTCTAGCTAATTCTTTACTTTCTTTTTCCTTGGGGTTATGGTTTTTCAGAAGTCACCACGTATTTCTCTTGGAATCTTCATGGATTTCTTTTTCTTTTTTGGTAATTTTATTTTGATGTGATTTCAAACAGAAAAATTGCAAGGAGAATTTGTATGTCTTTTGTCCAGATTAATTCACCGATTGTTTACATTTTGCCTCATTTGGTTTATCATTCTTTTCCCCCATCCCCAATCCATACACACACATACTACACAAATGCATGTATGCATGCAGGTATATATGCACATCATTTTTTCAGAATCATCAGAAGATACATTAGACACTTGTAAACACATGTGTATTTCCTAAGGACAAATTTCTTATGTAACCACAGTACAATTATCAGAAGCAGGAAATTTTAACATGTTACATTACATTATCTAATCTGCTGTCCATATTCAAGTTTTACCAGTTGTCCCAGTATTTTATAACTATTCCCCCTCTCCAGGATCACACAATGCATTTAGTTGTTATATCTCTTTAGTCTCTTTTAATGTCCTTAACTTTTCTTTGTCTTTCTTGATTTTAGTATTTGAATGTATAGGCCAGTTATTTTGTACAGTGTCCTTCAATTTAGGTTTGTCTGATGTTCGCTGTGATTAGATTCAGCATTTTTAGCAGGAATGCCACAGAGTGGTGGAGTCTTATCAGTACATCATATCAGAAAACATGCGAGGTCAGTTTGCTTGAATATTTGGTGATGTTAACTTTTCATTATTGATTAAGGTGATGACCATTAGGTTTCTCCACTTCAGAGTTACTGTTCCTGGGTTTCTTTTGTTGCTTGCTGACTTGAATCAAGGCGGCAACTGATTAATTAGACGTTGGATTATTGTATGTTCTTTGTGCAGCTCGAGATGCTGCTGTGCAGAAGATTGAGACTATTATCAAGGAACAATTTGCACTTGAAATGAAGAATAAGGAACATGAAATTGAGGTCATTGACCAGGTATAATGATGTTAAATTAAAAATAAAGGAACAGAACTATTGAAAAAAACTATGTATGATGCATTTTTTAAAATCTGTTGAGATGGAGTTATGGTATATTTTTCCCCTTTGCTGTTCTTTTAAAAGTAGCTTTCTCGTTTTTGGAAAAAAAGACCTGTGCCTTTTTTTTTTCTTTAAATGACATTGCAGAAAAAGATAAAGAAAAAAATCACTTGAAATTCCATCCCAAAAGATAATTCCTCTTTGCTTTTGTGCTCAATATCTTTGTGGACATTTCTCAATGAATATGCATATATACATACAAATACATATTAATATGTCTATATACTCTTGCAAACATCGTATTTTGTCATTTTTAAAAATATTTTGCCAATCTGATAGGTGGAAAATGGTCATTTCTATTTGTCTTTCTTTGATTATTAGACAAGTTGAACCTTTGGGTTCATTTACATTTCTTATAAATTGTATATCTCTTCTGTCATTTCCATTTTTTTAAGTAATTAAGTAATATTTATTTTAGCGACTAATTGAGGCAAGAAGGATGATGGATAAACTTCGTGCCTGCATTGTTGCAAACTACTATGCTTCTGCAGGACTTCTGAAAGTTTCTGAGGTAAGTTTTCCTCATATGCAGTCATTTCTGGCCACCCATATTGTTGTGTGAAGAGAAATTAAATTAGTCTTGATGTGAAATCCCTGCCTTCAAAACATTTCTTATATTGACCTTTCGAATTCAAGAATCCTAGCCTGCCTTCCTGGGAATATACATAAATTTATCATTGTGTTCAACCATATCCTTTAATTATACCCCTCTACATTGTCATTAATCGTTAAGTAACATTTTTTTCTTTTTACTTAATTGTTCTGTAACTAATTGTTATCACTGTTGCTAGGCTTTGCAGATACAAAGATGAGTGTGACCCTGTTCTAACTTGCCTTATTCCTCTTCATTTGATTATGGATGGCTTTGGAATAAATTATAGATCGATTGATTTTTCTCTGACCTTTTACTGCTAATGAATGGCAATTGTTAGTTTCAGTAGATTTATTCTATTCAAGAAGCCCTGATATTTCCCCCTACTTTTTGTGAAAATTTTCAAATATATAGAGAAGGTGAAATAAGCACTTGTTTATGCATCACTTTGCTTCAACAGTTTTAACATTTTCCATGTTTGCTTTATCTATCTTATTTTTGTCTAAAACATTAAAAAGTTAAGTTCCAAGCATCGTGACGCTTCATCCCTAAATACTTAATCCTAAACGTTCGTCTTCTGTGTAGTCACAATACCTAAGAGAATGTGTTCCTAATATTATTTGATAACTAGTCCATATTCAGATTTTCCCAGTTGTCCCCAAAATATCTTTAAAGTTGGGGGTTTTTTTTGTTTTTTTTTGGACAGGATCCAATCAGGGTTCATGGGTTACATTTGGCTGTTTTGTTTCTCTTGTCTCATTTTATCTAGAACAGTTCTCCCACCTTTTTTTCCCCTGTGATATTGACTTATTTGAAGAGACCAGGCCATTTATGTTGTAGAATGTCCCACATTTTGGACTTTTTTCCCCTTGGGTTGTTCCTTCATTCCTTCTATTTTTCTGTAAAATAAGAGTCAAGTCTAAAGATTTGATTAGATTAAGGTTGAGTCTTTTTGGAGATAGTACTTCATAGGTAATGCTGTATACTTCATATTGTATCACATTAGGAGACATAGTATCAGGTTGTGCTACTGTTAGTGATACTAAGTTTAGTCATGGTTAATGTGATTACCACTAGATTGCTCCAGTTATAAAGGATGGGGATAGGATTGAACTGATACAGAAGTATTTCTTCTTGTTTGACGTTTTGATAATTTCTGCGTAAGTTTCATTTTTTCTTAAGTTTTTTCCAGTTAGAATTAGATAATTCTCCTCTTGGACAGTACTGGCTCAATGAGAATAGTGGAAGGGCTGCAGGGAGCATAGTAGCATGCTGCTTTGCATCATTCCCTGTGGTTTTTACAGATAAGAGGTACCTGCCATGTATAGGCTTTTGTGTTATCCTGTGGCGCTTTAAGGTGTTAGGTATTGGTGATACTCCTGATGTTATCTTTGAGAAATCTGAAGCATTATTTGAGTTTGATCTTAGATGGTAGATAGTTGTTTCTTCTACTGCAGGAGTTTCCATATTACATTTTAGAGTCTGAATTACTTTGCTCGAGCTACCATAACAAATTACCACAAGCTTGGTGGCTTAAAACAACAGGAATTTGGGACTTCTTGGTGGCGCAGTGGATAAGACTCTGCGCTCCCAATGCAGGGGGCCCAGGTTCGATCCCTGGTCAGGGAACTATATCCCACATGCATGATGCAACTAAGAGTTTGCGCATGCCACAACTAAGGAGCCCATGAGCCACAACTAAGGAGCCCATGAGCCACAACTAAGGAGCCCATGTTCTGCAACTAAGGAGCTGTAGAGCCTCAACTAAGGAGCCCACCTGCCGCAACTAAGACCCTGCGCAACCAAATAAATTTTAAAAATAAATAAAGGAACCAGACTTTAAAAACAAAACAAAACAAAACAGGAATTTATTATTTCATGATTCTAGAGGCTAGCAGTCCAAAACCAAGTATGTTGGTGGCTAGGCCATGCTCCCTCTGAAGACTCTAGGGAAGAATTCTTCCTTGTCTTCTCCTAGCTTCTGGTGGTTGCTAGCAGTACTTGGCATTCCTTGGCTTGTAGCTGTATCGCTCCAATTTCTGCCTTTAACTTCACATGGACTTTTCCCTTTGTGTGTCTTCTCTGTTTCTTTCTGTATGCAACTTTACCTCTTTTAAGAATACTAGTCATTGAAGTAAGGCCTACCCAAATCCAGTATGACATCATCTTAACTTGATTACATCTGAAAAGACTGTATTTTCAAGTAGCCACATTCATAGGTCTAGGTGGACATGAATTTTTGGGAGACAGTGTTAACCCAGGGCAGATTCTAAAGTCATCTGTCATATGGCTGATATTAGACTCAACAAGATGGACATTGTGAGCTAGCAGCTGCCTGACATAGGACTGTAGCTACTCTGAAGAGCTGGTTATTCATTTAATGTTTTGATGCCTTTTTTTTTAAACCATTAGCAGTACTGAACTGTGCTATTTGATAGTCTAGAAATGTACTGATTTTTATCTTGTATATTCTGATTGGGATTTATTTAAGGATATTTAGGTATATTTTTATCTTTTAGGATCTGCCAATTATTTTTAGTTTGCTCTAACAAAATACATTTATAGCTCTAAAATAAACCTTTATTATTGAAATACAACAGCTCTGTTGCTTTGACTCTGAAACACTAGTCTCTGGCTCCCTTTTACTTGCGAAAACAATTATTTTTAATTTCAATTAAGCAATTTCTAAAGCTGGGCTTCCTAGGAAGTAACTACATTATAACAACACACTATTTTATATGCAAGTAACAAAACACAGAAAAATACCCTAGGCAGGCTTCAGTACTGGACTGAGGGCAAACTATATATCATTATTAATCATTTTAAACCATTCTATGCTACATTTTATTCCTACGTGGGAGCTATTTTACATACACATTTTAAAAAATCTTTATATTTCTTACAGGAATGTTTTATTTAGAGCAGTTGATGTATTTGTATCAAGCAATGTGAGGTTTATTTTTTTTAAGTCAAATCTGACTTTCCATGTGTTACTATATATATATATATTTTTTTTTTAATTTTTAAATTTATTTATTTTTGGCTGTGTTGGGTCTTCGTTGCTCCCACAGGCTTTCTCTAGTTGCAGCGAGTGGAGGCTACTCTTCGTTGTGGTGCGTGGGCTTCTTATCTCAGTGGCTTCTCTTGTTGCGGAGCATGGGCTCTAGGCATGTGGGCTTCAGTAGTTGTGGCACATGGGCTCAGTAGTTGTGGCTCACGGGCTCTAGAGCGCAGGCTCAGTAGTTGTGGCGCATGGGCTTAGTTGCTCCGTGGCATGTGGGATCTTCCTGGACCAGGGCTTGAACCCATGTCCCCTGCATTGGCAGGCGGATTCTTAACTACTGTGCCACCAGGGAAGTCCCTATATATTTATCTTTACTTTTCATTTACCTTCTGAGGACTTGCATCTTTAGCTTTTAGTGTTAGGACCTTTGCATAATTATTTATCATTCTCTAGTTTTTGTTTTGTTGATTTGGGCCACATTAAGGAGTTTGGACTTCATTTTATGGGAGTGGGGTGATTTTGAAGGATTTTAAGCATGACTGGAAATAGATAAGGGTTTTTGGGAAGATCAAACTTTTGCCTACTTTTGGTGGATATGATTAAAAGTTTGTTTTGCTTACCCTTATTTTTGCAGGGATCAAAGACATGTGATACAATGGTTTTTAATCATCCTGCTGTCAAGAAATTTTTGGAATCACCATCTAGGTCATCATCTCCTGCCAATCAGAGATCAGAAACACCATCAGCCAATCATTCAGAAAGTGATTCTTTATCTCAACACAATGACTTCTTATCTGACAAAGACACTAACAGCAATGTGGACATAGAGGAAAGACTCTCAAGCAACACAGAGCAGAGACCAAGCCGAAATACTGGAAGGGTATAGTTGGATGGATGGGAGGGAGCCAAAAGAGAAGGGAACCAGTATTTATTAAGAATGCACATATTATTTCATTTAACCTTCATAGGAACCATAGGATATAAGTTAATTATAGCCCTTTTAGAGATGGAGAAACTGAGTCTCTATGAGGTTTAAGTTATATTTGTTCACAGGTATCAGAACTGAGAATTAAACTTTTGTCTTTTTATATTTGTCCACAGTATCAGAAGTGAGAATCAAACCTGTGTCTTTGATTTTACAGTTCAAGGCTCCTGTGTACCACACAACTCCTAGATGCCATTCATGTAGATATGAAAGAAACTTAGAGGAGTTGGCAGTACTGTGTCCACTCTGTCATGTTTATTCTCTCAAGAGCAGTGGCTCTTCTTCAGTTTCCTCTTTGAAATTTTATGTTCTAAGATGCTTTAATAACGGGAGGAAATTTGAAAAACAATAAGTAGAATTGAAGACTGTTTATCGCTCTTTGATCCTGTCAGTTTGTAATCTGAATTCCCATCTCAAGCTGCTCTGATCTTCTTGGTGTAATACTTGGCTATAGAATCCTTACTGGATAAGACCAGTGGTTTTTCTCAGCCAGATGTTCTGTGATAGAGGAAATTCCCAGGCTGCTTTCCACATACTCAGACATCAAGGATTTGATTATTTTGATAAAATTAAAAATGTTTCTGATTATAAATTCATATATGTTCATTTTTGAAAATTAAACTACAGAAAAATAAGAGAGAGTAGAAAAGTCATTCATAATGCCACCACCCAAAATCAGAACTCTTAGTGTTTGGATTTAGTTGTCTCCTTCTCATGTACTTTCTGGGGAAATACTGCATATGTTTTTCTTTTTTTAATTAAAATGAATTTAGGTCACACTAGTCATAGGATTTAGAAACCTACTATCTTTTATGTAATATGCATGCTCATGTTTATGTAACAGATATTTAGTGTTTACTGTGTACCAAGCATTTTTCTAAAAACTGTACAGAACCATCATCTGAGATAGATACTATTATCATCCTTATATTATAGATGAGGAAATAGAGACAGAAAAGTTAAGTAATTACCCAAGCTGACACATCTAGTAAATGTAAGGGCCAAGGCTTAAACACTGGCTGTCTATCTCCATAGTCAAACTTTAAATTGATCATTATGTTTATGTTACGTCTTATTGAAAAATTTGTAATAGTACAGAAGATTGAAAAGAAAGTAAATTCCGTTGACCCCTTCCCCCATTTCCATATCCCAGAGGTAACTGTTGTAGTAGTTTCTTGTGTATCCTTCCACATCCTATTTGCATATACAAAGCAGCTGTTTATGACTATTAAAAACACACACACATATGTGGAATTACAGTGTACAAACTTTTTCTATAAACTAATGCAAAAATTATAGTAAAATTATTCTTTCATGCTCTGAGAGCAGCCACAAAGCCAGAGAATTTTGTAATTAAAAAAAAAATTGAGTTAGTCCATCCATACCTTTTATGATTTTGTGGTTTCTGCCTATTGAAAATTGTCTAAATTGAAAATGAAACTTGATTATGATTTTTTCTAGGACACTTCTGGTATTACTGGCTCCCATAAAACAGAGCAGCGGAATACTGATCTTACAGGAGATGAGACTTCACGACTTTTTGTAAAGAAAACAATAGTAGTGGGCAATGTGTCCAAGTGAGTATTCAGTTGAATTGTCTCATTTTCAGTCATCCATTTTTGGTAATACTCTGGCATACTCTTATTATCACAGTATTACAGTAAGTATAGACCTCAAGGATTCTTTTTCCCAAACTCTTAGTTGTTTTAAAAGTGAATGAAAGTCCAGAGACTTGAGACTGCTCCAGTGTGTCTGCTAATCTTTGATGTAGGATAAAATTGTGCTTGGTAAAAATTTTGTAGATGTGAACTTTTATGCAAATGGTGTGTTTTATTAAGCATGTAACTGTGGATAACTTTGGAGGAACTTTTGACTTCTTCTGACCTAATTCTATCCTTAGGGGCCTTACCTATTCCTAAAAATGTTTATTTGGTTGCCCAAATTGAAATGTTTTAAATATATAACAAAAGGTTGTAGTGCAGGTCTTGAAGACAGAATTCCTTCAAGCTAAAGGGCTATCTCTTTAACAGTATGATTTCATGCTGTCTTGTGGTAACATCATCATTTTTGCCGAGTATCTAGGAATGGATAAAGACATCATAAATCTTCAAACAGCATAAGAATGTTATTTCTTCACAAAGCCTTATTTGCCCTTCTCCTCACTAGGCATATTTATTTCCTCTATGCTCTCTTGTCATTTTTATCATATTATATAGTTATTTCCTATTTTCATATATTTTTTCAAATCAGGCTGAATCTCTTTTGGGTAGGCAGTATATCTTGTTTGTTTTTGTATCTTGCAGTAGTTGGTGTTCAGTAAATATTTGACTGATGAATGAATCAGTATATTTATGAAAATTGTAATTAGATTCAATTACTGAAAATAAAGGATTCAGAATTACAGTAAATATCTGGGGAGGGGGAATCAGATCTCAGGGAAGTCTTCCAAGTCCCAGTTGATGGACCACTGCTAACAAATAAGAAGTACATTAAAAATCTCAGGATAATAAAAACAAAGATTCTCAATGGTCTGTGTCGTAGTATTTAAACAGAAGCATGAAATATGACTAAGGCAATTAGGTTTCTGTTTCATGGATTATTTTATTTTATTTTATTTTATTTTTATTTTTATTTGTTTTGCGGTACGTGGGCCTCTCACTGTTGTGGCCTCTCCCGTTGCGGAGCACAGGCTCCGAACGCACAGGCTCAGCAGCCATGGCTCACGGGCCCAGCCGCTCCGTGGCATGTGGGATCTTCCCGGACTGGGGAACCCGTGTCCCCTGCATCGGCAGGTGGACTCTCAACCACTGCACCACCAGGGAAGCCCCTCATGGATTATTTTAGAATTAGCATGCATTCAGCTAAGGGGACTAATATGAAGTGTTGAGGTCTCAACTATAGTACAAGACAGGTCAGCCCAGAAAAGGCCAAAACTAGAAATTCATGAAGACTCACCAGGCCACCAGAAGATTGGGGAGAAACAGTTACTGACATTTTCAAACAATTATGTCTGATTTGTAGGTTTTGGGGTTTAAGACCAGCTAGAACTTAAAATACTGGTTAACCATGGATTTTAAGTAGAGAGGAATGATTGGCATGAGAATTATAAAGTCCTTGTTTGTTCTGGAAGAGGATAAAAATATAGATTTACTTTGGACTTTGTTAAGAATGCTCATTAGCATATCTAAGATAACAGTGAAAAGAACAGACATAGAGATTTAAACTTTAAAGGTAGTAAGGGGTTGGACTTCCCTGGTGGTTCAGTGGTTAAGAATCTGCCTGCTGATGCAGGGGACATGGGTTCGTGCCCCGGTCCGGGAGGATCCAACATGCCATAGAGCAGCTGGGCCCGTGAGCCATGGCCGCTGAGCCTGCGTGTCCAGAGCCTGTGCTCCGCAATGGGAGAGGCCACAACAGTGAGAGGCCCGCGTAATGCAAAAAAAAAAAAAAAAAAAAAAAAAGAATTCCCCTGCCAAATCAGGGGACAGGGGTTCGAGCCCTGGTCCGGGAAGATCCCACATACTGTGTGCCACAACTACAGAGCCTGTGCTCTAGAGTCCGTGAGCCGCCCACAAGCCACAGCTACTGAAGCCTGCGTGCCTAGAGTGCATGCTCCGCAACAGGAGAAGCCACCACAATGAGAAGCCTGCGCACCGCAACGAAGAGTAGCTCCTGCTTGCTGCAGCTAGAGAAAGCCCGCGTGCAGCAATGAAGACCCAACGTAGCCAAAAAGAAAAATGTAGTAAGGTGTGAGGAGAATTGAATGAAGAAAAGGGGAAAACCCCCCTGATTCCCAAGGAAGGCAAGCAGGAGCAGGAGAAGGGATGTGGAAAAGAAGAAAAAAAGAAAAGGACAAATAGTATAAAATAATTTAGTAGCAGTAAATCTAAATGTATCAACAATCATAAAAAATGCATATGGATTTAATTATCTAATGAAAAGAAATAGTTATACTGAGACGAAATAACATCTTTATGCTAATGCATTTGAAAATTTAGATGAAATAGAGAATTCCTAGAAAAACACAACTTAAAATGACTCAAAAAAGGAAAAACCTTGAATAGTTTTAGAACTACTAAGTAAGTTTAATTATTGATTTTTAAAACGTTTTCTTCATAAAACCAAATTAAACCATGAGGCTTAGATTGCTTTAAAGGCTGAGTGAACAGCTAATTCCAATTGTGTAGAAAATCTTATGGGGAAAAAGAGAACATTTGTCAGTTTACATTATGAAGATAGCATAAGTTTGTTAACAGAGCCAAACAGGGAGTTCATAAGAAAAGGAAAATTATAGGACATTGACACTCATAAATATAGAGGTGAAAGGGCTGAACAAAATCATTAGCAAACTGAAGTCAGTAACTATAGAAATGATAGTACTTCATGACCAGGAAATGCAAGTTTGGATTAACATTAGAAATTAATAAATATGATAAAGGACATAAAACATGACCACCTCAAAAGATGCAGAAGCATTTGACAAAATTCAAGTCTGTTTGTGGTGAATCCTCATGGCAGACTTGGAATTCAGTTAATCAGATAAAGATTATCTCAAAACACCTTCAACAAATATACTCAATGGTAAACAATTAAACACCTTCCCCTTTAGGTTCAGAACAAAACAAGAGATGCTCAGTATTACTACTCCTATTCACCAGAGCACTTGGAGATACTAATAGAGTCATAATGCATTAGTAAATATGAGGATTAGAAAAGAAGAAACAAAGTGTCATTATTAATAGATGATATAATTGTCTACACAGAAAAATCTAAAACAATTTTTGATAGTTTTAGAGTTACTAAGAGAGCTTGGCAAGACTATTGAATTACAGTATCAATACACAGAAGTTGATTGTGTTTCTGTATGACAGACTTAGAAAACAGTTCTAAAAAGATGCATTTACGGATTTCCCTGGTGGCGCAGTGGTTGAGAGTCCGCCTGCTGATGCAGAGGACACGGGTTCGTGCCCTGGTCCAGGAAGATCCCACATGCCGCGGAGTGGTTGGGCCCGTAAGCTATGGCCGCTGATCCTGCGCATCCGGAGCCTGTGCTCCGCAACGGGAGAAAAGATACATTTACTATAGCAATAAAAAATACAACATAATAAATCAAACAAAAGATATGCTAGCCTTTCATGAAATTGAATAAAATTTTATTAAAACGCATGAAAGAACTAAGTAATTAGGAACTTCTCTGGTGGTCCAGTTGTTAAGACTCCATGTTCTCAATGCAGGGGGCACAGGTTCAATTCCTGGTCAGGGAACTAGGGTCCCACATGCCACAGGGTGTGATCAATAAATAAATAGATAGATCACTATACCATGTTCAGGACAGGAAGGCTCAATATTGTAAAAGATACCACTTCCCCCTAAGTTGATATGTAAATATTCTGATTAAAATCCCAGTAGCGTTCAGGAAATTCACAGGCTGGCTTTTATTTGTGAACAACCAAAGGGTCAAGGTGGGACATGAATACTCCTAAAGAAAAACTAGGTTAGGCAACTTGGCCCACTGCATTGCTAAGGATAACCATAGACATAGATGAAAGTATAGAAGTCCATGACCATATTTTACAACAAAATGTAATAAGGGGGCCTTGTGAAATAAAGACAGCTTCAAAAGGGAGGGCTAAGGATTCTAGTTTTACCATGGTCAGGACTTCAGGGAATGGCTTGTTTTGGCTTTTAAAAGGCAAGAGACCAGTTGCATCCTTCTTGGCAGCAATGGGTAGGAAACAGAAGAGTTCAAAGTTCTAGCACTTTGAAACCTGAATGAAATCAACCCAAAGGCTGGAGGTTTCCTAACCCAGGAATAAAGTATGCCAGTTTATTTCTACCTAATGTACCCACTTAGCAGGAAAAGCAAGATTGATTTTTTTTAATTGCATGGTGATAATCAGAAAACAAAACAAACTTTAACGGAATGCCCCTTAGGCCAAAAAAAAAGTTTAAAAGAAAAGGGTTAACTGCAAAGATTCACTTTGGTTAGCGGATATAGCTGTTAAATATTGAATGAATTTCAGGGGTTTTTTAAATTGAAAAGTTTCTCCCACCCTTATCCCCTGTCAACCATTTTTCCACTCTGCTTCTATGAGTTCGACTTTTTTTTAGATTCCACATCAAAGTGATACCAAGCAGTATTTGTCTTTGTCTGACTTATGTCACTTAGCATAATGCCTTCAAACTCCATCCATTTTGTCACAAATGGCAGGATTTACCTTTTATCTCAGAACTGAATATTCCCGTGTGTGTGTGTGTGTGTGTGTGTGTGTGTGTGTGTGTAGTGTGTGTAGTGTGTATGGTGTGTGTATGTGGTCATATCTTTATCCATCCCTTTTAAAACATTTTTTTAAACTGAAGTATAATTGACCTAACAACATTATATTAGTTTTAGGTATGCAACATAGTGATTTGATATTTTTATACATTGCAAAATGATCACCACGATAAGTCTAGTTACCATCTGTCACCATAGCTATACATTATCTGTATATTACATGACTTATTTATTTTATAACTGGAAGTTTATGTCTCTTTATCTCCCTCATCTATTTCCTTCATCCACCAACCCCCTCCCTCTGGCAAACAGCAGTTTATTCTCTGTATCTATCAATCTGTTTCTGTTTTGTTATGTTAGTTTTGTTTAGATTCCACATAAAAGTGAAATCATAGTGGGTTTTTTTTTTTTTTTTATTTACTTATTTTTGGCTGTGTTGGGTCTTCGTTTCTGTGCATGGGCTTTCTCTAGTTACGGCGAGAGGGGGCCACTCTTCATCGCGGTGCGCGGGCCTCTCACTGTCGCGGCCTCTCTTGTTGCGGAGCACAAGCTCCAGATGCGCAGGCTCAGTGGTTGTGGCTCACAGGCCTAGTTGCTCCGCGGCATGTGGGATCTTTCCAGACCAGGGCTCAAACCCGTGTCTGCTGCATTGGCAGGCAGATTCTCAACCACTGCGCCGCCAGGGAAGCCCATAGTGTTTGTTTTTCTCTGACTTATTTCACTTAGCAAAATACCCTCTAGGTCCATCCATATTCTCACAAATGGTGAGATTTCATTCTTTTTTATGGCTGAATAATATTCTATTGTATATATATATACCACATCTTGATTCCATTCATCTGTTGATGTATGCTTAGGTTGCTTTCATATCTTGGCTATTGTAAATAATGCTGCAGTGAACATAAGGGTATATTTATCTTTTTGAATTAGTGTTTTGAATATGGTTGGAATTTCCAGAAGTGGAACTGCTGGATCATGATAGCCATTCTGACAGTTGTGAGGTGATATCTTATTGTGGTTTTGATTTGAATTTCCCTGATGATTAGTGATGTTGAGCATCATTTCATGTGTCTGTTGACCATCTCTATGTCTTCTTTGGAAAAATGTCTATTCAGGTCCTCTGCCCATTTTTTTTTTTTTTTTTTTTTTTGCGGTACGCGGGCCTTTCACTGTTGTGGCCTCTCCCGTTGCAGAGCACAGGCTCCAGACACACAGGCTCAGCGGCCATGGCTCATGGGCCTAGCCGCTCTGCGGCATGTGGGATCTTCCTGGACCAGGGCACGAACCTGTATCCCCTGCATTGGCAGGCGGACTCTCAACCACTGTGCCACCAGGGAAGCCCTCTCTGCCCATTTTTTAATCGGGTTGTTTGTTTTTTTGATGTTGAGTTCTGTGAGTTCTTGGTATATTTTGGATATTAACCCCTTATCACAGATATGTCATTTGCAAATATCTTCTCCCATTTATTAGGCTGCTTATTTGTTTTGTTCATAGTTCCCATCAATGTGTAAAAGCTTTTTAGTTTAATGTGGTCCCATTTGTTTATTTTGGCTTTTATTGCTCTTGCCTGAGAAGACATATTCAAAAAGATATTGCTAAGACTAATATCAAAGAGCATACTGCCTATGTTTTCTTCTAGGATTTTTATGGTTTCAGGTCTTACATTTAAGTCTTTAATCCATTTTGAGTTTATTTTTGTACATGGTTTGAGAAAGTAGTCCAGTTTGATTCTTTTGCATGTTACTGTCTGGTTTTCCCAACACCATTTATTGAAGATGCTATTTTTTACCCATTGTATATTCTTGCCTCCTTTGTTGTAGGTTAATGGACCAATAAGTGTGGGTTTGTTTCTGGGCTCTCTGTTCTGTTCCGTTACTCTATGTGTCTATTTTTATGTCAGTACCATACTGTTTTGATAACTGTAGCTTTATAGTGTATATCCATTCATCTCTTGACAGACACTTGTTTCCTTGTCTTAGCTATTGTAAATAATGCTGCAGTGAACATGGGAGTACAGATATCTCTTTGATATCCTTTTTTATTGTCTTTGCCTATATACACAGAAATGGGGTAGTTTTTAATTTTTTGTGGACCCTCCATACTGTTTTCCATAGTGGCTGCATTTACATTCCCACCAACAGTGTATAAGGGTTCCCTTTTCTCCATATTCTCACCAACACTTGTTATCTCTTATATTTTTGATGATAGCCATTCTAACAGATGTGAGATGATAACTCATTGTGGTTTTGATTTGCATTTGCCTGATGATTAGTGATGTTGATCACCTTTTCATGTACCTTTTGACCATTTGTACGTCTTCCTTGGAAAAATATTTACTTCCTCTGCCTATTTCCAAGTCAGGTTTTTGTTTTGTTTTTTTGCTATTATGTGAGTTCCTCATATGTTTTGAATATTAACCCTTTATCAGGTTTATGATTTGCAAATATTTTTTCCCATTCCATACGTTGCCTTTTCATTTTGTTGGTGGTTTCCTATCCTGTGCAAAAGCTTTTTAGTTTGTTGTAGTTCCACTTGTTTATTCTTGCTTTTGTTGCCTCTGTTTTTGGTGTCAAATCTAAAAAATCATTGCCCAGACCAATATCAAAAAGCTAACCCCCGTATACTTTCTTTTAGGAGTTTTATGGTTTCAGGTCTTAAATTTAACTTGTTAATCCGTTTTGAGTTTATTTTTGTGTGTGGTGTGGATAGAGGTTCAGTTTCATTCTTTTGCACATGGCTTTACAGTTTTCCCAATACCATTTATTGAAGAAACTATCCTTCCCCCATTGTATATCTTATCTCCTTTGTCGGAAACTAATTGACCAGTAAGTGTGGGTTTATTTCTGGCCTCTCTATTCTGTTTCATTGATTTATGTGTTTTTATGCCAAAACAACACTTTTGATTACTGCAGCTTTGTAATATACTTTGAAATCAGGAAGTGTGATGATGCCTGCAGCTTTGTTCTTCTTTCTCAAGACTGCTCTGGGTATTCAGAATCTTCTCTGGTTCCATACAGATTTTAGGATTGTTTTTCTATTTCTGTGAAAAATGCCATTGGAATTTTATAGGGATTGTATTGAATCTAAATTGCTTTGGATAGTATGAACATCTTAACTATTAATTCTTCCAATACATGAGCACAGAATATATATTTATTTGTGCCTTGTTCAGTTTCTTTCATCATTGTCTTATAGTTTTCAGTGTACAGGTCTTTTACCTCTTTGGTTAAATTTATTGCTAAGTTTGTTGTTGTATTTGATGCTCTTGTAAATGAAATTATTGTCTTAATTTCTCTTTCTGATAGTTTGTTGTTAGTGTATAGAAACACAACTGATTTTTTATGTTGATTTTATATCCTGTAACTTTACTGAATTCATTTATTAGTTTTAACAGTTTTGTGGTGGAATCTTTAGGTTTTTCTATATGATATTATGTTGTGTCCAAATAGAGACCATTTTACTTCTTCCTTTCCAGTTTGCTTGCCTTTTATTTCTTTTTCTTGTCTAATTGCTCTGGCTGGGACTTACAGTACTGTGTAGAAAGACGTGGCAAGAGTGGACATCCTTGTCTTGTTCCTGATCTTAGAGGAAAAGCTTCCAGCGTTCACCATTGAATACGATGTTAGCTGTAGGCTTGTCATATGTGACCTTTATTATGCTGAGTTATGCTTCCTCTATACCCAGTTTGTTGAGAGTTTTTATCATGAATGGGTATTGAATTTTGTCAAATGCTTTTTCTGCATCTATTGAGATGATCATATGATTTTTAGCCTTCATTTTATTAATGTGGTGTGTTGCATTGGTTGATTTGTGGATGTCAAACCATCATTGCATGCCTGGAATAAATCCCACTTGATCATGTTGTTGATACTTTTAACACATTATTGACCAGGGGATTTTTGCAGAAACTAACACCTGTGGCTGATGGTTTGTTATGTAAGTGAATATTGAAACACCTGCGTTTGAGTAAATATCAGCAACGTTTTTTGCACTTAATGTATTTATTTGAAACTTTGTACATGTCTTACTAAAGCATTCTGATATTTCGTTAGAGTGTGATAGGCAGTATAGCAGGCACCTCTGTGCAGGGGAACAGAACATCTATTACAAATATACCATGTTTCAATGCACTTTCCCCTGGAATAGCAGACTCTACACTTTCTGGTGGCATTTGTTTTTGGTCCTGTGGGTATTATTTCCTCTAGAATATATTCTTTTATTTTACCTGATAGTTGACAAGGTGGATCTTGGCGGCGCACTGTTCTAGAAACGCCACAAGAAGGACCAGGTGTGGGACTACCGCTGTGTTACCAGAATGATCAATTCCCCATTCTCTAGCTACTGCTAACAAAAATTGCTTGTAAGTCACTTTATTCTGTGCATTAAGGCTGCAATAAAATTTAAACACATTGAATAAAACTGCAATTACTCAAATGTAAACCTACTTTCTTATACCATTTTCGAGTTCTCCGGAGGATATTGAAGTTTGCCAGATATTGATTGGATCGATCAACTCCCTTCATGTATTTATTATACTCTAATATACAGGTGGGCTTAGTTATCTGATGGCCAGTCCTCCATCTTCTTTTCCTGTAGTTGCTGTGGAGGTGTCATGAATAGTTGTCACCATGAGGACTAGCCTCTTGTCTTTCCATAGAAGAAGAGTCACTTCTCTTTTCCATAAGAATGTCATTTCTCCCCTCTGTAGATTTTTAGATTTCTCCTTTAATTGGTTTGGTAGACCACAATTCTCTCTTATAGTCCCACAAACTCTGGTTTTATTTTTCAACAATATTTCAGATGTGGGCACACTGTTGTAATAATTGTCTTGGTAAATATGGTGCCATGAACCGAGATAAGGTTGTAGGACCAATAATATTGTTTCTTGCAGTTTCTTTCCTTCACCCGTGTAAATCTCAAAGTTGCCTATATATCCGGTTTCACTTTCACTTACCATCCTGACCAAAATTCCATATTTTGTAAGTTTTCTGGGATTATAGGTTTTGTTTTCTTTTTTTTTTGGATTATAGGTTTTGAATCTGAGTTGTCCCCTCCACTTTATCATTGCCTCCTCAAGTGATAGCTCTTGTTTGGGTATATAGATCGATTGAAATTTTGGTAGAAAATAATCCAAAAGAGGTTTTTGAAATTCTGTCTGTAGCAAGTGGAGTTTCTGAGTTATCGGTAAAGTGAATAAATACCATTATTTGTTCAAACCTTCTCATCATAATCTTTGGAAAGATTGGTGTTTCAGGATCAGTCAACCAGTATTCTTTCCAGTGTGACTTTCTTAATTGTCCCATCAAAATTATTTTTATTTTATTTTATTTTATTTTTGTGGTATGCGAACCTCTCACTGTTGGGGCCTCTCCCGTTGCGGAGCACAGGCTACGAACACACAGGCTTAGCGGCCGTGACTCACAGGCCCAGCCGCTCCGTGGCATGTGGGATCTTCCTGGACCGGGGCGTGAACCCGTGTCCCCTGCATTGGCAGGTGGACTCTCAACCACTGTGCCACCAGGGAAACCCCCATCAAAATTATTAATCCAAGAAACTTCTTCATGTCACTATTGGTTACATCAGTCCATTTTAAAGCCTTATCATACTTTTTATTTATTTATTTTGTGTACGTGGGCCCCTCACTGTTGTGGCCTCTCCTGTTGTGGAGCACAGGCTCCGGATGCGCAGGCTCAGCGGCCATGGCTCACGGGCCCAACTGCTCCACGGCATGTGGGATCCTCCCGGACCGGGGCACGAACCCACGTCCCCTGCATCGGCAGGTGGACTCTCAACCACTGCGCCACCAGGGAAGCCCCTTATCATACTCCGACCAACTTGAAAAAGTCGTTACCAAAAATTAGTTCTGTTATTTCAATAACACTTTGCGGGTTATTACATTCAGTAGTTACACCTGATACACCTGTAAAGTCTTCTAATTTTCGTGAAGTGTTGTCTTCAATCCACTCTTCCGTAGAAGCAAAGGAGCATTCTCCAGCACCGTGAGTTTCATTTTCACTTTCCGTATCAGAATCAATCACTAAGGTTTTTTGTCTTTTTGTTGGTCTAATAATTCACATCGTCTGAATCAGAACTATATTCTGAAGAACTGTCATCTTCTGAGGCACTAGTGTATATGTTGCTGGGACAGTCAGAGAAAGTATCTGTATAAAATTCACCGAAAAATTCTTCTTCACTCAAAATTTGTGATGCGTCATTTTTGAAAATTTTATGGTAATAAACTTGCATTTATACACAAGATTGGGACAAAAACCTAACAGAGCAAAATGTGAATGATAATGACAGTCATAAGTTGTATAATGAACCCTTGATCAATTTTAAGCTGTAACAGCTTCACACTGTGATGTTAATTGTATCACACTCTGTTGATACGTTTCCAGTCAATAACGCTCGGGTAACAAAAGACGCATTATTACCTCTCAGGTCAGTAATGTGTCAATGTACTGTTGAATTCTGTTTACTAATGTTTTGTTGAAGAATTTTGCATCTACTTTTATCAGGGATACTGGCTTGTAATTTCCATATAGTATCCTTATTTGGCTTTGATATCAGGGTAATTTTGGCTTTGTTAAATGAGTTTGTTGGGCTTCCCTGGTGGTGCAGCAGTTGAGAGTCCGCCTGCCGATGCAGGGGACACAGGTTCGTGCCCCGGTCTGGGAAGATCCCACATGCTGCGGAGCGGCTAGGCCTGTGAGCCATGGCCACTGAGCCTGCGCGTCCGGAGCCTGTGCTCCGCAACGGGAGAGGCCCCAACAGTGAGAGGCCCGCCTACCACAAAAAAAAAAAAAAAAAAAAAGTTTGTTGAGTGTTCCCTCCCCTTCTGTTTTTTGGAAGAGATTGAGGATTGGTACCAATTCTTTAAATGTTTGGTAGAATTCACCCTTTAAAGCCATCTGGTCCTGGAATGTACTTTTTTGGGAGGTTTTTACGAATTCAGTCTCCTTATTAGTAATTGTTCTGTTCAGATTTTCTATTTCTTCACTATTCAGTCTGGGTGAGCTGTGTATTTTTAGGATTTATTCACTACTTCTAAGTTGTCTGGTTCGTTGGTGTTTAATTGTTCTCTGTCTCTTATGATCCTTTGTATTTGTGTAGTATGAATTGTAACATCTCCACTTTCATTTATAATTTTATTTATTTATTACCCCCCCCCCTTTTCTTGGTAAGTCTGGGTAAAGGTTTTTGTCTATTTTGTTGTTTATCTTTTAAAAAAACCAGCTCTTAGTTTCTTTGATCTTTTCTACTGTGTTTTTGGTCTCAATTTATTTCCACTCTGATCTTGGTTATTTCCTTCCTTCTACTAACTTTGGGCTTAGTCTGTTTTTTTCTTTCTAGTTCCTTACAGTGTAAAGTTAGATTGTGTATATGAAGTCTTTCTTTTTTCTTAATGTAGGCATTTATCACTGTAAACTTCTTTCTTAGAACTGTTTTTGCTGCATCACTTAGGTTTTGGTGTGCTTTATTTCCATTTTCAGTTGTCTCAAGATGTTTTTTGATTTCTCTTTTGATTTTTTTTTCACCTATTTGTTGGTAAGTAACATGTTGCTTAATCTTCACATATATGTAAATTTTCCTATTTTCGTCTTGTAATTGATTTTTAATCTTGTTTTAAGTAGTAGGTAATTGGTTTGTTAGGAAAAAAGAATTCGAGTAGTTTTTTTTTTTTTCTCTACTCTAGGTACATACCTCCTGATAAGAGAGAAGAAAACGACCAGTCAACCCACAAGTGGATGGTATATGTCCGAGGGTCTCGTAGAGAACCCAGCATTAATCATTTTGTCAAGAAAGTTTGGTTCTTTCTTCATCCCAGCTATAAACCAAATGACCTTGTGGAAGTTAGGTGAGCACACTTGAGTTATTAAACCTGAGAAGTACAGATTTACTGAAGTGAAAGGAAAGTGATTTAACTTGAGAACACTCCCTTGAAATTCCTGTGTCATTAATAATTTACTCAGCTTCGGCTTTTAGTCACAGTATAGTTTTAGCTGTGGTTCCCTCTTGCAGATTTCTGTCTCACTGAACAGGTACCATCCCCTTCTGTCAGGTTGTTACCGTATGAATTATATTAGCTGATTCTCCTCTCCTCTGGAAATAGCTTAACTTGTTTATATAGATACAACGTTACTGTTTTTTATGATTATCAGAATATAGTAGAATTAAATAAAGTTTCTGAAATTACAGAAATATTTAATGTTGAAAGTTCTCCATGATCTCACCTTCTCAGAAGTAACCCTTAATGATATTTTTCCTGTATATATAAACCTAGTATAGTTGTTGAGGTTCTTTGTTGTCATTATTTCACAGAGATGGAATGATAATATATATATTGTTCTGAAATTTGTTTCATTTAGGTGTATTCTTTACATCTTTATGTGATGTTACATATCACATATATATTCATTATATGACTGTATTGTGGAAGTGGTTGTGGGTCTTTATCAGTGAAATCTCCTGTATCCTCAGCTTTCTTCAGAACATTCCCTCCACTCCTGACTCTTAAGTAAAACATGGCTATCTCCTGAGAACACCACTTCTCCCAAGAAAACTTTCAAGTGGCAGCTGTTTTTTTCTCTCACACAGCATGTACCATTGGGTCTAAAAATGGGGTGCATGTCTTTCTTGCTCATATTTGTGGCTTCTAGACCACCTTTTCCCTTTTTCTCTCTAAAAACCTCAACTCCTTAGAAGCTTCGTAAGATCTGCTGCTCTTCCTTGTCGCAGGCATCTACTGATTTCCCAGTCAATCCTCTCTTTCAGAAACAGTTTTAGCACCTGGTGTACTGATTTTCTGTCTAGCGGTGCTCTTTTTTTTTAAAAAATATTTATTTTTGGCTGCGTTGGGTCTTCGTTGCTGCACACGGGCTTTCTCTAGTTGCGGTGAGTGGGGCTACTCTTCATTGCGGTGCGCAGGCTTCTCATTGCGGTGGCTTCTCTTGTTGTGGAGCACAGGCTCTAGACGCATGGGCTTCAGTAGTTGTGGCATGTGGTCTTCAGTAGTTGTGGCTCGCGGGCTGTAGCGCGCAGGCTCAGTAGTTGTGGCGCACGGGCTTAGCTGCTCCGCAGCATGTGGGATCTTCCCGGACCAGGGCTTGATCCCGTGTCCCCTGCGTTGACAGACGAATTCTTAAGCACTGCGCCACCAGGGAAGTCCCTCTAGCAGTACTCTTGCCCTCATTCTTAAGAGCTTTGACATGCTGATAGACAATTCATCCAAAACCCTGGTCTCCCAGTTCATTGATAACCTCACTTTAATAATAAGGTTATGGTAGTGATATACCATAGAATCTAAGCTGAGTAAGGAGAGAAGGAGATTACATAAGAGCAGTGATGGGTAGTGCAAACTGGTGTGGGCAAGAAATGGAAATCTCTGGGGGGGGTCAAAGGAATGGAGTCAGAAGATAGGAGTTGTTGGTCAGAAAGTCAACTACCTGGAAATGAGATTTTTTTGTAGCTAATACAGAACATTTATCTTCTTCATATGGCTAGTTATGCGTTTATCAGTTACCAGCTGATCTGTCCTTTAATACACACTAAATTCTGGCATAAACATGGATCTGATGCTAGATTCCATTAGTGATTTTGATTCCTGTACTAGTATTTTACTATTTTTTTTAAGTTAATTAATTTATTTATTTTGGGCTGTGTTGGGTCTTTGTTGCCATGTGCGGGCTTTCTCTAGTTGTGGTGAGCTGGGACCACTCTTCATTGTGGTACGGTGTGTGGGCTTCTCATTGCGGTGGCTTCTCTTGTCGCGGAGCACGGGCTCTAGGCGTGGGGGCTCAGTAGTTGTGGCTCGTGGGCTCTAGAGCGCAGGCTAGTAGTTGTGACGCATGGGCTTAGTTGCTCTGCGGCATGTGGGATCTTCCCGGACCAGGGCTGAAACCTGTGTCCCCTGCATTGGCAGGCGGTTCTTAACCACTGCGCCACCAGGGATGTCCCTATACTATTTTAATTGTTTTGCTGTATAGTATACTCTGATGTCCGGTAGAGTATGTTCCCCTGATTATTATTATTCTACAGTTTTTGTCTTGGTCATTCTTGAGTATATATGTTGTTCCAGATTAGTTTAGAATCTCTGTCAAGTTATGGATTGAAATTGCATTGAATTAATGATTAATTTTCACACTTTTTATGATATTGAATCTTTTTGTCTTGTCTATCCTGGAGAATCAATCAGTGTAAACAAGATTTTTTCCTTTTAATGTTTATAAAACTTCCTGTATTTTCTTGACATATTTCACTGGATAGAACCTCAGAAAAGTGTTGATAGTCTGTTTTTTTCTAATGGTAGAGTTTGATAGAGGAGCAATTACATTCTTAGGCTCTCAAACATTAGTATTGAGAAGGCCTTGTCTGTGATTTTGTTTCAGTCTATACCTGATTCATGAACTGTTTCAGAAATACCCGATACAGCTCATCTAGCCTCACCTGGAATTCCACTGGTGACCTAGACTTGTTTTCTTTGCTAGGAATACCATCTTCCTATTGTTTGTCTTCTTCACTTACACACACATGCACATATGCATATGTACATGCACACACTGTCTTTCTTAAGGTCTGCTGTTTGTGCTTCAAGACATAACTCAGGTTACTTTCTCAGTGAATCCTTCTTTGCTCTACTTTCTTACAGGGGTTAAAATACAGTAAATGATTGTTTACTTGAATTCTTGGGATAGTAACAATATTTTATAGTTTAAGATAGCTTACAGAGTAACAGTATTTTCTGAGTTTAGATATACTGACTCCAGATAAGTCCAGTATTTTAATACACATATTTTAGTGAGTTTGGTAAGAAATAGTAGATGAGTTTAAAAAGTACTTTGTCTATAAAAATATAAATAATAAAAAGAATTTATGGGGGCTTCCCTGGCGATGCAGTGGTTGAGAGTCTGCCTGCCGATGTAGGGGACACGGGTTTGTGCCCCAGTCTGGGAAGATCCCACACTGCCGTAGAGCGGTTGGGCCCGTGAGCCATGGCCGCTGAGCCTGCACGTCTGGAGCCTATGCTCTGCAATGAGAGAGGCCACAACAGTGAGAGGCCCGCGTACCAAAAAAAAAAAAATATATATATATATATACACACATATATATATGTTTTAATGTCCAGACCAGCAAGAAATTCCTTTATATAGTAAAAACAGCAACAAAAATACTGTTTTAGGAAAACATTTTATTTGATATAAAGCATGTGAATCAGTTAAAATGTGTTAATCATATTTTGTATTGATGATAAACATCTGATTTATCAAAAATGGGATTAAAAACTCATTACATAAAACCCTAAATACTTAATGATGCAAATCAATGCATATTTTATTTCTCAGTTCTCATCCCAGGAATTGGAATTTGTGAAACACACTGAGTTCCTTTAAGTTTTAGAATATATCATGCAGTAATATATGAAGTTGTATTTATTAAGAAATCTTTACTAATCTGCCGGTAAAGGTGGCAAATCACACTTATCAGGTTGTATTGTAACGGTCTGAGGAAATCCAAGGAAAAGATCATACATATAGCTCCTCTTCAAATTTCTTTCTCATCTATACATCTGTAGTATCTTCTGTTAATAGTAAATGAACTTTGTTTTCTGAAATTTATGAGGCTTCACATCATGGAAATAGCCTCTGACAATTATTTTCTGTCTAGTCCATGCCACTCTTGACAGTATTGCATAACTGGCTGTGGTGGTATATCTGACCAGTTAGTTTTTCACAGCTTGTGAATTGCACCATTACTACATACCTTTCCCAAGAGCATACTTTCCCATACTTTATTAACTACTGGGTTATGATTTTTAAATAGTATTTTAAAAGAGATCCTTGCTTGTGTGCTTCTGGTGTTTAAAACTCCTGAGAAATAATTTGTTAATGATCAACCACATCTCTGTGTTTTTATAGCAAGTAATGTATATAAGTTTATTATTACACTTATTAATTTACATGTATGTCTCCCTTAGTAGATTTAGAACTTCTCGATGTTTGGGACCTTTTCTTAATTCTTTCTCTCCCTGTGATCTATCTAGCACAGTGTCCAGCATGTAGTAAATGTCATTTCTTGTTGAGTGAATTATTGAATTCATGATGTGAGCTATTCCATTTGTAGGTGGCTGTGTTTGTTTGGAAGTTTTTAATTATATTGAGCAGAGACCTAACTTCCTTTAACTTCTAAACAGTACACTTTCCGTCCGTTAGTTTTGTAACACCACACAGAATCAGTGTAGTCCCTTTTCCATGTAGCTGTTCAAATATTTTGAAAGCAACTGGTAGGTCTCTTCTATTCTCTTCCAAGCCAAATATCCACATTTCAGTTGTCATTCGTGTGACTTTGTTTTTTGTTCCTCTGCCATCCAGGTTATATTCTCTGACACACTCTGGTTTGTGTATTCTTTTTATTTTGGCGGTACGCGGGCCTCTCACTGCTGTGGCCTCTCCCGTTGCGGAGCACAGGCTCCGGAAGCGCAGGCTCAGCGGCCATAGCTCACGGGCCCAGCCGCTCCGCGGCATGTGGGATCCTCCCGGACCGGGGCATGAACCCGTGTCCCCTGCATCAGCAGGCGGACTCTCAACCACTGCGCCACCAGGGAAGCCCTGTCTGTATTCTTAAAATATTCTTCTTAGAGCTGAACTTTAAATTTCAGGTAGGACAGAACATTAGCATGTGTCGTAGATTTAATTGTAAATCTGTGTTCTTTACAAGGCTTTTAAGGTGGTTCTTGTGTCAGGTATCTAAAGGAACGTGATGAGTAGGCGAGATCTTTTCAGCTGCCTTGAAACTTGGGGATAATCTTTATCTCTGGACCAAAGCACATGTATTTTCATCGTGCACTCTGAATCTGCTCGTCAGAGCACATTACCTGATGAAGAGCATAAGTAGATTCTGTTCCTGTAGACCATCTGTTTTCCATTTGGTTCAGTTATTCCTTAGCCAACTTCTTAAAAGTTGTGACTGTAAACTTTGCTTTTAGGCACAAGATAGTCACTAAGTGTATGCCAGGCTCAGGACTTGATACAGGGTTAGCAGAGATGAAGAACACTTGGTTACTGTGTCAGTAGAATATTCCTGCCCTTGGTGCATGAGAGACTAGAGTGTGCTCAGCCCCCAAGGGAATGTCCTAGTGAGCCTCTTCAAAACATTTGTATCATTAAAAAAAATAAGCATGGGCCCTGGAGTTTAAATCTCAGATCCACTACTTATTTGCTGCATGACCTTGGGCTAGTTATTTAGCCTCACTGTGTCTCAGAGGGGATATCTCATATTGTGATTTAAAAATTAGATAAGTTAATAGATATAAAGGGCTTAGAACAGTGGTAGGATCATAGTAAACAATATAAGTGTTTGCTTCTGCGGCTGTTATAAGGAACAGAATGTGTTTACCCTGAAAAGAAGAGAACTTAGTGGAATGTTTTAGTTTTTTGAAGGTCATGTGGAGGAGGAATTTGTGATTGTAGAAGGCATACTAGAAGTAACATGCAGGAGGAAGATGAAATATTTTTATAACAGAACTCTTTAGAAATGTGATACAGAGTGTTACTAAAGTAATGAATTCTGGGTCACTAGAAGTGATCCTAAAAGACTGGTTGCCCATTTGAATTATTTGGGCGAGGAATTGTGCTTCATTCTGTATTTTTAGGACATTTTAAAGCCTAGTTTTTTAAAGCCTAGTATTCTGTGGGTTGTCTTCTTGGTTATTGATACATTTCACCCTCTATGAGGAATCTAGAAATATAGAAGTCTATTTAGGGGAAGCAGTCCCCTTTTTGTGTGAAATACATATGTCTTTTGAAGTATAACATTTCTGTAGCTGTCTTCTCTGTTGGTAGGTCTTGGATTTCTTTTTTGTTTCCAAAAATACGGTTCGGGAGGAATTTCCTGTTAAAAAGCATTGTTCCTTTTTCCTGATTTGTCTGTCTTCTGTCTTCCCTGGCAGCAGTCCTTCCTGTCCATTCACTAGAGTTTAGCCTATGTACACAAACTGAGGAGCACAGCTGATTTACTATATCCTTTGTAAGAGAAATTCAGCATACAAACCATGAGATTGACGAATATTGCAAAGTGAATTTGGGCCTTCCACTTAGCTTTACTGGAATTTAAATGACTAAACTTGTCATCAATAGAATTTCCCTTAATTATTCTTCTTAAGTCCACCATGTCTGTAGGCCCCACTGTATCTCTGGCTTTGGATTCCTTTTCAAGCTGCTGTCTCAAGTCAGCATTCTCATTTGACCCCAAGCCTGTCTTTATTGCTGTCTTAACCTATGCTGACATCATGGCTACTTCTCTTACTAACTCAGCTGGTTCCTTCCATGCAGGGCACTGTGTTTCTTTGCTTTCTTTTCTCTAGTTTATAATACAGCTGTTGCTTCCTCTACTTTCCAGGCTTCTCTCACACTCAGGGATTTTTCCTGCTTTGGGCTCTCCTGGTAGCCTCTGGTTTTGTGCCTGATGATTCATATCTGTTCCTAGACTCCTCTCAGGTTGTGTTCTTGGACTCTGCCCTTACTGAATTCATGTCCCTCCTTAGTTTTCCAAAAGCACATCCCACTGAAAGTTCCTTTCTCCCTGCAATCTTGGCATTCTCTCTCATTATAGGAATTCCAAGCCATTGATTCATAATGAACACTTTAATTTTAAAGCATTCTCTCTTTCCTCCATTAACTTAAACCATATTATTCTTGAGTACATGAAGGTCTCAATAAAATTTTTAAACTTTTTATTCTGGAAAATTCCAGACATATATTGGGTTGGCTAAAAAGGTCCTTTGGTTTTTAAGTAAAAATAAAAGACACATTTTTCATTTTCACCAAGAACTTTATTGAACAGTGGATTCACCGTTTTGTTCCACTACCTTCTGCCAGTTTTCAGGCAACTTCATAATTCCATCTTTCCAAAACTTTTTATGTTTTTGAGCAAAGAACTGTTCTAGGTGCCTTTTACAGTCTTACAGGGAATTGAAATTTTTCCCATTTAAGAGAATTCTGTAAAGACTGAAGTAAATGGAAATCCAAAGGTGCAATGTCTCGTGAATACAGCAGATGAATCAGAACTTCCCAGCCAAGCTGTAACAGTTTTTGCCTGGTCATCAAAGAAACATGCGGTCCTGTGGTATCCTGATGGAAGAAGGTTATGCATTTTCTTTTGACTAATTCCGGACGCTTTTGGTCGAGTGCTGCTTTCAGTTGGTCTAATTGTGAGCAGTACTTGTTGGAAATAATCGTTTTGTTTTCCAGAAGGTGCTCATAATAGAGGACTCCCTTCTAGTCCAGCCATGTGCACAACATCACCTTCTTTGGATGAAGACCGGCCTTTGGTGTGGTTGGTGGTGGTTCATTTCACTAGCCCCACAGGCAAAGCTTCCATTCCACATTACTGTACAGTATCCACTTTTCATCGCCCGTCACAATTTGTTTTAAAAACAGACTGTTTTCATTATGTTTCAGTAGAGAATCGCATGGGGAAATATATGGTCAAGAGGTTTTTTTGCTTATGTGGAACCCGAACATCAAAGCGATTAACATAACCTAGCTGGTGCAAATGATTTTCAATGCTTGATTTGGATATTTTGAGTATGTTGGCTGTCTCCCACGTGGTATAACATTGGTTGTTCTCAATTAATGTCTCGATTTGATTCCTGTCAACTTCAACTGGTCTACGCAACCGTGGAGCATCGTCCAGCGAGAAATCTCCAGCGTAAAACTTTTGCAAACCACTTTTGACACATTTTGATCAGTCATAGCACCTTCTCCATACACTGCACAAATCTTTTTTTGCATTTCAGTTGCATTTTTATCTTTCTTGAAATAGTAAAGCATAATATGCTAAAAATGTTGCTTTTTTCTTCCATCTTCAGTATTAAAATGGCTACACAAAAATTCACCCATTTTGATAAGTTCTTTTTTAAACGCACGCTGATATGACAGCTGTCATCATACAGTCTAACAAAATTGTTTCAAATGAAGTTAAAGACAACTAAGTGCTACTAGGAGCCATCTTACTGAAAAAAATGAACGTACCTTTTGGCCCACCCAGTACAAAGTAGAGTATATTGAATCCTCACGTACCCAACACCAATTATCAACAGCATGCCAGTCTTTTTCTCATCAATCTTCCTTTTTATTCTCTTCACAAATTACATTTTGACTGCTGAAAATTCTCTAGTCCAATTAGCATTCACACACATTCCTCTGTATTCACTAAAATTATATAAAGTCATATATAATTTAAGTCTTCTTAGTAGATAGTTTCAAATAAATTGTCACTTTCAGATTGGGCATTCATGATTTATTTTGTTTTTGCCAGAGTGGAGGAATAAATGATTGTCTTGGGGTAGGGAACATACCTCCCAGCCTATGTCTATCAAGTAGCAATCAAGGATTCTGGCTTTAATACTGCGACATCCATCAAATCACCTTAGTTCCCTGTCTGGGAAAATAATGACATTGGATTGTATGGTATAAGTGTCTTAGCTCTAAGTATTCAGTAGTTGAAAGCTTAATGTAGGTTTGAGTTGAATTTTTTATGATTTAGCATTTTAGCAAAATTCAGCGTATTGATTTAGCATCAAGTGAGGAAATCTAAATAATTATTAGAAACATGTGAAGTTCTAACTCAGCCATTATGGGAAAACTATTCTTTCTAGAATGAGAGAGTGAACATGGACTAATACATTAATATCTGCTTTTCCCTAGAGAGCCTCCTTTTCACTTGACCAGAAGAGGCTGGGGTGAGTTTCCTGTCAGAGTTCAAGTACACTTTAAGGACAGCCAGAACAAGCGGATAGATATCATACATAATCTGAAGGTATTGTAACAAAACATTGCTCCCCAGAAATGAAGTATCTTTTTTTTGTGTGGTACACGGGCCTCTCACCGTTGTGGCCTCCCGTTGCGGAGCACAGGCTCCGGACACACAGGTTCAGCAGCCATGGCTTACGGGCCTAGCCGCTCCGCGGCACGTGGGATTCCTGGACCAGGGCACGAACCCGTGTCCCCTGCATCGGCAGGTGGACTCTCAACCACTGTGCCACCAGGGAAGCCCTGAAGTATCTTTGTTCACCTCCACTTAAAGTGGTGGGTTAGCCCTCTGAGAGAAGTGGCCATGGATAGTGGGAGCAGGATAAATCTTTTTGAGTGTGTTTTGCTTACTGCTACAACACTTGCCTTCTGAAGGTTGGGGAAGGGGTCACTTTACAGCAGAATGTATATTCTTTAAAAAGATGAACTGGTCAGATAATCAGAAGACTTGAATCTCTGATCAGAGCTCACTTGTACTGTGCTACCTGGGGCTAACAAGTAAATGAAATCTTTTTCTTTTTAATCTGTATTTTACTCTTTACATTTTAATTTTCTGTAAAAAGAGGCACAAATAATAAGCCTTGTCTATTTATCTTTTAAGGATAAAGATAGAAGTGAACATATTTTAGGAAATATTAAGTACTGTGGAAGGTTGTAATACTTTTGAAATCCTTAACTGATATATCCACATGGTTTATTATGTAACCATTAAAAATTTTATTTTAAAAAGTGTTTTTTATACATGGGAAAAACTACCATTTTAGTAAATGAAAAGCATAGAGTATAAAACTATGTATATAGTACGAGGTCAACCAAGATTTTAAATAGGTGGGAAAAACACAAAAGAAATACCCTAAAAAGTTGGAGTAATTGAAGTAATGACATTGTGGGAGGTTTCTCCTGCCCCTTTTTTCTGTGTGTGCATGTGTGTGTTTTTCTTTTCCAGTTTTATATAATAAACATTTAACTTTCATAGTTGGAAGACAGACCATTTTTTTAAAGTGCCCCACATCCCTCTCTGTTGTAACCTCAGGTACATTTTCTCTCCATAAAATATAATCCTAATATTGAACTTCTCCCCAAATGCCCTTACTTTGTGATTTACCACATTATTCTCATTAATTGCCCCCAAGTGAATCTGAGTACATTTTCATAATTCCTGTTTTGTTCCCTTTGTTCCACAAATGTACCCGTTTCAACCTTAAGGCCGCCTGAGATTTGTCCTCCATTGTTGGTAAACAGCACTACTTAACTTCATGTTTAAGTTATTTTCTAGAGATTACTGTAAAACAAGATTGCCTTATAACCTCAGAGAAGAACTGAAACCAAATAAAGAACATATAGCCACTTGGTTCGGAGGGGCAGGATATGTTCCCACTTACTTAGAGGAAGGTCTGAAATAGTTTTGCTTTCCTCTTAACTTATTTTAAGCACTGTACATACCATCTTATATTGCACTGGGCCCAACCCTAATCCCTAAAATAAAGGGAATTGTTTACATAGTTTTTATACATATTTTATTGTCCTTAGAGTTCCTGGTGAATGATTGAGACAGTTTTTAAAGTATTTCTTACCAGATTTTCCTTAATTTTACTATATATTACATGCTGATTGGCCTTGAGAACTTAAGCACCTCTGTTGTGACCACTGATCTTTATTTATTCTGGAGTATCATTTTTCCTGCAATTTCTTTGGTAACTCTCAGAACCATCTTTGATTTTTCCCTCTGTGTTCTAAACATTTGTTCACTTGCAGACCATTAATTTTTCTTTTAGACTACCCTTCGCCCTTTCCACTCTTACTAGGCTATTCTTATACTCTGTCTCCTGATTAGCTTCTTTAATGCCAATCTGTCTTTTTTCCCTCAGTCCATTCTGTACACCGCCATCAGATTAGTCTTCCTAAAACAGGAGAACCATTATGTTGTTCCTCTCTGACAAGCTTTGATTGAATTCCTGTTATTCAGGTTCAGACTCCCCTGCCTACTATTCCAGGCTCTTCACATTTTGACTTGACATACTTTGCCCTAAATTATCTCACACTAATCCCCTGCATGAACTTCCTACTCCCGCCAGGTCAGTCTGTTCATGTCCCAGAAATGCCTTAGGCCAGCTCTTAAGTCTTTTATGCTCTTCCCTCCTCGAATGCCTGTGTGTATTCTTTCCATTCTTCACGTTCCTATGTAGCTTTTCCTGGCTATTAAAGTCCATAGCAATCCCTCTGTATTCTGAAATTCTGTAGTACATAACAATCTATATTTGATACTGTAATAATTACATTATATACTAAATACTCTAAGTGTTAAGAGTTCAATAAAATTTAAAGTTTCTGGGATGAAATTCACATATCTGCATCCCTGACAGGTAGTCATCTAACCTCTCCTCAACCATCACTGGAGCACAGTAATTCCCAAAACAATCCATTTATCCATTTAGTAAATAAACTTTTAGAAGCTTCTTTCATAAATTTACCTAAAACTGTTACCTGTTTCTCCCCCGCCCCCCCTTCTAACCTTGATCTCATTTATCCTAGTTTGATTTCTGGAATAGTACAGAACAGGACTTTGTTTTCTTTTGTAAGAACTCTAAAAATGTTTAATGATAACGTTTGTGTCTCTCCTTAAATCATTTCTTCCTCAGCCAAAACCTGTTCTTGTAACGTTTCTTGTATGCTGTGCTTTCTTTCCAGTTTCTCTTGTCATTTTGACAATAGTTCTGTTTTATCAGTGTCTCTCTCAAAATGTGGTCCCAAGAATAAAACATCGGCCAGTGCAGATTACAGAGACTATTATATCTGTGCTCTGGAGAATATGCAGAATGGATGTAGCCTTAAAATTGCTCGTATCTTTTTTTTTTTTTTTTTTTTTTTTTTTTTTTTTTTTTGCGGTACGCGGGCCTCTCACTGCTGTGGCCTCTCCCGTTGCGGAGCACAGGCTCCGGACGCGCAGGCTCAGCGGCCACGGCTCACGGGCCCAGCCACTCCAGAGCATGTGGGACCTTCCCGGACCGGGGCACGAACCCGCGTCCCCTGCATCGGCAAGCGGACTCTCAACCACTGCGCCACCAGGGAAGCCCTGCTCGTATCTTTTTAACAGTCAACCTGTTGGCGAAGGTTTAAAACTCCAGATGTGTTCCATGGTGCTACTATAAATCTACCCTCTATTGCCTTTTCTATTATGAACACTAGGTCTCATGACTGAGTTGTCTTCTCTGTGTTCCCTGCTAAGGAACTCAGCCAGACTGAAATCTACTTCTTGCAAGCCTTTAGAATTTTCTATTTACTAACCTATCCCTGGCTTCATTTTTTCCCCCATCTCTCCTTTCCTTTTCTTTCCTTTCTACCCAACTTAACCATTTTTACCTATTGATCTTCCTGTATAAGATTTATATGGTAAGCTGCCACAAATACTTTTTTTAAATTTTAATTTTAAATATAAATTAAAGTATAAGAATAAGAACCTAACCTCTTTGTATGTAATTGTAAACTTTTTTATTTATATTTTTGACATTCCCTCAATTTATACTCCTTTCTCTCCTCTAAAATAAATCATCCATGAAGTTAATATACTGGTAGTTATTAGTATTGCCTATATTGCCTAAATTTTCATTCATTTTTTGCACAAGTGCTTAGTAAATATACCCTAAGTATATAATTGTGTCATCACACTGCATGTATATTTTTATAGCCTGTTTTTATAATAACTACCTATATGTCTGAGGTTGTTTTTATTTATTTTACTCAGTTTTTCTCTCAGAAAATTGAGGGTTTTTATTGACATGATGAATTTATATGTTATGAAAAAGTAGAGCCTATGATATGAAGACTTGCAGTGAAAGGGGTTTTAGATAAGACTGTATCCTAAGCTTTATAAGTAAGCATAGTGAAACTTAATACTCTTCTGTCTTTCAATAGCTGGACAGAACTTATACTGGCTTGCAGACTCTTGGAGCAGAGACGGTAGGTTATTTTCCTACAGTATTATTTGGAAACAAGTAGAATGAAAATTGATCTTCATTTTTAATTAGGAAAAAAAATGAACGCTTAATTTTATAAAAAGTTTCTCTCCCCCCTTATTTACTTATTTATTTTTAAATTATGATAAAATACACATAAAATTTACCATTTTAATCATTTTAAAGTGTTAGGTGGTGTTAAATATATTCACATTTTCACGCAGCTGTCACTACCATTCATCTCCAGAGAACTCTTCATCTTGGAAAACTGAAACTACCCATTTATAATAACTCACCCTCTTCCCGCAACCCCTAAACCACTCTTCTATTTTCTGTCTCTATGAATTTGACTACTCTAGGTAACACATAAGTGGAATCATACAGTATTCTTTTTTTTGTGTGACTGCCATATTTCACTTAGCATAATGTTCTCAAGATTCATCCATGTTATAGCATGAATAAAAATTTCCTTCCTTTTTAAAGGCTGAGTAACATTCTGTTGTATGTATACATCATATTTTGTTCAACCACTTGTCTGTCAATGAGCACTTGCGTTGCTTCCATCTTTTGGCTATTGTGAATAATGCTGCTAAGAATGTGGGTCTCTCTGTTCGTGTCCCTGTGTTCAGTACTTTTGGGTGTATACCCAGAAGTGGAATTGCTGGATCATACAGTAATTCTATTTTTAATTTTTTGAGAAACCACCACACTGTTTACCATAGCAGCTGCATCATTTTACATTCCCACCAACAGTGTGTAAGGGTTTCGATTTCTCCACATCTTTGCCAGTGCTTGTTGTTTTCTGTTTTTTTGATACTATCCAGGGAGTGTGAGGTGGTATTTCTTTGTGGTTTTGGTATGCATTTCTGTAATAATTATTGATGTTGAGCAGTTTTTCATGTGTTTATCAGCCATTTATATATCTTTTTTGGAGAAATGTGAATTCAAATCCTTTGTCCATTTTTGAATTGGGTTGTTTGTTTTTTTGTAGCTGATTTTTAGGAGGTGTCTCTATATTCTTGAGATAATCTCTTATCAGATATATGATTTGCAGATATTTTCTCCCATTCTGTGGGTTGCCTTTTCACTCTATTATCGTGTCCTTTGATGCACAGAAGTTTTAAATGTTGATGTAGTCTAATTTATCTGTTTTTTCTTCTATCTGTACGTTTTGTATGATATCCAAGAAATCATTTCCAAATTCAGTGTTATGACACTTTGCCCCTATATTTTCTTCTAAGTTTTATTGTTTTAGGTGTTATGTTTAGGTCTTTGATCCATTTTGAGTTAATTTTTGTATATGGTGTAAAGTAAACTTCCACTTTCATTCTAATGCATGTGGATCTCCAGTTTTCCCAGCACTATTTGTTGAAAAGATTGTCCTTTTCCCAATCAGTGGTCTTGGCACCCTTGTCAAAAATAATTTGACCATGTATGTGAGAGTGTATTCTATTCTGATGGTCTATTTGTTTGTCTTTATGCTAGTACCACACTGTTTTGATTACTATAGTTTTGTAATAATAAATTTTGAAATCAGAAAGTATTAGACCTTCAACTTTGTTTTCCCACCCCATCCTCCCCCTCCTTTTTTGGTATTCATGATATATCAGCAGTAGCCGTTATGATTAGAATTAGCTAAGTTAAACCTTACTCTCTTCAGGGAAATGTGCTGTGTTATGCCAGAAGTTATTTATTGAGCACATACTATATGCTAAGCACTGGTTCAGGTACTGAGGATACAAAAATGAACAAATGAGAGTAGCTACTACTCTCAAGGAGTTTTATTCTTGGTTGTATTGAGAGTAGGGAGAAGGTATATGGTAAATATAAAAGCAAATAAGATAATTTCACTTACAAATAAGTGCTATAAAGAAGAGAGTAGCCGGGGGACAAGTTGGGTGCTTTAGCTAGGTTGGTTAGGTAAGGCCTCTCTGAGAAGGTGACATTTGATTGAGACCTAATGGTGAGAAAGAGGCAGTCATGCTGAGATTGGGGGAAAGAGTGTTCTAAGGTGCAGAAACACTAAATGGAAGTTCCCCAATTTTATGATTGGTTTCATTGAGTGATCTATTAAGCCAGATTAGATTACATTCTGGGATAAATCCTTTAGTTATTGAGATTGAAATTGCCTTTGAAGTATGAATAGAAATCATTTGCAACGTCTGTTAGAGCACCATGTTTTGAGACAGGTTTGGGGCTTTCTGTGACATTGATGATGGATTCATGAGCCCAGTTGTTGCCCGATCGTGTAGGTAGTGGATGTTGAGCTCCATCGGCATTCTCTTGGAGAAGACACCGTTTATCCTCAGTCCTCCGAGTCAGACATCTCAGATGCCCCACCATCCTTGCCTTTGACCATTCCAGCCCCTGTGAAAGCGTCCTCACCAGTAAAGCAGTCACATGAGCCAGTACCTGATACCTCTGTGGAGAAAGGTAGTATATATTTTTCCTTGTATGGAAATGCATTTTTACCTTGTATAGAGCAGTCATTATGGCGTGTTCCTTTCCATCACTTGATGTTGAACTGCTGTTTTCAGTGCCTTATGAGTGTATGGAAAATAAATTTTGCATAAGTAGGCATGCTGCTCTTCTACACAGACCTATTATGAAAATAACCAAGCCCTTACTCTTCTCAGAAAGAATTTTTAATGCAGTTTTATCGACATTTTATAGAACACAAAACTCACTGAAAAGCATTACATTTTTATTCTTTGATGAATATAATGGTTTCCTCTAATATGTTACAGGAAGACTTTCTTGTTTGGTCCATAATTGTGTGAACAAGAAGTTCAAATATTAGTATCTAATCTTATTTAAAATACAATATAAGACTTATCATCAACAAATGTATTTTGACTATGGCATCTTTTTATTTAGTAAATATATAAGTATATAGTTAAGTATTTAAGTGTTCACTTATATAACATATACAAGTACGATATAAAATTGATTCTAAATGGTGTTAGTATGATCTGTAAGTCTACGTTTAATGTGATGTTAATATTTTAGTTCTTTTATAAAAATCTCAACTTTATTTCTCTTAAGTTTCAGTTGCATCCTTTTTATGGGCATTTAATAAAACAGGACATCATTAGATTAAGCTAATGCTTTCTTTTGAGTTTTTCTTCTCTAAACAGTTTATCAATTCATATATAAAGAATGGGAGAACATAATGAACTTATAAATTTTATTATATAGTGTTAGCTAATATGTTTTCTAATTTTTTGAAAGAAGCATTTTAATGAAACATGATTCTAGGCATGATATTTACATTTCACCAGAAAATACATAAAGCAGTGTTAAATACCAGTCAACTGTATTTATTTTACTACTGGTAAATGGCTTAAATGGTTCTTGAAATGGTGAGGGATTTCAAAGTGGTTGATGACTTATTTGCGTGTTTCATTTCAAGAAGGATTCCCAGCCAACACTGAAGCTGAGAGACACACTACATTTTATTCTTTGCCATCTTCATTGGAACGAACACCCACCAAAATGACAACATCCCAGAAAGTCACCTTTTGTTCTCATGGCAATTCAGCTTTTCAGCCAATAGCATCAAGTTGCAAAATTGTGCCACAAAGTCAGGTTCCTAATCCGGAGTCACCTGGAAAATCCTTCCAGCCTATCACCATGAGCTGCAAGATTGTCTCAGGTATACGTGGTATATATGAATTTGGTGTGTGTAAAAATTGTTAGAATGATAAAGTACTATGGCTTTTTTTTTTCTTTTTTTTTTTTAGTTTTTTTTTGTTAGCTTTTCTAAGCAGGGTTTTTGTTTAGTTAACAAGCAAGCTCATCACTGTTGATTAGCAAAGCAAAAGTGTCACAAAACAAAAACAAAAGTCATTCATATGGAAACAATTTTTGAATGAGGAAAGAAATAAAATTCAAAGCACCCAAATTTTCATCTAGAATCAGCACAGGTAAATTGTTTGCTAGGATGTATGGAGGAAACTAAGGTAGGAATTAAGTGTGGGAATTATATATGGAAACCAGAGTGACTAGTAATAGAAAAAAATTAGATGCCTTTTGGTTTGTAGTTAAGCTTCAAGGGTTGGTTTGGGATTGAGATATCTTTTATACTCTATAACCACACTAGAAATTTACTCATTCCTGTGATAGGTCGTTCTGAGGTTTCATTTTCACTGAGGTTGAGTTGTCCATTGCCGCACAACAGTTTATGTTAGGTAAACTTCTAGTAGAAATATGCTTTATAGTTTTGACTGTGCCACCTCAGAAAAGACATGAAAGTGAGTCAATAGAAATACGTAGGCAGTGGGAGACTTCTATATAATTCTTAAATGAAGGGGGTGGGGGGAGTGTTCAGTGCTAAAAATAGCTAAGCAGAAATATGATCCAAGTCCTTGAAATTGATAAAAGGTAAAGAATGTATAATTTTACCCACCAGTTAGAAGCGTTTTGGAGCTTGCTGCTTCAGAGGTGGAATAGGCTGAACATATAAATTGTTTTGAAGTTTAGAGAAATTCATGGATAACAGATTTGATCAATAACTGTTGAGGATGTTTAATGATGTATCTGTCGGTAACTTCTGAGAGCTATGGGAACACGAATGTCTGGCTTGTGGCTGTGATATGGTATTGAGAGAGACTTCTGTTTTGGTGGATGAATTTCATATTTTCCTATTGGAAATTCATTGCAAATCAAGACTTGGTTCCTAAGTCTAGCTGTTCACTTGCCTCCCTAACTTCAGTTTCTTCAAGTATAACCAGTATTATAACAACCTGCCCAAGTTGTTGTTACCTGGGGATGCAGCAGTTCCACACTTGTGTAAAAGCACTGTGTTTTGAACTTTAATATGCCTGCTGGAGTCTCTTGTTAAAATACTTATTTTTATTTTATGTTATTTTATGTTTAAATGTTTATTGATATATTTGGTAGATCTGGGGTAGGACCTCAGTATCTGTTTCTAACAGGCTGACTGCTGCTGCTGCTACATGGATAAGGATGTAGAGAGTAAAATGCACTAACCCCTGGCCTCAGCTGCTGCAGCTGCTCTCAGTACCTGAAACTTACAGTCCCATTCTCTTTTCCCAACTTGTCGCCTTTGTACTGGTGGCCCTGCCCCTCTTCCGTTTTCTTTAGCGTCCTCTTAGATGGGCTGAATATATCTATTTTGTTTAGTTTATTTTGTTTCTCTTTTTATTAATAAAGGTTCCCCTATATCAACCCCAAGTCCATCGCCATTGCCTCGAACCCCAACTTCCACTCCAGTCCATGTGAAGCAAGGCACTGCCAGTTCTGTTATTAATAATCCTTATGTTATCGTGGACAAGCCAGGGCAGGTTATTGGAGCCACCACTCCTACTGCAGGTGTGTGTTTGAATGGAACAATATTCATGCAATCCCCAAGATTTGATCTTTTTTAGAGGTGGAATCCTAATGTGACTTAGTAGCCATATAATAGGAGAATGAAATCTTCAACCATGAACAAGAGGAGGGAATACATAAGAGTGTATATATATATATATATATATATATTTATATATATATATTCTTTTTTGTTTTCCAGTGCTATTTGAGGGAAGATTTACTTCTTGTAAAAGTTATATTTTTAGGAATTTACTTAAGTTTTATTTTTTAATTTCTTAAGATTCATAGTGAACCATAATTAATTTTCTAAAAAAGGAAAAAAAAAGAGTGGATTTTATTCTCATTTAGAAGACATTCTTTTTAGGCAATGTGTGATTAACTTTTCAAAATTAAGCTTTAGAGCAAGAATAGCTTTGTGAGCCATACATATTTTTCCCCAGTGAAATAAAAAAGTGATCTTTACTTTTCAGTGAATAAGATAAAACTTGCATGTGGGAGGGAAGCTGAACCCTGTAGTTATTTAAAACAAAAAACAACTCTAATAGGAAGCATAAGAAGTCTTTGGATTCCCCGTGTTTATCATCATAACCTCATATAAATACAGAGAGCTTTTCAGGTTTCTTTGAGGTACTTTCACTAACATTTTATTTATTCCCTTCAATTAAACTGTTTAAACACGTGCACCTCTGTGTAAACTTTCCTGTAGCTTTCACTTCTAATAGAAATATCGAAAAGAGAAATAAGAGAAATAGCTATAAAATAATGAGACTGATTTTTTTCTAACATGTTTGATTTTAACACAGATTAATGTGTGTTGGGCCTTTCCAACTATTTTTTTAGAAAGTTATGTTCTTTAACAATGATTATAATTGTGGGACTCCTTTACAAAATGCTACTTTCAGAGATTCCCTTTTGAGTACACCTAAGGATGCCAAGTAGGTGTCTTTTGAGGATGTTTAGTTTTAGGAATCAGCCAAAGTCTCTGCAGGCAAGTTTGGTAAATGGAGGAGGTGACCAAGTACCATTTTTAGTCTTGACTTACTGTTGACTGTAGATAATGTGACTTATTTTGATCAGACCCTAAAGCCAGTTGTACTGATGGAGTATAAAGTGTTTAATGTCAGCATTTTGGAGTAGGTATAACCTTCTAGTGAAACTACTTTGAAGGAACTAGCATTCAGTTGAATGCATACATTTTGGCACATTGTGAAATAGCCAACACCATTATGTTACAGTATCTCTTTCTGTATGAGTGCAGAATATATAATGTCTACTTACTTTACTTATTCTTCTACACTTCCTTACTAGCTTCTTGTCCCTTTTTAGGTTGATGAAGCGGTCAGCTTCACAGGATGAATCCTTAAGTGTTTTTTTCTATAATAATATCATGGTTGTGAGTTTTCAGCCCTTCAAAATGAACAATACATAGTGGGGAGAAGACGAGGGTGGTGGAAAATGGCTTTAAAATTCCATTTTGTAAATTTTACTTTGTTTATACTTTATTTTTAAATCTACCTTGCTTATCAGGAAGTCCTACCAGCAAGCTCTCTACTGCCTCTCAGGCCTCCCAAGGAACAGGTTCCCCGATTCCTAAAATTCATGGAAGTAGTTTTGTAACATCTGCTGTCAAGGTAACACTCTTATTGCACTTTGCTAGTTTCTAAACGTGTACATTCAAGTTGAGCCAGAATTTGCAAGTGATAATGCAGATTTCATAAAGTAGAATCTTCAAGCTAAGAAGTATCATGAAGATCAAGTACTTCAGACTCCCCTACCTTACCTATGATTTTTTTTGACAGCTTTGTTATACATTTTTCTTTACAAAGTAATAATTTGTATCTTTCCACAGTGTATTTTCCCCTTCCCCCACCTTCTTCAGGATAAGAAGTCCTTTGAAATTTAGAATTCCAAATATGTTCTGACTTGTTCAGATCATAGTGCTAGATATCTGCTCACTGTTCCGCAGAGACAGTCACTGCTGTTGACTTAGTTATTCAGCTTATTTGTTATTGTCTTGGCTACCTTAAGGCTAGAGCCTCTGAGGTATAAACTCCTGTTTGAGAATTCCTGAGAATTCAAAGATCATCTCTTACATGACTGGTGCTAACACAGCATTTCTTATATCTAGGCACTTAATTGTGATGATATTGAATAGTTTCCTGATCCAAGGCGAGGTTTTTCTCTAATGCAGTGTAATCTGTGAGCACTGTGTTCTATGAATGCCTGAATTGTAAGAATTCCTTGAAGGTCTTAATTTTCTACCAGTGTATTTTTGCATGTTTGTTGATGATATTTGCATTACATAGTTAAACAGTGTTCTTAACTTTGTTTCTTGCCCCCAACATTTATTTATGGAAAATTGCCTCTGAGACTTGCCTTTTGTATTTGAGAATTAGAGACAAATGACAGTAATTTTGAATTTTGACCTTTGCTGTCTTTGTATTTGCTAATTATTCAAGTTCTTTTTGTTGTATTGTTTTTAAAATTTTTAGTGAAAAATTTCCCCCTGCGTCCTGGGTATTTATTCCAGAGTAACAGATCAAGTTGCAAGTACTGTTACAACAGTGTGGTATACTGAAACACTGTCACTGCCTGTTACATTCGTTTATTTAGTGCGTAGACCTTAGGGATAGAAAAGAAATAGAATACAGTACCTATCCTTTAGTAGCATCTGGCAGGGGACTGGACATGAAACCAATGAGTCAGCCAAATATTACAGGTAGTATGATAGGAGTCTTTCCAGTTTACAGTGGGCACAGATGAGTAGGTTCTTGCCAATTTATAGCCTTACTTTGAATTGTCTTTTCAAGCAATATTAAAATGCAGGTGTAGGGACTCAGAAGCCCCCAAAGAGTTTTGGGCTTTTTGTTTGTTTTTGTTGCTAGGGAATGTCACAGGTTTGTATTAAATATGTGACTAGAGTGAAATCACTCACTTTATCCTAATTGTACAATACGTATTTTTACAAACACAGCAGGAGGATTCTTTGTTCGCATCTATGCCACCTCTTTGCCCAATTGGGAGTCACCCTAAGGTTCAAAGCCCCAAACCTATAACTGGAGGACTTGGAGCTTTCACAAAAGTAAGTATTCATGAGAGGATTATCCCACAGGTGGATAAGCTCTTGTTACATAATCTTTTTGTGGCTTGTTGGAGTTGATTGATGCTACTACCCCACATCATGGAACTTTTTAGTATGTCTCATTTCTAGGACTGGATCCTACTTCTGAGACATGCTTCCATTTGTTTAGTGGTGTTCACAGGGCAGCCCTTGGAGTCTAGCAAGATGGGAACTTCCTGGTGCCGTTTTGCCACCAATGTCTAAAATAAATGACGAGGTTGGTTTGCAGATACACTGGATCTAGTCCACATCCTACTTTTGGTCCCTTTAATAGCTATTATGGGCTATACTTAAGCAGTATTTTTACCCTTCTAGTGGAGTCATTGTTTACATACAGGGCTTCATTAATTCCTGCATACAGAATAAATTCAAATATTAGTAGCATTTTTAATGGGCTGCTTATTCATTGTCATTATCATGTTTGTTGCAAGGTAATCATCAAACAGGAACCTGGAGAAGCCTCTCACGTACCAACAACAGGAGCTGCCAGCCAGTCACCACTCCCTCAGTATGTGACTGTGAAAGGGGGTCACATGATAGCTGTGTCCCCTCAAAAACAAGTCCTAACTGCTGGAGAAGGGACTGCCCAGTCACCAAAGATTCAGCCCTCTAAGGTTTGTATTGGGTAAGGATGGGGAAGTCAACATGTCAGTGAACGTTGTTTGCCTAAGTAATGGACAAGTGCTGAAAAGGGTGACGGTGTTGATGGTCCCGGGAAAACCTGTGGATGAAAGCCCTGTAGGAAAAGCAGATAAGTTGGTGTTTAACCCACCTGTTCTTTTCATAGTTATTAACAAGAGCAGGGACATGGTTTATAGAGGGCCCAGGGACAGTTCAAGAGGTGAAGGGATGCCGTGTTATCTCTCCGACAGTGAAGATGATTGACGTCATGGACACAACTTTACACTTGATTCAAGTCTAACTGACAGGATCGAGGTCCACTGTTTTACCTGTTTATTTCTGATAGGAGACTGCTATAGTTTGCACCTCTGATGTCTTGACTGTGTGATCTGTTAAATGATTCTTGGCTCTTTAGAGAGTTCATTTTCTTTATAATTTGGAGGTTTGGGGAATTTACATATTGGGAGAACTCTAAAACAGAGATACATGTTTCCCTGCATCCGTTGTACTTAGGAGTGCCAAAGTATATCATGCTCTTATTTGCATATTATCTGTAAACCTCAGACAACCTTGCAAGATGGATATTTTCACTGCTATTTTATAAATGAGGAAATTGTGGCTCTGAGAGGTTAAGCAACATCCTTGAGAGCATACAGCTAATAAGTGACAGAGAATTTGAACCCAGGTCTGGTTGACTCCAAAATTCGCCATTCCAGAACTGTTAAAATTTGTGAGCCATTGTGTGTAACCTAAGCATGCTTTTAGAACATCCAGAGTTAAATAATCTTACTTTTAGGGCAGATATATCCTAAAGCTATTAAGAGTACTATGTGAAGCGCTTGCTTTTCAACTTTAAAATAGGTTTTAGATATTTTGGTTAGTCTAGATGGCTGCATGTAGATTGAGTTAAAAATTCATAGTCTTATAGGTGGTTCTAAAATCTGTAAGAGTTCATTAACCACTTTCCCAAACTTTTCTGCTCATAAGACTCAACTGATGATTAAAAATATCAGAACTTCTTGGTGACCTCGAGAATCTGGATTTTTAACAAACTCTCCTACTGACTCATATGATTAGGTAAATTTAGGAACCATGGAATTACAGCATCAAATTTGACTTTGGGGGGGCTTCCCTGGTGGCGCAGGTGGTTGAGAGTCCGCCTGCCGATGCAGGGGACACGGGTTTGTGCCCCGGTCCAGGAAGATCCCACATGCCGCGGAGCGGCTGGGCCCATGAGCCATGGCCGCTGAGCCTGCGCGTCCAGAGCCTGTGCTCCGCAACGGGAGAGGCCACAACAGTGAGAGGCCCGTGTACTGCAAAAAAAAAAATTTGACTTTGGGGATTCCATAGCCAGAATCACTAAAACAGGCAACCCCCAACTACTTCCTGATGCTCCCTCTGTTGTTTTGGCTTCAGGGATAAGCATTTTGTTCAAGTCCTTTCGTGAATCGGTTATTGTCATCTAGTCTTCATACTCAGACACATCCTGTATGTTGTTTAAAATCTATTTTGCTTCACCTAGAAATACATGGTATTACTGATTTAGGCTTTTGAATCATGATAGCATTGCTATTTATGCTCAGAAGCTCTGAAAAGTTTCTGCTTTTTGCCACTTTTGCATTTTGCAAATCTGCTCACCCAGTAATACTGAACAACTGTATTGGCTTTCTTGTCACATTCCCACCTACCTAATGGCAAGGTAGGACCAAGAGAAAATGGCTGGGTTTGTGCTAGAATGCCTTAAGTGTAAAGGTACCTGATAAGAAAAGCCACAGAAGAGTGTGAAAAAACTACAGAGAAGCAGAACATGAAACAAGACATCTATCCCAGAAATTTTGTACATGCTTTAGACTTGAGATAAAGAGCTATCTGCAAGTACAGCGTGTCCCTGGTTATTGCTGAGGTGTAGTCAGAGAAAGTATGCCAGAAAACAGGAGGGTGAACAGAATGGTACTGTTTCACTTTCCACACAACTTTGGCACAATAGAAACACAGTTTATCATTTTCATAAAAGTAGAAAGCGGTGCTGCTTTTGACATGAAAAGAGACAGTTGAGGAATTCGTGGTTCATATGGGAAGGAAGCAGTGTGGTGAAGTTAAAAGAGCATGAGCTTGTTACACATCTCAGATCTCAGCCACTCATTACTTGTGTGAGCTGGGCAAATTTATCTGTCTCAGCCTTGTTTTTTCATCTAGTAAAAGGAAATAATACCCTTTGCCTTTCAGTGCTATAGGAGAATTAGAGATCATTGTATATAGAGGACCTAGCACAGAGCAGGTGCTAAATAAGTGATAGCAGCTAAAGTTATGTGAGGATGAGTCCTATGTATATATGTGTGAGTACCATGTAATAGTTACTGTCATTGAGAACTAAATCGTAAGTGGCTGTATTTTTCAGCATCCAGGGAAAAATCACATATAGAGAATCCTCACCTTCAGGTTGCTAAAGTAGATTCTGACTTGCAAAGGTCTCTACAGGGCACAGGGAGGGCAGGAATAGAAACTCCAAATCAAAGCATGAATCAAAATTAAGTATTTAAAACTGTACAGAACAAAGGTGAAACTAAGGAAATTCGAAGAGCAGTGCTGTGGGAGGGGAAGAAGAAAACAATTGGTAGGTGATTTCAGGTTCTAGGCCAAAATGTTGTATTAAAAAAAAAAAACAAAACTAATTTGGGGTTACAGTGTCCTACTCAAGAGACTTGCTTGTGGTGTCATAGACAGCTGTGCATAGGGTTTTCCCCAGTAGAATGCCAGACTTCCTCATTCTCCTCAGTGTTTTATAATAAAGGGGGGTTGTTTATCTTGTGAGCAGTTTGCTCTTGGTGGACAAGCTCTGCTAGTAAAAACTGCCCTCCTGTGGCCAGCATGGTTATGTTTTATTTGGCTCTCGGAGGGATTAGGTGTGTCATATTCTGGACATTTTGAAGCAGTTGAGTGTGAGGATAGAGGTTGGCACAAGTAGGGAAAAGCAAGTCAGATGCATGGGATTGGAGGAAAGAAATTAAAATAGGTACATGTATGTATTATTTTCCTTTTTTTAAATTGAAGTATAGTTTGTATATAATATTATATGTTACCAGTGTACTGTATAGTGATTCACAATTTTTAAAGGTTAAATTCCATTTCTACTTATAAAATATTGACTGTATTCCCTGTGTTGTACAGTATACCCTTGTAGCTTATTTTATACCTAATAGTTTGTACCTCTTAATCCCCTACCCCTATATTGCCCCTCCTCCCTTTTCTGTTCCCCACTGGTAACCACTAGTTTGTTCTCTATATCTGTGAGTCTGCTTCTTTTCTGTTATATTTACTAGTTTGTTGTATTTTTTTTAGATTCCACGTATAAGTGATATCACATGTATATATTATTTTCCTTTAAGATCTTTGCTTTCTTTGTTAATTTAGGAACATGAAAATAGATTATGTGTAATTTAGCTTATACAAGGGATTATTAAGTGTGATATATTTAGGAAATGTAAAGACAGACGTCTTAGAAAAAAGTTCAACTACTATAACAAATTCCCAAACCAGGAGCTTAAATGAGTTTACTTCTCTCACACATGAAAGTCTGGTAAGCGGCCCTGCTGTGTTGGATCCACAATCATCAAGAATCTAGACTCCATCTCATTGCTCTGTCATTTTCAAAATTTGGTTTTCAGCTTGTGGGCTATGATAGCCACTTCCTCTCATGCCACCGTGTTCACATTTCTGGCCAGCAGGAAAAGGGAAGGGAAGAGGGTTTGGGGAGAGCGAACCAAAAATTTGCACTCATCACTTCTGTTCACGTCCCTTTAGCCAGAAATGAGATGTCAGACCTAGGTGTGAAGGAGTTGGGAAATATAGTAGGTATTCTGTGTGGCCATGTCCCTAGCTGAAAATCGGGGGTTCTGTTACTATGAGAGAGAAACAAAGAATACATATTGGGGTTCAGCTGGCAGTTTCTGCCATACCTTAACAATAATTTTCTGGATTAAGAAGCTTTTTTTTTTTTATCAATGCAGAGAAAAGTTCTTGATTAGTAAGAAGAGTTTGTATATCTCCACATCTCTAGGGGGAATGAGTGTGCCCAGCTCTGTAGCTACAGTAACACTCCATGTTGCCTATATAATGAGGCTCATACAGTCAGAATGAAGAGATTTGGATAATCATCAGGGATTGTTTTAACCAAGCCAGGATAGCTGGGAGTTTTCTCTTCTCCATTCTAGATGAACTTATTTCTCCCCCCAACCCATTGGTTCTTTGATTTTTTTTTTTTTTTTTTGCGGTACGCGGGCCTCTCACACTCCGTGGCCTCTCCCATTGCGGAGCACAGGCTCCGGACGCGCAGGCTCAGCAGCCATGGCTCATGGGCCCAGCCGCTCCGTGGCATGTGGGATCCTCCCAGACCGGGGCACGAACCCACGTCCCCTGCATCAGCAGGCGGACTCCCAACCACTGCGCCACCAGGGAAGCCCTCTTTGATTGTTTTGTTTCTTCCTTTCTTTCCCTCCTTCCTTAAACGTACATAAAAGTGCAGAGGCTATTTTAATGAATCCTACATGTCCATTATTCCATTTCAGCAGTTACCAGCATTTTGCTGATCTTCTCCTAGAATATTAAAGCAGATACGAGCTGTTATCTATATATTTTGATTTCTGTTTGATTAACTGAACCTTAAGATCAAGGTCCTCTGCCCTGGCCAAATGCTGAAGGTAGTGACAGGTGTTTATCCTTTGGCTTTCTGTCCTGAGTCTCTACGTAGTCTCATAGATCACCAGTCTTCAGTTCATAGTAACAAGTGTTGTGCTGGCTGCAGCTGTCGTTTACTGTGTACATCATGCTGGCTAGGCACTTTATAAACTTATTTTCATTTATGCCTCATGATCTTATGAGGTATTTTATAGATGAGATATCTAAAGCTAAAACTCAAAGAGGTTAAATAACTGTGCAGCTACTAACTGATGGAACAAAACTGGGAAAGCAGGTCTGACTGCTTATAAAAACCTATACTCTTTCCTCTTGATACACTGGTTTATAACAATTGATTAGGGGACCATTTTCTTTACATCAGCCATATTGTCCAAGCACATGACAAGTGTATTTTACTATATTCACATTCTTTGAAAAGGAACCATGTATGATTTAGTGATTATTTAACTTAAAAATCCCATTCATCAGTTGTTATATGGTTTGACATTTTGTTCTACCTTAGGTAATGCTATTATTTTTTAATTTGGGAAGATTCTAAAATTTCAGTAAATACAGAGAATAATATAATCAATATCCACATATCCTCCACTGTGAATTAACATGTTCATATTTAATTCAACATTTTTTTCTCCAAATAAAATATGACTGATAAAGTTGCAGTCCACTTTGTTCTTCCCCAAAACAACAGTCATGAATTTGGATGTGTAGCTTGACAGTCCATACTTTTTATTACATACGTAATAGCTGTACGTAACATGTAGTATTGTGAATTTTGAAGATTTACATAAAAGATATTTATACTCATGTTTTTCTGCAACTCCCCTTTCACTCAATATTTGTACTTGCAAAGTCTGTTGATGTTGATATATATATAGTTCCAGTTCATTCATTGTAACTAACGGATGCTATTCCATCAGTCTGTCTTATACCACATTTTATCCATTCCTCTATCTATAGACATTAAGCATATTTCATTTTGTAGACATTAAGATTACTTACAATTTTTTGTAATTACAAATAACGCTACCTTGGACTTTCTGTGTATGTTCCCTTGAGCACATGTCTAAGATTTCTCTGGGATATATCCCTACCAGTAGAGGGTGAATTTTCAATTTTAGTAGATATCCTAGTACTTCTCTGGAGTGGCTGTACAAATTTACCTTTCTACCAGCAGTGAACAAAAGTTCCTGTTTCCCCATATCCTCTAGCCAATTCTTGGTATTATCAGGCTTTAAAATTTTCCCCTCCAATCTGATGGTTGAAAAGTACTTTTCTTCTTTATCTTTTTTGCCTTTAGAAGACAGATCTTTTCCATTCTTAAAAAAGAATGTAAAAGTCTTTTTATCTAGTTTCTGGTGAGAAGTTCTTTTTATGAAATAAAGAATTAGGGAGTGTGAAACACTGCCCCAATTTTCCATTAATTAAGTTGTTTCTTCTAATTGAACATTGTACTATTGACCTTGTTTTAAAGGAGCTCTGAAGTATTCTTTTACTTGAAAAAATTTACGGTATTTTTAGAACTAGGTACTTCTAACTTTCATTCTTTGGGTGCTGGGATTTTTTTTTTAAATTGTTAAATGTTTTTCTAGCTTATACTTTTTCTTTTTTAATGAAATGTCTACCTTTAAGAAAAGGAAAGATTAGAAAGTATAGAAAAAGATAACTTTTTTTTTTTTTTTTTTTTGGCGGTACGCGGGCCTCTCACTGTTGTGGCCTCTCCCGTTGCGGAGCACAGGCTCTGGATGCGCAGGTCCAGTGGCCATGGCTCACGGGCCCAGCTGCTCCACGGCATGTGGGATCTTCCCAGACCGGGGCACGAACCCGTGTCCCCTGCATCGGCAGGCGGACTCTCAACCAGTGCGCCACCAGGGAAGCCCGAAAAAGATAACTTTTTAAAAAAAATAAGTTGGAAGAGGTGTCACATGTTATACCATATAATAAATGACATGAATTGTTAGATGTTCTAGTGATGGAGAAATATTGCTTCAGATGGGGATAACACAGAAGGGGTTACTGAAGAGGTGATATTTGAAAGTATGTAGTGGAGTTTATAGTTCATATATGAGAATGTTTATTGCAGTTTTTTCATAATGTGAAATTTAAAATTATCTAAATAGTCACACAGTAGTGAAATACTTACTTAGATTATGGTATATCTATTCTAATACATTATTTTTTGGTCATCTCAAAATGTTTCTGAAAAATAACAGTGGAAATGGTTGTAACATGATGTTAAATTTAAAAATTATAAAACTATATGTATCCTAATCTTGGTTTCAAAATGTACATTTAAAAGAATCAGAAGTAAATACTACATTAAAAATATTAGAGGGCTTCCCTGGTGGCGCAGTGGTTGAGAGTCCGCCTGCCAATGCAGGGGACATGGGTTCGTGCCCCCGTCCGGGAAGATCCCACATGCCGTGGAGCGGCTAGGCCCGTGAGCCATGGCCGCTGGGCCTGCGCGTCCGGAGCCTGTGCTCTGCAACGGGAGAGGCCACAACAGTGAGATACCTGCGTACCGCAAAAAAAAAAAAAAAAAAAAAAAAATTAAGAGATTATTTCTGATGAGTAGAGTTTTTTTCTTTATATCTCTGTATTTCCTGTGTTTTTTTTTTTAAAAAAACACACATATTACTTTTTATAATTAAAATAGGTTATAGGTAGTAGCTGGGGTTAAGACAAAAGCTGTAACATTTTATTGTAATAAAATCCAGACTGAGAAATACTGCCGTTCACATCGTAGGTAGAATTCCTAGATGATTGAATTAGACTCCATGTGTTGTTATCTAGGGGTTTGCTTTTGTTCTTTGCTGGAACAGAGTGACTGTGCTGCTTTAAGACCCCTCAAGGGACTATGAGAAGAAGCACTGCTGGGTTCTCCTCTGTTTTGAACAGGTTGTTGGGGTTCCAGTTGGGTCTACCCTACCTTCGGCAGTGAAGCAGGCAGTGGCAATCAGTGGTGGCCAGATCCTCGTAGCCAAGGCCAGCTCGTCTGTCGCCAAAGCAGTTGGTCCAAAGCAAGTTGTGACCCAAGGAGTTGCCAAGGCAATTGTGAGTGGAGGTGGAGGAACCATTGTCGCTCAGCCGATGCAAGCCTTAACCAAGGCTCAGGTCACTGCTGCTGGCCCTCAGAAGAGTGGATCCCAGGGTTCAGGTAACTGATACTAATCGGGGGCCCTTTCAGCAGCAGCCCCTTCCAAAACGCTCTGTGCTAGTGATTTTATTTGCTATTTGGTTCTCTCTAGAAAAACCTAGGATGTTGATGTTTTAAGGAGTATATAAAAACATGTTAATCTTTTTCATGTAACATTTTACATAGAGGCCTGTAAGGCTTTTGCTCTAAGTTGTGTGTGCGCATGTGCGGGTATGAGCAAGAATAGTAAAAATAGAGGGTGTTTCTTGATACTGCTCTCAAGTCTGAAGAATAATTCTCATTTGTCCTTATTTCCACATTGTGTTCTAGTTCAGACTTACAGTCTTGGTATGGTCATTTGCCAGCGGCATTTTGAGGTACTTGACTAAGGCATTCTCTACTAAACAAAAGTTTAAATACTTTGAATGTGTTTTAGTCCTTAGTGTTTGTTTCTGTGAGTGCATGAAGAAATATACCTCAGGTATTTGATATTTACTAATTTTTAAAGGTCTTGATGAGGCTGAAGAATGGTAGCAGTGAGTTGGGAGGGTAGTGGAGGTCCAAAATAAAGATTTCAGAGGTGAAGAATTGCTGCTGATGACAAAGTTCTTTTGTGGCATTAAAAATGAGTGTTTGAGATGGGCCAGAAGAAGTGACCTTTGGAGTTTGGAAGATACAGCACTGAGAAGGCAGAGAATTAAATAAGTCATCTATAGTGTTGTCACTGAGAATGAGCCTTTAGCACAGAGCACAATACTTTGAGTCTGGAGTCCGCCTTCAGCTAATGAGGGGAAGTGACTTGGGAGTTCAGTAAATGAGAGCAGAAAAGAGAGGGAGATGGTATAGCTAAGTAGGAGCCTCAAAAGAGGCAGGGCTTTTTTTTCTCCCCCTCTGGCATGAGCCATGATAATGGTCTGAAAGTCTAACTGGAGAGCAAAAATGTTCCTTTCCTGGTCCTAGCCCTCTGATATTGAGGTAAGACAGAAAACAGCCCGTAGCTAGGGGATTTCTGGGGAAGTCTTATCCTCAGAGGACTGAGTTTAATTACCACAAAAAGAGATAATGTTCAAGGAGGTTGATGTTCTAGAGGGTGTAGTGATCACAGCAGGAATTCCTGGAGTGGGGTGCCTGGTGAAAGAGTCAGGGAAGGAAGAAAGCATGAGCAGATGGTTCAGATCAGGGACCGTGAGCCGTGTGGAGATGGGACTCCGGGTGCGGGTGGCAGAGAGGTCTGCAGTCCTGGCGTGGCTGCGATGCACAGTGGTGTAAGATGAGATTAGTTCTGGTCATAATGAAGAGGGATGGCCCTCAGTTTAATATCAGTCCCTGATATTGGGTGCAGCTTCCAGGGTTCCTGCCTCCCAAAGCTTTGCACAGTGAAGTGGTCCTGAGAGGGACTACTCTAGCAGGTGGCAGGAGGCTGAGAGTCCTTTCCCTGTGGGACTCACATGGTCCTGTAGGCTTCAGTTCCTGGAGATTCAAATACAAAGTAACTGCAGAAAGTTTTCATGTTTAGAGGTATCACAGCCATGTGCATCGAGAAGTAAATTCTAAGGGGTTAGTGAAAGCTGTTTGACATAGGTGAGACTTTTAAAAGATGAATTATAGTTTCATAGTATATGTGCCAATTGTTGACTGTAGCATTTTTTAGTTCTTAGAAAGTGAGGGAGACTAGAAGTCTTGTTTCAAATCAGTAGATTCATCGTTACTAGAAATTGACTATAAAGGGGCTTTAAACAAATGAGAAGCAAATGTGTATTCATCCATAGAGAGGGTGATTATTTTATTGACTGTCTAAACAACAGTACTTTTGAGAGTTAAGAGTCACTATTAATTATAGTGGGACGTAGGTATAAATTGTAACGGCTTTGGGCAAACCAGGACATATGGTCACTCTATATACAGATATAAATTTCTTTATAGTTTGTAGAAAGCTCTTCTAGTATGTAAATATTTTAATTAGCAACATAATGAAAAATGTCAGCCTTTAAAGCACTGTGCATCTAGGAAGCAAACTGTAGAGTTTATTGTTTGTTAGTGTCTTTGAATAAGTATTTTATTACTCTGTGTATGTTTTAATTTTAGAGATAGCATTGCCCTCAGTTCCAATTTATCTTAATGTTTTTCCTCTTTCTTTTTTTCCCTCTATTCCCTTCACCATTTTAGTAATGGCGACATTGCAGCTGCCAGCCACTAATTTGGCCAACTTGGCAAATTTGCCTCCTGGCACTAAACTCTACCTTACAACGAACAGCAAGAACCCTTCAGGAAAAGGAAAACTGCTGCTGATCCCTCAAGGAGCCATCCTGCGGGCTACCAACAATTCTAGTTAGTCCATCATTAAATCATTTGGTTCTTGGGTCTCTGGGTACGTTCATCTCATCCACCTGAGGGGCAGTTCTTACCTGTTTCAGGAAGCATTTTCATAGCTCTGTTTGCTCAAATGGATTTAAAACATGCACACATTTTAACTAGAAGTGAGTTTAAATAATCATAGTCTTAGGAGGTGACACTGTTGTCTTGGATTTATCTGCTCAGAGTCTGGGTTTGGGAACAAATTACACTGAAGAGGTATGGCTACTGAGCCTGTGTTGGGAGAAAGCTGTATATGTGAGCTGGAAATAAAGAAGACTTCTTCCTGTCAGTGGTATCTGAAAACTGGTGACACCTGAGAAGATTGCTGGACGCCTGTTTTTATTTTGAAGGGGATGGGAATAGGATTGGAATCAAGTGTCTCTGCTTGCCATTATATTTAGATGTGCGACTCAAGTTTGCTAGGTTTGGAGATGGCAAGAGAAATACAGGCTCAGCCTTAGTGTGTAAGATGTAAAGCCCCAAGGAAATTAGGTGGTTTATCTAGGCTTATATAAACTTTTGCTTTGACATATAGAGAAAAACAATTTGGGTAGTGTTGAAAAGGAAAGGGTAAGAGGAATTATTTCCATCTGAGTCAGAAGTATAGTTGGTACAGCAGTTAGGTTCATTTGAAATTAGTCACTTGCCAAAGTGCAGTGTTGTAATTGTAATCAAGCAAGAGCTCGTGTGCCCGTGGTACAGAAAACCATTTCTGACAGTGGGAGTTTGCAGCAAAGTTAGTGTTAACTGCAGGGCACCAAGCAAGGGAGTGGGAAACAAGTCTCAGATCCACTCCAACTTGGTCTTTGAGTTCAGGGTATTTAAAGGGGAGGAACAAAGAAGCGGGGGTTAATCATCATCTTGTGATGTTTCTTAATCGTAGTTTTGGGTGTCAGGATGTCTCTGGTTTACATTTCTCTGGCCAGGTGGTCCATGGCTTGGGGGTCTATTAGCTCATCTTGCCCTAGGGAAACAATCTGAGTTTTTACCTTAGCGATGTTATCTACAACAGCACTTTTAGTACATTAATGATGTTGTTAACAACGGCAGGTTTAGTCATCTGACTCTGGTTGATTAATGTTCAGTTAGCACAGAATTGAGGTCAGAGGGGACAAGAAAGGGAATAAAGTTTTGGATAGAGAGATTAATCATAAACTCAGCAGGGGAATTTGGTTTTAGGGGGACTCAGTTTCAAAAGCTAGTCAGCCATTTTGTTTACTGACTGTAATGGGCGATTTCCACTCTTACCCTGGTGTTTTTTCCTCATACCTAAGTAGTGGTGTATCAAAAATTTAGATATGTAAGAGAAAGACAATGTACGTCTTCCAAAATTCATCCAGAGAGCTACTTAGAGTGTAGTTTACATATGTAATGTCACCAAAAGGGAAGTAAAAAGGGTACAAAGGCTTTAAAGTGGAATTTGAAAAGCAAAAAAGACCTGGCGTCGTTATAAATATGAAGAAAGTCTTGGTTTTTTCCAGAGCAGGGGGGGAGATGGAAAAGAGAGAGTATTGCAAAATTACACTAAATTCCAGCAGTTTCACTGAAATTGAATCAGATGCCAGAAAGTTTGGGAGCACTTCTCTGAGCACATTTAAGTGTTGGTTAAAAACACTTGGTTAGAAAATGTATCTGACTCTCGATCTCTCACAACTAAGCTAAAACACTTGCAAAGATAAGTTCTTCATTGTAGTACAGTACTCAGAGCTGAACTAGTCGACCATCATTTAGTCAAACGTAAATATATTTCAGTCTTCAGCGTTAGAAAGTTCTCACTCTTGTCACAAACTTGTATATTACAAAAAAAAAGGAGGAAAGGAGGAAAGGGAAGGAGTGGAGCCCTAAGGGAAACATCTCTCTGGGCTCATCTGTTTTTTCTCTTAAGCCTTCTCTTAATACTTTGTCATTGGTTGTGTTTTCAGACCTCCAGTCTGGCTCAGCTGCCAGTAGCGGTGGTGGTGGCAGTGGCAGTGGAGGAGGAACTGGAGGAGCCCAGAGCCCTGCCGGCCCTGGAGGGATATCCCAGCACCTGACTTACACATCTTACATCCTCAAGCAAACCCCTCAGGTCTGCTCATTTGTGACTGGTATCTTTTAAATCAGTTATTTAATGACTGCCTTTAATTATAGTGGATTTACCTTTACGGCTCTGGAATCAGGCATCAATACTAACATTTTAGTCATGTTATAAATCTGTATTATTTTGGGTTTGCTTTGTTTTGAGAGAAAAGCGAGTGGAGATTCAGAAGGACCTATGTAACTTATCCAAGATCTCTCCGCTAACCTAGTGGTAGGGTTTGGATTTAAACCCAGATGTTTCTGAAAGATTTTTGCTATGCTGTTGCCTCTCGTGGATTTGGAATAGTATTAATGTGCAGTTGAAAATTTTCTCCTAGACGTAACCAGAGAGATAGTATCAAGTTATGGTTTGGAGTTCCATTGGATTCAAGATTAGGAACAGGCTTCTGCCTCCTTTCTTTCCCCTTGTCGCTGGTCTTGGCTCCTCTCTAAGGAAGGGAATGGAATTTTGGTTCTAGATGTTCTTAGTGAGAGTAGATAGTTATCAGTCTGAAGGATTAAATCCAGCTATGAGGGGACTAGACTGTAAAACTTGAGCTTCCAACAGCCTGCTCTGTAACTCCAGTGCAAAGTTTGAGAAGTGGGGATAACTGTTAGTAGTGACACTGAGAGCAGAGCTATTCTTTTTAATCATTTTGATGAGTTGTAGAATTGAAGGGTAGCATTGTCGCTTATAATATGGGACCTTGTGATTTAAAGAATCAGAGCAAGTCATTTGAACTTAACAAATTACTGATCAGGTCTTTATTTGTTTGTAATTTAGGGCACGTTTTTAGTTGGCCAGCCATCACCCCAGACATCTGGAAAACAGCTGACTACGGGGTCAGTGGTGCAAGGAACACTGGGAGTCAGCACATCCTCTGCACAAGGACAGCAAACGTTAAAAGTCATCTCTGGACAAAAAACCACTTTGTTTACCCAGGTAAATACACACACACACACACACACACACACACACACAAATATTTACAGCTTGTCTCTTTCCACAAAGAAATTATTGTTACCTAAGAAAATAAGCAATAAAATAGTATAGAAAAATAAGAATAAAATCATAAGATTTGGGAAAATATAAGTAGAATGAGAAGATAAGACCAGAGAGTTGTTTAGATATGCAAACAGTAATGTCCTGTATATTTAATAAAATTTGCCAAAGCAAAATGAGAACAATGATAAGTTATAAAATTCACACTATTTGTGAGAGGAAAAAAAATAACCACACAATATTTTCTTAGAAGAAACAAAGATTTTCTAGACACTTCATTCTAAAATTTCTCTGGAGGGACTTCATATAGGAGATTCTGAATACTGTTATAGGTGATTTCAGCCACGATATCCATATCGTAAGTAAATGCTATAGGGAGTTTGGTGTATGTTTCTACAGCGTCTTTAGCATAGGTGGAAGAATAATGACAGGGAATTTTAACTGGGCGAGGGATATCATAATCATCTATAGCTAAATCTCAAAAACTTACCAAATGAAACAAAGTGTAGAAGGATATAGACAGTGTGGATATCAACAAATAATGCACCTTTTATGACTGAATGTAGATCAGCAGTTCTCAAAGCATGAAATGATATTGGATTTTTGTCAAATGCTTTTACTGTGTCTATTGAGAGGATCCTATGGTTTTTCTTTTTTAGTTTGTTAATAAGGTGAATTACATTGATTGTTCAAATGTTAAACCAACCCTGCGTTCCTAGAATAAACCCTACGTGGTTGTGATATGTTATCCTCTTTTAATGTATTGTTGAATTGAATTTGAATTTTTGCAAGGGATATTGGTCAGTAGTTTTCATTGTAATTTCTGTCTGGTTTGGTTTTTTTTGTGTGTGTGTGGTACGCGAGCTTCTCACTGTTGTGGCCTCTCCCATTGCGGAGCGCAGGCTCAGCGGCCATGGCTCATGGGCCCAGCCGCTCCGCGGCATGTGGGATCTTCCCAGACCAGGACACGAACCCGTTTCCCCTGCATCGGCAGGCGGACTCTCAACCACTGCACCACCAGGGAAGCCCTCTGTCTGGTTTTGGTATCAGAGTAATGCTGGCCTCATAAAATGAGTTGGAAACTTCTCCCTCCTCTTCACTTTTTGGGGAAGAGTTTATGTCAACTTGGTATTATTTCTTCCTTAACCGTTCAGAATACACCAGTGAAGCCGTAATGGCTTGCAGTTTTCCTAATTGGGAAGGTTTTTAACTACAATTTCAATTTATTTAATAGATATATTGATAAGACTGACTATTCACATTATTTTGTCTTAAGGAGGTTTGGTAGTTTATATCTTTAAAGGAATTTTTTTTTTATTATATCTAAGTAGTTGAATTTCTTGGAACAAACTTGTTCATAATTTTCCCTTATCCTTTAATGTCTGTAGAATCTTTGGTAATGTCCCCTTTTTCATTCTTGACTTTGATAGTTATGTATCTTCTCTTTTTTTCTTGATCAGTCTAGCTAGAAGGTTTATCAGTTTTGTTGATCTTTTCAAATTACCAGCATTTGGTTTCCTTGAGTACTAACTTCCCTTTGGTCAGATGCTCTTTGCTGTTTTAAACAGGTATGAGGCCCCAGAATTCTTTAAAATCTTAGCTAATTTCTTCTAATCCGCTCATGTTGCAGCCAGTGCAGTGACTTTCTTTCTGTTCTGCCACAGCTAAGATGTTTGCTGTTGCCTTTTATTAAGGTATAATTTACATAGAATAATGCACAGATCACAAATATACTGCTCAGGGAATTTGGACAAATGGGTATGCTCTTGCAAGCACTATCCCAGTCATGATATAGAGCATTTCCATTACTCTAAAACATACCCTCATTTCTCTTTCCAGTTTTTTTCTATCACCATTTTTCTGTCACCATAGATTAGATGTTTTAAAAAACTATTTATTTAATTTATTTATTTTTGGCTGAGTTGGGTCTTCGTGGCTGCACGCGGGCTTTCTCTAGTTGTGGTGAGCAGGGGCTACTCTTCGTTGTGGTGCGCAGGCTTCTTATTGCGGTGGCTTCTCTTGTTGTGGAGCACGGGCTCTAGGTGCGCGGGCTTCAGTAGTTGCGGCACACAGCCTCAGTAGTTGTGGCGCACGGGCTTAGTTGCTCCGCAGTATGTGGGATCTTTCCAGACCAGGGATCGAACCCGTGTCCCCTGCATTGGCAGGCGGATTCTCAACCACTGTGCCACCATGGAAGCCCCATAGATTAGCTTTTGCCTGTTCTTGAACTTCATATCAACAAAATTATATAGTATATAGTCTTTTATGTTAGCTTTTATTGTTGAACAGAATGTTTCTGAGATTTACCCATGTGTGTATTGATTATTCTTGATTTTTGTTATTTTTCTTTATTTTTGGCTGTGTTGGGTCTTTGTTGCTGTGCGCGGGCTTTCTCTAGTTGCAGCAGGCGGGGGCTACTCTTTTTTGCGGTGCACGGGCTTCTCATTGCAGTGGCTTCTCGTTGTAGAGCACAGGCTCTAGGTGTGCGGGTTTCAGTAGTTGTGGCATGTAGGCTTGGTAGTTGTGGCGCACGGGCTTAGTTGCTCCGCGGCATGTGGGATCTTCCCGGACCAGGGCTCAAACCCGTGTCCCCTGCATTAGCAGGCAGATTCTTAACCACTGTTCCACTGGGGAAGTCCCCTTCATATAGTTTTAATTAGCAAGACTTTCTTGGGGATGCAGTATTTGGGGGGGTGTATGTAGGTAAGGATTAAATTGTGCCTATTAACCAGGGTAACTTATTACTCCAATCCATTTTATTTCTGCAGGCGGCCCCGGGGGCACAGGCATCTCTAATGAAAATATCTGATAGCACATTGAAGTCTGTGCCAGCCACTTCACAACTCTCAAAGCCTGGAACCACGATGCTGAGGGTAGCAGGAGGAGTTATTACAACTGCCAGTTCCCCAGCTGTAGCCCTCTCAGCAAATGGTCCTGCGCAACAGGTGAGAAGTAGCATGATAGTGGAAAACCATAATGAAGCATAAAAGCAGTAAAAATGTAAGATATTCATCAGGCACACTATTGGGCCATATTACTTTTTTAAAAATTCAAATATAATTCACATACCATAAAACTCACCATTTTATTTTAATTTATTTATTTAAGTTATTTATTTTTGGCTGCATTGTGTCTTCGTTGCTGCTCTTGGGCTTTCTCTAGTTGCGGCGAGCAGGGGCTACTCTTCGTTGCAGTGCACGGACTTCTCATTGCAGTGGCTTCTCTTGTTGCAGAGCACGGGCTCTAGGCAACTGGGCTTCAGTAATTGCAGCATGCGGGCCAGTAGTTGTGGCTCCATGGGCTCTAGAACACAGGCTCAGTAGTTGTGGTGCACGGGCTTAGATGCTCCATGGCATGTGGGATCTTCCCGAACCAGGGCTTGAACCCGTGTCCCCTGCATCGGCAGGCGGACTCTCAACCACTGCGGCACCAGGGAAGCCCGCTAATAGCTAATATTTATTGGGTATGCTACATGGCAGTCACTGTTCTAAGTTATAGTACTTTCTTCTTAATATCTATTATTTCTGGTCCTGTGGGTTAGCAGTCGGAAGGAACAGCTCCCAGTTCATCATCTGCTATGACTTCTGTAATGAAAACTTCTGGGCAGCAACAAGTGTGTGTGAGCCCAGCCACCATGGGACCCTGCAAGGCTGCTACCTCCTCTGTCATCAGTGCTACGTCCCTGGTGTCCACACCAAACCCCATCTCTGGAAAGGCCACAGTATCAGGTCAGTTGTACCATAATATTATTTCTCGCTCCCTTCTTTGGGCTAGAGTATTTGTGGAAGGTCTTACATAATAACAATTTTTAATAATAAATTGTTAAAAATCATTAATTCGGCAGCATTTTCCATATAGCTGCCTTTTAGATGAATTACTCTTATTTAAAATCCAGGTGTAAATTTTCAAGTCTGAAATGTTTTTATGGATTGAATAACAATTCTTAACTGATATAATAAAACATTAGCCATCTGGAACTCTTCTGGGTATTTATCAGCAGTTTTGCATGGAACTCATGGTAAAACATACATCTCTTTTTGCTTTCATAAACAAAGTATATAAAATTAAACTAGCATTGTTGACTCCAAGACATGATTTTTTTTTTAATAAATTAATTTTATTTTTGGCTGTGTTGGGTCTTGGTTGCTGTGCACGGGCTTTCTCTAGTTGCGGCGAGTGGGGGCTACTCTTCGTTGTGGTGTGCAGGCTTCTCATTGCGGTGGCTTCTCTTGTTGCGGAGCACGAGCTCTAGATGCGAGTGCTTCAGTAGTTGTGGCACGCAGGCTCAGTAGTTGTGGTGCACGGGCTTAGTTGCTCCGTGGCATGTGGGATCTTCCTGGACCAGGGCTCGAACCCGTGTCCCCTGCATTGGCAGGCGGATTCTCAACCACTGTGCCACCAGGGAAGCCCCAAGATACTATTTTTAACAGTAGTTATTATATTGGGTAGTGTTAGAATGACATGCTTGAGCTTTGGTAAGATGTATCGTTTCTCTGTGCCCACCCTGAATGGCCCCGGAAGAGTGTGCCTTTTACTTCTTTGGGTAACATAGAGCACAAATCCTAGAGCCAGATTGCCTAATACCTACCTCATAAAGTTGAGACGATTAAATGAGTTAATATAAAAATGCTTAGGATACCGTCTGACATGTAGTTGCCATTATATAAATAATTGCTGCTGTTATCATTTTTAGTGTCATCATTGTTGTTAGTCCACATTCCCTTATCTGCAATTCTGAAATCCAAAAAGCTGTGAAAACCAAAGGTTTGTTTATTGTTGTTTTTCCCCATAATGAATTTTAGGGCAAAATCTGACCTCCAGTGACAGGCTGTTTATACTACTTAATATGAATATTCATCTTTTGCCACAAATATTAATGTGTTTGACTACATTGTACTGTCCCAGATGCCAGGGGCTGATATAATATACAGCATTACTTCTCAAACTTGAAAGGTCAACTTTGTTTTACTATAATCTAGTACAGACAGATACTTCTGTAAAATACAATAAAAATATCACAACAAAGTCAAACTGTTACAAAACTTTTGAACACTCAGTATCTGTATTGCGTTGTTGCAGATTAATAATAGTTTACCAACTGGCACTGGTATACAGAAAAATAACTGAGTATTGCTAATATATATATGATAATGATATATATTCATACACACATGTATATACACACACAAACATAAATACATACACACACATACCTTACTATCTCTGCATAAAGATTGTGGGTATTCTTCACTGTTACTGCATGTAGTTTGCTAAAATAAAAGCATAGGCTTGTGAGCTTTTTGGTCTATAAATAAATCATCTTAACGACTCTTGGGTATTAAAAAAAAAAGATTGTGGATATTCTTGTTGTTCTTCTTATTATCACTAGATTCCATACATGAGTCTAAATCAAGCCCCTATGTTTTGTTTGCTTTTTGGGTAGAGACCAAAAGATTAAGGCTGGTTTATTTTTCCCATGATTTCTACCTCCCAGTTAAAATCGACCAAGTTTTTATGTGAGGAGTGCTTGTTCTCTGCTAACTGAATGTTTAGAGGTACTGGGTTAGCACTGGAGTAGAAATTGTAGAAATAGAAGGAATTACTAGTTTAAGAAATGAATGCCCTCCTTTTTTCTGATTTTTAAATGACGTCTCTTGCTTTAAGTTCTAGTTTCCTGAGATACTGCGGATGAAACTTTATATTATTTTCATAAGAGAATCAAACTGTTTTCTACTGACCATTTTGTGGTGTGTGTGTGTGTGTGTGTATCCTTTTTTTTTTAATTGAGGTATAACCTTTAATTTTTCAATTAAATTTTTTGTGTGCATTACAAACTGTTTTGAACAGGATTGCCATTGTGACTAGAGCAGAGTAAGCAAGGGAAAGAGAACCAGGAGATAAAGTCAGAGTGGTGGGGGCCAAATCACATAGGGCCTTTGTAGGTCACTGTAAGAACATTGATTTTTACTTCAAGAGAACCCATTGCGGGGTCTTCAGCTCAGGAGTAACACGAGCTGCCTTTTCCTTTTAACAGGTCACTGGCTACAGCATTTAGACTAAACTATGGGGCACAAGGTGGAAACAGGGAATAGACCAAGAAGTAGACACTAAGAAAGAAACTTTGATGATGTATTAGGGAGCCCTGGCAACATGAAACTAAACGGAATTCCAGAAAGAAAACAGAAAATAATGGGAAAGAAATGATCCAAGAAATGAAACAGTTTATCCCCAAATTGAAGGGCATGAACTTCCAGGTTCAAGAGGCACAGTGTCCAGCACAATGAGTGAAAGGTGGCTCACAAGAAGGCACAGTTTGTTCATGAAATCAGAACACCAGTGACAAGGAGAAGATCTGAAAAGCTGTCAGAAAAATAAACAGAAAAGTTCAGAAATTACATTATCATTGGGCTTCTCAGTAGCAGTGCTGGAAGCTAGAATATTGCTTTTCAAAGTTCTAGGGGGGAATTCTTGTAGTCTAGAATTCTGTAGTTGGCCAGATCTTTACTGAGTATGAGGGTAGAAATATTTTCTGACAACCTTTCAAATGTATTTTCTATGACCTTGTCTCAAAACATAACTAAAATACATGTTTCACCAGAGAGAAGAGGTATAGACCAAGAAAGAGGACAAAAATAAAGAGGAAGGCAAAGGGAATTCCCAGGGTAACTGTGAAAGGGCGCTCCCCGAATGAAGGCTTTGCAGCAGGCCTAGAAAGCAACAGTCCAAATTAGAGCATATCAGAGAGTCCCAGGAAGGATAGCTCTTATTTTAAAAATGGAACTGTAAATTATTTAGGAGGTTTGACCATGTGGAGAGCTGTATAAAGGGTGATTTATAGCATTTTTGAAGGACATGGGAAGACTTTAGTAAGATGTTGAAGGAGAACTAAATAAGCAAATGAAAAAGAAGGAAATTATTAACTCCAGAAAATGAGATCAAGTCATAGCATCATGATATTCTTTGGATCGATAGAGACCAATATTGGAGGAGAGGGAAGAGCGGGTATAAATGCCTTACAGTGCTTATCTACCTTAATAGTAAGTCAGTGTGTAACATCAAAATGAATCAAGGCCTACAATATACACATTCTTTTAAAAAATGCTGAGATAAATATTAAAACACCAAAAGGTTAAAAGTGTATGCTACTGGGGAACCAGATGAAGACAGGGAGTTGGAGCAAAGGATGGCTATTTTTAGTTATATGCCTTTTAGCACTTTTTAACTTTTCAACTGATGAGCATGTAATGTTTTGATAGAAATAAGAATTTAAAAAAAACGAAGAAACCAGGTCATTGTTGTACTCTTGGAGGGCACATCTCAGTTAAGTAATTACTACTTGACTGATCTAACACTCATCTATTCCAAAGAACGATTTTCTTGTTTATTTAAGGCTTTGTTCTTGAAAGTATTTAAGACTATTCCTGTTCTCTTTTTTTTTTTTTTTTTTTTTTTTTTTGCGGTACGCGGGCCTCTCACTGTTGTGGCCTCATCCGTTGCGGAGCACAGGCTCCAGACGCGCAGGCTCAGCGGCCATGGCTCACGGGCCCAGCTGCCCGGCGGCATGTGGGATCTTCCCTGCCCCCGTGTCCCCTGCATCGGCAGGCGGACTCTCAACCACTGCGCCACCAGGGAAGCCCAAGACTATTCCTTTTCTTAACTCAAGCTAACTGCATTCCAGTGCCTTAAAGTATCTTTAGCCTCTGTCGCTGTTTTTTAAAAAAATATTTAATTAATTAATTTATTTGGCTGCGTCAGGTCTTAGTTGCAGCAGGCAGGCTCCTTGGTTGCATAATGCGAACTCCTAGCTGCAGCATACACATGGGATCTAGCTCCCCAACCAGGGATCGAACCCGGGCCCCCTGCATTGGGAGCTCGGAATCTCAACCACTGCGCCACCAGGGAAGTCCTGTCTGTCGCTGTTTTTAAGTAGTTGTTATAATATGTGTTTGTGTTGTATCTTGTGTACTCTCTTTTTGTCACTTTTTTACTGGCCCTCTGAATGTCTAGAATAGTTTTATAATGGAAATGGGAGTATGGAAATTCTTTTAAAGCAAAGTGGGAGAGGATGACCCCTTCTAAAATAAGTGGAGAATATCTGGTTTGAAAAATAAAGGCTGCACAGAGATAGGAAATTATAAGATATGGTGAGTAGACAGACTGAAGTATTAGATATGTAAAGGTTGTTGTAAAGAAGATGCAGATAAATTAGGACCAGATTAAAATGGACTCTGGGGGCTTCCCTGGTGGCGCAGTGGTTGAGAGTCCACCTGCCGATGCAGGGGACACGGGTTCGTGCCCCGGTCCGGGAAGATCCCACATGCTGCGGAGCAGCTGGGCCCGTGAGCCATGGCCGCTGAGCCTGCGCGTCTGGAGCCTGTGCTCCGCAACGGGAGAGGCCACAACAGTGAGAGGCCTGCGTACTGCAAAAAAAAAAAAAAAAAAAAAAGGACTCTGAATGCTTTGACTAATTTTGGAAACGTTCTCTAGGCAGTCCAGAGCCAGAGAAGGTTTTTAAGTAGGAAAATGACAGTTACCCAAATCAAAATACAAAATTTTACATCCAGTTTGTACGTATCACAGCTATATACAAAACAAATAAATTGTCATATAAAACAAACATGGAAAAGAACTATCTCAAAATGATGATACTGGTTGTCTCTGCAGTAGGACTCTGGGTGACTTTTCTTTTCTATTATTCCCACTTTTCCAAAAGTTTTTGTATTACTTTATGATAGCAGGGTAAAAATAAATCATTATTGTTGCCTCATTGCTTCATTGAGAAATCAGCTGCATCCATTGGCTTATGCTTCCAGCTCTTTCTTTATTGAAAGGGTAAATGTCCTAAGAATGTCCTCCTGTGAGAAAATATGAATGCTGAAGAGGGCATGAACTTCAAGGAAGCATCTGATCTTCAGCTTGGCTTTATCTTCCAACTTATTTTAGGATTGTTAAAGATTCATTCCAGTCAGTCCAATCCCCAGCAGGCTGTTCTGACAATCCCCAGCCAGCTCAAACCACTCAGTGTAAACACTTCTGGAGGTGTGCAGACTATACTGATGCCTGTGAATAAAGGTGAGTTCTTCACCTGTGGGTGTGGTTGTCTCAGGGTCTGTCTGGTGGGAAAGTCTGTATTCCGTCACTTGGTGGCCGCTCCTCCCTTTTTAGCCTGCCCTTGAGCTGTCACCATACTCCCTGGCACCACCTCTAGGACTGAAAGTAAAACCCAAATGATCCGCTGACTTCTAAATAACTGCCCATTTCTTAAGTTGAGTAGGGGGGTTACATTTTAAGCATTTATGAGTGCAGGTTAATTGGATTTTTATTTTCTGAGTTTAGTGACAAGCTCCCATTTCCACAGTTGAAGATACCAGCTCATTTACCCTGGTACTAATAGTAAACAGCCACCTTGTCAATCACTGTATTAAAAAAGGACCATATCTGTTGTACTGAAATTGTTTTTGTGCTAGTAGCCTAAGGAGGGGCTACCACCTGGGAGTTAGATCATTTTCATTAAAATAATTTCTATATTTCTTATATCCTCCCCTCCTTTTTTGCCTGTTAGTGGTTCAGTCATTTCCTACCAACAAATCACCTGCCATTCTGCCTGTAGCTGCCCCAACTCCAGTTGTCCCCAGCTCTGCTCCAGCAACTGTTACGAAAGGTATGTAGTTTCCCACAGTATATTTGCCCAGAAGTTTTGTGCAAGACATTACTGTAATATGACTCCCTTGAATTTCAGCATCCATGAATCGGTCACTTCAAAAATATGTAGAGTGTTTATATATAGACTTGACATTAAGGGAAATACAGAGATGTATAAAGCATCATTTCTGCCCTCCAAGAACTTATAATCAGGTTGAAGAGAGTTGCAGTAGACAGCAAGCAATGATTGATACATGCAGGGTAAGTGATCTGGAAAATGAATGCTGAAGTATTTCAATCTAGGATGTCTGGTCAGGGAAGCTGGGGGTGTTTAGGTGGGTAGCACTTTTGTGTAGCAGGATTATAACCTGGACTTCAGAGTGAAGCATTTTTAGCTGTGGAGGGGTCAAGGGGCATGCCAGATTAAGGGAACAGTAGAGACAAAGACTCAGAGGGTTTGTTTGGGGGAGTAGACCAATTAAAGGGACTCATCTGGGGTATGTAGTTGCGGTAAAGGATCTGTAGGTAGGGCCAGACCTTGGCAGCTGGCAGTGGGGACATTTCTGACTGTTGAGTAGATGGAGATAGTGCAGTGGGTTAACACATTTTGACATTTGTAACATCTACAATAATGATAGCTACCATGTGTAAGAGCCTAAAGTGTACTAGGCACTATGCTATCTGCTTTATATATATATCATTAATTATCACAGTACTTTAGGACAGCTATTACGCCCATTTTGCAAATGAGGAAACTGAAGTTTGGAGATACTAAGTCCATACTTCCCAAGTCTAGAAAACTAGAAAGCAGTACAGTCAGAATTTGAAATACTTTCCAGGCATGCCAGGATGTCTCATAATAGTCTTGTGAAGAGATGGATTTGGAACTTAGAGCATGACCATCCAAAGCAAGGGTTGGCTGACTGCAGTCTGCTGCTCGTTTTTTAATGAGCACATGGCCATGCCCATTCATTTACATATTGTCCATAGGTGCACTGCAACCTCAAGAGTTGAGTAGTTCTAGCTGAGATCATATGACCCACAAAACCTAAAATATTTACTGATTAGTTCTTTATAGGAAAAGTTAGCTAGTCCTGATGGAAGAATTGATACTAATCTAGACCAGCGTTTCTTCTCAGCAGTAGGTATATATCATAGGCCTTCCTCATACAGATTCTGATTCAATTAATTTTGGACTGGGGCCAGAGCATCTCTGTTTTGATTTTAATTGAGGAAAATTTTGTGTAGTAAAGTGCAAAGATACTAAGCATACCATTTGATGAGTTTTGACAAATGCATAAACCCAAGTAACCAATATTGCATTCAAGCTATAGAAATTTCCATCACCTTGTGCCCCCTTCCAGTCAATTCCCATCCCGTATAGGCAACCACTGTTCTGATTTCTATTATGATAGATTACTTGTGTCTATTTTTAAACTTTATGTGAATGGAAGAACATACATTCTTTTGTGTCCAAGTTCATTCACTCACTGCAATGTTTTTGAGATTCAACCATGTTGTTGGTGAGTAGTATTCCACATTGTAGGGATGGATGGATATACCATAATTTGTTTATCCTTTCTCCTGTTAGTGGAGATTAGGGTTATTTTCAGTTTGGGGCTAGTATATGTAAGTCTCAGCATATGTTTTCATTTCTCCAGAGGAATAGCTATCCCAGCCTGAATATGCTGATTATATAATTTTGTAATTGTTTGCGTGCCAGATTAAAGTGAGTATACTTGCGGGAATTCCCTGGAGGTCCAGTGGTTAGGGCTAGGCGCTTTCACTGCTGTGGCCTGGGTTTAATCCCTGGTTGGGAAACTAGGAACCTGCAAGCCATGCAGTGTGGCCAAACAATAAGTAAATAAAGTGACTATACTTGCACCTATAGAACTGGAGTATCTGAACTTTTTCTGAGGCCTTCCTTTTGTTTTTTGAAGTTTTGGAATCACTAGGGGTTGGGGGAAGATGTATCGCTAACAGTGAAATTAGCGAGGTCACTCAATACAAGTCTGTATACATACAAAAGCCATTTTGATTTCTATATAGAAATTAACTGCTAACAACCCACTAAACGTTTCTGAAATTTAGAAGATCTAAATAAATGGAAGGATATACCATTATAAATATAATAAATTATAAATATATTATTTAATTATATTAATTTACTGAAAGACCTGATATGTTATTAATCCTCCCCCCAAATGACATAGATTCAATACAGTCCCAGTCAGAATCCCTACATTGTTGTTTTTGTGCTTGTGCAGAAATTGACAAGCTAAATCTAAAATGTATATGGGAATGCAAGGCCTAGAGTAGCTAAGACAGTCTTGAAGAACAAAAAGCCAGGGGACTTGGGCCACCAGATATATATATACTGTAAAGCTACAGTAATTGAGATAGTGTAGTATTGGTTCAAGAATAGACAGAATATAGGGGTGGGGTAGTGGGAGGTACAAACTATTGGTTGTAAGATAAGCTCAAAGGATGTATTGTACAACACAGGGAATATAGCCAATATTTTGTAATAACTGCAAATGGAAAATAACCTTTAAAAATTGTTTAAAAATAAAAAATTTTTTAAAAGAAACAAAAAGAATAATTGAACAGAAAAAAGAGCCCAGAAATAGACTCACGCATATATAGTCAGCAAACTCAGTAGGGAAAGGATGTTCTTTTCAATAAATAGAGCTGAGTTAATTGGATATATCCATTTGGGGAAACAAAACTTGGCCCCTGCCTTACACCATAAACAGAAATTAATTTGAATTGGATCATAGACTAAATGTGAAGGTAAAACAATAAAGCTTCTAAAAGAATATGAGAATATCTTCATGACCTTGGGCAAAGAGCACACAAGAAAGCTAGCCATAAAAGAAAAGATTGATAAATTAGACTTTATTAACACTAGGAACCTCATTTTATTAGAGGGACAAAATTAAGAGTGAAAGTCAAGCCACATCCTGGAAGATAATTTGCAATTGATATATTTGACAAAGGAGTTCTGTTCAGAATATACACAGACCTAAAAATCAATATGAAAAAGACTGACACCGATTTTTTTTAAAGAGCAAGAAATGTAAACAGGTACTTCACAGAAGAGGATATTGAAATCTCTCTTAAGGAAATGAAAAGTTGTTCAACCTCATCAGTCATCAAGGGAATGCAAGTTAAAACCATAGTGAGATACTATTCTATCACCAAAATGAAAAGAACTGACATTACTAAGTGTTGGCAAAGATGTGAAGCAACTGGAACTCACGTACACTGCTCATGGGACTACAAATGGATATAATTACTTTGGAAATCAGTTTGGCAGTTTCTAATAAAGTTAAACATATATCTGCCCTATCAGCAGATACACTGCTAGGAAACGCATGTGTATGTCCACCCAAAGGTCCATTACATTGTTATTTTTAATAGCTAAAAAGATGCTGACACAAAAGGGTAGCACAGTATGATTCCAGTTATATGAAATTTAAAGTGGACAAAAGGTGGTTATCTTTGGCAGGAAAGAAAGCCAAAAGCGTAAGGGAGCCAGGTTGAGGACTGGAAATACTCTATTTTGATTGGAGTGATGGGTACATGGATGAATACGTAGGTAAAATTTATCAAACTGTACCCTTAGTATTTGTGCATTTTATGCAAGTTATGTTATACATCAAAAAAAGGAAAGATGCACTAGTAGATCTCATTTGTAGACCCTTGCTTTTATGAAACTATTGAAGGATGCTGAGTAGGAAAATGACACTAACACGGTCCTTTAGGAAATTTTTCTGGTGCTCACGTACAAAATGGGTTGTTAGGGAAGAGACTGAAGGCAGGGACGCTGATACAGAAGCAGCGAGTGTGTATTCACAGTACTTTGATCAAAGAAGACTGAAAGTAAAGGAAGACAATGCTCCTGAGACATTGCTCTCTTCCATCAGTAGATCTGGTGATATTAAAAAGCTGCATGGGATTAGCTTGGATTTTTCCAAGCACAACATACCTGATTTTTGCTTTTTGCCCTGTGTCTTAGAACACTAAGATAATGCTAAAAGTTGATAAACTTAGCTGGAGAGATGATAAGCAAAAGGATATTAGAACTTAGAACAGGCCAGCATTGTATTTTAATGTGGCATTGTTCAAGTGTGTGTGAGTGAGTGAGAGAGAGAGAGATCTCACATAGCACTGTGGTTGGCCCTCTAAGAAATATCTAAAAAGCCACTTTATTGCCCCACCTTGTCATGAGACCCAGGCTAACAGTTCTCCCCTTGTCTGCTGATCCTGTGATGATAGGCGCCGTCTCAGCGCCCTGGCCATGTCTCTGCAGCAGCTGCTGTGGCAGTGTCCTCACTGAGTTTCCATGGAAGAGCTTTTGTTTCTGCCCGCACGTGTCCTTCCATCATTGAACCCTAACAGTTCTCTCATTGTTGCTCTTCCCTTGTAGTGAAGACTGAACCAGAAACACCTGTGCCAAGCTGCCCCTCTCAGGATGGTCACACAGCAGTGAAAACAGAAGAAAGTTCTGAGCTGGGAAACTATGTCATTAAGTAATTATTTCAGTCCTCTCTAAGGGAGTTGTGCTTTCGGTGTGTTTATGGTACTTTTAAAAAACCATCCCCGAGACAGCTGCATATGTGTAGAGTTGTGTGTATGAGTTAAGCCCTTTGATGGGTGGAAACCTTCTGTCTGTGTGTGGTGAACAAGTATTACCATTTGCTGCACAGCTCAGGAGTCTTCATTTAACCCCTTGACGTGACCTCTGAGCAGCACTTGATTTGTTGCCTCAAAAGCCTCCGCTGCAATTACAGATCTCCCTCCATTTGAGCTTACCAACACGAAGTTTCTTTGCTGAATCTTTGGGTATGAAATTTTTCATGATGTAATTACTCAGGTGTGTATACATTTTGTGTCGGAGTATCCACACACCTGCCTAATCTTAAACAGCTGCCTTTTCATGGCCCATACAGACTCAGTGCTTCGTTTTTTTGTTTTTTTGTTTTTTTTGCGGTACGCGGGCCTCCCACTGTTGTGGCCTCTCCCGTTGTGGAGCATAGGCTCCGGACGCGCAGGCTCAGCGGCCGTGGCTCACGGGCCTAGCCGCTCTGCGGCATGTGGGATCTTCCCAGACTGGGGCACGAACCTGTGTCCCCTGCATCGGCAGGCAGACTCTCAACCACTGTACCACCAGGGAAGCCCATCAGTGCTTCTTCTAAAAATACTCCCAGAGATTTTCTAATTTCCGAATTGGGAACCCACCTCTGACTGCATATTTTGAAGTATTTCAAACTGCTGGGAATGGTAGAAGCTTAGCCACTTTCACATAACAGGTGACAGCATGAACTGTAATAACCCCTAAGATAGGCATTATATGATAGAATCCCCTACTCTAGTGACAATCACATTGCAAAAAGATTACGTGGCTATTTAATTTTAAAATATAGATAAAATGAAATGTCAGGTTTGCATAATTTGTCATTCTTGGGGTTTCATCTTAGTGTTGACTTTTTAAGCATTGAATGCTTTTCATTTATAAAGAAGGCTATGCATAGAAGGAAGGACATACCAATATAGTTGGTTTAAATTTTAATTCCCTTGGAAAGGAGAAATATATACATAAATTCATATGTGTTATATGCACACACACACACAAACACAGTTAGAAACTGCTCTGTGTATTCCCTACCTTAATTTTCTTTTCTTTGTCTTTCTCAGGATAGACCATTTAGAGACTATCCAGCAACTCTTAACAGCAGTAGTAAAGAAGATCCCTTTAATCACTGCAAAAAGTAAGACAATACTGAATATATGGATGCATTTTTTTAAAGCTGTGAAGTACTTGGGATATTAAGTCAACTTGAATCACTTGGTGTTGTAATTAATACTGACATGGTAGTTATCATAGAGGGTTTTAGCTACAGCTGTAGCTCATTTGCAGGGTTTTAGAATTAACAATATCTTGGTCAGTTAGTCTTACTATTTGCACGGTTTGATCTGCAGAAGGAATTTTTTTATCTTTCATCTAACACTCACTCTGTAGAAATAAACGACTGTCAAGACCTCCTGCAGTGATGTCTCCTCTATCCCTGCCCATTGTCAGCAAGACTGAACAGTTTGCTTCTCAGCCCCAATTGCTCTGACAGAATCAACAGCCCTCACCAAGGGCATGACCGACAGCCTGTGGATACTTAGGCTTCCGCTCTCGGGCGAGATCACCCGCGAACATTTAGAGGGAAGGGATGAAGCAGATTATCATTTCACATTCATGGGAATATGAAAACAATAGGCCAAGTACAGACTACCTTGCTTATTTTTTCCAGCTGTAATAGCAAAGAAAATATTTTTTTTCCCCTCAAAGGGGTCATTTTGAGGTAGCTCAAAGTAAACTCAGTGATTTTTCTAGCCCAGCAAGAAAAAAATTTTTTTAAAAATTCAGATACAAATACAGAATATTAGAGCTGAAAGGCAGTTCTGGAACCGTCTTTCCCAGTGGTCTCATTTTACAGTTAAGAAAACTGAAGCCCAGAGAGATGATATAGGTTGCCCAAGGCAGCTTAGTGAATGGCAAGGCCAAGGCTATATCTCAGGTCTCCTGTTCCCAGTGGAGTGCCATTTCCACTTATTTTAATAGGTAGTCTACTGCCATGATACTTTCTCTACCGGAGAAGCTGATTTCCCAGGGAGGGCTGTTGTTTTGAGAACACACGAATGAGTGTGTTATGTTGCATCTGAACTTGCCTGTTAAGGAACATAGCCAATAAAGAGGTCTAAAGAAACTTTTGGACATGCTTCCAGCAAATAAGATTTTATTTAAATCATAACTTTATTCAGAGTTTGCTGGATATGTGCATTCTAGGTGAAGATGCCAGCTGTTTTTCTGCAAAATCTGTGGAGCAGTATTATGGCTGGAACATTGGGAAAAGGAGAGCTGCTGAGGTAATCCCATGTTTGCTGCAGGCCACCACTGAGAGCCTATTAGAGAAAATAACCAAAACACATGTGCATTCTGGCTGCTTCCATAAACCTTGTCACATGGAGCAATGATAAATTTTGCAGCATGTTTCGTTAAATTTTTTTTTTTAACTTATTTTTTGGCCGTGCCGGGTCTTCATTGCCGCACACTGGCTCTTCGTTGCAGCGCCAGCCTTCTCTCTAGTTGTGGCATGTGGGTTTTCTCTCTCTAGTTGTGGCGCGCAGGCTCTGTAGTTTGTGGTGCTCGAGCTCAGTAGTTGCGGCGTGAGGGCTTAGTTGCCCTGTGGCATGTGGGATCTTAGCTCCCCTACCAGGGATCGAACTTGCGTCCCCTACATTGGAAGGCAGATTGCTTTACCACTGGACCACCAGGGAAGTCCCTCGTTAAATATTTGATGGTAGAACCTTTTCCTTAGTTAAAAATCTCATTCTCCAAAGACATGTAGCTAGCCTTTGAAAGATCTACTTTTTTCTGCATTGGTAAAAGTTTCTAAAAAATTTTAAAGAATTATATTAAAATTAAGTCAAGTATTTATTACTCGTGTGGTAGCAACTGTGCCAGACAGTAAGGTTATATAAGAGGGAAGTAGCAGGTACAGAGCATGCTTAGGAAGCTTTGAGAAAGTCTGTGTGATGAGTTTGGGTAAGGCTGGGAAGGCTGGGGAAGTGGGAGATCACAGGTTAAGACCAGGTGAAACACCTTGTAGGCCAAACCTAGGAATTTCAGTTTTATTTTATAAGCATTAGGTAAGTTTTTACTTTTTTAAAAAACTGAGGAGTAACACCATCAGATTTTTTTTCTTAGAAAAAAATGATTCTAACAAGTTAGCATGGTAGTTTAGAGTTGGGTGATTTATTTGAACACGCTAAGTTGAAGAATTCTCCCCCTCCCCCCTCCATTTTTTTAAGTGGCAAAGAGCGATGACAATGCGAAAAGTCTTACAAGAAATACTGGAAAAGAATCCAAGATTTCATCACCTGACCCCGCTTAAAACCAAGCACATTGCTCACTGGTGTCGCTGCCATGGCTACACCCCACCTGACCCCGAAAGCCTGAGGAGCGACGGGGACTCGATCGAGGATGTGCTGACCCAGATTGACAGCGAGCCAGGTAAGCACTGGTGGGACTCTGGCACCATCAGCAGCCGAGAGGTGTTTCCTTGGAGCACATGGTCACCTGTCAGCCTCCATGGTTTTCGGGCCACGTCAGCCCCAGCAGTTTTCCATGCTCTTTCCTTCAGCTGAGGTGAAGGGACCTGAGGACTCCAAGAGCTGCCTTAGAGAACAGGAGCCCACCCTGGGTGTCCCGCCCACCCCCCAGGATGGTCCCTACAGAACTATTTGTGCCCAAGTGTCCCAAGTGTTGTGCCCCAGCCAGGAATGTTCTGGCCCGTGACACGCAACAGGAACACACTGTTCATTCAGGAGCCCCCTTCCTCAGCATCATTTCTCCTTTGAAGACCTTCTTGATCTAACTCCTTTCCTTGTGGTAGAAGTGACTTCTTCCTTTTTGACCTTATAGCCACCCTCACACAGACGAGTCTTCTCCCTGAAGATGGGGACGATGTCTTATCTGTTACTTTATCTCCAAAACCTAGCCTGGAAGTGCACTGCCCAGTGCTGGAGACACAGGTTTAAACAACTAATAATGTTGCAGATAAAATGAATTGTTTTATGATAAAGACACAAATAACTGAGATATGTGGGCAGGGGTGCAGGGGAGCTGGGTATAAAAGACATATGGGGAAAATATTTTGAGTTTCACCTTAATGAATAAGGAGTGTTTTCTCCTCTCAGCCCCATTTCTGTAGAAAAACAGATGCTCCACCTCCCAGTCTGAGGGAACCTGGAGCACAGGGAGGGTCTGGGGGGGTTCCTTTAAGACTTAGCACAAGTTCCATTTTCTCCATGAAGCTTTCACCCTAACACAGGGTGGCCTCTCCTTTCTCTGATCTCCAGTGGTATTTAATATCAGAACCTTGAGGGTTTGTCAGATTTATATCTAAGCTCTTTGGAGAGCAGAGACCATGTCGATTACTTCTGTGCTTCACCAGTAGTGTATGTAAAGCACAATACTTTACCTGTACTAGGCTTTCTGTTAATATGACTGACTGATCTGTGAGCATCCTGCCAATAAAACAGAGAAAGCCAGGAGCTGGGTGCTCTACCTCCATCCTGCTGGCTGCCCTTGTCCCAGTCTGGACCTCACTTATTTAACTATAAAGTGAAAGGGATGCACTAGAAGATTCCCAGAGCCCCTGCTGGCTTTAAACTTCTAATACTCTTTGTTGGGTTTTGTATAAATCAACTTATTAAAGACTGGATGCATGGTATACACTAAAATGTTAGTAGTACTTATCTCTAAGCAGAGCATGGATGATTTTTAATTTCTTCATTGTGCATTTCTAAATTCTCCAGATTTAAAATCTGAAAACAAATTAGTGGAGTGGGAGGATGGCCTTGTTTTTGGTGGCATAAGTATGAATTATGTGCTGTTTTGACTTAGATTGTCCTTAACAGCACATATGTTTTAACACAGGATGCCTGTCTTGGTGCTTGTCTCCCTTATGAATTACTAGTTCTCATAATTATAGATTCATAGAATTTTAGAACCAGAAAGAAGGTCAGCTCCCTTGATACTTACCCTTCTTCTCTGGGTCTCAGGCTATTGGTCCCTTGGAGATGGACAGTCCCTTTCTTTTGTCACCACAGCTGTCATAAGACTGATTACCTCTCATTTAGAGTGCCCGTCATCATTCTCCTCTGCTGACAACCTCTGCCGGAAACTGGAGGACCTGCAGCAGTTTCAGAAAAGAGAGCCGGAGAATGAGGAGGAGGTGGACATCCTCAACCTCTCAGAGCCATTAAAGATAAACATCAAAAAAGAACAGGACGAGAAACAGGAAGAAATGAAATTCTACCTGCCACCAACACCAGGCTCTGAATTTATTGGTGACATCACACAGAAGGTAGGGGACTAAGGCCTGTGCTGCTGGATCCCTAACCAGGTGCAAGGTGCAAGGTGTTCAGCCTTAGAAACTGACACCAGACTTTCTGGTGAAGCAGGTGTATGATTTCCTTCTGCCTGGTAAACCTGGGCTCTGCTCTCTGGGCACCTGCCTTCCTGCATCGGGGCCCTTGGGCAGGAAAATGAATTACATGTATAGAGAGGCTGCTCGTTGAACATGAAATTGAAGCAAAGGCAGCTAGATGTAGGCAGTTTTTTACTTTTCATCTGCTCTTTTCTCATTTGCCTCAGTAGAAGCACCCTTCCCTCATGAGGCATGTCATAATGAGCTCTCCCTGACACTAATAGCTCCCAAGTGCCCTGCCAGGGTGTGGACGTGGCACTCAGTGCCCTTATGGTACAGGAGAGAATTATCTACCTACCTCCAGTGGAACGCAGCCTCACTTCAGCATCTGCCTGCTGCACGGCTGCCTGGGACCCAAGTGATGAAAGACTAGTTTTTTTTCACCTACAGAAGGAGATGATAAGTGGGGCCGTTTCCAAGTATATCTTTATCACCTATTGCAAATAGGGCCTGAGAGTCTGATTCCAGGCTTTCCAATATGTTGCTCCCACTGTCAGAATTCATGGCAAATCCTACGTTCTCTCATGAAGGAGATCAGGGAGTAAGAGCAGGATTATAATAGCATTTTTAACAATCCCTTAGAAACATGGAGTGGTAGGATAACAGATTTTCGGGTTGTTATATTCTGTGTTACTTCTCCATGAGTTTTGTCCAGAACGTTTGTGGAGTTATTCTTCCACCCGGACATCATCTTGGGTATCAGAAGCGTGCTTGTTTTTCATGAAGACATAGGAACAAATGGCTTTCTTCTACTCTTCCAGATTGGGATCACCCTGCAGCCTGTGGCGCTGCATAGGAATGTGTATGCGTCGGTGGTGGAAGATATGATTTTGAAGGTGGGTGCCTGTGGGCAGCAGAGGGGCCGTGAGCTGCCGTCAGGGGCTGAAGCGCTGAGGGGCCAGCCAGGCAGGACAGAAATGGAACAGAGATGACAGGCTTTATGATTTCTCAGCTTATTCGGGCTTAAAGTTTTCTCTTTTTTTTCCTTCTGATTTTTAAATGAATTAAATTGTAGTGCTACAAGAGTTTCTGTGCTGATGTCACTCTAATGATATCTTTCAGTGCCATTTCAAGCGCTTTTTAAGTAGTCTGAGGTGAGAGTCATAGGTCTCAGTGCTTAAAGAGGTGACTCACATGTCACAACAGTAGCCACAACTGTCCCATCCTTCGGTGAGAGGATGACAAAACCAGGTTCCTTACCCAGCCAGATCCTAGCTCAGCAGTTCCTTTCCTGGTAGATCTCCTCCAGGAGCAGGGATACCTCACAAATAGCCCTCACCTGTTCTCTTTAAAAATAATGTCTGATTAATGAAAGTTACCCCCTTCATAATTTCTCAGAATCATAGCCTCTGTAATTGTGGGCTATTATTTGTGGTCTATTATTCGAACCTTTAATTTTTCCTTAAGGACTTTTGATCCTTAGATATAGCTGTTTCCAAGTTTAGGGTATGGGATGGGGTCAGCTACATCCCTTCTTGCCAGCAAGCAGGTGGCCCTTTTGAGAGTAACAGCATCTTCTGTTGTAGGCTACAGAGCAGCTGGTCAGTGACATCCTGAGACAGGCTTTGGCGGTTGGATACCAGGCAGCGTCTCACAACAGGTACTGTTATCTCTTTAGTTGGTGGTATCAGGCTGACAGATATTTCCTCACAGTTTAGTTGCCCATCATGATGTTTTAGACCTAAGTCAGTTTCAGTAGGCGGTGTCAGTGCTTGGGACATTCTCAGAGCCAGACAGACTTGGGGGTCTACTTGGTTGTTTTGAGACAGTCTCGTGGTTGTGAGAGGTCTGTATCTTCCCCGTCTCTACTGCATAGACCCTGTTCAGTAGGACTCTCATATGTTACAGGGTTGAACAAATACCAATTCGTTGCCATTGAAGATAAAAGCAGTGTTTCTTTCGTGTCAGGTTTAGGGCCAGGCACTGCATATATTACCTAATTTGTTGTTCATTTCAGAACTCATGCTCCGTTTTTAGAAATCAGGAAACCGGGCTCTGAAAGGTAATCTTGCCTGGCTTTCCCAGCAAATACATGATAGAACCTAGATTTAAACTTAGATCTCACTGGCTCTATACCCACAGGCTCACCAGTGCTCTTTGCAGCCTCTCTAATTGTCATTGATTGGGACGCTGAATTTTGCTCTTTTCCTGGGCCCTGAAAGAATGATAGACAGGCATTCCTTTCAAAGGAAACAAATTTATTTTATTCTGTTGTGCTTAAAGGCTGTCATAAATTTATATAACTTTAACAGAATACCTGAGGACATGAAGAGACCGAAATCAGAGGAATATGATTAGGTCAGACTTAACAGGAATGTAACACATCAGGCAGTGTAGAGAGGTCTTTACAAAAAGTGAGGAATAAAGGAGTTCTAGTAATGCTGCTTCTTGTCCTGCTGGAGATCCAGGAGTGGGCGGAGTGCCTCTGCAGCCCCTGCTCGCCTCTCTGGTTCCAAATGTGAAGACATAGAGTGACCTGAGTGCTTCTGATAAGAACATTGAACGTCACACTTGGCCTGCCATAACTCCATCTCCCATCTTTCCAAGAGATGGGCTCTGTGGTGCATTGACTCAGCTTTCATTCGGCTGAGACTGAATTACAGCAAGAACTTCTGTTCTGCTTTACTTCCTTTTTCTTTTCTCAATCCCCAGTCTTTTTTTTTCTTCTTCTTAATCATTCAACCACCTTATTGAAATCCATCTCATGCCTGTGGTAGGAAGTCATATTTGAGCACTAAATAGGGCTGACCGGGAAGAGGGTAGGCCACATCTCCACCAGAGTCAAAAGAATTAGTGGGAAAGAAGAGGGGGGGAGAGAAGGCACCTGCCCACTCCCCATCCCCAGAGTGGCCCTAAACCATGCCTATCACTCATCATCATCCCCACCTACTGGAGCCCGTGCATGGGATGGTCCTTTCGGTAACTTAATTGGTTAAATTATTTACATATTTGAGAGAATCACTAACATCTTTGTTTTTTGGACCAGGATTCCCAAAGAAATTACAGTGAGTAATATTCACCAGGCCATTTGCAACACTCCTTTTCTGGACTTCCTCACAAACAAACACATGGGGATATTGAATGAAGATCAGTGAACAGAATGAAGATGCCCCTAGGAAAGCAGGATTCGAAGTCTTGAACTGTGATGATTCTTCTGTTTGGGAGAGAAGGTCGTTTTCTGTGTGCCTCGGAGTATGATGGCTACTAAACCATTGCCTCCACTTAGTAACACCAGTGTTCAGTCCCAGGTCAAATCCTTTTAGGAGAGAAGTTTGTTTCCCGATTCTAGAGTGAAGCCATGAGTGGATGCATGCTCTGTCAGCTTGAATCTGTTCCCTCTCCGTGCAGGCTCCATCAGGGTCTCCATCAGAGCAGGGTCAGGCCCCATGTATCAGGCCCTTCTGTCCTCTGTGTGTTTTCCAGTGGGCACCTTGGGCCTGAGTCTCCCTCCAGGAGGCAGAAAATGAGTCTGGCAAGCTAGAGATTTCACCCATTCTGTGGGCTGGGGTTACAGGCACCACCACCACCACCCTCTAGTTACCCTGATAACATCTGGAGGAGGGCTGGGCTTCGGCACTCAGACCCCAAGCATCGGCTCAGGAAGCAGTGATGCTGTGTGGAAGAGACACAAGCCTGGGAGGCTGCAGACTGAGAATGCTTCTTTCATGGGACACAGGAGCATTACTACAACCAGTCTCAGAGCATTGTCAAGGGATGGACAGATCCCAGCATAGGTCAGGAAAAGGTTTGACTACAACTGAGAAGCTCTTAGCCATAGACAGCACCCACAAAGCCCGGGCACTTGGCAGAGTCAGGCCAGCTTTGAGTGTGTGCCAGGCAGAGAGCTGGTTCCTCACCATTGGCGTGGTCTGCTGGAGCTTCTGCTGCTGAATCCATGTTGAGTGGCCAGTGGGAAGCAGCCCCTTGGACAGTTCAACCTATCCAGTGGATTTGGTGTCTTGTTCTTCTCTGTCAAGGAGTTTTTCCCAAGAAGAAAAGTGTTTTAAACACTTGTGAGTGCCTTAAAGGTAGAGAAAGGACTGTCAAAGGCAAGACACAGGGATGTCAGTGCTCAGAAGCAGTGAGAACAGATTGTGTCATAGGCAGAGGCCATCTCAGTGGGAGGCAGAAGTGGTCGGAAAAAGGAAAGTTAGCCGCACCCTGCATGATGTCCAGTTTCATTATAGACACTTTACCCCAATCCTCCTGACAGTCTGTAGAAGTAAAGAATTTATTCTCAGCAGTTAGGAATCTGCTCCAAGAAAAACTGAAAGCTGTGAGTCAGAGCCAAAGAAACTTATCCAAGCAACATAATTCACGTTTTCATGAATCCTCTAGATGTTCGAGTCAGGAGAAGGCAGGGAGGCAACTACAAGAAATCTGCCCTTTATTCAGCATCTGAGGACAGCAGCTGCAGAGGGAAATTACTCAGTAAGGCATAGGGCATGTCCTGGCTTAGTAATAAAACAGTTCAGTAGTAAAGGCTCAGATATTCCATACATAAAATACTCCAAGCAAGGTTAATGGGCAAGTGTAGACTCATTCAGCAGTGGACTGTGACTCAGATCTAAAGAATGAAGATTTGCTCCAAATGAGAACAGAGTCAGTTATTACAGATGTGAAAGCCTCAAGAAATTATCTTTTTGCAAAAGAAATAGTAAGTGATTTAACAGTCCCCATATATATTAATGTTGCAATGAAATGTATTTGTATCATAATATGTAACATAATTGTGTAACAAAAATATCTACAATAAATCTTTCAGTATTTGTGATGGGTTTTTCTGAGTTTGGAGCACTACACTTTGGTAGGGTTTTTCTTACATTAGGTCAAAAAGAGCTGGGATGAGGCAAAGGTATAGGTGTTTGTTTGTGTACTTGAATTAATTCTTCCACTTCTTTCCAAAAAGAATTTGCAGCTACTTAAAATAAGGATTACAGTTATATAAAAATCTGAAAAAGTTTTGGAAAAATGCATGTTGGTCCTGGCCATAGTGGTTTCTGACAGCTTGGAGCAAAGGAAAACTACCTCAAAGCCAAGGCAAAGATTAAAACAGCTCCTGTTGTCCAATCAAGAAGCACACTGGTTCGTCTGGCAAGAATGGGTCTGTGCTGAAGCCAGAAAGAAGTTACTCCTGTGACCCAGTCCTGCTGGGACCATCTGCTATCACAGTGGCTAAAAAATTACAGCAAGTACAGAAATATTTCAGAAATGACTATTATTTATATCCACCCTTAATAAGAACTAAAAGCTTTGAAAGCTTTGGTTCTTCAAAGGTAAGTAGTTCTTTGGGGAGGAGGCCCTGTAATACAATCCAAGTATGTAGCTTTCCTGGGACCAGGCTTCACTTAGTGTCAACCTTTAGGGAGTTGATGGTCTGGAGGAAGGAGAATAGGGGCATTGACTAGGCCCCCTTCTTGAATGTTATTTGTGTCAGCCACGGTTTTGACAGGAGCCACGGGACAGTGTCACAGTACCTTAATCGGGGACTCCCTCTTAACTGACTGAAGGCGCCTGTGTGAGTGAGGCCAGCGGAGCTGATCCTGCTCAAAGGGTCCCCCGTTGGCCCAGGGTGGGCTGCATGGCCAAGGTTCTCTCAAAAGCTGCTTTTTGGAGTTTGGCCAAAAATCCTGGAGTTATTACAAGGATGAAAGTATCAGTGTTTGTAATGGGTTCTTCTGAGTTCGACTCACTACGGAGCCATCAGTCTTGGTCTAAATGACTGTGGGTGACAGGACCCAGGGGCCTCCCTGTGGTTGGGCCTCCTCACGGCTGGTCAAGGCTGCTACTGCAGCGCTAACTTTGGTCATGGAATAATTAATTTGAACTCTTTCCTTTGGCTAAAATTACCTAACAAGCAGATTAAACTGCTTATTAATTTAATATAAAAATGCTAATTATATAGAAACTTTTAGCAAATACTGTAAGGTGTAAAAAATTCTTAATTATCCATAGTTCCCCTTCTCAAAGATAGCCACGATCAGTGTTCCAGTGCGTTCCTTTCGGTCTTCGTCTGTTTGTATCATACATATGACCTAGGTGAGTTGGAACCACGTGGCTGAGGCTGCTATTATCTCAGTGTTAAGGCCTTATGAAGACCTAGTGGGAGGAAGCTGCTGTTTCAGAATCCAGATCTAATAATTAATGAAGTCTAGTAAGGAAGGCTGTTGGGTTGGGGTGTTTTTGAAAAGCTGTTTGTTCCTGGGTGTGCAGGATGCCTTCCAGAGGTCAGGCCTCTCTCAGGCAGTGGTGCTCCCACCGCTGCTGCAGTGCCAACACTGCCAGCATGGGGCAGCCTGCTTTACCCCCAGCTCAGTGAATGGGCTCTTGGGACAGGCTCTGGGGGAGGGATGGGCATGGCTGGCTACGTGGTGTGACACAGGCAGGGGCTACTGAGAGGGCCTGTCAGTGGCATCAGATGGACCAAAGCTGCAGATGGGAGTAAAGCAGGCTCCCGGGAAGGGGTGCTTGGGCAGGAGAGAATAAGTACAGCAGCTGTGCTTTGTTGGCCATTTACTGTACTAAGCACGCTGCACATAAACACGTTCTCTAGGGGGGGTGGGGAGGGGAGTGGCATTACCCATACTTTGCAGATAAGGAAACAGAAGCTTAAACTGCTCCCAGCTAGTGAATGGAAAAGCCAAGATTTGAGCCCAAGACTAGCTTCAAAGACAGTCCTTTTACCCTAGGCTCCTAGCGGGGTTGGGGGGAAATGGGTAAGTGTAAAAGAGGAAGTTCATGCGTTCTGTTAAATATTACTACATACGACAGCAGTGCGACTGCAGCCTAGGGTCAGCGTTCTCAGAATCTACAAGCCTCCGAGGGAGAGCAGCAGTAGCCATGGCACATTGAAGTCCTCTTACTAAGAGGAGATAAAGGAAGACATGAGAAGGCGTTCGTGTTTATAATTAATTTAAAGAAATGTTAAATTGAAACAATATGTTTGCGTTTTAGTAAAATCTGGGATTGTACCATTAATCTGTTTGCTTCTCACAGAATGCCCAGCACGCAGTCTCTTTTCCCTTAGAAGCATCTAACATGCAAACCAATGAAGTCTGAAATAATAGGACCCTTTGTGTAAGCATATGGTTTTGCTTTTCCCTTTAAAATGATTCTCTCAACATTTCCTTTGCTGGAAATGTGCCAGAGCTGGGAGCTAGCACCTCTGAGGGGACTGATGGCCCCTCGCAGCCTGAGCTGGAAACAGGGCTCCGCCTCCGCTCTGAGCTGCTTCTAAAACCTGAATGCCACCTCCTGTGGTGAAAGTAAATGCTCACCTGGCTAAGCCACCTGAGGGCTGGAAAGAGGTAAAGATCCAAAGGGAAATCCTTGAGCTTCCTTACCGAAACTGTCCTTAGCTTGTGCCTCTAATCTCTAAAAGGAACACAAACTCCTTCAAATGTTTCGAGGGCTGCTGTGCAAAGAGGGGACCAGGCTAGTTCCAAGTGGCTGCACTGGCTGGAATTTGTCAAGAAAGGAGAGGGCCTTCCAAAAACAGAATGAGCTGCCTCAACAGCTAGTGAGCTCCCTGTAATGAGATGACGTTTTCAGGTCTTTCAGGGAATGAAGCTAATGCCACCCTTCTCCCAAAGAAGCTCCCAGTTCTTAGTATAGTAGTTCCCATCTAGTCATCAATACATTAAGGGAACAAAACGAGTCAGTAATACTAAGGTAAATGTCATTCACTCAGTACTTCACTCATCCCAAGAAATGTTTGTTTTGTTAAAACCAGGGTCGTCTTGGCCATAAAGAAATTGTCTTTAAAACTGAAACCCTATGATTGATATTCTGCTTCTTTGGGAAACTTCTTCCTGGTTACTTAGCATCATCATGAGTCACATGCAGGTGACAACCTAAGATTTCTTCTACAGCCTGAACATGTGGGGCCGTTGGTGGGACTATCCAAGGACACCACCTTGGGTTACCATCGGTTATAAAATTGTCATGCAGCCTGCGAAAACAACAACGTGGACATTACTGGATCTTTCAAGGACCTGTTATGTCCATATTCCTCAGCCCCCAGCGACCAATTCAGTTCACAGTAGAATTGATCAAGTTCTTCAGATTTAAAAAATGAAGGGTGGCCAAAAGAGGCAATTAAAAAAGATCTGAAGCCTTCCGCACACATCTCTGAGGCCCAGAGCTGAGCTGGGTGGTGCTGTGTCCCTCTGTGCCTCTGTTCTGCCCGCAGCCTCGTGCAGCTTGGAGAGGAAGTAGTGCCCCACGGTGAGAACGGAGGACCCTCCCCCTCTGACAGCAGGGGCCATCTGGTCCTGAGACCTCACCCAGTCCCCGGGCAGTGGGTTCTGATCCTCTGTGGCTGCTCGCTCCTCTCCGTGGGCAGTCACACGTTGAGGATCCGGGGAGCTGAGGCCTGAAAGATGGCTGAGGGGTTAGGGGCGAACTTCTTCCTCACCTCAGGGACCTGGAAAATGAAATGTGGCCACAGATCAGCGGGCCTTTCCCTCGACTTTCCCCCTCCCCACAGCTCCAGGAAAAAAATCCCCTCTTTGTCCTTGAGAGTTGGGACTGCTAACCTGAAGGGTCTGCAGTTAACGCGGGGTTCCTGCGTTAGGGGACATTGGCCAGATGGAGCACGTGGACCTTCGTTTCTCCCTGAAGCCTCTTTTGGGTTGAGTCAGGAAGCTGAACGGCCCCACCTCCCTTCCAGCTCCTCCTTACATGAACGCCGGGGCCTGGACAGCTTGTCACTAGGGCTCAGTGGCCAAGGGTAAGATTGGGATTTAGAAGGGAGGGGACACCCTTCTCCCCAGAGAAGTCAGCACTAGGGGGACACACATGTGGCTAACGACAAAGCAGCACCTTGGCTTTCTGTTCACGAGTGACAATTGGGTGTTGAGACACCACTGTCCCTGGCATAATGCCATCCTACACCACCCAAACCTGACTCCTAGTCCCTAACCTGGAAGAAAAGCCTCTGTCCTCACACCGCCTGCAGCCAGGCACCCAGCCCCTTGCCCTGCAGCACCAGCTTCGGACTGACCTGGAAGCCAGCCCCGGGGCTGCTGTCCCATCCAGAGCTGTGGGTTGTGATGACTGTGGCGGGTTTCACCTTTGTGGATCTCGATGGCTTCACTCCAGTCCAAGCCTGGAATTCCTGTCTGGAACAGAACACATCACAACCTTGCACAGGGTCTCCCGTCCCTTCCCCTGACCCCTCAGAGGCCTCGGCCCTTGCCCTGTGCTTCTGGAATATTCCTGACCAATGTCCACTGCTGAGATGCTGCTTTGGCTGCAGATGTTCCTTTCTCCCCTTACAAAGGCAGAACTAGCAGACGAAGTGCACCCCAGACAGCTCCAGCGGGAATTTTCTCTCACGCTGCTGGGGAGCAGTGGCACAGGCTGCACGGGGAGTAAGCAGAGAGCTCAGTCAACAACTGGATCCCACTCATCCCGAACTGCGAGCTCCCGGCGTGTGCCGGCCCTCAGAGACAGCACGTTCCAGCCCTGCCCTCCAGGGCTCCCTATCTTGCCTCCGGGCCACTTCAAGGGGCCCTAGAGGCCCAGAACCAGCAAAAGTCGCTCGCCTGCAGCCCACGTCGCTGGTGGCCCTTATGTCCAGAGGAGGTGACGGACTGGACAGCACACTGCACGGTCCTCCATACCTGGTTACAACTGAGGAAGAAAATGAGGCTCAGTGTTGTGTTTAGTTTTTAATAACTTGTCTTATTAACTCCTGCAAAAGAGTATAAGTCGTAGTGACCATCTCAAGAAACTAAAGACAGCCTGGCGCTGTGGCTTTTGTATGGCGCTGTGCCCGCGGGCACTGATGCGCAGGAGCAGGGAGGGACGGTGGTCTGCACAGGGGGTAGGTGTTGGCTACCTGGAGGGAAGTGACAAGGCTGGCACGGCCTAGCTCCAAGTGCTCACAGTAGCATTCTTTTCACAAAGACTTAATTCCTCAGTTCCTCTTAAAAAACAAACAAACAAACAAAAAAACCTATTTTAATTCTATCAACTCCCCTACTAAATGGCAGAGACCTCCTGTGCCCACAGGAGCCGCTGGCCAAGGTGATGTTCTGAGGAAAAGGGTCCAGATGGCCAGAGGCAGCATCCGTATTTGGGCTGGGTCCAGCCCAGCCTATCTCACCCCATCCACAGCCCTGGCCAGGTTTCAGGCCCTGAGATCAACAAAGCAGCCTTTTCTCCTTAGCAGCACAGCTGGGCACCACTGGGCATGACACGTGTGCAGGGAGCAGCTGTGTCTGTCTGTGGCCAGCACTCGGGTACCAGGAGGCGAATTGGGCCAAGGCCCTATTGGATAACTTTTGCTTCCAAAGCTGCAAGGTTTCAAAGACCAGCTGCCCGAGCCATCTGCTACTCTGTTTCTCCTGGGGAAGCAGGTCCTCCCCTTGGTGTGCCCTTCTGTTCCCACACTGAACTGAGCCTTGGGTCTGGCAGCCCAAGCCTGCTGCCCCAGGGTGGCTGCAGGGGTCCCAGAGCAGGAGGTGACCAGAGCCAGGGGCTAGAGCAGTGCCTGTGGTTCCTTGTGGGACAGGCCTGGTGCTGGAGCCCAGGTGAGAGGGAGGCCTGCAGTGGGGATGGAGAAGGGACGTTGAAGACAGACTCGGCAGGGCCTGGTGACTGCCCAGGAGATGAGGAGGGCAGGCTAATGGCCTGCCGAGGAGATAATACAGGACTAGCTGAGTCAACTGTGCCTCCCCTCACCAAGAAGTTTCCACCACTGTCCACCTCATGTGAGCCTCAGCTGGACCTTGAGGGCCGCAGTCCCTCCTGCTGAGGGGCAGGGAGCCACCCAGGGCATTGCAGAGCACCAGACTGAGGGTCCTGAGGCCTGGGTTCTCAGGCCAACATGGCTTCAAACAAATCCCTGAACTTCCCTAAGCCTTCCCGATGGGCACTTGGAAAAGTGGGAGTCAAGTCTGGCACTTTGACTGTTGGCCCTTTAACTGACTCACCCAGGAAGGAAAGAGGGAGACGACTGGGCCAGGGGTGCTGACACACCGAACTCTGGAGGGAAAGCTCTGGGAGGAGCTGGTCAGGAGGAAGGACCCAGGCTGGCAGTGGGCAGGACCCACTGCCCTTCTGGCCGAGTGAGAGGCAGGTCAGTTCTCACCTGGAGACCAAGGGCCAGGTGAGGCAGGACCTGCTGGGGTGGAGAGGAGTAGCCACGAGTACTCGTATCCCTGGGCTCTCTGGATCTGTTCATTTCCTTTGCTTTGTAAATTTCTTTAACTAGTTCGCTTAGGTAACGTGCATCTTTCAAGAAGGCAGGTGGGATGGAATTGCTCATTCCAGTAGTAGAGCTGGGAGATGGAGGGTCCCCGAGGTCGGCTCGCACGGTGCTGGGGAGCCAAGTTCAGCAGTGGTCCTATGTCTCTGCCAGGTGACCCAGGCAACTAAGCTCTTGCTATTTCTGCTTTACAGATGAGGAAAGGGTCAGAGGGGCCAAGTGACCCACCGAGTTTATATACCAGGAAGGAGAGCTCTAGTGAGTCCCAACTCTTGCCCAACTCGGTACTTTTCCACCACTGCCGGACACAGGTCAAGCAACTACCTGATTCAGAGGAGGCAGCATCTTAGGGGATGATAACCTATTAGGGGCACAGATTTGGTCTCTGAGGCAAGACATACTTGGGTTCTGCTCTGCTCTGCGTGACCTCATGCCAGCCACTCAAGTGCCTCATCTATAGAATGGGGACAGCAAGAACTGAACTTATTCCAGGGCGTTATTGTGAAGTCTTGGGGAGATAATCTGTGGGAAGTCCTAAGCCTGGTGCCTGGTACGTGCCAAGCAGAGAGTAATAACTAGTACCTTTAGTATCACTGGAGCTGGAAGGACCCAGCAGGACATTCAAACCTGCCATCTGCTCAGCAAGGGTGAGGGATGGCTTCTAAAAGTCCAGCCTTTGCTTGGACACTTCCAGTGAGCAGGAGATCAGCACCACGTGACCTTACCCATCCTAGTCAGTTCTAATTATTAGAAAGCGCTTCCTTCCCTGAGCTGAAGCTATCTCCCTGCAAGTTCCGCCCCCATCTGTGCCTGGAACATCAGCCATTTGAAGGCGCTGCACACCCAGGACCTCTGGCCTTCCAGACCTGTCATTCAAGGCCCCTCCAGCTGGTTCAGGGCCCCGTCGTGCAGCAGTCGGCACCGTCCACTGCGTGGCTGGGGCCCCAGTGCTGCGGCTCAGTGTCTGCCCTGCCCTGACACCCCTGGCTGCATTTCTGCAGCTCAGCTTGAGCACACGTCCCTGAACACAAGACCCATCCTGAAACAGCCACTCCCCATCGAGTTCCTTAAAACCTGCATGCCCGTGAAGGAACCTCTGGGGAGACAAAATGTTCCACGTGTCTGAATTATGGTGGTGATGCCCAGGTGTATACAAAAGTCATCCAGCTGTACACTTATAATGGATGAATTTTACTATATGGAAATTATACCTCAATACAGTTGATTTTAAAAGTAATAAAATTGAAGGAGAAAGTTCATACCTTTTGGCCCTTAATTCCACAGGTAGGAATTCATACTAAAGAAATTATTGTATAAGCAAAGATTTAGCTACAAGAATGCTGATCAAAAGAGATATTTTTTTCTCTAAAATTTTTTGTTAAAGGCAATATATGTACTTTTTTTTTTTTTTAGAGCAGTGGTTCAGGGAATTCCCTGGTGGTCCAGTGGTTAGGATTCCGTGCTTCTATTGCAGGGGGCATGGGTTCCATCCCTAGTCGGGGAACTAAGATCCTGCAAACCATGTGGCACAGCCAAAAGAAAAAAACAAAGCAGTGGTTCAAAAGGGCAGAGTGAAAAGTCCCTCAGTCTCCTTCCACCCCTGGCAGCATCCACAACTCCTTCCCCTTCTTCCTCTCCCTAAAGGTTACCATTTTCTCACACATCCATGCAGAGACATCCTACACTTATTTCAGCAGATATGTATGTATCAATAACCCCTTTAAAAACACAAATAGTAGCAGATGTATCGTTCTGCATCTTTTTTGACATCTTCTATTATCAGTACATTCTGGGCTTCCCAGTAGCCCATCCTATGGCAGAGCTATAATTAACCAGTCCCCTACATCAGTAGGACAATGGAACTGTTTCCATTTTCTGCTGTACTGTTGTTGACACGTACCTTATACTCCTTAGCTCCCACCCCATGTTCAAGGTTACCTGTAGGGAAAATTTCTACAAGTGAAGTAACTAGATCAAAGGAACAGTGTTTTTAATAGCCCCAAATTAGAAACACCCTAAATATTTAACGACATGAGAGTAGGTTAATATGTGGACATATATATCAATATATGGATAATGTATATCCATAAGATAAAATACTGCACATCCATTAAAATTCATGTTGTAGGAGAGCATCTAGTAACACGGAATGACATCCACGATACGTGAAAGAAAAAAAAAACGTGTACAGTTACAAATCTATGCAAGAATTATAAACAGATACGCACTCAAATGCATGTTAAGGATTAGAAAGAACTACGAGTTTGGGGTAGGATTAAGGGCATATTCATTTTCTATGTTGTAATTTCCGTAATTTCCAATTTTTCTGATCACTTGTTATAAGAAGACAGAAAGCCCTCAGCTGTCCAGGGGCAGAACACAGGCCTGTCCTCAGTGAAAGCCAAGTCAGCTGCCCTCAGTCACTCAGTGGCATCTCTAGGGGACCACCCACTTGGAAGCTCTGCATTTGGTCCTCACCACCAACGCCCCCACAGAAGGCGATCCTCAGGCAGTTGGCCTGCGAGCACCCCTCCTATGGCTAGGCCCACCTGGTGGAAGTTAAGGGGAAGAGGATTTTAACTCGGTCGAAGGCAGGCTTTCTGCCAGGACTGCCCGAGAGGGCAGCGAGTGAGGTAGTGAGCTCGCCGCCACGGAGGTGCTCGCTCGCTCACTCACTCCGAGTCTGGTCGGGGAGCATCGAAGGAGACGCTGGCAGTGCCAGGAACCAAAGGGGATGACCTCGGAGGCTACCCACGGCTCTCTAAGTCGTGTGGGATGGGGGCTCCAGGCGCCTCCTCCCTCCCGCCCACCCTGGTCCTCCAGGCTCCCCAGCTCAGTCTCCTGGGACCACGTGGTTTGCATACAATGCGCTCCCCTGCCCCCAGCCTCATACCTGTACGATGTGGTCGCCGCTGCAGCCGCATCTGCGTCGCCGACGGGGAGCACGTAGACCCCCCGGCTGTAGGGCGCGGGGGGCTTGATCCTGCGGCCGCCCGCTCCCGACCCGCGCCCCAGTGTTGCATCTCTGGGCCTCGCGGGCGCCGTCCACACGCCGAAGTCCCGCTGGTACTGAGTAAGCGGCACGTCCCGGCCGGGGTCCCGCGAGCCTGCGGGGGACGAGCCCCTGCGTGAGGTGGCACCGCCCAGGCCCGGCTCCTCGCTCTCGAGTTCGGAGTAGCTGTGCAGGGTCAGTGGCACAGCCACGTCGGAGCGGTCCAGCTGGTTCCAGCGCCGCGCCAGGCAGCAGAGGCGGCTGATGCAGGGCCACGCCATGCTGGCCCCGGCGCCTGGCGCTCGCGCTCGCTCGACTCCCTGCGCTCCGGGCAGCGCCGCCCCCGCCCGCGGCCCCGCCCTCGCGGCCCTGCCGGCGCTGCCGCAGCCCCGCCCCCCGGCCTCGGGGTGGCCACCCAGGGAGCGGAGGGCTGGGCGACAGCCCCGCGAGGCCAGGGCCGCCTGTGCAGGGCTGGAGCTGGGCGCCGGTGAAGGAAGAGGGTAAGGCTGGCGGGGTGCAGAAACGGGGCTGGGGTTGGAGGAACTGAAACCGCCCGGAGGCACAAGTGTCCAACTTGAAGAATGTCTCATAATTTAATCCAGAGTTCCCTAAATGCTATCTTATAATTTAGACCTGGCTTCGCAGAGGCCGAGGGCCGGATGGCGACAATTCCTAGCCGATCGCCCTCCGCCAGCCCCCAGGCTGCAGCTCGCCTCCCGGAGGGTCTGTTGGACCCCGCCGACAGGGGACAAGCCGTGGCTGCCAGATTTGCGCGAGGCTGCAGCGCGGGGCTCGTGGGCACGCAGGGGGAGACGCGCGATGAGGGGATCACAGGGAAGACTTGGGGCCGCGCTTCCCACAGAACGCGGGTTTGAATCAGCCATTATGATGCCAAATTTGGGACATCCAATTCAGCTTCCACTGAGAATTGGCATTAGCCCTCAACTGATATTTCCTGAGGCCTAAAATCCCTAATTTTAAAGCATGGCCATAAAGGCTTGCTTATAAAGCTGCCACAAATCTTTGGCCGCTATGCTATAAAAGTTTCTCTCCCTCCTGTGCAGAGCTAAATACAGGTAATCCTCCAGGTCATAGATCAGTCTGTTTAATGCAGGACAGGGTATCAAACAGCTCCCTGGCCACAGGCAACGGCTTCCTGAATATTTGACACTAGCCCTCAGTATGCACTGCAGACCAATTACTAGTAACACTGTTGAAACAGCACTGATTACCCAGTGCTCCATCTCAAGCATATACTTGGACAGCATCCAGCCTGCACCTCAGAGGGAGGACTGCAGTACAGCCCTAGCCATCAGAATACAGAGTCCTCTCCCAAACCACTGCCTATCTTAGCTTGAAGGCACAGTAAAGCGACACAACGACTGCCCCAAGTGGCAGCAGTTCAGCTGCCTTGGCCAGGCCATGGCCCAAGAGGCAGCAGCAGAGGAGCCTGTGTACCGTGAAGACACTGGGAGATTACACACCTGCTCAGGGTACGCTGGCTTTGTGTGACTTATGTGTGCCAGGCCCTGGGTCAGCCACCTGGGAGAATGGTGACTAAAACACTCCGTTCTGCAGAAAAAAAAGAGCAGCCCTTCTTGTTTTGATTTCTTCATTCACTAAACAACAGTCAAAGAGGACTTACAATGTGCCTGGAATAATGCTGGGTGCCTTCAGGACGTTTACAGTGCAGTGGGTGACAGATGTGGAAAGCAGTGTAATAGAGCTTTCCAACAGCGGAGAAAGGGCCAGGGACCTGGACTCGCTGCCCATAGTGAGGGAGGGTAGTGGGGTCGGGTGGGAATGCAGGGTCCAGGGGCCAAGGGTTCAGCCACAGGCAGCAGAGGCTGGGCCATGGAATGCCTTGGTAGCCACACTAGGGAGTTTTCATAGGCGACAACAGGAAATGACTAAAGTGTTTTTAGCACTCTGTGGCCTTGTGGAGAAGTACAGGACATTTTAGAGAGCAGCTGGAGAACAATCTTAACAACAGTCCAGGTTAGAGACAAGGGACTGAACTTAAGGCACTGGGAGTGGAGAGAAGGGGCTGGATTCTAGAAATGAGAGGTGAGAGAGGGAAATCTAGAATGGCCCCAGGTTTCTGGCTTAAGCCAGGAGTCATATTTGATATGCCTGTGTAGTGGGGTCTGAGGATCTGTAACTATGCCTGGGACATAGTTCCATACTGTCTACAAAGTAGACATATGTACTGAGTGACAGCTTAGAGATATTCAGTGGGTCCAGAGCTCAGAAGACATCCTCACAGAGATAACTGAAGCCACAGAAATGAGAGAGACGAGACAGCTAAGAGTGCGCTCCTGGGACCCCACACTTCAGAGGACAGTGGAGGCGGCACAGGCTGAGAGGCACGCTAGCCAGGCAGAGCACGGCCTTGGGGTGCTCACATGCCAGCAGAGAAGCCAAGATGAGAAAGCAAGATACCCCAGTGGGCAAACAGGAGAGTAGGGAAAGTTGCCAAAGCTATGGACAGTTAGGCTTATGCTTCTGGAGCTGGGTGCTGACCTCCCAAGGCCTCTCACAGGTAGGTAACTTGACCTTCCAAACGTTCCTTCTCTAAACATCACAAAGCAGAGAGAGCAGATGTGTCTTTGTTGCCTGTTTTCCAGATCTGCCCACGGACAACATGAATTTCATTTTGGACTCCATATGGAATGTCCATGTGATCTCAGCCTCCCATCCCATCTCTGAAAAACACTTCTTGTCTCATCTGTAAGTCACAGGGTTCTTAGCATAACTACATATTCAGAAATGTCAAAGCACAGCAGTGTGACCTTGGGCAGTTCCCACACACGACCGCCCTGGTTCCTTACTGGCAAAATGAGGGCTGGGTTAACAAAAATTCTCTCTCCTTAAAGTGACATTAGTTTAGACTATTCTAAACTAGAACAGAGTCCCCTGCCTGGCAAGAATGACCGGTACTTTGCAGCAGAGAAGAGTCCAGCTTGGTGGGAAAAAGATGAAGAACCACCATAACTGGATAATTCCTACGTGCTGGGCACATGCTGCCATTCAGCTCTCAACACCGTGTGAGGTGAGCACGACTCCCTTCCTTGTCATGAAGCCAGGCGCTCTGTGCCCGCCACCACGCAAGCCCGGCCCTCTCCAGCACAAGGTGCAAAATTTGGTGTAACTCTTTGAGATCAACCAAAAGACTCAAAAACTCTCCTATAAATCCTTTCAAGAAAAACTTTTAAATTCTCAAATCGCATTTCCTAGAAATAATTCTCAATCACGAGGACGAGTTCCACTACAGTGAAGCTATGACGACGACCACTGTCTGCTATGTCAGTATGATGCTCCACTTCAAAGAATGTACATTTTCCAACATAAGATGCTATTAGGCTCAGATTCAAGTCTGAATTTATCCAAGATACATCCTTCTAATTCTTAATTAGCTACAATTTTAACCTAGAAAGCAAAACCTAAAAATATCTTTCTGTATATGCCACTCACTGCCACGAAACATTACCTACCTTTTGGGGAAAATTTAGAAAATATTGCAGCTGTTATTTCAGACCCATGCCAGAGAGAAGATGCTCTTAACTTTCACCTGTTAACCAAGCAAGGAAAGGGGTAGGTAAGTAAGAGTAAATATTTAGCAGAGGTGCTAGAAGGCCAATATTAAAAATCAAGCACCTCTGAGTTCCAATCAGACCTTTCCATGTACTCAAACTATGTTAAATATAACAACGAACAGCAAGATTCCAGGGCAGCATTAGTGCTCTTCAAAAGAGACATATACCCGCTATTTACAAACTAGAGATATAAACCTTTATTTCACAACTTTGTCATAATTCATTTTCTAATGAGACATGTACTGGGGACATAGTTTAAAATACTGGGAAAGCTAGATGCTCAGTGTCTTCCAGGCAGGAGCAAAGATGTGGTCACTCCAGGGCCGATGCATTCCTAGGGCTTCAGGCAGCATGGACCAGTCGTACCAGTATTGTCCAACCCCAGTTTTACTTAGAGCCACCTCCTTTTTTGGGGCCGTTAGTCCTCATTTCATGCCAAATTTTCACTAGAGGCTCCCTGTTCTTCCAAATGAGTTCATGACCATAAGTAATATACCATCTGGGGAAAAGAAAAACAAACCAGGTCCAACATTCAAACAGTACGACATACAAATGCCAAGTACTATGATGATATCAAGCTGACATTTTAAAAACTGAATGTCACTGTCATTTACTATCCAGCATATTAAAAAAGCTGATTAATTTATTTAATGTAGATCAATGACTTACCTTTAATATACAGAAGACATAAAAGATGGAAATAGGATGGACCATGTGTGACTGCTCCAAAAATGTAAGTACTTCACACACACTACTTTTAATTCACCACAACCCTGCAAATCAAGTATCACTTTTCCCATTTACAAACATGAAGAAATCAAGTCTGAAAGAAAGTCATTTGCCCAAGGCGCTAACAGCTTTTAAGTAGTCAATCAAGCACTCACTAGCAGGTCAGAGTGATTCTAAGCCTGGACTCTTTTTATTATGTCAAGTGTAAGAAATGTCAGAATCAGAATTTACTAATAATGATGGCTATACTAATTTAAATGTCTCTCCTTCCTCACCTTCAGCCTGGCTACACAAAAGGATCCAAATTCTGCCCACCTTTTAAAATACAGCTCCAATCCCCATCCTCTGTTAAACATGCCTAAACAATGCCTAAAAGCAGCCTGAAGCAATAAGCCGAGGAAGGTGAAACACTGAGAGGTTTAGTAATTTAACTTGCTCAGGCTGCACAACTAGGAATGACCAAACTGAGACTAGAACCCAAATCTGACCCTGTAACCTGTGCTCTAACCGCGGTGCTACACTTCAGCCTCTCGGGAGCATCTGCTTAAGCTGAGGAACACACAGGGAGTGAGATCAGAAGCCCACGGCCTGGGGTCTGCACGACTAGGAGCTCTACCCGAGGGCAGCACAGGCTGCGAGAAGCTCAAAGGCACCTGCCTCCCCGGAGAGCTTCCCTGGAGGAGGGGCATTTGGAATGGCTATTTTAAAAAGCTTCTGTTATTGAAACTTTTATTTTTGCCCTGGTTTCCCCAAACAGATTTCATGTTCCCTGAGGCAGAAACTAGATTTTGTTGATCTTTCATCTTAGACACCTGACTGAAAAAATGCTCTATTCAACTTAATTGATATCAGAATGGCAGTTTAATGTTTTAACATTTTTTTAATGTTTGGAGCATGTATTTTTTTTATTACAAAGGGCTTGAATTGTACCTGAATCCTAATTCTCACTAAATATAGTTAACATTTAATCATAAAAAGTCACCATTAAAATTTTGAAAAATAATCAGTAAATTTACAGAAAGAAAAAAAGCATTTTAAAAACATGCAAATTAATAGGCATGTTTACAAAATTCTTTTGGGCTTAGAGTGACGTTCTCTGGTGAACTTAAAACAAGAGAAAAAGGATCATCCTATGATTCAAATGCAATTATAAAACTCTTACAAGAAATGAAACACTTATCGGGAACTCTCCATTAGTAAAGTGTCTTCTCAAATCTTTTTAACCTACTTATTTCAAGCAAAGAGTCAAACACTTTAATCTTACAGGTACTTGTTTTGATTATACTCGTAAGTTCAAATGTAATTGGTCATTTGGTTATATTAAAATTAGGAAAATATTTCAAACTGACTAATTTTTGAGGTATCTTTTTTTCTGTTTGTTTTTGGTAGCAGCCTCACAGTCTAGTGCTCAGTCTGAAACTCCAGCTCTGCAATGACTCACTGTGTGACCTTGGATAACTCCTTTCTTTAAGCAGTTTCCTTTCTGTAAGTTGGACTACCTCACAGGATGTTAAGAGTATTAAATTACTCCTTAGCGTAGGCACACAGCAAATACTCAGTAAACATTAGCTATCATTACTGCAGCAGTACAAGGTGAAGACCATAAAATGTGGTCAGGGACATAAAGTCAAAGCAATGTGCAGGAGGTTACTAACAGATCTTTACCTTTTCTAACATCTTTAATCTAGACTGAGGAATCTTCACCATTAAAGATGTTAGAAAAGATGAATTCTAGATATAACCAAGATCTAGTAAATGAAAGGAGGTGAAATTAGAAACAGCAAAGAGAAAGCATTCCTCTGCCTTTCAGATTCTGGACTTTAAAATACATTTGATCCAGTTTTCAGAACAGAAAAAGGTAATCTAATTATAGTTGAGAGGAATAAAAAACTGCTGGGGAAAAGATCCTTTAAGTATACATGGAAGGAGCCAGGTAAATTTAGAGTTCATAAAACAAAACCCCTTTTCATCAGTCTTCATGTTTCTCATACTGTAATACCAGGTCAGTTTTTACTATTTATAATGGGCTGCTGTTAAAGCTCGAACTCACACATGCTATTCTTTAATCATCACTGAAAATTATAAATGGCATAATGGCATTTAGTTCCACCGCCTACTGGGCAAAACTGCTCCACTTAGAATAGATTTTTCTACTTTTTTTTAAAATTAAAAAACTAAGGTTTCCCATTGTTGTGAAATAAAGTAAAAACCAAATAAGGGTAAAAGGCAACATTATGCAAGAAAAGAGAGGCCATCAGGGATGCAGCATATCAGACAGACAACAGCTCTGCTGAAGGGCCTCTCACGGTCAGATGGACTCCAGAAGCCCTGAGGAAGTTCTATGACAGCGTTGCTACAGCACTACTATGTTTTAGGCAAGGGTCCATTGCCTGAAGCACAAGTGGGAGATCTTGTAACCACAATGTAACTGTAATCACTGTGGTGTGACAGAGGCTGGGAGGGCTCTGGATCTGGGTTTATTAAATCTCTGCTCTGCTACTTAAGAGCTGTTTGACCTGGGGAAGATCACTTCTGAGCCTCAGTTTCCATCAGTGAAACAGGGGTAATAATTATGTAACGCAAGGTAACTAGCTCAGTGCCTGCAACATAACAGATGCTCAATAAGTATCAACACGAGTTTATGCCATCTGGCCTCTACTCCAGTCATGCAGCAGGCACCTGCACACTCATCGCAAGCAGAGGACCAGATCCACCCACTCAGGGTGTCTGCCCAGCACTGGTGAGGTCAGTGGTAGCCAGGTAGGGGAGCAGGGTAGGGACTGGGCAGGGGAGATGTGGCTTGAGAGTGGGGAAAGGAATACAGCACAGACTAGGGGGCTGGGCAACAGTCTCCATGAAGGACTAGGAATTTTGACAGTCATGAGTTCAGGTGACTTGAGGTTAAAGGGAGGGTAAAGGCACAGATGGTCTCCCTCTACAAATGACCGAGGCAGGGGCAGGGCCAACAGTCTCACGTTCCCATCTCATATGGTGAAGCTGCTCAAGATCAAAGCAAACCATGTTGCGATTTCCTTGCCCTCCCAACCCCACCTGCCCTGCTTCCATCACAGAAGTAACTGCCTTATTCTGCCTTCCTTAGGGGTGGGGAGAGGGAGATGAGCTGAGAAAGCAGTGTAACAGTCAGTCATACTCAAACTTACATTCCAAAGAGAGCTCCCCCAAGATGTGCTGCATGATCAAAAAATTTCCATCCCAGGATCATTCCTGCTGTATCCACGGCAATAATGGCTTTTAGGGCCTGAAAGCCAGCAAAAGAGAACAGAACTGATACAACTTTGATTCCTCCAGCATTGACATTTCTAATTTAAGGGCAAGAAGTCAGTCAATGTAAAAATATCACCACTGTCCCCAGCACTTCACTTCATAAAAATACTCACATTCCCTGCCGTGAACGTGAACATTGGAAGGAAGATAATGGCGAGCCTCCCTTCTGGGATCTTAGTGCAGACAGCTGCAAGGACAGTCATGATTGCGCCCGACTGCAAATTAACACATTGGGGAAAAAATGAAACTCTCATGTGCAACTGCTTAGTGACTATAACGTCTAAAGTAGAAATACTTTTTCCAGAAAGCTTACAAGCCACACATTTCTAGGTTAGCACAAAGTTAAAAAGCTTTCCGTTACTAACGTACAAAATATCAGGCAAAGGGACTCTAAGTCCGTGATATGGTAACCACCTGGCAAGGACTGAACTACAGGCAATAAGATGTAACAACCAGCATGTCAGCAGTTAATGAACTTCAGGGACACTGTTATGTGTGGCACATGCATCATTTCATTTAATGACTAAAAAAGGACTTCTCAAACTTCAACAAAACTCCTCGAGGGACTTCCCTGGTGGCGCAGTTGTTAAGAATCTGCCTGCCAATGCAGGGGACATGGGTTCTAGCCCTGGTCCAGAAGATCCCACATGCACGGAGCAGCTAAGCTCGTGCGCTGTAACTACTGAGCCTGCGCTCTAGAGCCCATGAGCCACAACTACTGAGCCCACGTGCCACAACTACTGAAGCCCGCACGCCTAGAGCCTGTGCTCCACAAGAGAAGCCACCGCAATGAGAAGCCCGCACACCGCAATGAAGAGCAGCCCCCAGTCGCTGCAACTAGAGAAAGCCCACGTGCAGCAATGAACATCCAACACAACCAAATAAAGAAAGAAAGAAAATTTTAAAAAAAACACAAAACTCCTCGAACCAGAGAGTGAGCATGAATTTGCCCAAAGAAACCCACATGTGTGGAATTTCTCCTAAATTTAATGCTTTACCATAAATCATGTGAAATTTGTATCCTACTTCATTATAACACTAAACATTTTCCTTAAAACGTTTGACAAATGTTCTGCTCCAGGAAAGCATGCCAAATTTATCCCATGGCTCTGCATGACACGCCCCCCCATCACAGCATCCTCCCAGGGATACACATGCATCCACCTGCTTGAGAAGCACTTTCCCCAACAGCCTTGTATTTGAGAATAAAAATTGAAACTTAAAAACCTTATGACCAGTAAGTCAACCATTTCTTGTTATAATTGAAATTATAATTGCTGTATAGTTTTATCGTCTATTGTGTTTTTCCACATTGCTATATAACCTTCATAATTTAAATTGATAATGGCTATGAAATATCTCCTGGATAAATTATGATAATTTAACTAAACTTTCTTAATGTTACACATGTTCCTAATTCCTCTAAATGCTACAATACTTGAGAAATTGGATCATAATCCCTTGTTTACATTAAATCTCATGATAATCATTCATTCAAATACTTGAGTCCTACCAGGCACTATGCTAGATGATGGGGATACAAAGGGGAACAAAATTGACAGTCCCTGCCTTAATGGAGCTTACAGACTGGCATGAAAGACATAAATGAGTAAAAACAACAAAATATAATCAGTTATGATGGGGAAGCACAGCAACTGCCAAACTGTTTTCCAAAGTGGTTTTAGTGTTTTACTTTCCTACCAGCAGTGTATGAGATTTCCAGTTCCTCCACATCCTCACCAACACTTGGTATGGTCAGTCTTTTAAATCTGTAATATAGGTTTATAGTGATATCTCAGTGTGGTTTTTATTTTCATTTTCCTAACAACTAATGATGTTCATCTTTTCATGTGCTTAGTTGCTATCCATACATCTTCTTTGAAGTGTCTGTTCAAACCTTTTGCCCATTCTTCTTGAATTTTTCTTTATATAGTCTAGACACAAGTCCTATATCAGACTTCTGACATGCAAATATTTTCTTTTAGCATGTATCTTGCCTTTTAACAGTGTCTTTGGAAGAGTATAAGTTTTTAACTTACATGAAGTCTGATTTATTAATTTGTGCTTTTTGGTCTCTCAACTATGAAATCTTTGCCTAAAATAAGGTCACAAAGAGTTTTTTCCTGTTTTCTTCTGTAAGTTTTTATTTTAGGTTTTATATTTAGGTCTGTTTCACTTTGAAAAAAACTCCAAAATACTCCTGAACCAGATTCACCAATTTTTAACATTCTGCCACATTTCACTTATCATTTTTTCTTTATATCCATACTTTTTTTCTAAAAAATAAGGTCACAAAGAGTTTTTTCCTGTTTTCTTCTGTAAGTTTTTATTTTAGGTTTTACATTTAGGTCTGTTTCACTTTGAAAAAAACTCCAAAATACTCCTGAACCAGATTCACCAATTTTTAACATTCTGCCACATTTCACTTATCATTTTTTCTTTATATCCATACCTTTTTTCCTGAACCATTTGAGCATAGGCTGCATATATCATACCCTTTTACCCCTAAATACTTCAGTGTGTATTTCCTAAGAACTTGAATATCTTTATATATCCTACAATACAGTTCTCAATTTCAAGAAATTTTATACTGATATATTATACTTTCATTTAATCTATAAACATATTCCAGTTTTATCAATTGTTCCACTAATGCCCTTGCAGCTGTTTTTCCCCACGTATTGCATTTAGTTGCCATGTCTCCTTGGTCTCCTAAAAGCTGGACCATTTCCACAGCCTTTTTTTAAAAAAGGGGTCCATTTTCATTAAAAGCCTCTGACTAAAAAAGGTGAAAATAAAGAATCTCTGCATGGGGTAGGCTAAACATCTGTCTAAAAAGCAAGTTGTGGGAATTCCCTGGTGGTCCAGTGGTTAGGACTGTGCACTTCCACTGCCAGGGACCCAGGTTCAATCCCTGGCTGAGGAACTAAGATCCCGCAAGCCACATGGTGCGACCAAAAAATAAATAAATAAAATAAAATGTCATTTAAAAAAATAAAAAAGCAAGTTGCAATTTATTCAGACACATAAATATGTTTAATGTATAATAAGTACAATAAGTTATAGTCACAAAGAAACTGGCTTTACAGAGAAATGCACAGCTAATAATGCACAGCTAATTTCTTTAATATTTAAGTTTCTGTAATGAGGACTTTAGATGGAGAATATAATCATCTATGGAGAAGCAATTTAGAGGGTACAGGATTTCAGTGCTCTTCTTTCAATTCAGCTAACCAAATTATATTTGTTTCATTTGGGGGAAAAGTATAATTTTATTGGTTTTTTTCTCTCAGAAAATAAGGTCTCAACTTGATTTCTTCTGGGTTTTGTTGAGTTGACTTTTTTAGGTTTTATTTAAAAATCTAGGATACTCAAGTTGCACATCTTAAAGCCTGAAAGATGAAGGGTTACTCTTTAACTTTCAAATTCTCAGTGACACTGACATCTACTCTGCTTAAATACAGTATATGCTGGTAGATTATAGTCGCAGATGTTGAAGTTCTAGCCAAAACAAATCTTTCAGAACAAATATAAATTTGGCCAGTATAACATGTTGCACCCTAGAGGAACCATGACCCAGCAAGTTTTGTGGGGAATCCCATCTTCTGAGGTAGTGCTGATATCCTTCCTTGAAAGCTGCTGTGATACATTAAGGACGTGGAGTGGGGAACCAGCGAAAGAGTGAACAAATTACGGAGGCTGTGTGTGCATGTGTGTGTGTCTTCACAAGGCAGCAACGGCCCTGTGAAGGGAAGTCAGGATTTCTGAAGAACCTCGTGTGTTACTATTGCAGACTTACATAGGAGCCAGTTTGGTAAATATACAATAGCAGACAGTTGATCTTAAGTAGAGAATACAGAATTCTGACTCCTGACCTCCACTGCAAAATTAACATGTATCGCCAACACCCAGCCTATCCCTTTTAATATGTAGTTGACTTTGTTTCCTTGTTCTTTCATTTTTTTAGCCTAAGCCCTGGGTTGTCTTTGTCCACTTGCCTGAACTCATGTCTTAGGTTCTCCTTAGGAATATTAATGCTGTCCTTCCACCGTGTAGCTTCCCCAACCCATTCCTAGGAATGCAGCGTGAGCTGGTTTCCCTGTTTAGGCTGACTGGCAACTATATATTAAAGGGTTGCGGACTTCGGGGATGCCTGGGACTCATAACTCTTAAAAGTTTTAGTAATTCCTAAAATGTAAGATAATCCTTTATTCTGAAGCAACTCTTCACACAGAAGACCCTAAACAGTTGGCAATTAAGAGAGGTAGATGCTATTTTCCAGAAATAGCCTTTTTAATATAAAAAAGTAGGGACCTTTCCTTTTAATTATAGGGACAATCAGAGTCAATTATAGGTGCATCTTTTAGAAATTTTTCTCTTAGGTGTTTTTTTAACATCCTATTTTGAAATAATTTAAATCTTACAGAAAAGTTTGCAGGAATAGTACAAAGGACTCCCAAATCTTTAAACATAAAAAATAAAAGCAAGTTGGGTTTACTGAAGTATAAGTGACACACGAAAAACTGCACGTTTAAAGTTTATAATTAAGTTTTGACACATAAATACCTATGAAACCATGGCCACACTCAAGATTATGAGTGTGGCCCAAAAGTTCATCATCCCCAAAAGTTCCCTGGTGCTCCTCTGCAGTGCGTCCCTCCTGCTCCTCTCCCATTCCTAGGCTACAACTTCTCTACTTTCTGTTAAGATAGATTCACTTTGAGTTTTATATTAATGGAATAATACAGCATATACTCCTTTTTGTTGTTGTCTGGCTTCCTTTACTCTGTATAGTTATTTTGTAATTCACCCATGTGGTTGTATCAATAATTTATTCCCTTACATGGGTGAATAACCATTGTATGGTTATACCATAATATGTATATTCATTCACCTGATGGACATTTGAGTTTTTTCTAGTTTTGGCTGTTACAAAAAAAGCTGTGAACATTTGTGTACAACGCTTTGTGTTCTTTCATTTCTCTTGGGTAAACACCTAGGAGTGAAATGGCCAGATCATATGGTAAATAGATTATTATCTCCATCTAAAGCACTTATTATCTCCATCTAAAGCACTCATTACAGAAATTTAAATATTAAAGAAAATTCTCATTAGCTGTGCATTTCTATGTAAAGTCAGTTTTTTTGTTATTAAATTTTATTTTAATTTCATTTTTCCTCTGACTTTATTTTTATTTATTTTTTAACATCTTTATTAGAGTATAATTGCTTTACAATGGTGTGTTAGTTTCTGCTGTATAACAAAGTGAATCCACTATACATATACATACATCCCCATATCTCCTCCCTCTTGCGTCTCCCTCCCACCCTCCCTATCCCACCCCTCTAGGTGGACACAAAGCACTGAGCTGATCTCCCTGTGCTACGCAGCTCCTTCCCACTAGCTACCTATTTTACATTTGGTAGTGTATATAAAGTCAGTTTCTGTTTGACTATAATTTATTGTACTTATCATATTATTTTAAAGATAGGAGGCAGTTCCATTATCCTTCTAAAGTTTTCTCAAAGTGCCCTATATCTACATAGATTTAAATATATTTATGTGTCTGAATAAGTTGCAACTTGCTTTTTAGACAAATGTTTGGCATACCCCATGATTATTTTCACCCTTCCTAGTAGGAGGCTTTTAAGAATATAATAAAAATGAACCCTTCCTCCTCAGAAAACTTCATACATATTTTAGATATAATTTCAGGGACTCATGAACCCAAACCCATGTAGACCCTAGAGGTCTGCTTCTTTGATTAGAGGTAAAGATCTTTTATTCTCCACTAATAATTTGTTTATGTACACTGGTTATGAACTTGTAATCAATATGCACATATATTTTTATTTATTTCATAAGTAAACAATTTTCATTAAGTACTTTTCTTTATTAATATATAACCTTCATGTATCTATCATATAAAAAAATTTTTTTTTACACTATGAATTTTAAATGAATTTGCTCTAAGAGGCCTTCTGCTTCTACAAGCTACATACAGCTAAAAACCCTGGGCATTGTATGTAAAACAAATATAAGATGACTCTAAAAGACTGAGAAAGGAAAGCAGCCCAGCTAGGAACCTTAGGACCCAAGGAATGACACAGTGGTGAGTTCCCTGGGTTTTCTTTTGGCCTCACGCTGCTCAGACTGGGCTCTGGAGAAGCTCACAACCTGGAAACACCAATGAACTCAGACAAAATAGGCCTGTACCAAAAAATGCTCTCTCTAGCCAAAGGACTAAGAAAGCATAGCCTAGCAAGACACAAACGTTTAGACAATAACCACTTTACTCCAGCCAAACACCACAGAAACAACTGTGGCCCCATCTCCATCAGCAAAAGCTGAGTGGAGAGCCTGGACTTCCAGCCTTACAGACTGTAATGAGGTGTCCCACTGTCCCTGACAGGGTGGTGTCAGTGGGGGTCACACAGGCAGCAGTAATAAGGCACTCTTCCTCCTCCTAGCCAGGGCTATATCAGTAAAGGTCTCCTGGGGAGCCCAAACTCCCCGCCCTGCAGCAACAAGAGCTCTTCCCCCGCAGTGTCAAAGGAGACTGGGGAACCTGGACTGCCTCACTCACCTGGCAGTAGCAATCACAGCACTGTCAGAGGCAGCCTGCTAAACAGTAGATTTAATTAAGATTAAAGTCTCATAACATGATGTCTGAAATGTCCAGGTTTCATTTAAAAAATCACTCGTCAGGGAATTCCCTGGTAGTCCAGCGGTTAGGACTCGGCACTTTCAATGTCATGGCCGAGGTTCAATCCCTAGTCAGGGAACTAAGATCCTGCAAGCTGTGAGGTGTGGCCAAATAAATAAATAAAATAAAAACCACTCATCATACCAAGAACCAGAAAAATCTCAACTTGAATGAGAAAAGACAATTAATAGATACCAACATCAAGATGACACAGATGTTAGAATTATCTAACAAGCATTTTAAAACGGCCATCATAAAAGTGGTTCAACAAGCAATTACAAACATGCTTGAAATAAGTAAAAAACAGCAAAGAAATAGAAAGGCTCAAAGAAATAGGAGATATCAAGAACAATGTAAACTTTAGAATGAAAAATACAATAACCTAAATAAAAATACTGAATGGCTCAAGCAGAATGGAAAGGACAGAAAATAATCAGTTACCTTGAGACAGAATAGCAATTACCCAATCTGAACAACAGAGAAAAAACAGACTTTAAAAAAAGTTAATGGAGTTTCAGGGACCCATGAAATAACAAACTATCTAACATCATGTCATCAGAGTCCCAGAAGGAGAAAAGAAAAAGGGTGAGGCTGAAAAAGTATCTGAAGAAATGGCTGAACATTTCCCAAAAGACATAAACCTATAGATTCAAGAAACCGAGTGAACCACAAACAAGATAAATACAGATATCCATGACAAGACATATAGTCAAACTTCTGAAACTAAAGACAATGGAAAAAGTCTAGAAAGTAGTAAGAGAAATGACACCTTACCTATAGGGGAAAAGCTATTTGAACAACAAAGAATTTCTCTTCAGAGACTACGGAGGCCAAAAAAAGTGGCACATTTTTCAACTGCTGAAAGAACTGTCAGCCTGGAATTTTGTATCCAATGAGAATATCCTTCAGAAATGAAGGGTAGAAAAAAAATGAAAAAAGAAAAAAAAATTGAGAATCTGTCACCAGCAGACCTAACTGGCTAGTGGCTAAAGGAATGGCTAAGAGAAGTTTTCTAAACAATGAAATGATATAAGGAGGAAATCTTGGAACATCAGAAAGAAAGAACAATGGAAAAAGTAAAAATTGAGTGTAAATACAATAGGCTGTCCTTCTCTCTTGGAATTTTCTAACTTACGTTTAATGGCTGAAGCAAAAATTACAACAGTGATATTTTAAATGTATGTAGAGGAAATATTTAAGATGATTATATTTTGGGGAAGGTATGAGGACAAAAAGCAAGGTAAGGCTCACTTCACTCAAACTGGTAAAATGATACCACCAGTAGGCTGTGGTAAGTGATATATAGACTGTAGTACCCAGAGCAGCCACTAAAAAGTTATACAAAGAGAAACACTCCAGAACACTATAGATAAATCAAAATGGAATTCCAAATGAATCTGCACTAGTGATCACTTTATTTCACTTGCAACCTTGTAAGAGACTGAAGATACTTTCCTAAGCACAAGAATTCAGTTTATGTACAAGTTAGACCAGTGATGAGTTAAATCAATGAAGTTACAGCAAGCAGGTTATCATAACGCTGGTGAGCAAATTCAGCCTACGATTATATGCCAACAAACTTGACAATCCAGAAGAAATGGACAACTTTTTAGAAACATACAGCCCACCTAACCTGAATCAAGAAAAAATAGATAACTTGAACAGATCACTAGACATGAAATAGAATCTGTAACTAAGAAAACTCCCTGCAGAGAGAAGTCCAGGACCAGATGGCTTCACTGGGTAATTCTACTAAACATACAAAGAAGAACTTGTACTGCTCCCTCTCAAACTCTTCCAAAAGACTTAAGAGGAAAGAACACTCCCAAAGACATGCTATAAAGCCACTCTGATACCAAAACCAGACAAAGACACTGCCAAAAAAGAAAATTACAGGCCAATATCTTTGATGAATACAGACACAAAAATTCTCAACAAAATATTAGCAAACTGAATCCAACAACACATAAAAAAGGTCATACACCATGACCAAACTGGATTCATCCTAGGGTCACAAGGATGGTTTAACATATGCAAATCAACCAATGTGATTACACCACCACAAAAAAAGGAAGGACAAAAACCACATGATCATCTCAATAGATGCAGAAAAAGCATTTGATAAAATTAAACACCCATTTGTGATTAAAAAAAACCTTACAAAAATGAGTACAGAGGGAACATATCTCAACATAATAAAAGGTATTTATGACAAACCCACAGCCAATATAATACTCAATGGTGAAAAGCTGAAAGCATTCCTGCTAAAATCTGGAACAAGACAAGGATGCCCACTCTCACCACTTCTCTTCAACATAGTATTGGAAGTCCTAGCCTCAGCAATCAGACAAGAAATAAAAGGTATTCAAATTGGCAGGGAAGAGGTAAAATTGTCATTATATGTAGATGACATACTATATATAGAAAACCCTAAAGATTCCACACAAAAACTACTAGAACTGATAAAGGAACTCAGCAATGTAGCAGGATACAAGATTAACATACAGAAATCGGTTGCATTTCTTTACAATAACAATGAAATATCAGAAAGGGAAACAAACAATCCCTTTTAAAATTGCATAAAAAAATAAATAAAGGACTTAGGAATAAACCTCACCAAGGAGGTGAAAGACTTATATACTGAGAACTACAAAACATTAAGAGAGGAAATTAAAGATGATTCAAAGAAATGGAAAGATATCCCATGTTCTTGGATTGGAAGAATTAATACTGTTAAAATGGCAATACTACCCAAAACAATCTACAGATTTAATTCGATCCCTATCAAATTACCCATGACATTTTTCACAGAACTAGAACAAATCATCCTAAAATTTACATACAACCATAAAAGACCCAGAATTGCCAAAGCAATCCTGAGGAAAAAGAACAAAGCAGGAGGCATAACTCTCCCAGACTTCAGACAGTACTACAAAGCTACAGAAATCAAAACAGTGTAGTACTGGCACAAAAAGAGACATACAGCTCAATGGAACAAAACAGGAAGCCCAGAAAAAACCCCACACACCTACAGTCAATCTTCAACAAAGGAGGCAAGAATATAACATGGGAAAAGGATAGTCTCTTCAGCAAGTGGTGCTGGGCAAGTTGGACAGCTGCACGTAAATCAATAAAGTTAGAACACACCCTCACACCATGCACAGAAATGAACTCAAAATGACTTAAAGACTTAAACAAAAGATATTATACGATAAAACTCCTAGAAGAGATCATAGGCAAAACATTCTCTAACATAAATTGTACCAATGTTTTCTTAGGTCAGGCTCCCAAGGCAACAAAAATAAAAACAAAAATAAACAAATGGAACCTAATCAAACTTACAAGCTTTTGCACAGCAAAGGAAACCATAAACAAAATGACAAGACAACCTAAGGAATGGGAGAAAATATTTGCAAATGATGCGACCGACGAAGGCTTTATTTCCAAAATATACAAACGGCTCATACAATTCAATAACAACAAAAAAAAACCCAATTGAAAAATGGGCAGAAGACCTAAATAGACTTTTCTTCAAAGGAGAAATACAAGTGGCCAATAGACACATGAAAAGATGCTCAACATTGCTAATTATTAGAGAAATGCAAATCAAAACTACAATGAGGTACCACTTCACACCGGTCATAAAGGCCAACATTAAAAAGTCCAGAAATAACGAATGCTGGAGAGGGTGTGGAGAAAAGGGAATCCTCTTATACTGTTGGTGAGAATGTAGATTGGTGCAGTCACTATGGAAAACAGTATGGAGGTTCCTCAAAAAACTAAAAATAGAGTTGCCATATGATCCAGCAATCCCACTCTTTGGCACAGACCCAGACAAAACGAATTCGAAAAGGTACATGCACCACTATGTTCATAACAGCACTATTTACAACAGTCAAGACATGGAAACAACCTAAATGTCCATCGACAGGGGAATGGATAAAAATGTGGTGTGTACACACACACACACACACACACACACACACACACACACACAGAGGAATATTACTCAGCCATCAAAAAGAATGAAATAATGCCATTTGCAGCAACATGGATGGACCTAGCAATTACCATACTAAGTCAGAAGGAGAAAGACAAATATCATATGATATAACTTATATATGGAATCTAAAATATGATACAGATCAACATATCTATGAAACAAAAACAGACTTACAGATACAGAGAACAGACTTGTGGTTGCCAAGGGGAAGGCAGGGTAGGGGAGGGAAGGAATGGGAGTTTGGGGATTAGCAGAGGCAAACTATTATATATAGGATAAACAACAAGGTCATACTGTATAGCACAGGGAATGAATATAATAATAACCAATAACTAGTAAGAAGTTCCATTTTTAAATGAGATTCAGAATATGCAGAGCTCTAACTAAACAAAACCCTTACCAAAATCTAGTCAGTATTCTTGCTCCTTTGTGCCACTGTTAATTGACAAATATTCTTTAACAATCTTCATCTTTCAAAGGCAATAAGACCAATACTTTATATTTTCTATCACAATTTTGTCAACAGTATTTTTTTCTCCAGATTTCTCATTAAAAATATCATATACCTGGTGATTTAGTTTTCCTTCATTTTAACCAAGAATGAATGAAAGTATCTGGGGCTAATAATTTTATCCTGCCATGGCTCTATAGGATTTTGATGACTAAATAGAAACCACCATTTCCACCTTTCTTACTACATGTTCCTTACTATGCTAAGCACTCTAAACACACTTGCATTGCAAATGAGAAATAGGTATGTTACCCCCATTTTATATGGGGAAGCAGGTTCAGAGAGGTTAAGTAATAAGTCCTGGAAATCATGAGTAAGTAGCAGAGCTGGGATTCAAACTCAGTCTAATTCCAAATGCCATGCTGCCACACTCTATTCATGAACTTCAGTTTCCTATCTGTAAAATGGGAATACCACTTGTCTGAGGGCACATCAAAATGCCTTCCCAGATCCTCCGAAGTAATGAGAAAAGTTTTCCCACCCTCAGAACCCCCAATGTCCTCTAGAGACTACTGAGCCCTTTCAGTGTACATTAGATGTGTATAATGTTTTCTCCCCAACTAAACTAAACTTGAAAGTCAGAGACCATTTCCTAGTGGTCTTCACTGCCTTCACAAAACAGGTGCTTAGTTGGCAAATGAGGTAGAATTTGAGATATAAATTATATTGACATCAAATTTTATATAGAAAACAAACATTCCACGAAGAAAAAAAAGGGGGGGTGGGATTAAGTTAAGAAAGCATAAAGGTCATAGGACAAGATACAGGCCTCATTGGGAAAATTAAGTAGACACAAATCTGAGGAACACACAAATTATGGAATGGTTATTTTACATAAGGATTCTTTTCCAAAACTGAACCTTCTTACAGTTTCTTTAAATGTGAAATTCTCGATTTGAATACATTTAAGTGCATTGAATACATTTAAGTGTATGTAACTATGCAAAAATTGAATGTGTAGTTTTTAAAGAAATATTACGTAAAGATTTCCATGTGCCTAGAAATCCGTCATTAAAATCAAAAGAAAACACAATTGTAATTTTTTAAAATCATCCAGAAATAACTGAGGGCAGGAATTTTGACATCTTACTCACTGGATGTATCCTCAGCCTCTAGTAAGTACAGTGCCTAGTAGTCTAATCTGCATAGCACTCAAATATTGACTGAAGAGGAGGACACAGTATCAGATTCAAATCTCTAATTACTCAGAATTTTCCAATGCTAGACTGGCTCTCCAGTTTATGGGGATTGCATACCCACTATTCTGAGTACTCCTCATGATATACACGCTGTGCCAGTTAAGTATATATAAATGACCAATGGTTAAAAGCTATAACCTGAAATTTATAAGGCTTTACAAATGTATAAATTCTAAATTAGATGTCGATTAGTTAATAGTATTGTTTAAATATTAATATTTTGGCATTGATAGTTGTACTGTGGTTCTGTAGTTAATAGTAGGGTTAAGGGTATATAGGAACCCTTTGTACTAATTTTGCAACTTTCCTGTAATTCTAAAATTATTTCAAAATGAAGCAAAAAATTTTAGTTAGAAATACTTACTGCACCAAGTGATGGTCCATATCTTCCTGTGGCAACTTTACACACATAACTAACAAAATTGGAAATAACACCTAAGAAATAAATCACATTTCAGTAATTTTAGTGAGGTATAAAAATGGCTTCCATTTCTGACCTCCACCCCACAGAGACTAACAATGTTGGGTTTCTACCCAGGTCACTACAAGGTGCAGGCATAGATACTTATCCTGCCTGTTGCTTCAGATATATTACAGGGAAAGCAAAGTCTGACCCACTGTACCACTTACTGAGTAACAGAGGATCATTCACTTTACCTTGTAGTTATCATTTTTCTCAACTACACTGTATGAAGAAAGACTAGTTCCCAAGCTCACCAACTGTCTGGGAATTCTCTGGACTGCACTCTAAACAGTAAATCAGAACCTCTGGAGTAGGACCAGGGTGTCTATATTTTACCCAGCTTGCCAAATGAATGTGTTGCAGACCTAGACTGGATGATCCTTTACAGGTCCCTTTGGCACCAATGTCATCTGAACTGAGTATGGCTAACTTTAAAAAGCAACTTTCTATAGAGCAGGAATTAATGGCACTTGAAACAGACCCTTTGTACCTACAACAACATTAGTGCTAGGGGAAAGAACTACACACTTAACTTATTAGGCCAAAGATACTGCTCAGCTTATGTTTTGAGGACTAGATGCATGTGAGTATTTAATTAACACTGATTAAGTACCCACTCTGGGCCTTGTGGTAGGTGCTTTTATTTTATCCCTTCTACAACCCCATGTCATGAGAGTAAGCAGTTTTATCCTCAGAGAGTATATATAGTCTTTTCTGCAACATCACACAGCTGGTAAGCAGAAACAGGATCTGAACCTAGGTCTTCCATCTCCAAGCTCAGTGTCTTTTCACTACATATATCTGCCAGCTATACTGTTTTTAAATGAAGGGATTTTAGGAATAAATTTTTACACTTTATGGTTTGAATTAAGTACATTTTGCAAACAAAGTAAAAAAAAATTTTTTTGAGATAAGTAAAATATAATCAACTAACTGCCAATTTAGCAGCATCTAGGAACCGGGAATCCTGCACTATCATTTACTAGTGAAATAAGGAAATGATGCTACCTCCAGGATGACTTGAGTGGTTCCATGCTAATATATGCTTGCAACAAAGAATGAACTAATTCTTGACAATCTTATTAGATAGCTAATCGAAAGTTTTCTGAAAACTGAACACACTTGGGAAATGAGCGTTAAGGTTATTTAACACAGATCCAGATGATTGAGGCAGGCCGGAAGTCTGGGAACCACTAATCTATAAAATGATGGGCCTGAGCTGAAGAAACCAAGGCCTAGGGAGATAAAAATGACATGCTTAAACACTACACCAGTTTGTATCCTTCTCTATATACAATCTGAGAAACAAATATGTACTGAGCACTTACGGAATATAGAATACGGCTATAATCATTCCCTTTGTCCCTTCTCCAGATAGGGGAGAACACTTATACTCTGAAAGGGCCTGAGATGAAAGCTTGTTACCTGCAGATAAGTACACTGCCATGAACTGCTCTTGACCGAGAATGTTCACTATGCTGGAGGAGAAGCTCCACAAGACGTACATATTTGCTGCCATGTGAAACAAGGAGAAATGACTGAACGTTGACAGCAACATTGGAGAACAAAGGACCTCTACAAGAGAAAGAAAAAGTCTTGTAATTGTGGAACACACAGCCAGTAAAAATGATCCATTTTAGATTTTTTCATTATTATTATGACACAAACATGAGAAACAAACCAGAGCTAGTTAAAAGATTGGATAAGATGGTTTAAGACAGCTTTTTACACTTGAAAAATGCTATCTTAAATCTCAGAGATTTTCTACTTAGTAAGCAACCAATAAAGATTCTCAGGTCAATGAAAGCAACTTGTCCTATAGAAAAAGTAAGTTAGAAAAAAGAATTTGTAAAGT